>NC_138986.1:16908201-17632302 GCF_964341445.2 Mesoplodon mirus
GTATTGGGGCCGGACAATCCTTGTCGTGGAGGCCGTCCTGTGCACTGTGGGATGTTTAGCAGCATCCCTGGCCTCCACCCACTAGATGCAGTTAAGAACCCCCAAGTCTCCAGACGTTGACAAATGTCTCCTGGGGAATAAAATCACCCTGTTGAGAACCACTGCCTCGGAGTGAGTCAGAACACTGGGACTGGAAAAGCATTCAACTGAGCCAGGCTCCAGTCTAGATTCAGCAGTTAGCTGACTATGGAACCTGGTTATTGAGGTTCACTGAGCTTCACGTAAAGCACCTGTTTTAGCTGATGCTCAGACTCTGAGGCACAGATGTGCATGCTCTCAGGCACGACCTGTAAGACATGACGGAAGCAGGAATGGGAAGAAGGAGAAGGTCAACTGCAATGCAACTGCAACAGAGAGACCGCAGCTCGTCAGTCCCACAGGGAGCTCCGGAACTGGGATGGCTCTTCAGAGCTGACCCCAATTGAGGCAAGGGGATCAGGCCTTTGCACCCTCACACCAACTAGGCACTGGATGTGGGCTGCCCCCAGGAAAGAGGCATAACCTTGGGCGAGGAAGGGTGCCTTCAGCACAGAGCAAGGCTGAAGGAGGGGCCCAGCTGTGAGCGCTCAGCCGCCAACAGCACTCAGGGGATGAAGTGCTGGACGGCACACCACAGCTCCACTACAGCATCCGAATGACGGGGAGCGAGAGTCACCAGGCACGAGCGCGTACGTGGAGGGCACAAAGAGCAAGGACCTCAGAATCAGGTTAGAGAGGCAGGAAGCCCAGCTACCCAAGGGCACACTGACCTGCCTCCATCTGAATCACTGGTCTCTTTTTCAGACCCTTGTGGTCCCTACCACTCCAGTTATATTTTGGTTATATTGTGGTCCCTACCACTGCTTGTGGTCAGCAAAAAGATAGTGACGGATGTTAGGCAATGGAGATGCACAGGAGGGAACAAAATAGAGTCTCCGCTCACCAGGAGCTGTCATTCTAGCGGAAAGGTATAGAAGGGCAAGGAGTGAGATGAGCACAGGCATAAAGTGAAAGCTAAAGTAACTGCTAAATCCACTGACATAGGCTGCAGCCAAAGGAACAGTGAACAAATCACTATAAGCAGCTAAAGTCTGAAATCACTTTAAGGATAAATATGACAACAATGTGAATTTACTGTTTCCAGAGAAAGAAAAGTGCTAAAAGAATCAGCTTTTCCAGAGAAAAACAATAGGAACTGAAACTGAAAAATATCCTGAAATCATGATGACTAAGAAAAAAACATTTGGTGTTTAGCTGACATGTGTGATCTTTATTTTATGAGCTTTCCTTATCAAAATATTTTCAGTGTTACATTATTTTCTTTTAATTCACTGAGCAAAAAGTTTATAAAATTTTTTGGAAAACAGTGCGTGTGTGTGTGTGTGTGTGTGTGTGTGATCTGTAAAAGGTCTAGATCCTTGGTACTCAAAAGTACTGTCCGAGAGGGAAGGCATCGGGCTTCTGAAGTCCTGCACAGATATGTCGATATTCTTTCTAACATGTGTGCACATATCACTCAAATTTGCTGTGGGGCCTCAGCCCAAACTCCAACGCAACTGAAAATTTCCACTTACCAGTCTCTTATGCTAAGTGCCTCCTGTCAATAAAGAAAACATACAATCTCTTTATTATTCAGATACTGATTAGCTATTTTGGGTGGTGACGCTGATAAAGGAACAACAAAATAGTGTGAAATCGTAGTGTTTGTACTCCTAGGAGGCATTATTTTTGGAAGAACACACACACACAGCTGTTGGTTTCAACAACACTTCATTGATAGTCACCCTGGATATTATTTGTTAAAATGTTCAAGCTGCTAACTCTAAAGGGGAAAAAAATGCATATTCAAACCGAGCCAAAAAAAATATTTTTCTACACATTATCGTTAGCATTAGAAGCAGGGGGAACCCTGAAACCATGCATTATAATAAAGTTAATACCGTGCTATCAAAAAAATAAAAGTATGCTCAAATAGTGCATTCTATTGATATTAAATTCAGATTCTAATTCCATGGGTTTGGCTTGGGCCTGAGAGTCTCCATTGCTAATAAGTTCATAGGTGATCTCACCCTGCTGATTCACAGACTGAATGTTGAGGAGCAAGTTTCTATATCATTCAGGTCAAATGATTGTTAAAGTTCAGGTGAAGAAATAATTGAGCATCCTAGAAAGAAAAAGGAATGTGGAAACAGTATTGCACCAAGAATCTAGTAGCTTAAACTCTGCTGTGTTAGCAGCAAAGTGAACCCTAATTAAAACTTTCAACAAACCAGAGATATTTCCTCCCATATTTAAACATTAGACATCTGGATCTAAGACAACAAGTAGGCTGGTACCATTTGCTGGCGGGTTCAGGTAGTTACATGGACTTTGAAAATATTATTTACAATATAAGTACCATAAAACAAGACCTGAATAATATCACTCCATGTGAAAATGGGCCAGCCCTTAACCACAGCATTTTCCTGAACTGAACTGGCATTCACAACTGTTCCCTTCAAATGTCACAGCTTAGCCCTTAAGTGAAAATAATCTGCTAACAGACATCATGTTGATGAGATAGTTACAGAACATTTTTTTTTTTTTTTTTTTTTTTTGCGGTACGTGGGCCTCTCACTGTTGTGGCCTCTCCCGTTGCGGAGCACGGGCTCCGGACGCGCAGGCCCAGCGGCCATGGCTCACGGGCTCCGCCGCTCCGCAGCATGTGGGATCTTCCCAGACCGGGACACGAACCTGTGTCCCCTGCATCGGCAGGCGGACTCTCAACCACTGCACCACCAGGGAAGCCCAGTTCCAGAACATTTTTAATAAAGGAGTTGGTCCTAAAATTAAGCAAAGGCTGTCAGGGCCAAAAGTAGTTGAGTTTCTCTTGACAGTTTTATTCTAATGCCTGGCATCATTCAAGAATTTTATCATTTTTTTAAAGAGCTCATAAGGCATATTAAAGCATCTTGGATCATATTTTTTATCAAAGTCATCCAGATTAGCTGTGTCAGATAATTATTATAAGAGGATGATGAGTGGATCCTTGGGAATGGTCCAATTTTATGGACATGAGCAGAACTTTATAAAATGAATAATAGCATGATAACAGCACTTTAAAAAGAAATTCCTAATGTATTTTAGTGATTTTTTCATATAATAACTCTCCCTCCCAGTGACTTCTATCTCTATGACTTGAATACCCATTGAGGCTTATCCGGATTAATGAATAAAACTAAATTCATGTATACATATATATATATATATGTATATTTTAGTTTAAAAATCTATTAGTAAAACTTAACTAAAATTCAAGAAGGTTAAACTATTAAAATATGACCTAACAGGAAGAAACTACTTAAAAAGATTTACCATGTAATGTTAGTGGCTTTGATTATAATTTTTTTAATAGCACTGTCACTACTTGAATTACCAAGATTTGTGATGTAAGAATTTATACTAAGCAAAAAAAGTGTTAAGATTGGGTTCTAGAGGTATTATATTATAGAAAAAAAACTGGCTTAATTTTTTTTTGTCTTAACAGGGCAAAATAAACTAATTCTTGTTAAATTCTACTCCCCCAAAATACCCATAAAAAGAGAATTCTATAATTCTACTTTCCGACATCCCATGTCAGTTCCTCAGCTCGTATACTTTTTATACTCAGGGATCGAGAATAAGTAAATATGTGTTTTATGAACTACTTTTTTTAGAGTCAACTATAGGAAGATAAATGACTCTAACTGGATGCCCAAACCTATCTCAGTCAGTTACCTTCCTATATTTTTCTACATCCCATTCCAGTGTTCATGTGCTGGTCATGAAATATACAGCAATATCTGGAATTCTTATCCAAAGGATTAATTATGCTCGACATAGCTTTGATATTAAGGATATTTTATTGTAATTGTTTTAACTAGAAAGACATTTACAATACCTCTATTATCCAGAATATTCCAATAATCATAATTCCACGTTCTCCAATCTTTCTGAATAAATTGAGGTTTACTGGTCGTTTTAATGGTACGTAATTTCAATAAAGACAAATGATTATAGTACTTTAGTCTTCAAAAAGGTATTTTCATATGTATTGCCTTACTAAAATCCTCACAACCACCTTTGAGGTGGGCATTATAATAACCTCACTTTTAGATTCAAGGAGTCCCATATAAAGATTATGCAGTTCCCCTCAAATCACCTAGCTACTCGGTAGTAAAATCAAGATTCAAATCTGGGTCTTCACTGATCTTCTCAAGATGCACTGCCTCTCTGAGATAACATACAGGAAAGTGTGACATAGACTATAAAAGATAAAGGGCTAAGTCTTCTTAATGTCTGTATGCATATGTGCTCTTCACAGTTAAATAGTGCATGGCCATGCTCTGCTGATACTGGGTCTTCCTTACTTCATGCCCACTGCCAAGAATTTTAAGGTGATTTTGGATAAAACACAGCAACTTGCTAGTACCACAGTCTGTTGATTCTACCTGACTTGATATAGCACTATCACTTTCCATTCATTCATTCATCAACATATATTTATTGGGCTTCTACTATGTAGCAAGCACTGTGTTTTGAGTTTTTCCAGTGGTTCAGTGGATATACACACAACATAAACAGCTAATATCTATTCAACCTCTCACTTGCCCTTCTTTCCAACGGCGTATTCTGACGGCAATTAAGTCTATGATCTTATAACTAGTCTGGATACAAACTAAGCTATGATTTGCTAGACATGGTCCTCCATTTTGGGAGCCAGCACCCAACATATGGCACACAGAT
Source organism: Mesoplodon mirus (assembly GCF_964341445.2). NCBI lineage: Eukaryota > Metazoa > Chordata > Mammalia > Artiodactyla > Ziphiidae > Mesoplodon > Mesoplodon mirus. Next base: position 16,913,005 of record NC_138986.1, read on the forward strand.
CACTCATTGGGGGAATCTGAGAGGATGTTAGATGATGTGTGGGTGGGCAAACATTACTTAGACTTAAATATGGAGAATGTTATTGCCTTCAAAATTCTCTTTCAATTTTTCTGATTGCACAAGAAAGGCATAGTTTGGGGCAAATATATAATAACATCTCTATAACTGAATAATCTTTGTAGCAGAGCGAAAGGTTCAGGCTCAGAATGTTGAACAGGTAACTTTATTGAGTTAAAATTTAACATATCTTTTCATTGCATTATTTTTAATGTTACCTTTTTTTCATAGCAAGTGGAACTGGTTGTTGTATTTCCAGATAGAATACTGATATAAAGTTTATCTTACAAATTATTGACATATAAAAGTCAGTCTTTGATGGTAGATGGGGGTGTACATGATATGGCATGAATCATAGAAGTAGTTCAAAATTCGCTGACATTTGGGAAAAACTCGTAGGGAAAAAAAGCAGTGGGTTGATCAGCAGCAACCAGGCTCTAGGCCAAGTTGTGTGACTTTGAACAAGTTATTGAACCTGGCAGTCCCACCATCTCCATCTGTAAATGTGGGGATGAAATGGATCTGTAATGCAACGCTTCTGTCCCCAACCCCCTAGGCGTGTGACAGGTTCCTGTTGGGCAGACAGACTTCACAGTTGCAATGACGGAGGAGGAGGAACTGGAAGATTAGAAGGAAATGTGTGCTTTTTCAAAGTTCCCCAGGCTTTCACTCCCAAGTGTATGTTCTTTGTCATGCTAATAACATGCTTGAGGGTTGAGAGTCACTGGACAAGACAGTCGCTAAGGCCTCTTCCAGCTCTAAAACTCTAAGAAGCTCTAATTTTACATATAAATGTCAGTGCTAAAATAGCAAGGCCATTTCTAGAATTCCCTGGAGGTCCCGTGGTTAGGACTCCGCGTACTCACTGCCGAGGGCCGAGGTTCAATCCCTGGTCCCGGAACTAAGATCCCACAAGCCGTGGGGTGCAGCCAAAAAAATGAAATGAAATGAAATAAAATATCAAAACCATTTGGTAGCTGTGTGAAGAAAATACGTCCATAATTTCCCCAAAGAAGAAAGAATTCTTAAAAATAATGATAGTTCTACTTCTTTAGGGAAAAGGTATACGTAAGCCAGATTCCAGGAGAAAAATACTCTCTGCAAGACTGACTGAAACTTGAGCTCTGGCAACAAGGAGAATATGACTTAACTGTATCTGGCAAAACACTCCTACCTAGTTAGAGACATGTATCTGTATCTGTACATGTATTTGTATATGTACAGTATATCATAAAACATAATAATACCTCACTGATCCATAACTTAGTGCCTGGGGGCTTCTCAGGTGGAATAAACCTGAGAATCAGTAAGGAAGCTGCCAAAATAAATAGCATAAGGTCTTTTCACTCAGTTCATGTGCCCTCCAAGAATTCCACTCACAGTAGTTGAAAGAGGCAACTAACAACATGGGAGTGAAGAGGATCAGAATACACCACCCTCTAAATATGCCACTTTGCAATAGGATTATTTTTTTAGCTGAAGGCAATTGAGACATAGCAGACGTAAGAGGAGATCTCTGTCCTCCACCTCTCTGCCTAAAAGAAGGGCACTGGGCTTCCCTGGTGGCGCAGTGGTTGAGAGTCTGCCTGCCGATGCAGGGGACGCGGGTTCGTGCCCCTGTCCGGGAAGATCCCACATGCCACGGAGCGGCTGGGCCCGTGAGCCATGGCCGCTGGGCCTGCGCGTCCGGAGCCTGTGTGCTCCGCAACGGGAGAGGCCACTACAGTGAGAGGCCCGCGTACCACACACACAAAAAAAAAGGGCACAAATTTTCCTTTGTAAAGGCGACGCAAAGTTTTACTTGTAAAGATGACCCCCCTCTCCTGTACCAGGAAGAGGAGAATGTTTCTGAAAATGACTTTCATTACCAGAGACAACTGGGTCTGCATAACAAACCTTACTAAACAACTATCATCATCATACATTTTCTAGTCTCCTTCCCACAATTTACTCACCTGGAAGCCCAAATCCCTATTTCCTTTGTCTAGTCCCTTCTCTTCAATTTATCACCCTTTGTTAAAATGGCATATAAGTTCCCAAGTCTAACCACCTCTTTGGGGTTTTACTTCTCTTCTGTGAAGCCCCTGCACGTGTAAAAATTTTTAAATTTGTATGCCTTTTCTCCTGTTAATCTGTCTGTTGCCAATTTAATTCACAGGCCCCAGTGACATAATATAAGAGGACAAAGGAAAAGTTTTCCATCCTTTATAGGAGGAAAAAAATTGGGGAAAGACTAAAGTTAAATAGAATTAAATAGGACCTCTTACCTGTAGGACTTGGGGGAACCCTTAATATGTTAAAATATGCTGTGAATCTCCAAGAAGAGAATAATTCACTATTTCCTAAACTTATTTAGACCAAAGGTCCTCTTTTATCTCAAAGTCATATTTATATTTCCAGTAAGGATGATACCTACATTGCTAAAGCTTCTGAATTTTTCAAGTGCTTTCACATATACTGCATCAGCTCACAGAATGGGCTGAGTGGGATTTACTTCCCTGTGACTATGGAAGAAACAGAGGCAGGCCAGAACAAGAACCCCTCAACCCATGCTCTTTCCTCCAGCTGCCAGCATTCTCACTGGAGTCAGTTAACTAAATTCTCCTGTCCTTCCATCACAGCTCTTCTATAGAGTTGGAGATTTCCTTGAAAACATCCAGTGAGGAACCTCCAGGAGAAACAAATGTTACGGAGATTTCCTTGAAAACACCCGAAAAGTCTAAAAGTACTGTCAGAGAGAGTTGTGATGATAATTTAATATTACATAATACTTCCCCTCATGTCTACTTCATTCCCTCAATGAAATGGTGAGTGTCTGAAATCCACACTTGAAAATTAGCACAAAAATGCTGAGTCAATGCAAGTCCCATGATGTTTCTGAAATAATGAGGAATTTTCCAGGAGGTTTTAGGTAGTACTTGCTGGCTGAAAAAAAAAAAAAAAAAGTTCCACAAGGAAATGACTTGGTAAAGTAAAAGCTTAGTCACTCTGCAGAAAAAGAGAGAAGTCCCACATGGGCGCTACCGCTGGTAAGGACAGCACATCGTGGGCCCAGGGGGGCTGGGGCAGGGCCTTACAGAACAGGGCAGAGGGGCTGGGTTTCTGTGCCCACCATGGGATGCAGGACAGAGAGAAGAGAGCGGAGGATAAGCTGCGGCCAGTGCATTCTGGACAGGATGGAGCGGACAAGACTTGGGCAATGCCAGAAAAGGCCAGAGCTCTGGCTCCAGGCCGCACCCCACCGTGTATTGGCTTTATAATCCTCATAAGTTGCCCCAAGGCCCTGGGTTTCGGTCCCTAAGTCAACAGAATGTCAGTGATGATGTCTTACGTGCCTGCAGACCACAGGTATCCTGGATGGACCCTGAAAGTGGAGGACTCAGACCTGTGACCCTAGGATGATCCTCCTGCCAAGTCCCCACTGTGACATCGGGGTCCTTGCATGACCACTGTCCACACCAGTGTGCTCTGTACAAGGTGGTCTGGGGTGGGGGCGCAGGTAGGGCTGAAAGGGAGACAATGCTCTATTTACCAAGCCATGGTGCCTGCATCCTCCCCGAGGATGGGCACCCTTGTATAACTAGTTATCCCCAAAGGGATACTTCCTTCTGATTCTCACCAAGGCACAGGATATCCAGCCAGGGCCTGGGATACTCAGGACTTTAAACCATTTAGTCAAATCATTTGATATAAGTAAATAAGACAGAAAGTATCTCAAATAGGCCAAAATCTCCCTACCTTGCTTCTGAAATTATTTTTTAAGAGAGAAAATAAAGAAGTTAACAACATTGCGTGAGTCACCTGAAAAAGAAGAAAATTTAGGAACTGGGACTCTGCACTCCTTACAGGCAAAGAGACCAGCCCTACACCCCAGAAAGCCATCTCCTGCCCTCTTTCTACATGGAAAATTAAGTTAAAGCTGAAATTTTAAATTATTATTATTATTGTATTATTTTTATTTTTGAGATTCTGATTTTATTGATATGTAAACATAAGGAAGTCAATTTAAAATAGTCATGCCCTGTTTTAGAAAAAAGAACCTTTAATGTTTGTTTGGCTTTAAGTTTGATTTGGTATTATCTGAGAAAAACCTATCAAAATCACGTAATTCAATCAAATCATTTATTTAATCAGAGTTATCCATCAGGCTCCTGCATCTAAAACACAGCTGAAAACAGGAGTTAAACAAATAAAAAAGGCTTCTGATGAGCTAATGGTCTAAGGCCTAGGAGATTAAGGTTCATGAATGCTCATCATTTAGTCATTAAATACAGTCTGTACTAAGCTGGTAAGTGAGCCGGGCACTGTGTGCAGATAAAATGACAACAAAATTAGGGCTTCCCTGGTGGCGCAGTGGTTGAGAGTCCGCCTGCCGATGCAGGGGACATGGGTTCATGCCCAGTCCGGGAAGATCCCACATGCCGTGGAGCAACTAAGCCCATGAGCCATGGTCGCTGAGCCTGCGCGTCCGGAGCCTGTGCTCCGCAACAGGAGAGGCCACAACAGTGAGAGGCCCGCGTACCGCAAAAAAAAAAAAAAAAAAAAAAAAAAAAATGACAACAAAATCAGACATGGTTCCTGTCTGCAGGGAAGAAAACATCAAGCGTGCACTTAGAACTCTACTGGAGCTAGCCCCCCTTGTTTCACAAACAACTCCACTGGGTTCTGCTATTTGTTGTCTAAATTTGCTGCCTATTAGAAGCAGCAAGTTAATGGTGGGAAAAGAGCTGCTACTGGCAGCCACCTGAGAGCAGGGCAAAGCACCATATGACAAGGCAGGACACAGCAAAACTACAATAGTTCACAAAGCTAAGCAGACCAAGGGTAGATGTGGTGAGGACTGCCAGCCCCACCTGCCTTGACAGATCCGGGGAACACAGCTGAATCCCAGCTGCTTTCCATACTCAAGGTCTTAGCAATGATGGTGAGCCATTAAAAAAAAAATCAAACAATGAATAACAGTTCCATGTGAGAAGAAAAGAATGTGTAATATGCTTTAGAGAGATTTCCATCAACGTGGTTAAAGAAAAGGGGAAGCATGATGGTTAAAGGTGCAAACCTTCTCCTTCCAGAAAACATTGTTGTCTGGAGCTGATGTTCTGCTATATACTGGCATGCCAGATAATGAAGGTTTTACAATACTTTTGATTACAAGTATGTCTTTTCAAAATGCTCAACACCAACTCCTGAGTCTAGTTAAACTTTGTTACACTTTAACCAAGTGCAGAGAAGAATTAGATGATTCTGCTAAAACTGGTCGTCACAATAAGACAGCTCACTTCCAAGTCCCAGAAATTCTCAGTTACATCACTGACCACACTCCTACCCTCAAAAATCCACCACAAACACTTTTGCTGAGAAAAGGGTTGAACGTGTTGGAAAATGGAAGCTAACGGTCACTCACTTCTTTTTTTTTTTTTTTTTTTTTTTAATTTGGAAGAAGATTCACTAAATGCCTGAACGAGAACCAGAAAGCACATCTCTGCTGGAAAGCAGGACCGGAGGTCTGAAGTAAATATCACAACTGCCCTGGCCCAGAATAGCATCACACTGCGATTTAAAGATAAGATAAAATAAGATCAAATAAGATGGGTCCAGAGAAAGACAAACACTGTATGTTATCACCTATATGTGGAATCTAAAAAACTAAACGAATGAACATAACAAAACAGAAACAGACTCACAGATACAGACAACAAACTAGGGGTTACCAGTTGGGGGAGAGAAGGGGACAGGGGTAAGAGAGAGGTAGAGGCTTAAGCGGTACAAACTACCATGTATAGTATGCACTTTTTTTTTTTTTTTTTTTTTGCAGTACGCGGGCCTCTCACTGTTGTGGCCCTTCCCGTTGCGGAGCACAGGCTCCGGACGTGCAGGCCCAGCGGCCATGTCTCACGGGCCCAGCCGCTCCGCGGCCTGTGGGATCTTCCCGGACCGGGGCACGAACCCGCGTCCCCTGCATCAGCAGGCGGACTCTCAACCACTGCGCCACCAGGGAAGCCAAAACTACCATGTATAAAAGAAACTATAAGGATATATGGCACAGCACAGGGCATTTAGCTAGTATTTTATAATAACTTTAAATAGAGTATAATCTATCAAAATATTAAATCACTATGTTGTACCCCTGAAACTAATATAATATTGTAAATCAACCGTACCTCAATAAAATAAATGAATAGACAAATGAAAGAAAGAAATAAAGATTTGTCATTTTTGCTTGTTTCTTTGAGATGAGCTAAATTTGCCCCATTACTTCAGCCAAGAGAAATAAGAACAATTCTCTGAAATTCACATATCCTTTAAAACATACAGAAAAGAAAATATAAAGTTTTCAGCTTTTTTTTTCAGTTAAAAAAAAAGACAAAGATATATGTCATGTTCTCCTACAGTCCCAAGTATAAAATTCATATTTTATCAGGTGTAGATAATTAATTGTGACATCATAAAAATAGTCCCCATATTTGGGATTCTTTTCCAATAAGATTAAAAATATGGCCAGCTGTCTGTCTTTCACTGCCACAGACTGACAATGGAGCAGTTCGTGGTCTGGAGTAAGGCTGTGTGGATTCAAGTCCCGCATCTCTGCTTACCCAGAAAGGTACTTAACATCTCTAAGCCTCAGCTTATCCATCAGTAAAATGAATAGGATTTTGTGACGATCAAATTTTTAAAAATGACGTTGCTACTGAGCCCACAGTAGACAATTAACATTAGAATTTTTTTTCACTAGACTGCAAGCTCCTTGAAGCCCCCTGGCACATAGTAGGTGTTCAATAAATATTTTTGACTAAATGAATACATCAATTCAATCTAAATTCAGTAAATTTCCAATTTAATTCTATCTATATTGCATTTTCCCTGATAAGTACTAACATGGCACCAGATTTGGTGATTAATCAAAAAAAGATGTGTAAGGCATAGTCCCTGCCCTGTCATCAAAGAATTTACAAACATATTGAAATAAGGTGCATGGCACAGTTAAATAACATCCAATAAATGTTATCAGGATCAAGTTAAGTTCTACCTACCATCATGACCACCACCAAAATGGAACATGATTTTTACTGGGGCAATGAAAAAAACATTACGTGCTATTTATAATCCCTGATGCCTCTTAGAAACTGGCAGGCAACTCAAGGGCTCTCTATTCGCTAAGAGGTGGGTGTGGGAATGTCAAGCTTGGAAGACTCAGAGTTAAATGCTCCAAATGAGATCTAAGAGGTTTGCAGATAGAAACATTTAATTTGTGTTCTTAATCCAGGGTGTAACTCGGATCAATGACAGGCTGGGCAGGTAGAGGGGAGCAGAGAAGCAGTAAGGGGAAGGAGAGGCGGATGGATGGAGGAAACTGGTTTTCTATGCTTCCCTGGCAAGCAGATGTGAAGCCAGGACATAGCTCAATGTGCAGCCATGCTCTCAAGTAGCAAGACTTGGTAACAGCCTTTGGTGACCAGGACCGTTTCCTCCATTCAGAAACCTTCAAATACACTGGGGGATTCATTTCCACCCATGGTGGTGAGGTATGCGTTCTCCTTCTAAGTATTAGAACAGCATGGACTATCCTGTACCATGCTGGTCTTCAAACTTTTGTGCTCACATAACCCCATAAGAATTTTGAAAAACTCTATATGCCCTAGCACATTTTAGGTTAACATCCAGAATTTTTCATACGTTTAAAAAGCTGCAAGGGATGTGACTGCCAGCATGATATATATCAACATTTTAAAATACAACAATTACATCATTTTATACATATATCCAACAGAATGCACACACACACACACACACACACAGAGGTAGATTCACAGTGAAATTACTGAGGCTTAAGCCTCAGGAGCCCTTACTCGCATAAATAAACTTACTAGCAGTAAGCACATGGTCACGTGATTTTGTAAGCTCTGCAATGGTAAGCTGTGTAACTGCAATGGGTTAAGACCACTGTCATCTTCCTCTCCAATTTCCCGTTCCTCATACAACATCTCGAATTGGGTGACATGGTGCTGGTTGGGCTTTTTTTTTTTTTTTCGCGGTACGCGGGCCTCTCACTGTTGCGGCCTCTCCCGTTGCGGAGCACAAGCTCCGGACGCGCAGGCCCAGAGGCCATGGCTCACGGGCCCAGCTGCTCCGCGGCACGTGGGATCCTCCCGGACCGGGGCACGAACCCGCATCCCCTGCATCGGCAGGCGGACTCCCAACCACTGCGCAACCAGGGAAGCCCTGGTTGGGCATTTTTAACTCATGATTTTAAATTCTTCTTCTTAAACAAGGCTCTCAAATTCATAGATTATTCAAGCCCCACAAAACCTGGCAGAGAACAGAAAATAGATGGTTGAGAACACTAGTTACCTCGGTCTCCTGGGAGACCAGGAGAGAGTGGGAGAAGATAATTCAGGTATATGTAAGTTATCTGCAGTACTGGGAAATCCTTGTTGGAGGCGAGTCCATTCTGAAGGAAGGACAAGGCGGAGGAAGGAATTAACTGGCTTTTCTTGCATTCATTTTTCCCCACTAACACAATGTATTTTCATTCCACTTCCCCCACAGATTTTTGTTCTAACAGAACATATTTTTATGTTTGAGAATATTTTTTGATCACTCTATTCTATTTTTGTTCAATGAAAATACATATGTAAATTGAAGTTTATTTTTAAATTTTTTCTGTGACCAAAATGTCTAAGGGTTTCAAAAATATCTTCTGCATTGAGTTACTGTCAAGATTGCCATTGGCTCACAACTGATCAACATAAAGGTTTCACAAATTTCACAAATAATGATTAAAAAGCAAAAGTAAAATTTTCTTGAAAATGCATCTATTAATGAGATGAACAGGGCTGTGGTATTTAACTAGTTAATGTATCTACAACTGAATTTTACTTGTTTCACTTTTATTCCTACGTTTCATTTTAATAAGTGTGAACACTGAGAAGCCTTGCTCACACAGATTAGTAGATAGGAAAGGGACGAGTTATATTATTGCCCTGCCACTCACTTCTTTAATGCTTTCTAAAGCCCATAGTGATCTGTGGATCATCTACTTGAAGAGATAACTTGATTCCTTGATAACTTGAACTCCTTCACTTTGGTTGAAAAAAAAAAGAACTGAAACCACCTGACTTGGAAAAAGGTTTATTACCTTTACTAGTCATTCATTTCCTTAACACCAGCCTTTGAATTCTTCCTTTAGCACCTGGCGGTGTCTGGCACCCAGCATAGCGAGACTCATGCAAAGTGGGGGGAGGGCATCAAGGGGGAACTGGTGGGAAAGGACAGCCGGCGTGACGTTCTCAGGGAGATCAATTTTAGAAAAGAATAACTGGGCAGCTGACGACTGAGAATTTGATTCTCTCAGACAATCCCTTCTCACTCCCTCCTGGAAAGTCGTCGAGTGGACGATGCCCTAAGGCATACGAAACCCTATTTTGAGATGTCACAGAGCCCTACACCTGGCATTTGGTGCAAATTCACAAACTTACTCTGACATCGGTCCCTTACACTGTCCCTTTCAAAAGGTAAAAATAGGAAATATGAATGTCCAACAAAAATGTTTAAACAAAATGTCACCCAATGGAAAAGACTTGAATACTTACCTTTCCAGTGTACAAAAGATACGTGCATGTGTGCGTGTGTGTGTGCGCATGTGTGTGTGTGTAAAACAGGCTTCTGGTGTTTCCATTTACCTCATGGACACCTGAAAAATACATTAGACTTCTAATATGCATGTCATCTTATTCCAAACATGAAAAAAATGACCATTTTCTAATTCATATAAATTTGGATGAAATGAAAAGATATGGAAAGAAATTTGTCCCAAATTCTAACCTCCTTAACAGCTGATTGCCCAATATCCTTTATTTTCTATGATTTTTTCAAAGTTCCTCAGATATTTTTGTGAGATCATGTACCCAAGGGGGTCTAAACTATGGCAAGACTAACAAAAGTGTGCTCAGCTGGAAAAAGGGGTCTTCAATAATAATAATAGCTATAATTATTATTAAAATTGTAGAAGAAAAACTAGTAAAATGAATTCCATTCTCTCATTGACAAATATGTTAGATATATTTTTTTGAAAAGGCCTTTGAGAGATCAGGCATTAAGGCATTCAAAATATGTTTATTCAGAACTTCTCCCTCTGACAAAGATCCTGGCCCAGATCTCAGCTGCCAGAGCCTGATTCCTGCTGCTCAGGAGTGATGCTGAGAGTCCAGGAGGGTTCCATCTAAGGCCAGGCCCCCAGCAGGCCCAGCAGATGCCAAGCAGCCTCCTCAGCCCAAGGGAGGGTGAATGAACCTGCTGCCTAAACATCCGCCATCTCGACCCGCAGAATCACTCAGCCACGCTGAAGCTCTACACCCCAGCACGTCATTCAACAGACTGCTCTCGCCTTCCTGCCAAATATAAGCCCGAAGAAACTGACACTTGAGAGAAACAATCAGGGCCAAGTTCAGTATCCATTTTCTAAACACCTAAACCCACTGAAAAGCAAGACACCTCAACTGTGACAGCTCGCTCCCCAGGGAAATGCAATTGCTGACGAGGGACTTTATAGCACGCTTTTCACTTTTTAGAAAGGGCCAGTGTGTGGCACAGCCTCAAGAGGAACATGTCACGTCCTGGAAAAAATGACTGTAGAAGACGTTATCTATTCTAATACTCTAAGATCAAATCAATTTCTCCTATAAGTTGAAGGTAGAAAAAGAGAGGCCACCCATTCCCAATGAACACCTACGCTTCTTACATTAAATAATGACGACATGACACACTTTATTCCTTTTTGCCTTCAGATATACATTTAATGTTCAGCTACAAAAACTCTCTCATTCCAGGCACATGTTCTAATCACCTTAATAAACATCTATCACCCAATAAGTGCCAGACCCTGGGCAAGTTCACATAGTCTCGTTCAGGGCATGGAGCATCCCTTTGGGCTTTTTTCCCTTTGCCTCTTCTCTAAAAAAGTGTCCTGAAATTCAAGGGACCAAAAAATCATTTCAAGGACTATCTACCCACCCACCGCAATCTTAGCACAGTTCAATGCTTTTGTGACCTGAACACCTCTCCTCCAACTGTGTTTTAACAAAATCGGAGATTTAGAAACCTGTTTCTGGTTTAAAAAACAAAACCAAAAACAAACAATTAGACCATTTTGCTTCAAACGTCACAGAGCAGGTGGCAGCACAGGTAAGGCTGGATGTCTTCCAGCAGGGGTTGGAAGAGCTGAACTGCTTTACAAAAAGCTACACTTGGAATGTGAGATCAATAGCCCCAGAATATGGGCCTTCAGGTGAGACATAAATGGAGTCACTTCTAAAGAGTCTTCAGTAAAGCCGCAGAGAAAATAAACCTGCCATACACAGTGAAAAGTCATATTTAAAACAGCAAGAAATCATAGCCTAAATGCCAACTTAATCTATGACAAAATGGCATGATCAAAGTTACTGAAATAAATGAAACATAAAATCAAGATGTTATAACCTATCCTAATAAAAATGCAGTGCGGATTTTTCTTCCCGTTTCAGCTACTCAGAGAAAATAAACCATCAACTTGTAGAATGCTATCATAACAGGAAAACGTCAGCAAAGAGGGAACTCGACATGACTATAGTATACTAAATAAACACCTGCAGGATAAGAGTTAAGCTGATTTTCCTGTCAAGCTTTCTTTATCAAGATTAAAAGTACTTTGAAAGTTCAAGCTAAAAGAGTGAGAAAAATACTTGAGTACTTTTGTTGAAATACGCTTCCACATGGCATGGGGTGAAACGGAAGAGATTTCTGGGGCCTGGGCAGACCCAAACTGGATGCAAAATTCTCCCCACCCCCGTCAGCGGAGCAACTCAGGGCCCTTCAAACGACTCTGGGCTCAGGTTTCTCATCCGCAAAGCGAGCTTAACACCCACGATTCGGGCAAGTAAAGAAGTGAGCTTGGTGACACGTGTGCAAGTATTTTTTGATCTTTAAAACACCATTCAAATCTGAGGACCATTTCAGACACCTGCTTAGCCTCCGCGTGGCTTTCTGTTTCCAGAGCTATCTTCAGGAATAACAAATCTGCTATCACACTGTGGTCTCAAAGTGATCAGTGGTTTCCCCATTGCTTGTCAGTTAGTATAAGATACAAGTTCCTTTACAATCTACCCTTTCCCCTAGAAGTCACCCTGTAGCAATCCCACTTCCCCTCTCTCTGTCACAGTCTCTCACCAGCCACCCGTTCTACTCAGTGGACTCAAAGGGGCCACAACTGTGCCCACTGGCTTGCCTTTGCCAGTGCTGTTCCTTCTTTCTGGAATGCCCTTTTCCCACATCTCTGTCAGGCAAACTCCTATTTATGCTTCAACACCCAGCTCGTGTCACTTCCTCCATGAAGCCCTCCCCTTCTCCCTATTTTCCCCCCATGCTCCCCAAGGGATGTGAATGAATCTCTACTACTACAAACACATACATGAAAGCAATGAATTTATACATCTATATCAGAGACTCAACTAGCAGTTCTTGAGATAATCTTTGTGTCTTTGGCACACTCAATTTTGAAAAATAAAAGTGAAAAATTAAAATCTTATCAAATGATCACAGGGTAAATGTTTTAGAAGTTTTAGTCACCAAACTATTCTTTGCACATTCTTTCAAAGAATAAAAATATCCAATAGACTAAAATGCAATTTACATGATCTTTGGAGGTCTTCTTCCTACACACAAACTATAAATTACAGAAAGGGCAGGAGTACACACAACAAATAGCCACTGTTTGTGAATGCCTAGAGACAGAATTTTGATGGATGTGTTTGTTTGTTTGTTTGTCGACACAACACACACACACATCCCACAGTAAGTAACATCTCTCTGGCTCCTACACTCTGGAGTGCCACCTCCTCTAGCTAGGCTTCTGCCTGGATAATTAAAATGAAGATGTGTATTAGCAGATATTAAAAATGCAAATTTTCACAGTATTCCAGTCAGCAGAGCAGCAGATAGCATTCTCTTTATAATCTAGTGGTTGTTGTTCTGGAACAGAAAGAGTCCTTCTAAAGTTTCAATGGAGACTCAGAGAGGTTAAGTGAATTACCCGAGGTCACACAGCTGCACGCTGGCAAAGCCAGGACTCAAACAGAGGACTTCTGATTTGAAGCCCAATGCTCTTTTACACTACATTGACTCTTGTAATAGTAAACATCCTGTTAAAGGTAAATTCACAGAAGAAATCTGATTTCCAAAGAAGAAAATGTAGCTCTGTTAGACCATAGGGTTGGCCTTTAAATGTCTGTGTCTTCAAATTGTGGTCTCTTGAATTTTATAAACATTAAAAGGAATAACAACACACAGGAACTAAACTTATTGTCATCTAGCTGCTTATAAAAATAGGGTTTAAAAGAGTGCTGTCCTTATTACAAGGTGCTGCAAAGGGCTGAGGGCGGCTTGAGCCAGGCTGTTGATGAGGAGCTCACCTATCACCACCCCCCTAAGGTTTCTAGCTAAACTGAAAAGGAGGCATGTGTCTGGAGGTGGGGTGTGCTCACTTTTTACTCCAGAGACCCGAAAGGAATCAAGAGACTAAGACCTATCAATTTGCCTCATCCCACACTCACTCAGACAACTCAGGAAGCATGGGCAAGGAGAGTGGTCATGTCTGCCTGGCCTTGCCAGCGACTCCACAATCCACTGACTCTCAAAAGTTCTCTCCAGAAACAATGGCAGTGGGCTGGAAGCTGGGGGACCTTGCTCCCAAAAGTTTAGGAATTAAATGGCAAACAGGGGCTTCAAACCCTCTAAAAAGAGTTAAGCTTGAAATCAGTTTCAACGTTTGAAAAATGAATTTAATGTTAAAGAATGACATCACTCAAGTATGACTTTGTCTCCAGCTAGACTTGCAAAACGATTGAGTTAATTTATACCAAAATAAACGCCGAAAGGATGTAAATGAAAAGGTGAAACAACAAAAGAATTAGAAGAAAATATAGGGACAGGATATAAGGCCTTTCTAAGCATGAAAGCAAAGGAAAAGTAATAAATGGAAAAAACTTAATTAGCATAAAGGAAAAATAAAAGAAACTGATTTTAAAAACTAAAGAGCAATTTAAAAAAACATAGTTGCATGTATGGAAAAGGGCTAATACCCTTCATCTCTAAAGAATTCTTAAAATTAGTAAGAGAAAGAACACATCTATAGGGAAAAAATGGGAAAGGCTAAAACTGTAATTCCCAAAACATAGTCAAATTGTTCAGTTTCACTAATATTCAAACAAATGTGAATTAGAGCTTAAAATATCATTTTTCACCAACTGAATGGGTGAGGAGTTTTATAAGATTATACCCAGTGTTTGTAAAATATGAGCAAAACAGACTGCTGGTGAAACACACCGAGATAAATGGCAATTTGTACTAAAAGCAATTTTTAAATAGGTGCACACTTTAACCCAGCAATTCCAAGTCTAGGAATTTCTCCGTGGGAAGTAGAGAAGTGTGCAAAAATTTAATACTGTTTATCACAGCTTTATGCAGAATCATGAAAAACTGGAAATAGGCTAAATATCAAAAGGCCTTGCTAGAGGAATTACTGTACATTCATAAGAAACTCTGCTGCTATGAAAACCAATGTTGTTGAAAAATATGTAAAGACATGGAATAACATTTGTGGTACTGCTGAGTAGAGGAAGAATGTAACCAAACCAAAGCAGTTCTGAGTAAAGGAATTAACATGCTTTTTAGTTTCTTCTTTGTGCTCTTCTATTTTCCAGTTTTCTACAATGAGCATGTAAGGGTTTTAATTATCTATTAAAATTGTGTTTTCAAAACATTACACCGAGTCATTCTAATTATTTGCTTTATTTATATCCAATTATTCGCTCTGACCATAAAAAAAAAAAAACAAAAAACTTTACCTGGAGTATTTGGATAATAGGACACTTAGCAATGAATTCTGACATCATTAAAATTTAAAACAGTGCAAGAATCTGCAATAACTGTTTGAAGAAACTTTACATCCAAGACCAATTGTTTAACTTCCTATGCTTATTAATGAACCTGACATTAAGTCAAATCTATACGTTCACAAATCTCCAAACAGCCTGCATTTTAATACTATGGATTGCAGAAATTAATAAAAGCAGACATTTTAAACTTTAATCAGGCAAGTGTGTGATTCTTAAGAAAAATCTAATGTTCTCAAATTCGAACAATCAAGTTGGTGAATGAGAATTCAATTTAAAGAAACTTATAAAATGTTTAATAGCGCAGATCTTTAGTGGGCTAGGATGAACCCTCACTCATTTTTCTGTTTACAAGTATTAATCACATTCCAGACATGCTACAGTGTAGACCCTTATTACTCGAAGTGTGGTCCTCCGGCTGCAGCGCTGGTGACTCTGGGAGTTTGTTGGGGATGCTGAATCTCAGGCCCCACCCCACACCTGCTGCACCTGAACCTACAGTTTAACAAATTCCCAGGTGATCTGAACGCACGTTAAAGCTTGAGAAGAGCTGGTACAGAGAAGCTGAAAGCTGAAGTGTTATAAGTCACAGCCAAATAAAAGACTATAGGCTAAGCATCTCTGAATAGTACCACAAGAAGACCTAATGCACACACAAAGCTATCCGGCCATCTATCAACTCTAGAGGTTCTCCAGTTTGGTTGCCTATCAGAATTGCATGAGGCGCTTTAAACAAATACAGATGCCCAGGCCCCACCCCTGACCAAATGAATGGAAATCAGTATTCTCCAAAGCTCTCCAGGTAATTCTGTCGCGCAGCCAGATTTGAGAACCCCTTAGCTGCTGGCATAAACAGGGTCTTAACCAAAGACATCATTAGCCTAATCACAGCCGGGCAGATCTAATCCCTGCTCCTACTCTCCTCCTGTGGCTTCCCAGACACCCCCGTTCATCATCACTCTTTACATTTATCCTAAGTCCTTCTCTGCCCCTCCTAGTAGAATGCAGCCCCCCAACGGCAGGGACAGAGTTATTAGTCACACTACTTCCAGCACCCAGGGCATAACTGGAGTCTGATGAACATTTGTTGAAGGAATGAACTCGATTAGATAGAAGAGATGACAGAGAGAAGCCAGATGGGAAGGAGGGCGGGCATAGGAAAACAATAGGAAAACTCATGTTCTCTGATCCTTTAAGTCTCATTGATGTGAAACTTCCATGAAGTGTAAGCCTTGTGGGGAAGACTTACTCTGAAATTAACAAAAAGTCACCTATCATTCCAACAAGGTGGCCCGGAAATATCTGGCGAAAGGGAGCTGTGTTTTGAAACAGCAATGCATTATGCCATAAAAGAAACAAAACACAAAAGTAGAAGCCTGCCCAATAACCAAAGTATGTTCTAGTAGGTTCTCCCTATCCAAGCTAGGGAGCACACCTAAGAATGTGCCCACACCCACACTTCCTATGCCAGAGTGCAGGTCACAGTGTGGCACCACCGTAACTGTGCACATTTCAAGACGCAGGCTCGTGAAACCTACACACCTCTCCCCAGCTCTAAGGAACAGGAGAGCGAGACACAAGGCCTGAATGAAGCCTTGTCTAAATGCATTTGAAAACTTCACCATCAAGCTACAAACTCACGAGACTGGAAATGTTATCACTAAATGGTAGCTGTAGGTATCCTTTGCCCAGGTGAAAAGAGCAATGAAAAGATAGAGATTATGGCTGCTAACACATATTTCTTTCTCCCTCCCTTTATTTCTGGGAACCTCTTCATCTTACAACAGGACTAGAAGAACATGACCACAAACATTTCAGACCCCGTAAGGCCTCAGATCTCCACTGGGCAAGCAAACAAGAGCAGGCTTCCGAGCTGGGAAAAGCACGAGCAAGAAAATAATATGACCTCAATCCTGTCATCCGCTAAAGCAAACGAAAGACACTGCACCATTTGGTTTTCATGTTTATGGAGCTTTCCAGAATCCGTTTCTCCACTCTTGCCTCCTTGTCTTACGTAGCTCTTAGCTAGAGAGCGGCTTCTAAGGAGGACCCTGGAGAGCACACACACATTTTCAGGAGGAAGCAACATTAACCCCACACGGCTTAAACTGGCATCACAATCAGAGTTTATGTCAACATCCTCCTCCCCCAGGCAGGTCTTCCACACCGGAACTCCTCACTCGACCTGCTAAGAGGCGACCACACCACAATTCCCCGGCCCGTCTGGCAAGACGGGAGATGCAGGTGTGCCCCAGCCTCGCCTCCTGACTCAGCCCTGCCTTGGCTTCTCCGCCAATCATCACTTTCTGTTTTCTTCCCCACTATAGTAAAAATAACTTCCTCTTCAAGCGTCTAAATCTGTATGTGATTTTACACACTTTTTCTTTGGCACATCGTTGGTTGCATTTTGACACTAAAGCAGAATGAAGTCGCAAAAAATCTGCAATCACATTTCTGTAAATCTCCAACCAGATGAGTCAGTTCCACTGTTCTCTGGAATACTGAGAAAATACTTCCAGGCAAGATGCTGCCTTCTAAGCACCACGTCAGTTCCTCCTGTCCTCTGCTTCTTACAGACTCAGCAAAGTCTCAGGGATGGAAGGAAGCGGGGCAGAATGCACGGTGCTGTTTGCTGTGAACTGGAAGGGGCTTGCTGGCTGTGCTCCTGAGTGAGGAGAAGGGCATCTCAGGGGGCAGACCATCCAAAACAACTGTGGCACCAAGGACTCAGGACGTCTTGTATTTAGGACCTGACAAAGAGCTCCAGAGGGCTGCACGCCCTCACCTCCCGCCCCCGGCTCCAGTCACCTGCCATGACTACAGAACAGGGGTGGATGTGGCACAGTCGTTTCAAAAGAAGACAGTTTAGAAGACAGTCACTTCGGATACTCCTCTCCATAAAGGAGGCTCACAAACCAAGGGAACTGGAGAATTCCTCAGCTCTACAGGCCACCGAGGGGCCATATAGACAGAGGAAAGTGATTAAGATGCATAAGGGAATGAAAATCATTTCATCTTTTTTGGCTCCGGACGCACAGGCTCAGCGGCCATGGTTCATGGGCCCAGCCACTCCGCGGCATGTGGGATCCTCCCGGACCGGGGCACGAACCCGTGTCCCCTGCATTGGCAGGCGGACTCCCAACCACTGCGCCACCAGGGAAGCCCCATTTCATCTTTTCATGTGTTTATTGGTCAGTTGTGTCTGCTCTTCTGTGAACTGCCTGCTCCTATTCTTTGCCCGTTTATCTCATGAATTCCCCTTTTCTTATTGATTTATTGATCTTTTACATATCTGCATACTAACCCCATTTTCTAGAGAAACATCTGTCTCCAATCTGGGTCTTTCTGCTTTGTTTATGGGATGTTATTGTTCAGAAGGTTTCGCTTTTATGTTGTTTTCTTTTTTTCATTTACTGTTCGTGCTTTCTGCATCTGAAAGTAACTTCAGATGAGGAACTACTGGAAGATAGATCTGTTTTTCTGGACAAGATTTATGGCGGGGGCATTTACAGTCACCTTCATAGCTTCAATTTTCTGAAAGAGGATGAAGTCCAACGGACTATTCTATGTAGCTCCCAGAAGAACTAGCAGAAGTAGAGAGAAGCCACAAAGAAGTAGCCTGCTACACTGTGCAAACTCCCTCAGCCACTGGAGCTGTCCACAATGGAATGGGATGACCCGCAGCAGGCAGCTGGGCCAAGATTGTGAGAATCCTCTTTGAAAACACAGCTTTCTTATCCCTACTTGTTTTCCTTCTTTCTTCCTATCACAGTTATACTCTGAATTCTGGACAGCCATGACTTACTCTGCTTTCTCTCTCTCTTTGCCTTCCTAAGGACATTCTGCTTCCCACAATTTCTGAAGCAAGATCCTCTCCTTATTGACCAGATAGGCTGGGGCAAACTGGTGATGGGGGCAGGGATGGGGAGTGCTGCTAATTTTAATTAAGATCAAAACAGAACAAAACGAAACAATGACTAAGACTTTGAAAATGATGGCCTAAAATGTTTTGGCATATTCTACTTGCCTTGGTCGCTTGACTACTGAAATCTTTTAAATAAACATTTGGCTCCAAAGGAAATACCCTATAGTTTCAGTTGTTACAGTTAAATGGCTTCTTAACTCTTTCAACACATGATTTTAAAGTAGGTGGGACCTAAGAAAGCACCTAATTCAGTCATTCTAAAGAAAAAAGGGGCACCATCACCTAGAGAGCTTCTTTAAAGAACCCCAGAGCCACACCCATTCTCCCTTTCCTGGCCACTGGGACATATTCCCAGATAGACCATCAAGACCACATGGAAACACTGCTGCTGATGAGGGTCCTAGGAAAGAAAAACAATTGAGAATCCCGGACCGAATCAAACGTCTTCAGTTTGGACGTGAAGAAACAGAAGCTTAGGAGGCTTGTGTGACTTAACAGCATTGACCCCCGAACTATTTGCGGACCCCCCCAGACCCAGGTCCACTGGCCCTGCCAGCTACTCGCACAGCTTTGCGTGACAGTTCTGCTTTCCAGAGAGAAGGTATTTGTGTCAAAACAGGAAGCTCTGTGTTGGAGCTGCAAGGTCATGGTTTCCCTAGATAAAATTTAACTTTCTATCAACTAATGTAAGCTCCCATTTGTTTTCAAGTTCTCAAGGAATTGGGTAACCATCCACACCAGATAGTAATGGCCCTGTGGCTCTGGCCCCTACGCTCAGTGGCTGGGCAGGTCAAGGCAACATGAAGAAGCGGAGAATGGAAAACAGAAGCAAGTTCCCCAGCCTTCTGACAAAGACATGATCCGCTACTTTGGTTCGCTGCTCTTGCCCTGACTTCCAATGGAAGGGAAATGGGAACCAGAGAAAAACCAGTGCCAGACGACTGGACGCGGTAGTTCCATCACAAGTGGGAGAAGCTCTAGCAGCAGTCCCAGTGTATGCCTGGCACTGTGATCGTGTGAAAGGGTCTGATTCATGTGGATCACCAGTCCAGTCCTAGAACGGCTGGCGACCCCAGAGAGTGAGCTGTGCCATACTCCCTCTGTACTACTACTTTTCTTTTGTGAATGCGGGGGGCGGGGGGGGAACGTGTACATAAATTCAAAACAGAGGAAAGCAGGCTGTGCAAAGAATACATTTTTTAAAGATTGTTTCCAGGAAGCAGAAGAGAGGAGGAGAAGCAGAAAGGTTTGTGTGTAAAGTTAACAGGGCAAATGACTGGAGCTTATCAGCTGTTGAAGAGCCCTCACCAGTTTGAGGGTGAGGGTGACAAGATAAGCCACAAAAATGCTGATTCAGTAATTTCATATATCTTGGGTAGAATGGTGCTTTCAAATGGAAGCAAACCATGAATGAATTTGCGTACTCCACTCGTATGTGTGTTTGTGCAAGTGTGTGTGTGCATGCGTGTGTGGGCCAAAAGAAAAGGGGATCTGAGAGGAGCAAAGAATAAGGTGAGAAAATTGGCATTTGCTGAAATCAAATGCCATGCCTTGAGTCAGTTAAGTACTTTATAAAATAGCAATTATTAATCCCATCGTATAGACTAAAACATCTAAGGTTTGGAGAAGTTAAGAGAATCGCCCAAGTTCTCCCAGCTACTAAGTGGTAGCACAGTGATCACACCCAGATCTCTGCTCTAAAACCTGTACTCTTTCTAGTATGGGATGTTTCTGGCCCACAGAAAGGTTTCGATGAATATTTGCTGAGTGACTGAACAAAGGAGTTTATATGTCTCAGAATGCTTTCACTTTTATTTTCATCAAGACTGTGAAAGTCATATGCACTGAGCTAGAATAACATCAATGGTGTTTCCAGAAATGCATTACAGCTTAATGTAAATGGTTATTTAAATCATCTATCAATGAATGAACTAAGAATTACTTAATCGAGGCCATGACTTAAGGTTATTTCCATATCTTTCATTAAACAAGGGTCAATGGGTTCGTGCATTGAGCCTTAATCTTATAATCTATCATTTTGCCATTCTACGTTAAAATCTGCTCAGTCACTATTTCAAAAACCACATCATCTTATGGTCTCATCTCCTTAAAGAGTCAAATTCATGCTTGAAACGTACAAGCTAATATAACACAAATTGCTACCTAAGGAAGATGTTGACTTAGAGCAAGAGATAAACTGCTATTCTGCAAACTCCCAAAACTGGTTCAGGGTTCAGGAAAATGACAAGAAACAAGAAGTTTGAATTCCAGTATGCAGCCAAATCTCTAGGCTGACCGCAGGCATTCTTAATTACAGGGAAAGCTCTATAAATGTAAGTCCAAATCCCCAAAGGTAAGAGGTGGACAATTATCCCCGAGCACAGAAGGAAATGTTTATAGAAGTATATGTCATAGTGGTTTTAACATCTTTGCTTGTAGCATATGCTTCAAACAGCCAGAAAGGGATGGGTGGTAGAATCAACTGGCTTGAGTCTTTCCTGGCACACCGCACCACAGTCTCTACTTAAAATTAGGGCAAAACAAAGCAGAATATGAAACCCTAGTAAAGAATAGATTGCTTAGGGCTCCCCTGGTGGCGCAGTGGTTGAGAGTCCACCTGCTGATGCAGGGGACACAGGTTCGTGCCCTGGTCCGGGAAGATCCCACCTCCAGGGAGCGGCTGGGCCCATGAGCCACGGCCGCTGAGCCTGCGCGTCCGGAGCCTGTGCTCCGCAACGGGAGAGGCCACAACAGTGAGAGGCCCGCTTACCGAAAAAAAAAAAAAAAAAAAAAAAAGAATAGTCTGCTTAGCAAATATATTGAATCAACAGACACTTCCTAAGGGTTCCTGTGGAGCACCCAGCAGAGGTGTCACAGTAGAAATGGAAAGTATTTGAACAAGCTTCCTCCTTTCAAGGAGCTTGCCCACAAATTATCACAATACAAGGTAGAAGGTCAAAACTTCAAAAGTGATCATGAAATAAACACTACAGGAGTTCAGAGATCATCACGGGAATTTGAGCTTCCTTAACTATCAGCAAAGAGGCAAGAGCAGAAGCAAAGGCAGGTAGTGAGGCAAGAAAAAGAGCCAGTGGCTAGCTTTGGGAAATTACAGACAACCGCTATAAAACCTGAGATAGATGGAGAGGTGCAGCATACCCTCAACACTAAACTGCTATCTGGCTCCCTGATAATTTTAATATAAGAGTGTCACCAAGTATTCAAATTGAGGCTCTTACCAGGCAGCATGGAATTGACTGTACTTATTTTAAAACTTCTTATTTTGATAATATATAGTTTAAAACCTACTGAAAATTTCTAACACTTTTGGAAAAAACCATTTCTTCCTAAAAATTCCTAACTTATTTTACTAATTTACTGAAGGACTATATATTTGTCCTGTATATTATACCACAGTGTGAATAAAAATGAACTGCATATGAATCCCAATTTTCTGAAGATTTCCTTGGTAGCCTCATAGTACAGTATATAAGGAACATAACGTACCTAAATGTTTCCCCCCGCTGAGCTCATCAGCTCCTTTCTAGTGAACAAACACAGAGACAGAATACTCATATCCATTGTACTATAGTCTGCTGCTCAAGATTGACTACACTCATATTCCACATAAAAGTCACAATAATCTTTGTGACATCTGTAAAATAGTTGAGAGCTACCTATTAATGAATATTCATACATTAGAGATAAATGAAAAGTGTTTACTATTCAAAGTCATCCATAACTGTAAGACCCCAAGATTCTTTTAAAGAGGTCTTTGGGTTCAATCGTTAGGAATTTATTTAGGTTTTACTCTATACCCAGATACTGTACTTAAAACTCAAAATGAAAAAGACAACTTAGTTCAAAGATGGGCAAAGGGTGTGAATAGACATTTTTCCAAAGAAGATATATGAATGGCCAAAAAGCACAGGAAAAGATATTCAATATCACTAATCATTAGGAAAATGCAAAAAAAAAAAAGCCACAATGTGATGCCACTTCACATCCATTAGGATGTCTACAATCAAAATAATGGAAAATAGCAAGTGTTGGTGACGTTGTAGAGAAACTGGAACTCTCGTACATTGTTGGTGGGGACGTGCAATGGTGCAGTCACTGTGGAAAACAGCTTGGCAGTTCCTCAGTAAATTAAACATGGAATTACCATATGACCTAGCAATTGACTCCTGGGTATATACCTAAAAGAACAGAAAATACGTGTACAGACAAAAACTTACACACAAAAGTTCACAGCAGCACTATGCACAAGAGCCAAAAGACAGAAACAATTGAAATGAGAAACAGATAAATGGATAAACAAAATGTTGTATATCCATACAATGGAATATTATTCAGCCATAAAAATGACTGAAGCACTGATACATGCTACAATATGAATGAACCTTGAAAACAATTGTTCTAAGTAAAAGAAGCCAGTCACAAAAGGCCACATATTATATGATTTCATTTCTATGAAATGTCCAGCAGAGGCAAATCTATAGAGACTGAAAATAGATTAGTTCCTAGGGCTTGGGGAGACGGAGGAATAGTGAAGGGATAACTAAGGGGAACGAGGTTTCTCTTTCTGGTGATGAAAATGTTCTAGAAGTGGGCTTCCCTGGTGGCGCAGTGGTTGAGAGTCCGCCTGCCGATGCAGGAGACACGGGTTCGTGCCCCGGTCCGGGAAGATCCCATATGCCACGGAGCGGCTGGGCCCGTGAGCCATGGCCACGTAGCCTGTGCTCCGCAACGGGAGAGGCCACAACAGTGAGAGGCCCGCATACCGCAAAAAAAAAAAAAAAAAAGTTCTAGAAGTGACTATCGTAATAGTTTCCCTTATCTAGGTATATACTAAAAACAATTAGAAGCTATTAAACTATTAAAAACTTTAAGGGGGTGAACTGTATGGTTTGCGAATTATAGCTCAATAAAGCTATTTTTAAAATTAGTAGCATAGGGCTTCCCTGGTGGCGCAGTGGTTAAGAATCCACCTGGCAATGCAGGGGACACGAGTTCAAGCCCTGGTCCGGGAAGATCCCACGTGCTACGGAGCAACTAAGCCCATGAGCCACAACTACTGAGCCTGTGTGCCACAACTACTGAAGCCCGCGTGCCTAGAGCCTGTGCTCCGCAACAGAGAAACCACCGCAATGAAAAGCCCACGCACTGCAACGAAGAGTAGCCCCGGCTCGCCGCAACCAGAGAAAGCCCACGCGCAGCACGAAGACCCAACGCAGCCATAAATAAATAAATAAATAATCGAATTTTTAAAAATTATTCAAAAAAAATTAATAGCACATACTGAAATGTGCTTTGTTTGGAACGTTCATGCACGATAGTTGCTATATTATTTTGACTTTTGCAGCTAAGAATTTTTGGTGACATTCTACTGTTGCTGTCCCCATTTCTGACAAATAAAAGGATTTATGTATATCCCTGTTTGCTTAAAGTTGAGTTTCTATAATAAAAATAAATATAGGTAAGACAAAATCTATTTGTGGTCAAGTCTCATTTCTTTCCAAAAAAAAAAAAAAAAGCAAGTGACAATTCCCAATCATTCTAGCAGCTACAGCTGTCAAATAAGATGGCTTTTCACTGCCCATCACTGACCCCCTTCAGTACAGCTGCAAGGCAAGCTACAGTTTCTGCTCCTGCAGCTTCCCTGTAGGGAAGCAAAAGATACTCTTTCTTTGGGGACTCAAAAAACTTGAGCACTTTCATTCTAGTTTCTCAAATACAAAACCAACTAGTGTTTTAAACCTGGATTGATGACAGGGAATTTGAAGAAAGACAGAATCCAGATAATGCATATTTATCTGTATTTTAAAACAATTCATACTGAGACGAGTCTACGTTAAAACAGTTTACAAGACAGAATGTTTTTCACTATTCATGCTGTGTGTTTACAGAACAGTCTGCCATAGCTGAATTCCATTTTCTGTCTTCTTCTAATACAGTGCTTCTGTGTCCCCAACCAACCCTATAAGATAAATTTGCAGCTATGAACAAGAATGTCCTTTTCTTTTTATGTCAACAATTTCTATTGATAACATCATATTTTATGCATTCATTTCCTAGATTGCTGTCTGGGGCCTGGAGTACTATATTTAAACCATGCGTGATGTGCAGAAGAAAAATTAATTTGACTTTTAAGGTTTACAGAAACTATTTTGTAACAGGTCTGGACCTCAATTTTCACATTTTCCTTTAAATTCGTTTAAACTCAGAGAACTTCAAATTCAATAAAGTTACATCTTTTTCTTTCATTTTTGACTCAAAATTGCCATGCTCATATATAATATACATATCAAGATTAGCAATTCTGAAAACTAAAGTAAGATATCTCCATTTTAAATAGTATAAGTTAAAAATGGAAAGGAAAGCCTATCAACCTGAGATCAATCCAACAGATTTAGTCCCCATAAAGACTAAATCACATACCCAAGTCTTGATAATAAATCATTAGAGTTTGCCGGTTGTACAGGATCAGTAGTAAGCCATCTGACTTATTCGGTTTACATCAATGTAACGAGTGTTATTCCAAGTTTTTGATATTTCCACAGCTCATAAGTAATGAGGCTACTGGCAGAGGCTGCATCATAATCTAATTTCTGCGGGAGATTTTATTTGATTTTGGTTGGTTTTCCATAGCAAGTCAAAGTCTGAATGCCACTTCAAAATAAATGAAATAATTTCACTGAACTGGAAAGACTATGGTCTCCAAGTTAAGTATAGCAGTTTGCTCTATTCATCTATTTATCCCATTGTGTGTTTTATGCTCTCCTCTCTCCACCCACTTCAAGGAGGAAAACAATCAAGACAAGAGTTATGCCTGCATAACTTTCCTCTCCCTGACTTACTTACTTTCCTTTTTTTTGGTAATAAATCTGTTGCAGCAAAAAGCATCTTTAAAAAGAACAGACTTTGCCCTTCCCCAAACTGACTAGAAAAAAGAAGCTGTCTGACCCCAGTTCCTGTGAGAAGAAAAAGCATCCTTACTAAGTCTTTTCCCTTTTTTCTCCACACTATGCTTTCTGGTTGCCCCCCTTCACCTCATTCCGTGCATCTTCTAACCTCAGAAACTCGAAAGCCAGCTGGGGCTGCAGCTGTTGGCTGGTCCTTCCCTTGAAACAATGGGGCGTAAGCAGCAAAGCAGATGCATTTTTAAAAGCTGAAGTTTAAAAAATGAAACCATGGGGCTTCCCTGGTGGCGCAGTGGTTGAGAATCTGCCTGCCAATGTAGGGGACATGGGTTCGAGCCCTAGTCTGGGAAGATCCCACATGCCGCGGAGCAATTAGGCCCGTGAGCCACAACTACTGAGCCTGCGCGTCTGGAGCCTGTGCTCCACAACTAGAGAGGCCGCGATAGTGAGAGGCCCGCGCACCACGATGAAGAGTGGCCCCCGCTTGCCACAACTAGAGAAAGCCCTCGCACAGAAACGAAGACCCAACGCAGCCAAAAATTAATTAATTAATTAATTAATTATTTTAAAAAATGAAACTATGTCCATCACTTTTTAAATACTTTATAAATCTCTTCTCTCTCTCATCCCCCCTCTTTCTCTCAAATACATAGGAAACTTGGTGAAAGCAACGTTTGACTCTAGAACAATGTTCTTGAACTTAAGCAGGCATCAGAATCACCTGGAAGACTTGCTAAAATGGATTCCTGGGTCCCACACCCAGACTCTTTCATTCCATAGGTCTGGGATGAGACCTGAGAATCTGCACTTGTAACAAGTGTCCAGGTGATGCTGATGCTGCAGGTCCAAGGACCGCACATTGAGAACTACCGGCCTAGACAGTGAACGACTGCTAAAGAAAGAGAGAAAGAAATTAGGAATTTAAGATTTAATTTGATTCCAATTCACATCACCTCCAGTTGTGTGGCTCTGGGAGAGTTCAGTTGCTTAGTACATGGAAGCAGCGTCACGGAGATAAATACAGGAAGGTGGAGTTAAGGGCAGGCTAGCTGCTTGAATTATTTCCCTTCTCTGTTGGCCCCTCAAGATACTCAAAGTGTCAAGAAAAGGAAAGTGAAATTATGGAAATAAAAATGATCATTTTTTGCCAGTCAGCCCTTTAGATTTCCACTCGCATCTTGGCTCTATTTCCTTTTTCTCTCCAACTGCTTATAGTGCTAATGCAATGGGTACTTGATTCAGCCAGACGTGGATTCAAATCTTGCCTTACTTACTATGCGTCCTTCAGCAAGTCGGTGAACATCATTGCCCTCCCTTCTCCCATATCAAAAATGGGAATAACAGCTGCACCTACCTATGATATTGCTGTGCTAATACAATTTCCTTCTACATGTGCGCTGATTGGCAAATACCCAATAAATGTTAGCTTCTATCATAAATGGTCCTTTTTTTTTCCTGTGAGAATATTCAATATTCAATATGTTAAACATCACACTACCTATCTGATACAAAAGGTGCAGTCATCACTTTGAAAAATATTTATTTAGTAGCTACTATGTCAGATATAATATATTATACAAGTATATTAAAAATAATATCCTGCCAGGACAAATATTGCTATAAATATTATTTTGATTTGGGAAAATTTTGACTTTATATGAACTTATATTTAAGAAAAATACTTGCCTCCAAAATTGGCTACCTAGGAAAATTGAGAGGATGTGCTTACTAACCACAGTTTTGTTTTCACAGACACTAAAATAATAGAATGGAGGAAACAAGGGGAGAGTAATTCTGCAGATACCTTGGCCTTATTTTATTAAGGGTATATTTTAGATCCTCTTAAAGACCACAAGCCTGCTTTTCCTGAAAATCATTATGTTTACATAACAAAACAACAGGGAACAAATTTGGCCAAGGGTATCCTATTTTCAGTTCACAACTGATGTAATAGGCAATTACATCAGTCAGAAACTCAACGGTGAGTTAGTAATAGGAGCAATATTCCATCCTTCAGTTCTTCCTGGTTCCCTGAGTGAATGCTGTGAAGTCACCCTTCCAGCAAATAAGCCCCCAAATTTATCAGGCCTCATTTTTTGAAATACATAATGAAAGCACACTAAATTCTGGATACCACACGTATTTGGCTGAATTTTCAAGAGGTTAACATGCTAGATGCTGCGGTTTCCTGATTTTAGCCTCACTACATGCCTTTGTTCCCTCCTCCTCCCAGGCTCCCCAGCCCCAAGAAGGGTATCAGAACCATAACATTTTAAGAGCTGGATGGAGGTGTCAGAGACAATCTGGTTCCGCCCAGAATTTTACCTATGGAAAAGCTGAGGTCCATGTGGTTCCAGTGCCCTGCCCAAAGCCAAGTGCTCCTGAGGACACCACAGATGTCTTCCTTCCCTGTCCACTGTACTTTCTCTACATCACTTGCCTGCATATTTTGCTTTAAAAGAACCTCACCAAAGAATTCATTATCAGAGTTTACGGAGAAAGGCCCCTGAGCTTCCAAATCACTTCCCTCCCTGTGCCAGTTAACAGCGATTGTCGGTAATCGTTAACAGTTGTGACCTGTGTGGTACTAGCAGGAATCGGAGAGCCTATGAGGCTGTGAGACTTCCTAACACAGAACTCGAAAGAAGAGAGTTGACTCCTTAGCAAAAGTGCATATTACCCCAAATCCTCAAGAAACCAGATATGTTTGGAAATCTACTTGGGCAATATTTTCCTTTAATTTTCCCTAAAGCATCTTAGAAAAACCGTAGTTCCCCAAAGTTTCTATTGAAAAAGAAGTGTAACGTTTAAAATCTGAGCTTCTCTGCGTGGAAAAAAAACATTATTTTATCTGCGTGTACATTTGAAAACGCTCTAACACATTTGTCACTTTGCTGAAGTGGTTTTTTCCTTCGAAAACGATCTGCTATCCAGACCTGTGGTTTCTGCGACGAAGGGATTTCTGTGGGTGACGGTGGCAGCCTCCCGCCGCCGGAGTCGTTTGGCCCATTACGGTTCCAGCGCTCCTGGGGCCTCCCTTTGCGCCTTCGCTCGCGTCACGCAGACGCCGAAGTTTGCCGGGGGCTTAGGTTTATCCCCTTGGACGTTTGCGATTAGCTGGATCCCTCCCAGCCTCTCGCCCCCGCCCCCGCCCCGGCCCCCGCAAGACCTCTTCTGGCCACAGACTTGTGAGAGATGTGCATCCTCCCTTAGCCAAGGCGCTCACCGGGGGCCTGGGGGGTGCTTTCGCTGGGCCCTGGCACCGCTCTCCCCGCGCCCGGACCACCGAGCTGCGTGCGGGTCACGCCCTCTCTCTGGAGACGCTCTTTTCTCTCTTCGCACACTCCTTCCTTACCTCTGCTAAAACAGGCGACCTCGTTCCTAATAAACCAGGCACAACCCGCCACCCCCCCAAAAGTTCAGACTTGAGACACAGCGCTGAGGATCGTTCAGTAGAAGTAGGCGACACTGCTGGCCAGGCTGACTCGCGCCCCGGACCCCGGGTCCCCGCGTCTCACTCGCTGAGGACAGTGGGGTGGGCAGGGGGTGCCCCAATCACAAGGCAGCTCAGGGACAGCGTGGAGCCTGAAAACTGCCCCTGGGCCACCCAGGCCAGGGGGCAGGAGCTCTTGTGGGGAACAATTCACAGAACGGGCCGTGGGGAGGAGTCAATCCCACCCGCGCGACCCCGAGCGCCGGACAGGACGGGACTGTGGTCGCTAATGCCATGGAGGGGCTGTCGCTGCCCCTCGCCTCTCCCCACTCTGCCAGGCTTGAATATACACACACTCGTACACACTCACTCACACGCCTGCACTCCGCCCAGACCGTGTGGCGGAGGCGGGGGAAGGTATGCAGCGCCCAGCCCCGGGCTACCTGCCCGGCACATCAACCCCGCGGCGCCCCGCCTAGGCGCAGACAGACGGACGCGCCGGAGGCAGCAGCCGCTCGGGGCCGCCGCATCGATGCTCGCCGGCGTCCCACCTGGGGAGCCTCGGGGAGGCGGCGGCGGGGGCAGCTCCAGAGTGCCCGGCGCGCCCCACTCTCCCCTGCACAACTTCGAGCAGCGCGCGCCGCCCTCGCTCCCGTCTCCCTTCCTTACCCAAATACTGCCGCAGGTCGAGCAGAAAGCGCGGGGGTCCCCCGCCGAGCTGATAGAAGAGGGAGCCCAGGCAGAAGACCAGCAGGGTGGCCATGCAGAAACCGTAGTCCCGGAGGGAGAAGCGCAGGAGAGGCAGCAGGGAGACCCGGCGCTTCCAGCTGCCCAGGCCGGGAGGGGCGCCCCCCAGAGGGGCCCCATGGGGCCAGGGATCCGCGCCGCTGCCGGGATGCTGCTGCTGCTGCTTCTTCTTCATCGCCTGCTCCGCCGCCTTGCACAGCCTGCCCGTGCCAGGAAAAGGTCACCCATCCGCCTGCGAGGAGGAGAGCCCGGCCGGCCGGCTGCACATGGACAGGGCCGCGCCGAGGGCAGCCCGGGTGGGGGCGGGGAGGGGCCGAAGTTGCCGGGCTCAGGAGACTTTCCTCGGCATGGTCCCCGCCGCCGCGGCCCGAGCGGCCGAGGTGCCCGGCCCCGGCTCGGCGGCGCTGCCCGCGCCCGGCCCGCGCCCGCTAGCGCCCCCGTGCCCCGCGCCCCGCCGCGCCTCGGGCTCGCTCGCGGCCGCCGGGGCTCGCCTCCAGCGCCAGCGTGGACCCCCCCGGCTTTGTGTCTGTCGGTCTCGGCGTGTTTTGTCCGGGTTCAGGCTCCTCTAAAAAACGGCAGGGAGGAACGGGAGGCGGACACCATCCCCTCGCTCCACCTCCTTGACAGGGGTTTTCCTCCCTCTCCTCCCCTTTCTCCCTCCGGCTCTCCGCCGCTCTCTCTCCTCCCTCTTCCCTCCCTCTCTCGGCTCGGGTCTCCGGGTTTCTCTCGGGTGTCACGTTACTGCCTCTGCCTGGAGCGGGTGAGGTGGGGTGGGGGGTGAGGGGGGGCGGCGATTATTCGCTACAAGGAAGAAAGTTTCTGGGGGTTTTTTCCTTCCCCCTTTCTCTACAATCTGGCCTCAGTTCCTGCGCCACCAGCGACCTCTTGGGGGCCCCGCTGACTTCCCTCTCGTAAACAGTCACCGGCAGGAAGAAGCCCGACTTCTTTTAGTACTACATGGTTTTTGGGTTTTGTTTGTTTGTTTTCTCATTTCAGAAACTTGATTCTCCTTCTGTGTGCCCAGCTGTTTACAAAAGGCCGATGAAAGGTACTTGGAGATAGGTTCAAGACTTTGCTGAGATGGTAAAAGAGCAAGTGGCGTAAATTATAATTAAAACATGACCCCATAGGGCCAGGCTCATCGCCCCAACTCCTGGAAGAGAAACAGAGGAGGACGCTTGCTTCTTGCTCGCCTTCGCTCTACAGCTGCTCATCCAGGAAGCGACCAGAAAGGCAAGGGGGGGCGGGGAGGAGGGGTGTTATAGGGCGGACTCAAGGAGGTCTTTCCTCTAGCAGATATGAAGAGGGAAGAGCCCCTGCATACCCATTTCATCCCTGCCACACTTCCTTCCAAGGGAAGTTTCTGGACCTGAAAGAGCACCTTCCGGGCATCAAACACAGATCCGCTGGCGAGGGTGGGTGATGCACAGAAAGGGCTGCTCTCATCAGCCACACTTTCAGTAAGAATAATACATTGCTAGATATAGAAGCTGTGCCACCTGAGACTTAAGTGACTTGCCCAAGGTCACGGAGATACCAGGAGTCGAGTTGGGTGCCACACTCAAACCTGTATGACGCTCCAGCCCACTATAATAACCACTGCATGGTACTATCTCCCAGTCAGGGTGCTTTTCCTAATAACTTGCACGGTGATTGGAGGATGGGATACACGCATTTAGCCCAGGCCACTTTGAGAAACAGAAATGGGAAGTTCAGGCTCTTTGTGCCTGCCTCACACCTCTGGTTTCCTATTCACTCTGTACATTCCAGTGACTGACAACCGATTAAAGGAAGAACCAGGAACCAGGGACATCTACGATTCTAAGACTGTTTTCCTGAAAACCTTTATAAAGTTGGGTATCTGAGAAAGTTTCTATGGAAAATCAGGGAGTAGAATCCTGAGATCAAGAGTTTACAATTTAAGAATAATACGGTTTAACTGTCATCCAGACGTGAGTATCTCTGATTCCCGAAGAAGAAGACACATAGATCATAAACTGGAGACAGTTGTGGATGAGGTGAGTGGTGTCACACACATCCGCACACACACACTCTATTTCCCAATTTTATGTTGTCCTGGCCCACTTTCTCATGAATGGGAAGGCTGCTTTGAGGCGGAAAGAAAAGGGAAGTCCCTGTGTTCTAGCACAGAAAATCCTAAAATAAAGTGTCAATGGTTTGTTTCACATTTATTCCATGAATCAGATTTATTTGGATTAATATGCTCATTTTACAAATGTGAGTGGCCCTGAGAGAATTAAGCCCATCAGACATTGCCCACTAATGTGAATTACTTTAATCAGCAGGCTGAGTAGCTGAGAATAGCCTCCCAGTTAATAATTTTTGAGTTAATGACAAGAGACTAGGAGACGGACGGGAGGGGCAAAGCAATTTGCATAATGTTTCAGAGACCACCTGTGACAAATCGGACCCGCACCTGAGACCTGGCCCTATCATCTGGATGTTTTTCATTAGATGTAGGATAATGTACAAGATCCTCTGTGCTCGTGAGACCCCCAGGGTCTAGAAACTTCTCTCACAGAATGAGTTGGTAAACTTCCCCATTCTTTCTCCTAAGGAAAGGAATCTGAGCAAGAGCGAGGTTATAACAGGCAGTTGGAGCAGGAAGAAAGGAAATAGACATCTTAAAAAATAACTAAATATAGGAATAAGAGTTTAGAAAACAGTGAAAAAGTTATGAGGAAAATATGAGGTGGCAACATTTGGCTTAGAAAAAATAAGCTATGACATGAAGAATTTGAGAGGGGGGACTTCCCTGGTGGCGCAGTGATTAAGAATCCACCTGCCAATGCAGGGAACATGGGTTTGAGCCCTGGTCGGGGAAGATCCCACATGCTGCGGAGCAACTAAGCCCGCGAGACACAACTACTGAGCCCACGTGCCACAACTACTGAAGCCCGTGCACCTAGAGCCCGTGCTCTGCAGCAAGAGATGCCACCGCAATAAGAAGCCTATGCACCGCAACGAAGAGTAGCCCCTGCTCGCCGCAACTAGAGAAAGCCTGCACACAAAAATGAAGACCCAATGCAGCCAAAAATAAATAAATAAATAAATTTTAGAGGGGAAAACCCGGGCAGTTTTTAAAAGATTAATGTTAATGGACTAACTGCCTAAAAAAATTCACAGAGGGAAAAGAACGGATCTTAAGATACGAAGAAATTTTACATAGAGAAGATTGCTTTATATTTTCACCCCACAAAAAGTTAGATGTTTGGGTAAAATTTTGTTCTTTGAAATCCTATAAATGTCCCGTCAAAAAAAACAAAACAAAATAAAAAACCTTTTAATTTAAAGTACTTATACTGATGAATGGTATCTTTATTCAAACTAGTTAACCAACTAACTAGAGGAATTTGTGAACAATATTTATTATTAGTCTTATAATTCAGCATACTTCATTTAATACCTTTATTTAATAGCTTGAGCTTTCTCATCCCTTCTCTCTCTGGTGATTTTCATCTCTCTCACCTGAGCCACTCATTTTCAACAATCCTAACCACTGGCCATCATCACCTTCTCTCCTCCGCTCATGTTACAAGCGCCCACACTCGAGCAATTTTCAGTCTTTTCAAGAACCCTCAACTTTTTAATCCATCACCCATCTTGTATGTTTACTTCCTCCTTTGTCCAGTTCTGATTCCTGATCCATCCTTCTGATCCCTACCTTGCAGACACCCTTTCATTCCCATGCTCCTGTCATCTTACATGGTACATACTTGTCTGGCAAAACCCAGATGAACACAGCAGTGCCCCTGGACCGGATTGCAGAAGACACCAAGCACTGCTAACTGCTTCACTTTAGCACAGATTTCCTTGGACGCTCACTCATTGCCGTCCAGCAACCCCGCTCTCTAAATGGCCATTTCATACTTCTCTCTTCTACTCCCACTACTTTCATCTCTTCTGTCACAGCTGACGACCTGACCTCATGCTTTATTGAGAAAATAAGAGCAGTAGGACAGGAGTGACCTCATTTCCCCACCAATCTAAACCCTTGCTCTACCCTTCCTTCTGTTTCACTGTGTCCCTCTGTGCTTCTAGCAAGGCTAGTCTGTCACTGCCCGAGACGCTTGAATCCACCCAACCCCACACCCAAGCATGCTCTCTCCCAAGGCTTCTGCATCTCTATAAATGATGGCACTACCAAATCACTCAGGGGCAAAACCCAGAAGTCTTCCTTAGTCTTTCTCCTTCTCTCACTCCTGTATCTAACCCATCTGCAAATCCTATTGGCCCTACTTTCAAAACAGTATCCAGCATCCAACTTCCTTTGCTACCACTCCGGTCCAAGCCACCATCTTCTCTCATCTGGGTTACTGCAGTGGCCTCCTATGTCAGTTATATTTAGGTTTAGCTGTGTGTAACTGAAAAACCCAAAATAACAATGGTTTAAACAAAATAGAAGTGTATCTCCCTCTCACATGAAACAAGTCCAGAAATAGGCAGTGCAGAGTTGGTGAGGCATCTCCATGCTCTCATCAAGGAACCATCGGAGCTTTCACCATCCTCAGCATGTGGTTTCATTTTAAAGGTAACTTTATGATTCAAGATGGCCACTGGGGCTCCACCCCTTATGCTTATATTCCAGGCTGGCAACAGGAGGAAGCAAAAGAAGAAAAAAGTCTTCCTCCAAATGGAGTGGGTTCTTTTAAAGCAGTGTTCCAAAAATGCTATGAATCATCCTCTTACAGTGTTTTGGCCAGAACATAGTCACAGGACCATGTCCAGCTGCAATGGAGGGCTGGGAAATAGAGGTTTCAGCTGGGCACACCTGCTGCCACAAAAGAATCAGGGTCCTATTACTAAGGTAAGAAAGGACGAATGACTACGAAGTGGCGATCAGCGGTCCCTGCCATTCCTCCTTCTTGATGCCAGACTTTCACTCTGTATTTCCTCCCCTTCACAGCAGCCAGAGGTAACTCCTCTACACAGAATTTGTTAGTGCCTCCCAACGCACTCAGAGTCAAAGCCAGAGTTCTTCTAGTGCCCTACCAGTGCCCTTCTATTTGGCCCCATGGTCTCTCTGACCTCATCTCCTGTCACTTTTCCCTACTCGTCCTATCTCATCATTGTTCATCAGACCAACAAAACTTGCTCCTCCATCAGGGCCTTTGCAGTTGTGGTCCCCACTGCCTCAAAAGTTCTTTTCCCAGATCTCTACACGGTTTGTTTGCCCTTTGGCTTCCTTCAGTCTCTGCACAATGTTACCTCAGCCAAGGAATCTTTTCTGACTACCCTATACAAAATGTACACGTGACCTGCATTCTTTATTCCCTTGACCTTCTTTAATTTTCTCTGTAGAACTTACCATAATATGACATGTTGGTATTTTTATCTGTTGTGTATCTCTCCTCACTGGAAAACAAGCATCATGAGGGCGATGATTTTGTCTCATTCATTCACTGTTCTTTCCCCAGCACCTAGAATAGTCTGACAGATAGTGGTCACTCAGTAAATATTTATTGAATGAGAAGGTTAGTTGTAATATGAAGGATCTTAAGTTCAATGGGTCACCTCTCATTGTTCCATGGCTGGCCAACTGGGGATGAGAGATGGAGGCACAGTGGAGAGCAGGTCTGCGTCCTCCTGGAACATGCAAATGATCATTAAGGGAGATGTTTGAGATGAAAAATATATTGTTGAGGGGAAAAAACGAATGAATGAATGAAGTAATCCCTCACCACCTCCATGACCCCCAGTCTAATTAACAATTCAACTGCTTCCTGTGATTAAGAATGCCTCATGATGTGGAAACAACCCAAGTGTCCATCAACAGATGATTGGCCAAAGAAGATGTGGCTTATATATGCAATGGAAAACTACTCAGCCATAAAAAAGAATGACATATTGCCATTTGTAGCAACATGGATGGACCTAGAGAATATTATACTAAGTGAAGTAAGTCAGCCAGCCAAAGACAAATATCATATGATATCACCTATATGTAGAATTTTATAAATAATACAAATGAATCTGTACACAAAACAGAAACAGACTCGCAGACATAGAAAACAAACTTATGGTTACCAAAGGGGAAAGGGAGGGGGGAGGGATAACTTAGGAGTATGGGATTAACAGATATAAACTACTATACATAAAACAGATGAACAAGGACTTACTGTATAGCACAGGGAACTATATTCAATATCTTGTAATAACCTATAATGGAAAATAATCTGAATATATATATATATGTGTGTGTGCATATATATATATATATATATACACATAACTGAATCATTTTGCTGTACACCTGAAACTAACACAATGTTGTAAATCAACTATATTTCAATTAAAAAAAGAAAAAACAGAATGCCTCATGGAATCACAAAAGGAATATGAACCCATGGGTTTTGCCAGGTGTTACCATTCACCTTGGCAGAAGTATTGCTTATCTTCAGAATGTTGCTAATTTCAGGGACTGGGGCATTCACTCTTTTGGAGAACCAAACTCTCTGAGCTTTGGCCTTGGAAGACCACCAGGGTTGTGTTCAGACCCTCTTCTTTTACTGCTCTGCTAAAAGTAGGGCTGTTTCAGGAAAGTTGTTGAGTTGGAATGTCCCTATTGTAATAACAATAAATTACAAGCCAGTCTGTCCTGTTTTTCTGACTCGGATTTGAGAAGGCAAATGAAAGAATAAGGTTTTAGTAACAACATTAAAACATTGCTGGTTTCCAGTCTTGCGGGTCCCTGGTCCACTGAGTGGACGGGAACTTGGTCTTAGGCTCCCCGTATGCTCCCAGTGTGTAGCAAGCACATCCTTCTGCGCACAGCTATACACACACAAAGAACAAGAGGTGTTCTCCACCCCTGCACCCTTATGACTCTTACCCCTCTCCTGAGGAGACAAGGCATAAACAGATAAACAAGAAAGCAAGCAAACAAATAAGCAGAAAAACAAAGAAAGCATTAAATCAAAGGGCCTTTTACCTCAAGTATTTTGTATTTAAAATAATAGCTAAACTATGGTAGTATTGCTACATTTCTAGCATGTTCTAATCTCTTTACCTGAATTGTCATTTAATCTTCACAACAACCTCATGCTGCAGATGCTCTTATTTTCCCCATTTTACAGATGAGGAAATAGACGATAAGAATAACGAATATCAGATACGGGAGACTTAGTCTGAAAAGCTTTCCCGAAAAGGTGCTACGGGAGCTGGATTGTAGGATGAGGAGGATTTATCGCTGGGCAGTAGCCCAGAGGGCATGCCAAGTAATGAGAACTAACTGAGAAAGAAAGAGCACAGAGATGTGTTTGGGGGACAGTGGCAACCCTGCCTGGAGAGGGACAGTGGAGATCTGTGAAACTGCATCATTGCTAAGAATGCTGGACCCCAATCACAGGAACCAACTGGAGTTTTGTCTAAAGGTTCTTTAGAGATTCTCCCCATCGAGCCAGTGCTCACAGGCCTCTTAGCTCTTAGGAAAGCATTGAGCAGAAATTCTTGATTCTATTATATTTAAATAGATCCCTCAGAGAAAACAATATTAATACAGGGAATGCATAAAAGACAGAGATGGCTTAGATTTTGCAAAAAGAAACCACTTATCCAAAAAGGTACTGTTAAGTGCAGACACTGTTTCCTAGTCCTAACATAGCACAGTGAAGGCTCATTGCTGCAATTTGGTGATAGCTTCCAACTCTGAGAAAAGGGTGGGCCCACGATGGCTATTTTCTTTCTACGGTGAATTTTCTTTAAGAGGCTTCATTCAGTCTACATAAAAAGCCTAAAAACTTAACTCTGTTTACAATTAATGAAAAAAGAAAAACCTTCTTAGTATGTCCAAATATTGAATGTGTTACCTTACAATGCAGATTGCTGTTTGGACCATATTTTTGAATCTCTGCAGTACAAATTATTATACTAAATTTAGAGTGGATTTTCTGGCTGAATTATTTTTCACAGTGCTCCTAAGAGGTTCTAAACTGCATTCAATTTTTTGCTTACCTTTTTCTTTTAAAAATTCTTGACCAGGCTCAATCTATGTTAATATAGTGTAAAATCAATATGTTCTTTGAAATCATCCAATAAATATATATTTAGCACTATCATGTGCCTACCACTCTGTGAATTGCCATGAAGCAAAACAGAAAAGTGTAAGACCAGCTGTTCAGACTTCGAAGAATTTGCAATCTTTTCGGGAAGACAGGATTGTTCATAAGTGAAGCAATTTGACAATAATGCAAGGCAGCATGTAATTAAATGATAAATTGTTTGTTATACATTGTAAATAGCAAAGTCATTCAATCTTTAGAGAAGCCCAATATTCATTTCCAAAAGGAATAATTTTTCTTTGATTTTTAAAATTGTCTTACAAACCTTTGTCCTTTGAGTGTAGAGATTTTTAGATTTGAGAGTTATTTGTAAGCAGATGATTGAATTGGTGATTGTTTTTGATCCAAGAGTGGTGTGGCTCTGAACTCTTGGATTTGATTTCCTTGAGCAGGTTTTACATTGACTGTATCTGATGCACATTTTCCGTGGGAGGAAGTCTGATGTCCCAGCAGAGAGACCAAGGAGTCTGCAGGGGGCAAGAAAAGCCTGGGAAACTGGGAAATTACGTGGGACCTCTAGAAACATTATTTCCAATAACTAGTTGAATAATTCTTTTTCAGATGAACTTTGTGTAATGCAGTGTTATTGGTTTATTATGAAATATGCCTGGTGCTTTCCATGTAGCTGAGTACCAATATGAATCCCCAAATATTCATTTATCACAAGATATCTTTTTTGCCTTTAATTAGATCAGTGATTTGATTGACTCATCTGCCCTGTTTAAAAGATATGAAAATAAAGTAATGGGATTTTAAAAAAAATATTAATCCAAATGAGTGTTGTCACATTTAAAGTGTGGATATTTGTTTAAGTCCCAATGCATTGCTTAAAGTATAAAAATATGACACTTTATTTCCTGTAACTGATCACATCTTACTCAGGTCCTATTTCCTCAAAGGGTAGGGGTTAGGGATGGCAGGAATTGATCTAGCTCAGCCTTTTTTGGTTGGAAACAATCTCTTTCAGGGCACACTTACTATACTTGGTCATTTGGGGTTAATATTCAGTCAAATTCAAGGTGCAAACTCCCTGCAAAGGCTCCCCCTCTTCCTGGCCAAGACGGTCCCACGCAGGGAGTGTAGTGCTTCACAGGCAGGGGCGCGGGCGCTGTGTCTCACGGCCATTGCAGTCCACGACTCTCTGTTTGCACCTCTGCTTCTGACTGGTGTGGCTCCTACTTTAGGGCCATCTGCTTAACAGCCTGTGCTTCAAAGCCTTACCCCATATGACGTGACCCCCAGCTCTGAACCTTCTGTGCCCCCTCCGCCACCTCGAGGGACCCAGTAACTTTTCTGGATTTCAGGGCATCCTGCTCACCCAAGGCAGACCTGAGGGGCCATCAGGCCATCTCGGCTTCAAATCCTTCCTCAGCCACTTCTAGCCTCTGTCTGGTTGGCACTATGTTAACCCAGTGATTCTCCAAGAGGCTTCATATATCCCACATCTGTTCCAAGGAAGTACAAAGAGACCCCACCATTCTGGGAATGCCCTTGTCTTAGTCAGTGCAGGCTGCTATAACAAAATACCATGCACTCGATGACTTACACGACCAACATTTATTTCTCCCAGTTCTGGAGGCTGGGAAGTCCAAGGTCAAGGTGCCAGCAGATTCCACACCCTGACTTGTATCCTCACATGGCGGGAGGCGGGGAATGCTTTATTCTTCTTATAAGGGCATTAATGTCATGCATGAGATTGACCTAATAATCTCCCAAAGGCTCCATCACCAAATACAGTATCATCACATTGGGGATTAGGGCTTCCACACATGAATTTGTGGGGAAAACAAACATTCAGCCCATAGTAGCCCCAGACTATCTGGTTGTTTTCAAACTTCCCTGAACAGGATTTGGCCCTGGAG
Source organism: Mesoplodon mirus (assembly GCF_964341445.2). NCBI lineage: Eukaryota > Metazoa > Chordata > Mammalia > Artiodactyla > Ziphiidae > Mesoplodon > Mesoplodon mirus. Next base: position 16,952,957 of record NC_138986.1, read on the forward strand.
TGGGACAGCTAAGACCAATGTTTCTCATGACTTGCTTTTTTCTCTCTCCTTTTCTCTGTTCTCTGTCCTCCTGCTTGGCCCCCATGAACCCGAAGTGCTTTCTTTGTCCATATTGATGAAAGAGCTTCAGGGAAAGAAACTAGAAGACAAGGAAAATAATTCAGAGAAATAATTCAAACTATATCATCTTCATTATGCACCTTTGGGCCTTTTACTTTTTAATTTCCTTTGGTGTCAGCAGTTCCTTGAAGGGAACTTATTTTCATCCTTTGAAGACATACTTGATTTTTAGAGATGGCCAAAATTATTCCAAGGCAAATCTGTTGAATAAAGTGGATGAGCTATTTGGTCAATAGACTAAGGCATTAATAAAAGAGAGGAAGGGGAAGCAAAAGGAAAAGAAAGAGAAAGAAAGCAATCATAGAGCTGCCATGATAGACAGGGCAGAAATGCACTGAAAACAATCAGGGGCTCATAGCTCCTGCCCTTTTCCCAATTGTTCTCTAGAAAGTCTACTTGATCTAGAGGTACATTGGGATGAGAGGATAATAAAAGCCAAACACTAAGCTACCAACAAACTACTGCTTATATTTAAGCACCTATGCAACGGCACAAACTTTTAAAAACTGAGCTTTTAACTTATAGTTAAGGACAAATGTATTTAAAATCAAATGTTGTACTGCACAGCTGTTTCTTGGGACTGGACAATATGCTATCATCGGCCACCTAAAGGCTCTGTTGGATCTTGTCTTAGTCTGCTACCTATTTCTTACAAAGTGTCATAGACATGGGTATAGATAGAGTGAAAGGGAAGAAGTTTAAGTCAAATATTCATCAGTTGCTTTTGTGTTATTTTCAGCTGCCTCTTACTCAGCCATGTACCTGCAGAGTTGAATCTCTACTCAACCTTAATTCCTCATTTCCGAGACCCTTGTCAATTCACAATGTTAAGCTGGTGCTTTCCTCATTTTAGAGGTCATTGTCTGATGTTAATGTGTAAGAGCCGAAATTGATGTAGAAGTGATATTATTTTTCCCTCCCTGCTTAACAATGTCATTAGTCCTTGTTCAATGGGCATGTCACATACCTTTCTGTCCTCTTAGAGAAAAATATTGCTCAAGCTTTCCAAAGTACTTTAAAATAATTTTCTGAAGAACAGCCAGAAAATGAACTATGAAGATAGGGAGTCAGCTCTCTAGTCAAAAATCTTAGTTAAATAAAGATTCTCAAGGTCATCTTAATAGAAAATTTCAGAAAATATTAGAGTTTGAAGTATAGTCTTCCAGCTGTGCAAATTACTAGCTTTCTGAGCTAAGGTCAGTTACTTGGCCTCTTTGCACCTCAGTTTTCACTTCTGTAAGGAATGGAAAATAAGGTCTGGACTCCTGGACTCACAGTCTTTTCTGGTTCAGGATGACACTTAACCTGTGGAGGAAGCACATCACCAGCGAGCTGCTTTCCTATGGTACTTGCAGTGAAGTGTCCAAGAAATTATCCTACCCAGGGAAGTTGCACTGCAGCAGGTATGACAGTGCAAACTCTTTTTAAAGAGCAGCCAATTCAGATGGTGGAAGGAGCATGAGTCTTGGTCAAGAACCTCCCTGGGGATGAGGATTATCTTGAGCAAGTAACCCAAGTGTGCTCTGAGCCTCAGTGTCATTTTCCATGAGATGCAATAAAGCACCTAGCATTCAGTGATGGAATTAAATACACTTTTACAGTGCCAGGTACATGTAAATTAGAATACAAAAGGTTATTTTTAGAGATGAGGAAACTAGAGTGCAAATAGATTACATAATCTGCACAGATTTATATTATTTGTAAGCGGCAATACCAGAACTCAAATACAGATCTTGTGACTCTATCTCAAATACTTTTTCTACAATAAAGTGAACTTTACTTTGGCCACAAACCCCTCTGAGAATCTGACAGATCTATTAACTCACCTCCCAGAAAAATGCACGTAATTTTCGCATATAATTTCAGCTCATCCATGGACCTCTCAGGGGACCATGGACCCAGATTAAGAATCTCTACACTACAGACTGTGGTCTCTCCTAAGTATTTCTGGGTGCATCTACCAAATGAGAACATAACTTTTCGTCCTTATGTCAGAAGAGAAGGATAGATTTTATGGTACTAAAGTGGTACAGAAAGTCTTTAAGTGCCATTGGAAATAAAAAACCTTTCTTCAGACTGTTATGATCTTTAAAGCTCTCCTGAGATGCTGAGAATGTTCCAAAACCTGAGCCATATTCAGGCATTCATTCAGCAAATCCTTCCTGAGGGCCCAATATTTGTGTGGCCCTGGTGTCACAGTGGAGCCCAAGGCAGAGCCTGCTCCCATGAAATTTATATTCCCTGTGAGGGGAGATGGACAATAGACAAATATATTATGCCACATAGGGTATAAGACAGGGTGATGTGACAGAGAGTGATGTGCTGAGAAGGAGGGTTTACTGAAGGTTGTGTGGACAAGGAAGACTTCTCTGAGGAGTTGGCATTGGAGATGTGACTGAAAGGATGAAAAGTAACTGTCTGGGGAAGATCTGGGGCACAGATATTTCATGCACGGGGAACACCTCATCCAAAACCCTCAAATGGAAATGGACTTGGTATGTGCCTCTGTGGTGGGAGTGGGATCACCCAGAGGGCAAGTGGCAGGAGATGAGCCTGGAGAGGTAGGTGGGGGCGGTCCCTGTACGGCCTTGTAGACCAGGCTAAAGAGTTTGTCTTTTGGGCTTCCCTGGTGGCGCAGTGGTTGAGAGTCCGCCTGCCGATGCAGGGGACACGGGTTCGTGCCCCGGTCCGGGAGGATCCCACATGCCACGGAGCGGCGGGGCCCGTGAGCCATGGCCGCTGGGCCTGCGCATCCGGAGCCTGTGCTCCGCAACGGGAGAGGCCACAACAGTGAGAGGCCACAACAACGAGAGGCCCGCGTACCGCAAAAAAAAAAAAAAAAAAAAAAAAAAAAAGAGTTTGTCTTTTATTCTACAGGAGATGGGAAACATTGGAGAGGCTAGGCAAGTAGCATCTGATTCATGTTTATAAAAGTTCGCTCAGGCTGCTGTGTGGGCATGGGTTGTTGGGGAGCAAGAATGAAAAAAACGCTATGAGTAGTCCAGGGATGGTAATGATGATGATAGAGAAAAGCTGGGAGTTCCCTGCAGGCCTACTGGTTAGGATTCGTTACTTTCACTGCTATGGCCGGGGTTTCAATCCCTGGTTGAGGAAATGGGATCCTGCAAGCCACATGGCGCAGTCAAAAATAAAAATAAATAAATATAGATAGGGTTTTTTAAAAAAAAAGATAGAGAAAAGCTAACAAATTTGGGATGTTTTCTGGAGGCTGAGAGTATAGGACTGGCCAATAGACTGGATGTGAGGAGGTGAAGGAGAGTAAACCTAAGGATGACACTTAGGGTTTGGCCAGAGCAACTGGATCAATGGTGCCACTATTTCCTGAGGTGCAGCCGACTGGAGCTCGAGCAGGGGCAGGCTTGGGGGAGGGGAAGGGGGAGGACAAGCAACCAGGAGTTATGATCTGCTATGTTAAGTCGGAAGTTAGATATATGATGTTAGGGCTCCAGTGAGAGGTCAAGGCTAAAGGTATAAATTCAGAAATTATTTCTATCTAGATGGTATATAAAATCATATGATTGCAGGGCTTCCCTGGTGGCGCAGTGGTTGAGAAGTCCGCCTGCCGATGCAGGGGACACGGGTTCGTGCCCCAGTCTGGGAAGATCCCACATGCTGCAGAGCGGTTGGGCCCGTGAGCCATGGCCTCTGAGCCTGCGCGTCCGGAGCCTGTGCTCCGCAACGGGAGAGGTCACAACAGTGAGAGGCCCGCATACCACAAAAAAAAAAAAAAAAAGTCATATGATTGCATAGAATTAACTAGAGAAGCATGTAAAGAGAAAGATTAGAAGATGGCACAGGACATAGCCTTGGAGAAGTCCAACATTTTGAGGTCAAACAGAAGAAATAGAGCCAGCAAAAAAGAATGAGAAAGAGTTGGCAGAGAGTAGGAGGAAACCCAGGAGAGCACTGCGTCACTGAAGCCAAGGGCATACAAGCATTTCAAGAAGGAGAGAATGATCAAATGTGGTAAATGCTCCTTAGAGGTTATAGCAGAGACTCTCTTTTCCTGGCTCCTATTTGGAATGTAGACATGGAAGTGACCCCGTTTCGATCCTGCACATGAAGACAGTACTCTAAGGAACATCAGAGAAACTGAAGAAGGGAACCTGGATCCCTGAATGCTTTTGTGGAGCAGAACTGCCCCCATCTGCTATGGAATGCCCGCTTCCCTCTGGACTCCACTGTGAAAGAAATTAACTTCTCTCTAGAATGACTGTACTTTGGGGTCTCTATTTTAGCAACTGAGCCTGTACCATAACCTATTCACATGTCAAGAAAATAGCAGAGAGCAACATGGAGCTGACTGGTAACTTTGACAATTTCAGATGTATCACTGGGACTAAAACCTGATAGGATAGATTGAAGAGCTAATCCGTTCATTCACTCTTACATTCATTTAAAATATTTATTGAGTTTTTATATGTGCCATGCACTGCCCTAAGCCCTGGGATATAGCAGAGAACAAGAGAGGTAACGCCTTTGCCTTCATGGAACTCGTATTCTAGTGGAGGAGACAAAGAGTAAACATAAAGACAGGTAATGAATAAACAGATATGAATATCAGGTAGTAACATGTGCTAAGAAGAAAACAAAGCTGAGAACGTAGGTAGGAAGTGCTAGTTTAGACAGAGTGATTGGAGAAGACTTTTAGAAGAGGTTAATTTTGAGCAGAATTAAGTAAATGGGAATTAAGGGAAAAGCTACATGAAAGTCTTAGAGAATAGTACACCAAGTAGAGGGAACAGAAAGCAGAGTCCCACCAGGCAGGAATTCACTTGTCCCAGGAATAGCAAGCAATCTGATGTGCTATAGAACATAGTAAATGAGGTAGAAAAAAGCAAGAGATGAAATTAGAGAAGAAGAAAGATGCCAGATTGTGGAAGTCCTTGTAGACCAGGATAAAGGGTTTCAAAATTTTTTTAAATTTTTATTGGAGTATGATTGATTTACAATGTTGTGTTAGTTTCAGGTGTAAGGGGTTTCAATTTCCTTGTAGGTGTGATAAGAAGTTGTCGGAGTAATGATAGAGGTTTTAATCAGGTTTGGCATTTTAAAATATTGATCTTGCTGCTCTCTGAAGAACTAGATGCAGGGGTTGACTGAAGTAATCCAGGCTAGAGATGATGGTGGCTTGGACTTGAATAACAGTGGTGGAGGTGGTGAGAAATGGTCTGATCTGGAGAGTGTGTGTGTGCTGGGGTTGGCTATAAACGTCTATAGAAGCATCTTTGAGATGATCTGTTTGCTGTGAAAGGGAGCAGGAAAATGGGGCAACAGCTGAAAACTTTATAGGGATTTAGAAAGTCTCTCTGTCTCTCTGGTGTCTCTATCTGTCTCTGTCTCTGTCACTCTGTCTCTTTTGAAGGCAGGAGATATTAGTGTGGTGATAGGAATGATCCAGTAGAAAGGGGTGGATTGATGATCTAGGAAAGACAGGTGATATTTGCAGGAAAAGGATGGATCCAGAATTAAGTAGAGGGTTTGGTCTTTAACAGGAGCAGACAATTTATCCATTGAAAAAGAGAGCATATGTTAGAAATTTACTGGCATGGAAATAGAGAAATTCTTGGGTGGTGGCATCTGTTTTATCAATGGAATATGAGGTAACTGAGAATGAAGATGTGGCAAGAGGAGACGTAGGAGGTTTGAATAAAGAGAGCGTGCTGTGTGGCATGATTGCTTCAGAGAGTGGAAAACACACATGAAGAAAGTGTAGTAAGATTGCTGAACAGTATTGAGCTCATTTGAAATGCGTGGTTCCGAATTTAAAGTGAACCTAGTCGGCACAAGTGTTGTGTTTTCCTGTGGTCCAGTTTGCTTACTTGTGTACAGGTGCTGTGTAGGTGTTTAGTTGTGCTTAACCTGGGCTGGAGTTTTACCAGGGAAAGGGAGGGAAGGCAGTGGTTTTAAGGGTATTTGCAAAGGAGGAGTACAATGTTGGATGCTGGAATCTAAACTGAGTAAGAAGAAAAATAATCAAATGAGGGGACCAGTGATGCAGATTTTGTGGGCCCCAAATTAATACAGCTTGGGAGGCCCTCTTAAAGACAAGAATACAAAATTATGAATACAGAATTAAGCATGGGAGTTAATATTTATTTAAGATGCCAAAAATAATTACAAGAAGTTATGAACATTATAAAGCTAACTGTGATGGTTAATTTTATTTGCCAACTTGACTGGATAAGGGATACTCAGATAGCTGGTGAAATATTATTTCTGGGTTTGTTGGCAAGGGTGTTTCCAGAAGAGAGTAGCATTTGAATTATTGAACGGAGTAAAGCAGACAGCCCTCCCAATGTGGATGGGCATCATTCAACTCACTGAGGGCCTGAATAGAACAGAAACGTGGAGGAAGGGTGAATTCACGCTCTCCTCCCTTGAGCTGAGCCCTCCATCTCCTGCCCTTGGACACTGGCACTCCTGACTCTCATGCGTTTGGATGCAGATATGGACTCACAACATCAGTCCCCCAGTTCTCAGGCCTTTGGACTCAGACTGAAGTATACTACCAGCTTTCCTAGTTCTATAGCTTGCAGTCACAGACTGTGACTTCTTGGCTTCCATAATTGCAAGAGTCAATTTCTATAATAAAATTCTTCTTATATTTACCTATATATATTCTACTGGTGCTGCTTCTCTGGAGAACCCTGACTAATACATTGATATATACCATAAACATAACAAAATCCAGAGCATTTACACGATATTTTTATTAATTAACTGACTGAAACATCTCTATTATATTATTTTCCTTACATATTTTAGTTGCATAAACTTTGGTCACCTCTTCATGTGACAACCATTTTGTAATAATTTTTTAATACAGAAAATAGAAAGCTAATTCAGTCCTTTCTCTAGCATGGATGACTGAAAAATGTTTCTTGATATCTAGGATGTGACCATGTAACATCACACACACATATACTTGCTCTTTGTAGTAGAGCTACAGGTTTCTACCCTACTACTGTAGGAATTTTGATAAATTCTACTTTACATAGTTTCTGTCATAAGAGAAAAAAGAGAGAAAAGTTTCTCATAAGAGAAAAAAGTTTACAGGGCATTTTATATATGTTGCGTTATCAAGAACATTCATAACAGGAGACAGCTTCGGTTTTGACTGTGCATTGGTGAGAATCAAAGCCATCACTTACACAATTTCACAGGACAGGCTTCCCTATATTTTTTTGTCCGTTTGTTTAATTTTTATTGGAGTATATAGTTGATTTACCATGTTGTGTTAGTTTCAGATGTACAACAAAGTGCATCAGTTATACATACACATATATCCACTCTTTTTCAGATTCTTTTCCCATATAGGTCATTACAGAGTATTGCATAGAGTTCCCTGTACTCTACAGTAGGTCCTTAAAGTAGGTCAGACAGAGAAAGACAAATACCATATGATATCGCTTATATGTGGAATCTAAAAAAATGGTACAAATGAACTTATTTACAAAACAGAAATCGAGTCACAGATGTATGATTACCGGGGGAAAAGGCAGGGAGGGATAAAGTGGAGATTGAGATTGACATATACACCCTACCTATACCGTTTCTTTTCTACTACCTGCAGCACAAGCTCAGGTAGCGATCTGTCCCCTTGCCCTGCACTTTCGTTTCATGACATGAGGGGAGATGGTGTAGCAGGCAGTTGGAAGAATCCTGAAGCCGCTGCTACACTAACACCTAGTGACTACATGCCTATAATCACAGGTGACTGTGAATCTTCTATCCCAAGTAAACCAATCTAAATGTGTCCCCAACAACTTTCCCTTAGCTGTGTCCTAAAAATGCCCACTGCCACACTGACACCATCATACTTCAGGGAAATGGGATAGAAGGGAAGGCAGGGTGAAAGGCACAGCGCTCTTAACTGGTATTGTTAAATATCTAACAGCTTCTATCCAAGGGTCTCAGTTTCTGTCCTTTGCCCATTTTTCTCCTAAAGTGACTTTCTTCCGTTCAATTTTTAAGCATTATTAATCTTAAAGCTTTTTGTTTGTTATAGTTTAAGACATGTAGAATGGTCCAAAAGTCACTCCAAGACCATACTCACCACAAAAAACATCTGACCACGTGAATGCTTTGCTAGAGCCCTTTCCAAACCTTGCAATGGGCAGTTCTGGGGAAGCCCTTAAAACAGGCCTCGTTAGCTTCCTGTAAATCTGCCTCTGGCTTGGACCGAGAGATCAGAGGTAATGATGAAATTTTAAAAGACTGCTTTTCTTCCTGAGAAAGCCAGTCCCCCACAGCTTCCTCTGCTATCCCAGTTGTTCCTTACTTCAGGGGTCCCCAACCCCCGGGCCATGGACCCGTGTGAGGAACCGGGCCGCACAGCAGGAGGCGAGCGGTGGGCGTGTGAGCGAAGCTTCATCTGCCGCTCCCCATCGCCCCCCACTGCCCGCAGTACCGCCGGAACCCCCGCCCACCCCGTCCGTGGGAAAACTGCCTTCCACGAAACCGGTCCCTGGTGCCCAAAAGGTTGGGGACCGCTGCCTAACTTATCTGTCCCTTCCAGCCCCAGAACTGCACGGGGGGGGTGCATGGTGAGCAGTCGAGGCCGAGGAGGGCGGGTCGGGATGGACTAGGAAAGCATAAATCCAAATATTTCGGTCCCACACATGGGCCAACAGTTTCTTTGAGGCTTGGTTTCTGCTTCACTGTGGGTTTGGAGTTCCGTCTGCAGGGTACGGGTGAGGACACCAATGAGAAGAGAAATACATGGGAATAGAAAACCACACTAATACTTTGCAACCCTGCCGCAATCGAATAAATGCATTAAAATAGCTCATGGGTATCAGGCTTCTCAAAAGATGAACAGCCCCATATGGCTGTTATTGCTGGTAATATCGAGGCTATAACTAAATCCCTCTGCAGGCCCTGCCTTACTGGAAGGGCCCCAACACCCACTCCATCTTGCTTTATGAGAGCCGTTGAGAACCAGCTTCTTCAGAAATGTCGGCCTCACAGATTGACCTGAAACTCCCCTCACTGGAATATCCCCTTAAGTTCTTCCAGGAGGCTGTTCATTTTGTTTTATTGAAGCATAGTTGATGTACAGTGTTGTGTTAGTGTCAGGTGTACAGCAAAATGATTCAGTTATACATATATATATATATTCCTTTTCAGATTCTTTTCCAGTATAGGTCAGTAGAAGATATTGAATATAGTTCCCTGTACTACGCAGCAGGTCCTTGCTGTTTATCCATTTTATACATAGCAGTGTGTATCTTAATCCCAACCTCCTGATTTATCCCTCCCCCTCCCCCCACCCCTGCCACCTTCCCCCTTTGGTAACCATAGTTTGTTTTCTAAGCCTCTGAGTCTGTTTCTGTTTTGTACATACGTTTACTTGTAAATATCATTTTTTTAAGATTCCACATAGAAATGATACCATATGATATTTGTCTTTCTGTCTGACTTGCTTCACTTAGTATGATCATCTCTAGGTCCTTCCATGTTGCTGCAAATGGCATGATTTCATTCTTTTTATGGTTGAGTAATATTCCATCATATATATATATATATATATATATATATATATATATATACACACCACATCCTCTTTATCCATTCATCTGTCAATGGACATTTAGGTTGCTTCCGTGTCTTGGCTTATTGTAAATAGTGCTGCTATGAGCATTGGGGTGCGTGTATCTTTTCGAATTAGAGTTGTCATCTTTTCCAGAATCGTCAAAAAGTCTACAAATAATAAATGCTGGAGAGGGTGTGGAGAGAAGGGAGCCCTCCTACACCCAGTGGGAATGTAAACTGGTGCAGCCACTATGGAGAACAGTATGGAGGTTCCTTAAAAAACTAAAACTATGGTTACTATAGGATCTAGCAATCCCACTCCTGGGCATATAACCAGAAAATGTAACTGTTTTATCTGGAACAGACGCATTAACTTGGTTTAGTTTCTAAAGTCATTTTAGCACACAGTCTAATTTGGGTGCTAATGAGATGTGAGAGAAAACAAAGCAGGTAGGTTTTGATGCTGACCCACAGTCTGGAAAGCCAAGAGCGATGACATAGAAGGAGGGTGTCAAGGATGGCAGATAACAAATCCCATTTCACAGTTTAAGCGAGGTCTAAATGTAAATCTTCATCTTATAATAGTGTCCTATTAACTAGTTGGAAAGCGAAATTACTCCTTAAATTAGGAATTTCAGGGGAAATTTTTCAGTCTGAAAATTTGAACAACTCTGTGAAGATAAAACATTATTTAAATAGGGTATTTCTTCTTTCATTTGAAAAAAAAAGACAAATCTAGAACACCCCACCACCACCACCAAATTAGTACCTGTAGGAGCACTAGACAGTAGAAACGGAAGCATAAGACTAAATATGAGGGGAAGCATCCCTCTAACTAGAAATTGTCCATTGGAAAATGGATAATTATATCCCATCCTTACAAAACTCCTCATAATATGGGATCCTCTTGGAATGCTGTTGTTTAGAACCTAAAAATATTTTGAGGAAGTTATAGAGTTTGAAAACTGACTTAATCAATGCCAGTTTGCAGTGCTAATAGAATAGGTGGGAAGCCAAGGAATTTTTTTCAGTGTAATTGAAGTATAATTTACACAGCATAAAATTCGCCTACTTTATTTATTTATTTATTTATTTATTTTGCGGTATGCGGGCCTCTCACTGTTGTGGCCTCTCCCGTTGCGGAGCACAGGCTCCGGACACACAGGCTCAGCAGCCATGGCTCACCGGCCTAGCCGCTCCATGGCATGTGGGATCTTCCCGGGCCAGGGCACAAACCCGTGTCCCCTGCATCAGCAAGCGGACTCTCAACCACTGCGCCACCAGGGAAGCCCTAAATTCACTGATTCTTTTCCCTGAATATAAAGTTGCATCCATCTAGTGAATTTTTAATTTCAGCTATTGAACTTTTTCAGCTCCAGAATTCCCATGTGGTTCTCTTCATAGCTTCCATTTTTCTCTTTTTGACTCATAGTTAACATATTTTACTTTAATTCTTTGAAAATATTTATTTTGAAGTCTTTTTACACTAAAATCCAATATCTGGGTCCACCTGGCATCAGTTTCCATCAACTTTTTTTTTTAAACGTGTATATTTGTTTTGTTTCTTTGAACGTCTATGAATTTTCTTAGTTGCATTGGTTGTCTACGGAGAAGCCCTCCTCTCCACTTCTTCTTTTCTGCTATTAGAAAAGTAATATCAGCACTTTCTATATCAGCATGTGTTCACATATTGTAAGATATATGTTTCATATTCCCCTTCCCAGCCTCAAGTCATAAATACTGATTAATCTTAGCCAATCATGGTCATTCATATCTCTTGAGAGTTATTAGTATAGGCACAGGCTTATAACACAACCCTGGCCAATGAGATAAAAGGAGAATTCTGCCAGGTGGCTTTTGGAAGGGTTTTTCTTTCTCATACAAAGAGATATAGGCAGGTATTCACGAACAGTCCTAATTTTGATAGTTGTCCAATGAAGATACGATGCTTAGAGCTGCTCCAACAGGACAAAAGCCAAAACGGGGCCCTTGATGATATGATAGGGTTACTAACCATCCCAATTGACCCGAGACTGTCACAGTGTTAGCACTGAAAGTCCTGTGTCCCAGGAAACCCTTCAGCCCTGAGGAAACCAGGAAGATTGATCTCCCTAGATTGCTCTACCACTAAATTAACCAACACAGGCAAAACCCTATCATCAGACTTCTTGAAATATGAATAATGAACTCCATATTGTTTAAGCTACTTTTAACTGAACGGTCTACACCTTACAATCAAAACATCCTCACTCTTACAGTACCCAAATCTAAAGAGCTATAACCAACTCACCATTGTCTACCCATTCTCAACTAGTTAAAGAAGTCTTGACAAAAAACTTTTGATCAGTACTAGAAATGTATGTCATGATTGCAGTGGTAGGTCAACATTAGTTGTCCACTAAGAAAAAACAGCAAAATAAGCTCTGTAAAATTAGAGACCTTATCCATCTTGTAAGGAGCTATATTCCCCATCATTTAGCACAGTGCTCAGCACATGGCGGGTGATCAATAAATATTTGCCAAATGAATATCGCTCATTACTTTTACTAAAATTTCTCAAGCAAATAAGAAAGTATCCCTAGGTACTAGTAGAGTGAATTAAACAATGAAGTAAACTTCCTTAACATATTGGTTTCTATATCAAGTTTAGATAGATCTGGTATAACACAAATCAGAACAAGCTAGTGAACCTGAAATCTTGTTGGGGATGGTCAACCAAGAGAGGGACAAAGGGGAAAGCATGCTAGGAGTTTTAGAGTTTGAGGGTGAGGAAGGGATATATAGCTAAGTACTAACTCTAGGTTGATATAAAGTATACATTTAAATAAGCGTTAAATTTGTGGGTAACTGCTTTTAAATTTATTATGGAATATTGTGATCGAGAAAAGGCAGAGCCTCAGAGCTGGTGGGCCAGCCATGGGCAAGGTGACCCCACAGTAAAGACTGGGAGTGGACAGCCAGTCTAGCTGGCTGCCTGGAGACCCTGGCAAAGGCTTCAGGGTACGCAGCCAACAGGAGCCAAGGTGAAGCTGCGTCAGCACAGGGAGTGGTGCTGGGAGAAGAGCCTGTGCCTGAAGGACGGATCATGAGTACAACAACCTCAGCCTCGCAGACCAACAGGGTGCCCAGCAATCAAGTGGATAGGACATTGCCCAAGGGACCATAGGACAGCTTACCCAAGGACCCTGAGTCCCCCTTCTCTGCTTGTACCCTGACATTACCTTAGGGGAGGGGAGGTCTATCTGAGAGACAAAACTATTTGATTTAATAGGGAGCCAACATAAAATACTGGATTGGACTAAGCTTTAAACCATACTGGGCATTCCATTCATTTCTTATGGCTAGCCAGTGATTGGGAGCTGAGGAAGACTGTATGGATGGTATACCAAATAGAGAAATCTTATTTTTTCAGTACATAAGTTATTACTGAGTTAAACTTTTCACCTGCTTCCCTCATATACATACATATAACACATGTGTTCTGTAAGGAAAAAGAAGTAGTCTAGCTTTCCAGGAAAGTTGGAGCTGGAGAGGAAAAGCACTGGAGAAAGAGTGAGATCAGAAGACCTCCTGAACTGTTCAGAATGAAGGTCTCTCAGGCCACAGCTGGGGGAGCTTTGACCCCAGAAAATACTGGAGCAAACTTGAATCTGCTTTAGTGATTCATCCCAGTGCTTTTGGTCTGTGTTGTTCAGCTTCCCTCTGCCCCTAAGCTCTTCTCTTTATTATTCTTTATCATGAAAGACTGGCTACGTGGGCATTTTCTACTAGTGTGACAAACCACTGGTTGGGTGAAGAGTCAATGTTCATGTAGTCAAGCTTCCCCCTCCACACTTGGCTTTCTCTTTGGGTCTCATTTCACTGTCTGATAATAATGGTGTTTTCATCTCAAAAATGTTTAAGTGCAAACTTTAGAAAGTCATCAAAATCTATGGACTTCCCTGGTGGCACAGTGGTTAAGAATCCGCCTGCCAATGCAGGAGACACAGGTTTGAGCCCTGGTCCAGGAAGATCTCACATGCCACGGAGCATCTAAGCCCGTGAGCCACAACTACTGAGCCCGCGTGCCACAACTACTGAAGCTCGCGCACCTAGAGCCCGTGTTCCGCAACAAGAGAGGCCAGCACAATGAGAAGCCTGTGCACCGCAAGGAAGAGTAGCCCCCGCTCGCCACAACTAGAGAAAGCCCGCGTGCAGCAGTGAAGACGCAACGCAGCCAAAAATAAATAATAAAATAAATTTTTAAAAAATCTTTTTTTTTAATTTGTTAAAGGCTTTATTCAGCTGGTGAGCATCGAGGCTACTGCAAGACCAGATGATTCCAGCACTGAAGAAGGATCAGGCTTTTTTTTTTTTTTTTTAGGAATTTCATGTAATGTCTGAAACATTTATATTAACGTATTCTCAAACAAATAACCTAAAGAAAGTTTAGTATTCGTTTTTCTTTTTGAATTTTATTTTTTTATACAGCAGGTTCTTATTAGTCATCAATTTTATACACATCAGTGTATACATGTCAATCCCAATTGCCCAATTCAGCACACCACCATCCCCACACCCCCGCATCTTTCCCCCGCTTGGTGTCCATATGTTTGTTCTCTACATCTGTGTCTCAACTTCTGCCCTGAAAACCGGTTCATCTGTACCATTTTTCTAGGTTCCACATACATGCATTAATATATGATATTTGTTTTTCTCTTTCTGACTTACTTCACTCTGTATGACAGTCTCTAGATCCATCCACATCTCAACAAATGACTCAATTTTGTTCCTTTTTATGGCTGAGTAATATTCCATTGTATGTATGTACCACAACTTCTTTATCCATTCGTCTGTCGATGGGCATTTAGGTTGCTTCCATGACCTGGCTATTGTAAATAGTGCTGCAATGAATATTGGGGTGCATGTGTCTTTTTGAATTATGGTTTTCTCTGGGTATATGCCCAGTAGTGGGATTGCTGTGTCATATGGGTCATCAAAATCTAGAGTAATGAATTTGTCAGGTGACTGCTTACCTGGTGGTTTTTTAAGTGTCCAATATACCTGAATATCCTGGGAAATATGTTTTAAAATGCAGATTCCTTGGTCAGTTCTGCCACTCTCCACTCAAGAGTGGGCCTCAGCAAATCCAAAGACAGAAAGTAAAACAGAAGTTACCAGGGTGTGAGGGAGAAGGGAATGGGGAGTTGTTGTTTAACGGGTGTAGAATTCCGGTTTGGGATGATGAGAAAGTTCTGGATTGACTAATGGTGATGGTTTCACAACATTGTGAATGTACTTAATACCACTGAATTGAACACTTAAACATGATTAAAATGATAACTTTTATATTATGTATATTTACCACAAGAGAGAAAATTTTTTTAAAAAGAGTAGAGCTTAGGAATTTGCACCTTAAACAGGTGTCCCTGGTGATTCTAATGCAGGTGGTCCAGAGGCCATGCTGAGAAACATTAGACATCAAGACAAGATCAATGGAGAATTGTTTATGGTCAGGAGTCTGATCTGTCTCCATTTTACTTCATGTTTCCCAGGACATCAGTGACCTCACTGGGACCCAGTCCTCTCAAATTCTTTCTCGTTAGTATCTCATAAATTACTATCTTCCACCAGCTTCCCACCTGGCTTCATGACATCCAAGGTGGCTGCAGCTGGCAGTGCCAGATGCTCCCAATGTGTCAGATGCCTGCTTCTACCTTTGAAGGTTGTCCTCACAATAACCGTCAACTCATGTTCCTGCCTCCCTTCAAAGAGATGCTTTTTCCTTATTGGTGGTATGATTGCGTTAAGCTGAAAGCACTATGTCCCACGTCCTCCATTTCACTGAGACGCTGAGGATGCCTTTCATTCGGGTTACCATACCACAGTCTATGTAGGACTCTGGCCTTGGTCTAAAAAGGAATAGAACTGTCAGTGGTATCACATCAAAACATACGCAACAGGCCCTCCGTGGCAACCCTAAATCATTTCCCCGTACTCTTTCTTTCTTCCCACCTGGCGTACTGTGTAGGAGATGAAAGGATGTCCCTGGTTTCCCAGGAGCTGAGGGGGAGCTGGGGGCATCTCAGAAGTCTTGGCCCACTGAGCATCAATTCTTTTACCTTCACACACTGTGTGCTTTGGTTCTTCATTCCAATACCTTTCTAGAAGTGCTATCCACACAACCCTTTACACACGCCTGGGAAGGTGAACACTTCTGAACCTACACCTTCCAGGCCCAGTTTGGATTCTAGTTACACATGTGTCCAAGACTCACGACTCTAAATAGTATTATGTGACTGGTTTGAATATATTGGGAGAATCTGCTTTCAAATAAATATTTAGAAAGTTATTAACAGAAATAGAAGACATTTTCCAAAGCTTTTAACACATTTAATTTGTGAGTTAATTTTGTGATTTCAAATTTGCAACTTGATCCAAAAAAAAGCCTTCCAGGTTTAGGCTCCCCCAAATGCAAATTAAACACCCTGTGATTAAATGCAAATTGCTTATAAAATCAATTTCTCTTTGGCTGTGAACTAAATCTTACAAATCTGCATTTTGATGAAAGATGTTTCAATTATTTAAAAGTAGACTAATTTAATTCTCACTGAAATAAGCAGGGGTGTGAAAATTAAAAGCAATTGCTAGAATGTTTTGAAAGTTTAAGGAACTGAGTACATTGGTTGGTACAAAATATTTTCAAATTTCCCCATGTCTTTTCCCATTTTTCCTAAGCACAAACCCATTTAAAGGATTTATAAGTTGTATTTTGATGAATTATTACCAAATCTGATTTTCTCAATACTTTCAGTTTCTCTTCTGTTTTCAAGGAATTAAGGAGTGAGACTCAGAGAGATGGAGACACAGAGAGACAAAGACTGATTTCCTAACTAGCTGTTCTCATCTTTCCCTTTAAGTTAAGTTAAGGTTACTCCTGTTTTTACAGGAGTAAAGATAAAAAGAGAGAATAATATAAAAAGATTTTGAAGAACTCTTACTTAGCACTTCTTTATGAAATTACACTCGTAATTTAACAATGCTCTCTTAATACAAAGTTGTTTGAACCAGCTTGCCTCCATTGCCTATATTCTTAGGACTATATACATGTTAATATCATAACTCACATGACTAAACTATATGTGCATTCTCTCAAATATTTGAGAGATTATTTTATATAAGAACATGAGAGCTGCCAGACTACTTCTGTCTCATTCATTCAACATTCACTTCTATCAGTGTTCACTCAACAAATCCTCTTGGGATCCCTCTTACGCCAGTGCCAGGGATATAAGGTCAAATAATCCTGGCTCCTCTTAAGTTGTTTAAAGGCTTTGTATACTGGTCTGTTTTTGATTTGAAATCTTGCAATGCTTTTCATTTAAGAATGACAAAGGACCAATTAAATTACTTAATCTTAGTTGTTACATTATCCTTTCCACAAGGAAATTTTAAATTTAATTTCTGTTTATGGGATTCCTCTTTCTTAGCCAAACCACACATTCTTCAGATCATTATATTTTCAATATGATGTGATAATAGAAATACAACTCAATTGAAGTAAAAATGATTCAGTCATTCATTCATCGACTACTAGTTTTCTGTTAGAGGTCAGGCATTGTTCTAGGCATTGTGGATATGGAAGTAAAGAAGACAAGTAATGTCCCTGCCCTTCAGGAGTTTACATGCCATGAGGAAAGGAAGACACTACTAGTTACTTGTTCAGTAACCTCATTCTGCCTTATTTTTAACTATCAGAGCCCTGATTTAGTCCAGAGCAACAATATACCCAGTCAAATTATCTGCCTAGTCTTCCATGTGGCTAAGGATGGCAAAGTGATCCATTCTCGCCATTGAGATATAATTATAAGTCACTAGGTAAGACTTCTTTAAAAATTTTAAAAGGCATGCTCCTTTGTCTTTTGCTCTCCACTCTTCTTCTCACCTAGAACATGAAACTGGAAGTGGCGCAACCATCCTCGTATATGGAAATGAAAGCCACAGTCTAATAGTAATACAGCAGGAAGCTAGAAGGAAACTAGTTCCATGATGCCAGCATGGAGACAATGCAGCACTCTTTAGAGGTATAGAAAAGCCCAGTTGGTCTAGCTCTGGTGGTAGGGTTTCTGTCCTATGAAGCCAAGGGTGATTCTAACTGACTGATGCAGGTTGGGTTCCCTGGAAGCAAACTCTGAAACTGGTTGTCATACAGGAAGTGTATTAGGGAGTGCCCTTGGGACCAACTCCTATGCATTGGGCAGTGGGAAAAATTGGGCTATCTTTGAGCCTGGGATGGCCCTTCAGACTTCTTCCAAGTTGAGTAAATGGGGCTGGGTCTTTGTTCACTCGCAATGGTCAGTCATTGCACGTGGATTGCCCTGGAAAGGGAGTATGAGTTCCGCTGAGACAGCTCTTTTCAGGTGAGTCACCTCCTAAAGAGGGCCAAAATTATTTTCGTGTATGGTGTTAGAGAATGTCCTAATTTCATTTTGTTTTTTACATGTAGCTCTCCAGTTTTCCCAGTACCATTTATTGAAAAGACTGTCTTTCCTCCATTGTATAGTCTTGCCTCCTTTGTCGTAGATTAATTGAGCTTAGGTGCATGGGTTTATCTCTGGGCTTTCTATCCTGTTCTATTGATCTACATTTCTATTTTTGTGCCAGTACCATACTGTTTTGATGACTATAGCTTTGTAGTATAGTCTGAAGTCAGGGAGCCTGATTCCTCCAGCTCCGTTTTACTTTCTCTAGATTGCTTTGGCTATTCGGGGTCTTCTGTGTCGCCATCTAAATTTTAAGATTTTTTTGTTCAAGTTCTGTGAAAAATGCCATTGATAATTTGATAGGGATTGCATTGAATCTGCAGATTGCCTTGGGTGGTATAGTCATTTTGACAATATTGATTCTTCCAATCCAAGAACATGGTATATCTTTCCATCTCTTTGTGTCACCTTCAATTTCTTTCATCAGCATCTTATAGTTTTCAGAGTACAGGTTTTTGTCTCCTTAGGTAGGTTTATTCCTAGGTATTTTATTCTTTTTGATGTGATGGTAAATGAGGTTGTTTCATGAATTTCTCTTTCTGATCTTTCATTGTTAGTGTATAGAAATGCAACAGATTTCTGTGCATTAATTTTGTAGCCTGCAAATTTACCAAATTCATTGATGAGCTCTAGTAGTTTCTGGTAGTGTCTTTAGGATTTTCTGTGTATATAGTACCACATCATCTGCAAACAGTGACAGTTTAACTTCTTCTTTTCCAATTTGGATTCCTTTATTTCTTTTTCTTCTCTGATCACCATAGTTAGGACTTCCAAAACTATGTTGAATAAAAGTGGCAAGGGTGGACATCCTTGTCTTCTTCCTGATCTTAGATGAAATGCTTTTAGCTTTTCACCATTGAGGATGATGTTAGCTGTAGGTTTGTCATATATGGCCTTTATTATGTTGAGGTATATTCCCTCTATGCCCACTTTCTGGAGAGTTTTTATTATAAATGGGTGATGAATTTTATCAAAAGCTTTTTTTGCATCTATTGAGATGAATACAATGGAATATTACTCAGCCATTAAAAAGAATGCAATAATGCCACTCACAGCAACATGGATGGACCTAGAGATTGTCATACCGAGTGAAGTAAGTCAGACAGAGAAAGAGAAATATCGTATGATATCACTTATATGCAGAATCTTAAAACAATGATACAAATGAACTTATATACAAGACAGAAACAGACTCACAGACTTAGAGAACAAACTTATGGTTACCAGGGGGGAAGGGTAGGGGGGAAGGATAATTGAGGAGTTTGGGATTGACATGTACACACTGCTATATTTAAAATGGATAACCAACAAGGGCCTACTGTATAGCACAGGGAACTCTGCTCAATATTCTGTAACAACCTAATTGGGAAAAGAATTTGAAAAAGAATAGATACATGTATATGTATAACTGAACCACTCTGTTGTATACCTGAAACTAATACAACATGGTCATCAACTACACTCCAATATAAAATAAAAAGTTAAAAAGAAAAAGAGGGCTGACAACAGGGGGCTGCTAGCAGCACTTCCAACAACTGGGGGAACAAGCCCTTCATTCCTAACAGAAACTCTGAGCAGTACATAACAGCATCCACAGCTGTGCATGTTATATGGTCCTTGAATATACTTTTTAATATAAGTTCCATGAGCAGCCCCTTTGGATTCCATCAGACCTCTTTTCTTGGGAGAAACTTGTAAGCAAAAGGTTAAAGGAGTGAACTACAGCCCCCAAAATAGTTAACAGAAGAGAAGAACTGCATCTGGTCTTGATTGAAGTTACAACTGAAGCTCAATGAATCCTTCCTCCACTATCCATTTTATATTCCCGTCACCTTCAGCTAGCACCTCTGCTCGTCTCAGTGGCTTACCTGGTAGTGTGACCCAGACCCTCATCACTGAGCGATCTGAGCTGCTGGCTACCATGTTTTCCTCAGGCTGGCACTGCTGCACATGTCTATTAACCATCAAATCAGACAAGGAACTACCAAGAGATGCCCAAGTGGATCACTAAGTGACAAAAATTTTCTTCCTTTCCCCCATTATATAACAGCAGCCCTACCTTCTTCCAAGGATTAGGGTCAGTTGTCCCTAATAAGATAATAACTACTTTTCATTCCTGCTGCTTCCTTGTTCCATGAAGATCAAAGTGCCTAGACAACAGTCATGGCTTATTGATCAGTGGGACTCTTGATGTGTCACTTGGTAGAAGTATTTCTCTTTGTGAATCAGAATCCCCAAACCCACAGAACACAGAACTGTGGAGACAGGAAGCACAGATTCCCTGAGTGGTCACTAAGAGTGATGGTAAGCAAGACCCCTCCTGCTTCTACCCACAGGTTCATGGACCCTGTATTCCAACAATGGGGACACCGTACCATATACAGGTCTGATTTAGAGTACATAAGGCCTTCTGGAAGAGAATGTTTTACTGGAGAATTGGTGTTAGTTTCTGTTACTGTAAGTTGGACCCTCTCCTGATCAAAAGAATGGAGCAGGAGAGGGATCAACAGAGTCAAAGGAAAAAGGGAAGTCTGGAAAAAAATAGGATAAGGGGACGGAGCCAAGAAATCTCAGACGTAAGCCACTGTATTTCCAACCACATCACAAAAACAACGACAGAGGAAGTTCTATATCTACCGAGTTGGAAAAGTTAATCTAAAGTTCAGGAAAATTAAGTTCATGTAAAAAGGAGCAACAGAAAAGGATTAAGCTTGAATGATACAAATGTATAAGAAAAAAGGAAAAGAAAATGCCATATATCCCTGAAAACAATGAAAGCAAGCCAGAAAGACATGTCTTCAAGTAGATGGAAAACATAAACATATATTTCAAAACAATATAAAACACATTTAGAAAGTGATATAATATCTAAATGAATAGATCAGAAGAAAAACTCAGGAATGAGGAAACAGAACTCAGGAAAGAATTAAAAATTAAAGAAAAGAATTTATTTTTAAAATAAAATCTAAGCCAAAAGAAACACAGACTGAATATACAGAACAGATAATGCTTTAAGAAAAGTTGAAGATTAAAAAGAGTAAAAATTTATGATAAAAATGAAAGAATAAAGAGGTAAAGAAGCTTAGAAAGAAAATGACAAACATAGGAGGCAGGCAAAGAAGACCCAACATACATATATAAGTAGCTCTGATCAAGGAAACAGAACAAATAATAAAAAAAGAAGAAGGATAAGGAGAGGAAGAAGAAGAAAAAAAGAAAAGAAAAAATGCTTTCCTATACTATATAACAACAATAATAAAATTGTCACTACATATTGAAAAGGCATAGTGCAATCCTAGGAAAACCCAACCCAGGATGACCAATATTAAAATATACTCTAATAAGATTATTAGATTTCTTTAAAAAAAAGATATCATTTTGGCACCCAACAAATGACTAGGTCACTTACATGAGAGAAATAAAGTTATACTGTCCTCAAATTTTTGACAGTGATGCTTCACACTAGAAGAAAAATGGAATAACACATTTAAGATGCTTAAGGAAAGGAATGTGGGCCAAGGCTTTTATATCCAGCCAAAATGACTTTCAAGTATTAAAGGCTACAAACTGCGATCAAAATTCAAGAACTCATGAAATACTGTTCCCAGGAGTCCTTCCTTAAGAAACTGAAGAATGAGTTTCAGACAACCAACATTATAGGAAAGACATTAACATAAAGACTGGTGGTAAGCTCTGAATAGCTAACAAATTACACTTAACTGAGAAATAGAAGGGAAAGAGGAAAGTAAGGGAAAGGGAAAGACTACATTGTCTGACAACACAGAAATAGTACAATTGCAAAAAAATAAGATAAGCTCTTGAAAAAATTATTTTGAAAGTATTTTCATAGTTATATTGCTAAAAATACTGGTATTTTTTAAAATTAATTTTTATTGGAGTATAGTTGCTTTACAATGTTGTGTGAGCTTCTACTGCACAGCAAAATGAATCAGCCATACATTTACGTATATCCCCTCCCTTTTGGATTTCCCTCCCATTTAGGACATCACAGTGCATTAAGTAGAGTTCCCTGTGCTATATAGTATGTTCGAAATACTGGTATTGTTCATCTTAGGTTGCTTTATGTGTGATTTGGAATAAATCAAATGAGTAATTATGTGAATTTCTAATTCTTCACATCCAGTGTTCTTGACAACCAGGATTTGTGGTGTGAATGAAGAAGAAACGAATTTCATATTGAAAAGATTAAGTAAAATCTGTAGTCTTAAATTTAGAAGCCCTGGTATCTTTTAGTGGAAATGCTATTTTTAGATCAAAATTACTACTAGGTTGGTCATTCCTTCTAGGCCTTTCAGTGTTCAGAGCTAGAATATATAACTATTCCTGATTATACTACGTAAATACCCCAGATCTTAAATGCCACTCTGGAAAGAATAAAGGAAACACAACAGTCCTGAATGCACTGAGTTTGAAAGTACTGAGAAAGTCCTGAAGTGACTCCAGATCCTGGAATTCAATTTTCTGCCATCCATGGAATAAAGTTAGAGGTAAAACTCAATTCAGTTACAGAAAAATAGATGTATTTTCTCACACCTGCTGTTGTGGTTGTGAGAGTTGCTTCAGCTATACTCCTGTTACTTCAATGACAAATAAGACAAGGTCATCAGCTGAGAGTGGGGAGGGAAATGGTGCATGGGCTGCTGAAGCAGAAGGGAGAAGATTTGAAATAGACATGACTGAGGGGAATAATAAACATACTGGGGAAACTTAGGGTCACTGAGCAGTACTGGGTGCCTCTGTAGGTTTGTGGCTATTATTAAAGTGCTGATAGTCAACCTGGTGGAAAGGATATTTTCAACCATTTGCAGATGAGCAGACTGACTGAAGTTGGGGCTTAGCCTGTGAAGCACTGTATATAAGAGGAAGGAGAGAGAGGCAAGGCTGATGAGAGCTGACAATTTTGATATGTCATGTTTTAGTATGTTAGAATTGAAAAATGCAACGTAATGTTTCAAAACAAATACAAGATATGGATGCAATCTTTCCTCGTGGTTGTTCTTTCAAAATAGCCACTGCATACACTGCAGAAGTATCTTGAGCAAAGATAGAAAATAATTTTCTTCCCTCTAATTTGTAATTATAAAACAATCCATTTAAATTTTATGTATGAATTTTCAATGTGAATTAAAGAAACTGTTTTGTAGTTTATTATGTTTATTGGGCTTAAAAATTCACTGTTTCGGGCTTCCCTGGTGGCGCAGTGGTTGAGAGTCCGCCTGCCGATGCAGGGGACACGGGTTCGTGCCCCAGTCCGGGAAGATCCCACATGTTGCGGAGCAGCTGGGCCCGTGAGCCATGGCCACTGAGCCTGCAAGTACGGAGCCTGTGCTCCACAATGGGAAAGGCCACAACAGTGAGAGGCCCGTGTACCACAAAAAAAAAAAAAAAAAAAAAAAAAAAGAGAATTCACTGTTTCGTTCTTAATGAATTTGATTTATTGCTAGGGAAACGTGATGAAAATAAACTTTCTCACACAGGAAAAATAAAACATAAGAATAACTACATAGTAAAGTATTGCAAGGGACTAAATGTTTGTGTCCTCCCAAAATCTACATATTGAAGCCCTAGTCCCTGATGCTATTTGGAGGTAGCGCCTTTGGGAGGTAGTTAGGTTTAGACAAGGTCATAAGCAAAGATAGGATTGATGCCCTTAACAGGGGATGAAGAGGCCAGAGCTTTCTCTCTTTCTCTCTCTGTCTCTCTCTCCCATGTGAGGATACAGCTAGAAGGAGCTCTCTGCAAGCCAGGAAGAGGGCTCTCACCAGGGACTCCACCATGCTGGCACCCTGATCTCAAACCTTCAGCCTCCAGAACTGTGAGAAATATACGTTTGTTGTTTAAGCCACCCAGTCTGTGGTATTTGTTATAGCAACCTGAGTTGACTAAGACAAGTTTCTAAAGAATTTTTAAATCAGGGGTACAATTTAAGCTGCAAATACATGTAACATTCTCAGTTTCGGAATCTGCTATGTTTACATCTTGCTTGTCAAAAGAAATCAAATGTTTATAGGACATTAAAAATTTTGATTTTTTTTTGTTTGTTTTTTGCAGTACGCGGGCCTCTCACTGTTGTGGCCTCTCCCGTTGCAGAGCACAGGCTCCGGACCCACAGGCTCAGCAGCCATGGCTCACAGGCCTAGCCGCTCTGCGGCATGTGGGATCTTCCCGGACCGGGGCACGATCCCGTGTCCCCTGCATTGGCAGGCGGACTCTCAACCACTGCGCCACCAGGGAAGCCCTGTGATCATCTTTTTTAAAAGAAAAGATTCATAAAAGATATTCATAGCATTATATAATTTAATTATATACACTTACGCAAGCATATTAAAGAAAAACACTGTTCTTCACTAGGCTAATTCTTATTTATTGCACAAGTCTCAGCTAAATGTCAGTTCCTGTGGGAATCCTTTCCTGACCCGCTGAGTTTGGGCTGGGTGTCCCTCTGCCGTGCTCCCACAGCACAATGAATTTTACCTCTAGTGGAGGGGTATTAGAATTGCCTGTTTTCCTGTCTCTCTTCCTACTAAATTGTAAACTTTTTGAGGATGAGGGTCATGCCTTGTTCAACACGACATCCCTGGCATCTATCCCTGTCCTGCTCAAGATAGGAGCTCTGTGTCTATTTGTTGAATGAATAAATGAATCATCTCTAGCAAAGCCAGTAGCCAACTGTGTTCATTGTAAAATATACTTTGGAAAATGCAAGGGGTTCCCCTCCTTCCTATTTTTTGAATCAAAATGAACAGGAAAAAAAAGTAAAAGGCCAGAGTTTTTAAAACTGCCCATGTGTTAGAAATGTTGGAAACATTAAAAAAAATTAGAACACTAAAGCAAAACAATGAATTTTTCCAAGAAGGAAACAAGAATCGGACATTAAAATTAGAATAGCCATTCCAGAATTTGAAATGGCAAGTATCAGAGGAATTTTTGAGAAGGATAATAAAAGATTTTGTTCATATGGAACTGAAGAAGCACACACACAGTTCATATAGAGATTTTATTCAAATCATTTCATTTTATGCAAACCAGATAGTGAGCCCATTCTGGCACTTTTGTTTGTTGTCTTTGTCTAAAATCATGTGCTCTGAGGAAAACTATGAATTGCTTTAAACATTAACAGATGCTGGATTTAAACAGTGATCAACTTCTAAACTGCTGATTTCCACGGAAAAACTAAATACATATTCTCTGTTCTGTATCAAGTTTGAAGCTATTATACTATGAAGCGGTTTCTTATGTTTGAGAAAATGTAAAATAAGTGTCATGAAAAGCAATGGTTTAATGGCTGTTTGTTTCTCCTTTGTATCTGGAGTTGGTTGACATCAACCAAGTTTTGCTAAAATGTACCCACCATGATGATAACAGCTAACAGTTATTGAGGGCTTACTATGTGTCAGGTACTGTTCTAAGGGCTGTATATGTATTAACTCATTTAAGGCTCATAATAATGCCATGAGAGATATTATCCCACTTTTACAGTTGAGGAACCTGAGTCATATAGAGGAATTTGCTTAATGACACAAACTAGTAGGTTTGGCATCTGGGAGTTGACCCAAAGTTGTCTAGCTTCAGAGCCTGAACTCTTCTTAGTTGCAAGCAATAGCCAACTTTGTTCAACTTAGTAGAAAAGGAGTTTATTCAAAGGATAGTGGGCAACCCACAGAACTTTGGGGAATGCTGGAGAAGGAGGCATGAGGCTAGAGAGCAGCAACAATCCCTGAAACCACAGGGCAGAGCTGCCCTGGTGAGAAAACCACAGTCCTTTCTACCACCACTGACCACTGGATGTGCCATAGGATAGGTGCAATAAAGCTTTTCCTTATTTTTGACATAAGCAGATAACTGAAAGTCTCGCTTGCTCTCTTATTTTTTGTAGAAAACAAATTAACTATGTATCACGATTTCACCAATGTCATTCCATCTTCCACTGAGGCAGAAAATTGTACTCATCCACGCTTACTGAATAAACTGGATCATACAGACAGAGTGGAAGTGGTTCTCTATGGAGAAATATTGCTTTTGAACTAAAGAGGTGAGGGATGTGGCCTCGGGGAGTCAGATTCTGCTGCATTTTTAAAGCCTTGGTATATTTTTTCCATCATGTTTGGGGAGCTAGTGCACACAGCAGAGATGCATGGTTAGGTGACAAAGGCTGGTTTCAAGGCACAAGGAACCCCTTAGAGCAGGGGTCTAATCATAGATCTGGTACAGAGGTTAAATCTCCCTTTCTATGACATAATTAGACCTGGTATCCATACCAAGCAGGAGCCTGAAAGCCAACTGTATGCACCTCTTACCAACACCACATTAGTGACACCCTATTGGTGGCCTGAAATAGGTGGTGGGGGAGTGTTTATACCATGGATATTGACAAACCCCTCCATAGCACCAACCGCTCAACATTTACCCATTAGGTAGAAGTACCACTGACGGAACTGCCAGAGTGGAAGGAGGGGGGCTTCACACATGGTGTTTCCATTAAACAAAACCTAATACTGGATTCCAAGCCAGGATCTCTACTGTGCTTATTCACTTAACATCTGAAAAGTCATAGAGGATGAACCTGAAGCTCCTTGGGAATTTATTTTAAAATGAGTAACTAAAAGAGTGTCCCCACTGATATACTTTAACAATGCAAGTAATTAGATTTCAGTGTATTGTATTTCAGAAACAATAAACTAAAAATAGATTCAGGGTCAAAGGTCTCTTTGAGAATGTTCATTTGGAGGATAGAAAACAGTAAAGAGACACAACTGAAAGAAAAGAACATTCACAGTAAGCAGTAACAACCAGAGCATGAAAATAAGAATGAATCAATCAACATTTCACTGATTATTGTAAAAAACAAATCACAATCAGCCCAGTGCCTGCAAGCCTCACTCCCCTTATACAACCTGCATATACTCCCTCTAAGCTGTTCCTAATGAGAAGGGGCCGTTTAGTCACAACCTTAGCACAGGCTGCAGGTGACCAAATGAGGTGGCGAGGAGTGTCGGGAAGAACCACCGACTTTGATGGGGTAAAGATGTCAAAATAAAGTCTCTACTTTGTTGCCAAAGTGGCACTCAAGGATCAAGCAGAGAAGCAGAGTTCGATTTCCAGTCCCTTGTGGTTTCTTTCCTGATCACCCACAGGTTAGTTAGTCTTGGTGAAAGTTACTGACCATCTGTGTCCCATCTGTAGATGTTATGACAATGCTCAGTGTGTCCAAGAGTTGTGTCACGAGGCTTGAGCTGCTTTCATAACAAGCTAAGCAGACACAAGGGCAGTCATTACCTAGAAGTCACACTAAAAATGCTGTCTTATCTTAGGATTTCCAGACACACTTATATGTATAGGAGAAAATGCCATCACTCTAAACATGAAGGTCAGTGATGTGGTGTTTTTTATTGCAGGCTTCTGGACTGCCAGGGCTGATACCATCTGTGTCTGACAGAATCTTATGTAATGACTATCTCCGTCTCTGAGGGAATGTTAGTCTGCTGGGGTTGCCATAACAAAACCCAATAGACTGGGTGGCTTAAACCACAGAAATATATTTTCTGACTGCTCTGGAGGTGAGAAGTTCAAGTTCAAGGTTCCAGCTGATTTGGTTTCTGGTGAGAGAGCTCTCTTTCTGATGCAAACAGCTGCCTGCTTGCTTTGTTCTCATGTGTGTGGAAAGATGGAGGGTCGGGGTGGGGAGACGAAGGGAAAGAGAGAGTTCTCCTGTGTCTCTTCTTAAAAGGAAACACATCCTATCAAATCAGGGCCCCACCCTTACAAACTCATTTGGCTGCACTTACTTCCTTAGAGACCCCATCTCCAAATACAGCCACACTGGGAATTAGCGCTTCAGTACATGAATTTTGGGGGGACACAAGCTTTCAGTCCCTAACAGCCATTGTCCAGACCAGTGTGAGACAGAGGATTGCTCACGATAAGGGTCAAGCATTTAGCACAGCATCTCTCATGATTGAATATCAGGCCTACTATAGATTTTTCAGCAGAGCTTTCCCTTAGAATGAGGAAAGAGACTGGAGACAGAGATTTCCTTTTCCTTTCCTGGGTAGTCAGGGCTGAGGGAAATGGGAGCAGACAATACAAATAAAGAGGTAAGGTCCAAAGGGGGGACAGGGCAAGTCCTATTTAATGATTTTTATCTAGTCCATCACTGTTATGAGCATCCTTCCCCCCAAAAGTGAATTTTCACTCAGGCCCAGAGTCCTTCTTAGGAACTTTTGGCTGGTGACAGAAACTAAGCCAGCCCTACTGTAAAGTCAGGAAGCCTCTGGCCTGGTCTGTCCGAAAAGGTCTGACTACAGAATACAAAGGGGAATTTGTCAGGCCCTGCAATGGTACCCTAGGCAGTAGGGCTGAGAAAGAACTCAAAGGCTTTAAAAATGATCTCCGTTTTTTAAAATTAGTAATAAATTTTTTTTAATTAAACAAATTTTTTAATTCCCCTTTCAGAGAAATCCTAACTCTGCAACCCCAGTGATAAGTCCCCATCCAAGCCCTTGGAGTTGTCATGGAAACATGCATAGCAACTGCCATCTGAGGGATCTGGGTGTTGCTCTGGGTGTTTTCATTGGGGATCTAAGCCTGAAACCACCTCAGCTGTGCC
Organism: Mesoplodon mirus; assembly: GCF_964341445.2. Taxonomy (NCBI): domain Eukaryota; kingdom Metazoa; phylum Chordata; class Mammalia; order Artiodactyla; family Ziphiidae; genus Mesoplodon; species Mesoplodon mirus. The sequence continues at coordinate 16,981,784 of NC_138986.1, forward strand.
TCATCAGCTCTTCCATTTTCTTTGAGCAGTCTGACTTTCTTTGTTGTTGTTGTTTGCTAACATGTGGGTTTTGCCCACTATATAATTATTACCTTCCATCATTACAGAGGATGAGTCTGTACTAACTATTGGAATGAAAGGCAATGTTTCATACTAGCATTTTAATCAGTGGAACTTACTGTCATAAAATCTCTGTAAGACAGTAAAACCTAATATTACATCTTTTGTAGAGCCTGGCATCTGAGTATAATTGACTGATTTATTAGATGTCTGTGGTTCATTGATTTTCTACACAGGAAAAAAATTGGATTGCAGTTTCTGGCTGCTATTTTCTTCAAATTGATCATGCTGGCTCTCATAAATGTTCCCTTTATAACTCATGTTCTTATTTTTGCACAAAAGGAAGTGTATTATATACAGTGTGGTATCATTGGCCTTGGAATTAGAGTCAGAGTTTTGTTTCTGGTTTTTACTGAAGAAGCTCTTTTTTTGTTGTTGTCGCAAATTATTTTGAAGGCAGTTTTATTCAGAGGAATTTTCCTTACAAAAGGCTGCTTATTTTCTGAGCATACATCTCTTCAGTCTAGCATTATCCCTATAAAGGGAAATTTTCTGAAAGCTATTTTGCTCAATTTACAATGATGCCAAACAAATAGGCATTTATTGACAATTAATCTTGGTACTATTGCCAAGGCAAGAATGACTTTCAGAAAATTTTTCTTTATGCTAACGTTGATAATAAGGTATTTCTGGCTTGAACAGGAGCTTAACTAAATGTTAAAACCTAAGGCCACAAAATAATTAAAAGCTAATAGCTGTCCCTGTTCTCTTACATAAAATATGATGCAACATACCAAATGAGACATATGAGTTTAGGATCATTGACTCTTTTGAGGCTTATGAATAAGTCTAGAAGTAAACAGAGCAAGGAGAAAATAGAAACAGGAAATACTTCCTAACTAGTTCTATGAGGCCAACATACTCCTAATACCAAAACTAGACAAAGACATTATAAGAAAGAAAACTACAGACCAATATCTCTCACGAACACTAATATTTTGTAGAGATGCAGAAATCCTCTACAAAATATTAGCAAATTGAATCCAACAATGCATAAAATGATGTATAAACCATGACCAACTGGAATTTATTCCAAGTATGGAAGGCTGGTTCAACATTTGAAAATCAATTAATGTAATCCATCATAACAACAAGTTAAAGAAGAAAAATTATATGCTCATATCAACACATGCTGAGCAAGCATTTGACAAAATCCCAATATCCTTTTATGATAAAAAAAAAAACCTCATCAAATTAGGAATACAGGGGAATTTCCTCAAATTGATAAAGAACATGTACAAAAACCCTACAGCTAACATCATACTTAATGGTGAGAAAGTAGATGCTTTTCTTCTAATATGAGGAACAAGGCAAGGATCACCACTCTTTTTCAGCATCATACTGAAAGTCCTAAACTAATGCAGTAAGACAAGAAAAGGAAGTAAAAGGTATGTAGATTGAGAAGGAAGAAATAAAACTGTCTTTGTTCACAGATAACATGATTGTCTGTGTAGAAAATCCCAAAGAGTCAATAACGACAGCAAAACCCTCTGGGAACTAATAAGCAATCATAGCAAGATTGCAGCATACAAGATTAATATACAAAAGTTAATTGCTTTCTCATATACCAGCAATGAACAATTGGAATATGAAATTAAAAACACAATACCATTTACATTAGCACCCAAAATGAAATCCTTAGGTATAAATCTAACAAAATAGGTATAATATCTACATGAGGAAATTAAAGTCCTCTGATAAAAGAAATCAAAGAAGATATAAATAAATGGCGAGATATTCCACGTACGTGAATATAGAAAGACTTCAATATCGGCAAGATATCAATTCTTCCAACTTGATCTATATATTCAATGCAATCCTAGTCAAAATCCCAGCAAGTTATTATTTTTTTAATATTTTTAAACATCTTTATTGGAGTATAATTGCTTTACAATGCTGTGTTAGTTTCTGTTGTATAACAAAGTGAATCAGCTATACATATACATATAACCCCATATCTCCTCCCTCTTGCGTCTCCCTCCCACCCTCCCTATCCCACCCCACTAAGTGGACAAACTGGCTTTGAAGTTTATACAGAAAAGCAAAAGACCCAGAATAACCAACACAATATTGAAGGAAGACACAGGGGACTTATACTACCCAACTTCAAGATTTACTCTAAGGCTATAGCAATTAAGACCGTTGGTACTGGCAAAAGAATAAACAAATAGAAAAATGAAACAGAACAGAGTGCCCAGAAATAGGCCCCCACAAATAAAGTAAACTGAACTTTAACAAAGGAGCAAAGGCAATTCAATGGAAACAAGACAGTGTTTTCAACAACTGGTGCTGGAACAACTGGACATCCACATGCAAAAAAATTAATCTAGACACAGACCTTAATCCTTTCACAAAAATCAACTCAAAACAGATCACAGAATTAAATGTAAAGTGCAAAACTATAAGACTTCCAGAAGATAACAAAGGAGAAAATATATAGATGACCTTGTGTTTGACAAGGTCTTTTTAGATACAATACCAAAAGCATGATCCATGAAAGAAAAAAACCGTTAAGTTGGATTTCATTAAAATTTAAAACTTCTGCTCTGTGAAAAATATTGTTAAGAGAATGAAAAGACAAGCCGCAGGCTGGGAGAAAATAATTATAAAACACATATCTGATAGGGGACTGGTATCCAAAACAAAAAACTTGTAAAACTTAACAGTAAAAAACCAAAAATCTCAATTTAAAAAATGGGCAAAAGATCTGAACAGACACATCACCAAAGAAGACAGACAGATAGCAAATAAGCATGTGAAAAGATGCACAAAAACTGGGAATTCCCTTTCGGTCTGGTGGTCAGAGCTCCATACATCCACTGCAGGGGCTAAAGGTTTGACCTCTGGTCAGGGAACTAAGATCCTGCACAGCATGCAGCACAGCCAAAAACAAACAAACAAACACAAAAAAACCCAAAAATAGATGCACGACATCATATGTCATTAGGAACTGCCAATGGAAACAACAATGAGCTATTTCTACATACCTATTAAAATGGCTGACATCCACAGAACGGACTCCACCGAATGCTGGTGAGAATGTGTAGCAGCAGGAATGAACTCTCACTCATTGCTGGTGAGATGTAAACTGGTACAGCCACTTTGGAAGACAGTCTGTAGTTTCTTACAAGACTAAACATACTCTTGCCATATGATCTAGAAATTGTGCTCCTTGATATTCACCTGAATGAACTGAAAACTTATGTCCGCACAAAAACCTGTACGTGAATGTTTACAGCAGCTTTATTCTTTTTTTTTTTTGCGGTACGCAGGCCTCTCACTGTCGCGGCCTCTCCCGTTGCGGAGCACAGGCTCCGGACGCGCAGGCCCAGCGGCCATGGCCCACGGGCCCAGACGCTCCGCGGCATGTGGGATCTTTCCGGACCAGGGCACGAACCCGCGTCCCCTGCATCGGCAGGCGGACTCTCACCCACTGCGCCACCAGGGAAGCCCCAGCAGCTTTATTCTTAATTGCCAAAACTTGCAAGTAACCAAGATAGCTTTCAACAGGTGAACAGATAAACTGGGGTGCATCCACACAATGGAAAGTTATTTAGCAATAATAAAATAAACCATCAAGCCACAAAGAGACACATGAAAAAAGTTACTGGGAACATCTATATTTTGTGGTAAATTGGACCGAAAACGAAAAAGGTAGGAAAGGGGCTTCCCTGGTGGCGCAGTGGTTGAGAGTCCGCCTGCCGATGCAGGGGATGCGGGCTCGTGCCCCGGTCCGGGAGGATCCCACATGCCATGGAGCAGCCGGGCCCGTGAGCCATGGCCGCTGGGTCTGCACGTCCGGAGCCTGTGCTCCGCAATGGGAGAGGCCACAACAGTGAGAGGCCCGCGTACCGCAAAAAAAAAAAAAAAAAAAAAAGGTAGGAAAATAAGCAGCCAGAAAGAAAATAATGTATCCACTCAAAATAGAAAAAAACATAACCACAAGGTAATAAAGTGAGCATTCTAAAGGGCTGTGATACAGGCAAAAGCACCAAGAACACCCCCAAATCATCCTCACTGAGGTTTTGTGTACAAGTTGGGCCAAAAGCCCGCTCTACAGATGTCCTGTAAAGGTCAACTGCAGCAGAACCTTTCCAGGTCAGGGGACATTCTCTGGGTCCCTGGCCCGATCTCAGTAGAGTATTTGAGAGTGTAGAAGGCTCTGGAGGAGCCAGAGAATGTGGCAAGCCTGGATCCCCATGTATCAGTGGATGACCTAGGGCAGGTGACGACCTCTCAGAGACTGGAAACCAGCAGGCAGCCAAGCATAGATATGATGTGTACGGGCTCTCTGCTCCCACCACGCAGATCAGAGTCCAGCTCTGTCCCTTTCTGGCCATGAGACTTTGAGAATCAAATGAGAAAAATGAATTAATAGATTGGGTGTCACTGTTTTCTGGTTTTTACTCCGGTGCCCCCCAAATTGATTCTCTGCTTGGCTCATTGGATTGTTAATGCTATTGGACAGGATGGATGGCTTTTATTTTGTTTTCCTCTGCAGGGTGCTGAGCCTTATCTCTCTGTTTTTCATCAAATGCTGCTTCTGTCCCCAGCCCAGTTTCTGGGTCTTCGAATTCCAGCCAAGTTTCAGCAAGTCAATGCTGCTTATTTCCAAAGGGAGAGCAACTCCTTTGTACCTAAAACACCAATGGCAATATCGCTTCACTGAACCTGCAGGGTTAGGATAATAATTATTTAAATACCATTGGAAGAAGATAAATAGCATTCTCTATGTGGAAGTGGAAGCAAAATGAAAGTGAAATTAACTTTATTTAAACAAGTAAGAGGTTCTAGGTGGTTATCAATAGGCAATTACTTGGCTGGTCCCATAGATAATGCATATTGAACAGGCTCCTGAATCTAAGAAATACAGGGAGAAAAAGGATACTTTCTTGGACTCTGGTGCCAGTGCCACACAGCTGGGCAGCAGGCAATAGGAACAATTTTGCACCTACTTTCTCACAGCCTAGTAACTGGGCAGAATTTTATAGTCAATGGCAGTAAAAATGTGGCAACTATACATTTGAAGGCCAGAAACTGAATCACTAAAACAACCCGGGGGAAAAAACAGAGACAGAAAGATAGTAGAAATTCACCTAATAACTTAAAAAATAAGATAAAGAAGATTTTTTAAAAACACAGAGGTTTGGGGCTTCCCTGGTGGCGCAGTGGTTGAGAATCCCCTGCCGATGCAGGGGACGCGGGTTCGTGCCCCGGTCCGGGAAGATCCCACATGCCGTGGAGCGTCTGGGCCCGTGAGCCATGGCCGCTGAGCCTGCGCATCCAGAGCCTGTGCTCCGCAACGGGAGAGGCCACAACAGTGAGAGGCCCGTGTACCGCAAAAAAACAAAACAAAACAAAACACAGAGGTTTGGGAAAAGTGTAAACTTTTGGTCAAAAAGAATTAAAAAATGAATAAAGGCTTGGGGAGGAGAGCATTATGCATAAAGAGTTTCCAAGGCTTCAGGAAATGAATGGGACGTACTTTAGAAGATCCAGAAATTGCACAATTGTTCTTTGGAATTAGTACAAGATTAAATTAGAGATGTAACGACAAGGGAACATCCAAGACAGAGTAATGAATTTCTCTGTATCGGAAATAACTATTTGCTTTGTTAAGAAAAGAAAAGAAAAAAGAAAGAAAAGAAGAAAACCACAAGTATTCAAAAAGACATTTCATTAAAAAAAGTATACACTTAAAGCACTAAAAACTATTCCAATATTTACTGGCATCCAATTAATTAAAATCCTAAGAGGAGAACACGTGAGATCAGCACGCCTAATTCTGAAGAAATCACATTTATTTACTAAATTATTGTATCAGTGGGGTTTATAAACAGCAAGCCAGTAAAGTTATTATTTTAATTATGAGCTACAACAGTAGGAGATGCTGTTTTTTAATGAAAGGTTAGGTTAACAGAGTAAATGGGTTGACCTAGAGTCTCCAAAATACTGAGTGTCAGAGTATCTGTTCATGTCAGAAGAATTTTTAACACCTAAATAATTTATTTAGGAGGAAACTTCTTGTTGAATAATCACATTTTATCAGCCTAATCCCAAAACTTCTCCCTGCATAGTGGTTCAGAGCACAGATCCTGATACCAGGCTGCCTGGACCCAAGTCCTGGCTCTGTCGCTTGTTTGCTGGGGGACCTCAGGCAAATTACTTATTCTCTGTTCCTGTGTCTTCCTCTGTAACCTGAAGGTATTAATGTTACCTACACTAGATGTTTGCTGTGAAGATTAAGAGAGTTAAAATAGGTAAATCCCTTAAAACAGTGAACTAGGTAGCTGATGAGAATGTATCATGGATTTAACAACTGAAGAAGCACTCCCCCTCCACCCACCCCTTCCAGCCAGAGTCCGTGGGTGGTACCTCAGGGGTCCAGATGATACCCTCCATGCCCTGGCAGAGTATGCAGACTTAACTGGGTGATAGATCTGCCAGGAAGTGCTCCAGAAGAAGTCAGAAGAACCTGAAAGCAAGGCTGGGGGGTGGACCCTCTCAAGCTGGCCTGCTTCTAAATCGAGGTGGGACTCAGAGGGACTGTAGCAGTATGGGAGCCAGGATGGGGGCAAGACAGCAGGGCAAGTGACTCCTGGGCCTAGAGAATGCTGACAACCCTGGGAGGCGCTCCACTGCAGCCATTTGGGTAGCAGATGCAACAAAGACACAGTCCTGCACCTCATGAACTAGAGGGTTGAGCTGCCCATCAAACAAAGGCCAACAGGCTCAGCAAAGACTGCTGAATAGCCCTTGGACCAGAGGATCCTTGCTTAAATGCACAACCTTCAGGAAGCTTCCCCAACACCCAGATGTTACCAGGAGAAAGAAAGAAGGAGAGGTGGGCAAGTCTCTGAGAGCCTGAACATTTGCCTCTAGAGAGACTGGGGTAAGTTTTAAATTGAAATTAGGTTCTTTTTAAATGCCCAAATCAAGTGTTTTCAACTGTCAGCAGAAATAGAGGCTTAGGGGAAAGCTGAGAACAGTCACTAAAAAAAAAAGGAAAGAAAAACTGGCACTGTAGCACTTCGCATAGTGCCTGGCATCACTAAGATGATCATCGTTTTGTTTGACTTGACTCCAGTCCCAGCGTTATCAATAGCATCCTTTTCACTCTCAACAGTGTTCCAATTTGGATTTGCAAGGGCACCCTAGTCATAACCCACTCGAGAATTGTTATACAGGTTTACTAAATAACCCTAAATATCAAAGTGGAGCTAAGCCATTGAGAAATGGGGTGCAGATTAGAGGTGAATTCTCAGAAGCAAGAGAAATGTTGAAAACAAAAAGTAGTGGTAACTCCTGCTGAGGTGCTAGAGAAGAGCGTCACCTAGCACAGAGCCCCAGGTGAGTTCAAAAAGCTAGACTAAATATCTAAAGATAAGAATTCTACGAGTAATTTGTTTTGACTGTGCTCCAGGATGCAAAGACTGACTCATGAGGTGAATATGACAGAGTGATGCTTGTGGCCAAAACCGGAGTCGCTGAAAGCCAACCTGGGGCCAGTCAGGAGCCAATCAGGTAGGTGACTCACCTGGCCCTCGCTGCTTCTGCCCAGGGAGGGACACAAGCAAGTCCCTCGAAACTAGGAGAACCAGAAAGAGGAGCCTGTGTTAGGCACGAGAAGAGGATGGAAGTCCTGGGATGGAAATTTTTAACTGGCCAGTGACTGACAGAGTATTTGGCTTTGACTGGTTCATGTGTTGCTCCAGAGCGTGTGGACTGCTCCAACCACAATACTGAAAAGTCATCAATATTGAAAAGTCATCAATATTGCAGGAGCAGCAGTCTTAGAGAGGGGTCAGGAATCTGCACTTGGTGATTCTGACAGGACATTTGGTCTCATGCCCACCCTTGGTGGAACACTGAATGTTGCTGGAATTGAGTTTCGAAGTCAAAAGTTAAATATCGGGCTTCCCTGGTGGCGCAGTGGTCGAGAGTCTGCCTGCCGATGCAGGGGACACGGGTTCGTGCCCCGGTCTGGGAAGATCCCACATGCTGTGGAGCGGCTGGGCCTGTGAGCCATGGGCCGCTGAGCCTGCGCGTCCGGAGCCTGTGCTCCCCAACGGGAGAGGCCACAAAAGTGAGAAGCCCGCGTACTGCAAAAAAAAAAAAAAGTTAAATATCAAGGCTGGAGAGTCTCCTTTGAATGGGGGCGGGGGGAATCCAGCAGTCATGTTAACATAGGCAATCTCTGTCAGCAAGGTCAGGTTAAACAAAAACAACTTAGTTTTTAATGATTGCCAACAACTTTTTTCCACCTCCATTTTACATCCTGCATTCATTATCTTACTCATTACATTTATATTGCATTGTTATGTTTCTTACATTTTATCTAATTATAAACCATATCTTAAGTGATAATTATTGAGATATATTTGGCTCTTCCTGTTTATTATTTTGTTTTAATCCTTTTCCAAGAAGTGAGATGAACCTTGGGATTTTCCTTCTCAGAGAAGTTTATGTTTCAAAGTCAAGTGAAAGTTGCCTGAAGACAACCTCTCTTTCTGGCTTTTGTTTTTGAAAATTAAAAAAAAAAAAAATTAAGAGATTTTGACAGAGGAAAGTGAGACAGGTATCCACTTTGGGAGTGAGGGAGAAGATAAGGGACAACAGAGGATGAGTAATACAAGAAGGGAACAGTAGTTAAATTTTAACTCTTAGTGACTGAGGAAGGGAACAGAACCTCAGAGTACCATGAGTGAGCAGCCCCTAGGCACTGAGTACCCTTTCCAAGGGTGGCACTAAAACTAGAGCAATTTCCAAGGCCTATAAAGTCATAGACAACTGTAATATCAAGCACTTACAGGCCACAGAGCAGTGGAGTTTCCCAAATGTTCTGCTTTGCTGTAAGATCTCAGAGGCCCTCAAAAGGTCCTGGCTAGCAGGAAGAGAAGACGGAACACAGAGAATCGAGTCCCAATAATGATTACTATTAACTTTCCTCTCAGAGTTAGATTTAATTTGATTTTTGAAAAAATAAAGTGAATGATATATTTCATGTCTTAACACTTGGTATGGGAAGGTAGACATCTGTCATGCAAAAAGAAAATTCACCAGGAATGGTACAAATAATTGAAGTGCATAAAAAACAGTCCCAGGGGGGCTTCCCTGGTGGCGCAGTGGTTGAGAGTCTGCCTGCCAATGCAGGGGACACGGGTTCGAGTCCTGGTCTGGGAGGATCCCACATGCCGCGGAGCAAATGGGCCCGTGAGCCACAACTACTGAGCCTGCGCGTCTGGAGCCTGTGCTCCGCAGCAAGAGAGGCCGCGATAGTGAGAGGCCTGCGCACTGTGATGAAGAGTGGCCCCCGCTTGCCGCAACTAGAGAAAGCCCTCACACAGAAACGAAGACCCAACACAGCTAAAAATAAATAAATAAATAAAATTTAAAAAAAACAACCAAAAAAACAGTCCCAGGGACTTTCCTGGTGGCTCAGTGGTTAAGAACCCACCGGCCAAGGCAGGGGACATGGGTTTGAGCCCTGGTCCAGGAGGATCCCACATGTTGCGGGGCAACTAAGCCTGTGTGCCACAACTACTGAGCCTGCGCTCTAGAGCCTGTGAGCCACAACTACTGAAGCCCACGTGCCTAGAGCCCGTGCTCCGCAACAAGAGAAGCCACCACAATGAGAAGCCCGCGCACAGCAACGAAGAGTAGCCCCTGCTCGCCGCAACTACAGAAAGTCCGCGTGCAGCAATGAAGACCCAACACAGCCAACAATCAATCAACCAATCAATCAATAAAACAGTCCCAAATCTATTAACTTTTAAAATTCAGCTCTTTGAATTAGAGTTCCAAACAACTCTTGAAATTAATGAATTCAAGTTTTAGTTCTTATCATTCTATTCTCCTTCTAGAGCCATGTGTTTAGAAAGGAGGGAAGTCAAGAGTGAAACAGACTAGCAACAGAACAAGACAATTGGCAGACTGGCAAACCAACGTCTAAATTATTGAGAGGAGGCTAATATTAAAATGTATTGGGGAGGAGAGGAACCAAGATGGCGGAGTAGAAGGACGTGCACTCACTCCCTCTTGCGAGAACACCAGAATCACAACTAGCTGCTGGACAGTCATCGACAGGAAGACACTGGAACTCACCAAAAAAGATACCCCACATCCAAAGACAAAGGAGAAGCCAAAATGAGATGGTAGGAGGGGCGCAATCACAGTAAAATCAAATCCCATAACTGCTGGGTGGGTGACTCACAGACTGGAGAACACTTATACCACAGAAGTCCACCCACTGGAGTGAATGTTCTGAGCCCCACGTCAGGATTCCCAACCTGGGGGTCCGGCAATGGGAGGAGGAATTCCTAGAGAATCAGACTTTGAAGCCTAGTGGGAATTGATTGCAGGACTTTGACAGGACTGGGGGGAAACAGAGACTCCACTCTTGGAGGGCACACAGAAAGTAGTGTGCGCATCGGGACCCAGGGGAAGGAGCAGTAACCTCAGGGGAGACTGAACCAGACCTACCTGCTAGTGTTGGAGGGTCTCCTGCAGAGGCGGGGGGTGGCTGTGGCTCACTGTGGGGACAAGGACACTGGAAGCAGAAGTTCTGGGAAATACTCCTTGGGGTGAGCCCTCCCAGAGTCTGTGATTAGCCCCACCAAAGAGCTCAGGTAGGCTCCAGCGCTGGGTTGCCTCAGGCAAAACAACCAACAGGGAGGGAACCCAGCCCCACTGCAAAAACAGTCAAGCGGATTAAAGTCATACTGAGCTCTGCTCACCAGAGCAACAGTCAGCTCTACCCACCACCAGTCCCTCCCATCAGGAAACTTACACAAGCCTCATCCACCAGAAGGCAGACAGCAGAAGCAAGAAGAACTACAATCCATAGATCAATGGAACAAGATAGAAAGCCCAGAGATAAACTCACGTACCTATGGTCAACTAATCTATGACAAAGGAGACCAAGATATACAATGGAGAAAAGACAGTCTCTTCAATAAGTGGTGCTGGGAAAACTGGACAGCTACAGGTAAAAGCATGAAATTAGAACACTCCCGAACACCATACACAAAAATAAATTCCAAATGGATTAGAGACCTAAATGGAAGTCCAGACACTATAAATCTCTTAGAGGAAAACACAGGAAGAATACTCTTTGACATAAATCACAGCAAGACCTTTGATCCACCTCCTAGAGTAATGGCAATAAAAACAAAAATAAACAAATGGGACCTAATGAAACTTAAAAGCTTTTGCACAGCAAAGGAAACCATAAACAAGATGAAAAGACAACCTTCAGAATGGGAGAAAATATTCGCAAATGAATCAACGGACAAAGGATCAATCTCCAAAATATGTAAACAGCTCATGCAGCTCAATATTGAAGAAACAAACAACTCAATCCAAAAATGGGCAGAAGACCTAAATAGACATTTCTCCAAAGAAGACATACAGATGGCCAAGAAGCACATGAAAAGCTGTTCACATCACTAATTATTAGAGAAATGCAAATCAAAACTATAGTGAGGTATCACCTCACACCAGTTACAATGGGCATCATCAGAAAATCTACAAACAACAAATGCTGGAGAGGGTGTGGAGAAAAGGGAACCCTCTTGCAGTGTTGGTGGGAATGTAAATGGATACAGCCACTATGGAGAACAGTATGGACGTTCTTTAAAAAACTAAAAATAGAATTACCTTATGATCCAGCAATCCCACTACTGGGCACATACCCAGAGAAAACCATAATTCAAAAAGACACATGCACCCCAATGTTCACTGCAGCACTATTTACAATAGCCAGGTCATGGAAGCAACCTAAATGCCCATCGACAGATGAATGGATAAAGAAGATGTGGTACATATATGCAATGGAATATTACTCAGCCATAAAAAGGAACGAAATTGAGTCATTTGTTAAGACATGGATGGATCTAGAGACTGTCATACAGAGTGAAGTAAGTCAGAAAAGAGAAAAACAAGTATCGTATATTAACGCATGTATGTGCAACCTAGAAAAATGGTACAGATGAACTAGTTGCAGGGCAGAAGTTGAGACACAGATGTAGAGAACAAACGTATGGACACCAAGGGGGAAAGTGGTGGGGAGTGTGTGTGTGTGATGAATTGGGCGATTGGGATTGACATGTATACACTGATGTGTATGAAATTGATGACTAATAAGTACCTGCTGTATAAAAAAAAATGTGATCAAATGTATTGTATTGGAAAGAAGCAAAAAATGACCATATTTACTGTCTAAATAATGTAATAAGTTAATGATATTTAGCCTCTATTGAGATGTATTTATTATTGTAGATTGTATTTGCTTTATCAATGCCTTTGTTTTGGTTAAGAAAAAAAAAGAAAAAAAAGACTTTGTCAAATAAATAAATAAATTTTAAAAAGAAAAAAGATATGAACTTAAAATTAAAAATAATAGTGATAAAAACATCATTAATTTTGGGAAAAAATAAAAAAGAAGTCCACATGTCAAACAAACAAACAAAAGATGTATTGGGACTTCCCTAGTGATCCAGTGGTTAAGCATCTTACAGCATCATCTTCCAATGCAGGGGGTGTGGGTTCGATCCCTGGTCGGGAAGCTAAGATCCCACATGCCTCACAGCCAAAACAACAAAACATAAAACAGAAGCAATATCGTAACAAGTTCAAAAAAGACTTTAAAAAATGGTCCACATCAAAAAAAAATGAGGGCTTCCCTGGTGGCGCAGTGGTTGAGAGTCCGCCTGCCGATGCAGGGGACGCGGGTTCGTGCCCCGGTCCGGGAAGATCCCCCATGCCGCGGAGCAGCTGGGCCCGTGAGCCATGGCCGCTGAGCCTGCGCGTCCGGAGCCTGTGCTCCGCAACGGGAGAGGCCACAGCAGTGAGAGGCCCGCGTACCGCAAAAAAAAAAAAAAGAAAGAAAGAAAAATCTTTTTTAAAAAAAGCATTAACGCTAGCATTACTTGCATTCCAATAGGGACTAGTGACAATTCAGCCATAGGTCAACCTCCGAATGGCTTTTTAAAAAAACTTTTTTCTGAATTAAAGATCTTTTAAAATTGATGGTATTTTAAGTACTATTGGCACTAGGCCAATATAACTTTTCTTTAACATGGAATAAAGAGTCTCTGACTCTGTGAAGAATGGAACTTTGGCTCTTTTGAATAGAGGTAAAGGTAGCAGTGTGGCTTGTCATCAGTAAACTCAAACAGCTCATGTTCAGCAGAAACAAAGACCATATTTTTTTCTTTGTTTGTTTGTTTTTTTGCGGTACGCGGGCCTCTCACTGTTGTGGCCTCTCCCGTTGCGGAGCACAGGCTCCGGACGCGCAGGCTCAGCGGCCATGGCTCATGGGCCCAGCCGCTCCGCGGCATGTGGGATCTTCCCAGACCGGGGCACAAACCTGTGTCCCCTGCATCGGCAGGCGGACTGTCAACCACTGCGCCACCAGGGAAGCCCGACAAAGATCATATTTTTGTTATAACCTTTTAGGAAAAGTGCTATGGACATGTTAGTCACATTTCACTTTAGGAGCCAAAAGCAGACTAAGAAGCAAGCAGCCATGCCCATACAAAAGACTGCCACTTTCGTGTTAGTATGTTAAATATCTAAATATAATTTTTACTCTTTTTTACAGATATTTGCTCAGTTTCAATGGAATCTCCCCAAGTAAAAAATTATCCAGTTGAAGATTAATCTTTAGCATTAGTCACTTTCCTTACACTTACTCCTCAATTTGAGATTATTGTACAGGAGAAAATTGGTTGCAAAATTTAGAGGAAGGTTTAGGTCTTGAGAGAGAGAGAGACAAGAGTTCTTAGCAGCTGAATGTGTTTATAATAAATCATTTTTGAGAGAGTTTTTTTTAAATAATAGGTTGTTATTAAGTTTTTTGCAAGAAAATGACACCATGATGCATCCATAAGTAAATAAACTGATTTATGCCAGAAGATCATTTCAGCTACCCTTTCAGTAATGTCCACAGTGTGTAAGAACTTAAAAGGTGAATTGCTGGGGCAAAGAAAAAGATTCTTTTCCAAGCATTAGCTTAATTAATACTTCTCTGTGTATGGCAATGTGAACTATTTAGTCAGAAGCATTTTCTGAGGAAAAAGGACTTTCTAACTGAGGACCCCTGACTTTGGGCAGCCAGGGTTGCTCTGGAGAGCTGCTCTTTACTGAGTCTCTATTAGATCTAGGACTGTCATCAAGGACCTGTTTCTGTGGGTCTGCAAAGCCTTCATCAAACCTAGCCATGAGGAGATAAACATTGGATATGAAGCAAGGTGAAAAGTAATTCAACTCATGGCATTCCAGACTCTGTGGGTCCTCAGAAGAGGTTTTTATTGAAGTGAAGTTGAAGATGAGCGAGCCATCTAGCCTCATGAACCTCGTTTAGCCCCTGCTCTGTCAGAATAAAGTACAGAAAGTCCTCATTATCCAAGAATAATTGGTACCAGAAAAGAACCACTTAAAAGTAAATCTGTACAAAATGGGAACCAACATTCAATAGTAAATAGAAAATCAAAAAGAAAGCTTGATTAGGCTGTTATTTTGAAAATGAAGCCAAAATTATGAAAATTAGTTTTATATTACCTTAAAAATGTTAGCCTATCATTGCATGTATGTGATAATTCTTAGGCTAAAGGAAGAATTAAGTATTTTGTCCCAGCAAGGTTAAGGGGTATAATTTTGTCCCAGCAAAGTTATCTTATAGCACAGTTTGACATTCTTCACACTGGACTTTCAAAGCAAACTAGAAAGGCAGTCATTTTTTTTTTCACAAATATATTCAAGGATTTCCTCATATTTTACAAGATCTTTTCTTAATCCTTTGATATTCAAGTCATTCCTTTTCAAAGCATCATCACCCTGTCAAATGTCTCTTCTTCAGTTGTCAAGTCTTCTAACTCTGCTGGAAACTTATTTGCCAGGGGCTTTGTGAGTGAGTGAAGCCATTCTTTGCCATTCATTTCAATGACTTTATGAAATTGTATATATGGCAAGATTCGCCATTTTTCTTTTGAGTGAATTTGCCTTGTAGCATGCTAATAAAAACAAACTATCATCAATATTCAGATAACCAAAGGTTGTGAAACATGTTTTGAAACTGTTTGAGTAGGAATTCTCTTACAAATGTGGTCAGTTTATTGTTAAAGATTTCCAGGTTGTATCATTTTTTGAACCTCATAACATTAGGGTTTCAGTAATGAGTGTTTAGATAATGAGAACACCCCTTTTCAACCTAGAAGCTGAGAGGAGTGTGGCTGGATGGGAGAGGACCCAGAGCGAGCCAATTGTTAAGTTTCAAAAAATAAATAAATCAATGAAATACTACATTTAACCCCTCTGTTAAAAAGAAATTGAAAAACCTTTATTTTTTCTTTCTATTTTTCATACTCTTAACAAAGGAGTTCATCAACAGGATGGAAAGGAAGCTCTTTTCTATGTTGCCATGGAAGGAGACCATCTGTGCAATGACAAAACACATTTGACTGTTCTTTGAAAGACATTGCCAGTTTTATTTTGTATAGCATACTCTGCTGACATTCCCAGTTGCTACTTGAAGTAGCATTACCTTGAAAATTTTAAGAACACTGAAAGAAATAGTCCCTAGTTAAAAATGTATAAATGTAGGGAGGGAGACGCAAGAGGGAAGGGATATGGGAACAGATGTATATGTATGACTGATTCACTTTGTTATAAAGCAGAAACTAATTAAAAAAATGTATAAATGTAAAATTGTTAAGGATTGCCAGATGTCAACATTTCTCTTTGACATGTATCTATAAAGAGAAAAGGTGGCTTCTGGTTTGGTAACCTCTTGGGAGTTCATTTTAGGAGGACTCATTGTTTGTATCTATAGACACACTGAGTGCAGTGGTTAAGTGCAGGGATGCTAGAGTCACTGTCTGGGTCTGGGTCCCAGATCTGCCTTTTACTAGCTGTGTGATCTTGGACAACAATGTGCAACAATGAATATCAATGTCCTAACCTACCTCTGCTCAACCTAGAAAATCATGGTTGAACAGAACACTCTAAATCACATAAATGGGCAAAGATACCCTGCCAGGCTCTGCAACAGAATGTGTTTTCAGGTTGCAAACATCACTAAAACCCTTGACAATTTCTCTCTCTCTCTCTCCCTCTCTGTCATCTCTACCTTTTCTACTAGTACTGATGTTCCTGTTTTCAGGTTGTATAGCTTCTGGTGTAATTCTTGTTTTACTGAAACAAGTGTTTACCTGCTAATGTGGCTCCCCAGCTACTACAAAGCCTCACTTTGCAGATTCCCCATATGAGTTTCACACATGCTTAGAATCATGTTTGGTCAGCTTTCAGATCATCTCCCATCTATCTACACTGATGTCTGGGTCATAGGGAGAAGGCCTGGCATCCCTGTTTCTTTAATTCTGAGTATTTCCTCTTTCTCTCCTTATCCCTCTATCCTGTCTGGATCTCTGGCAGTTTGGCTACAGCTCTGTTTCAGAGACCCCTCTTTCTTTGAAAAGAACAGCTTCCATTTGGGACTTAGAATGTGTATTAGTCAAGGCACTCTGGAGAAACAGAACTAATAGGAAATATATAAATACAAATATGAAAAGACTTATTGTAAGGAATTGGCTCACGGAACTATAGTGCTTGCAAAGTCCCCACAATCTGCCATCTGCAAGCTGGAGACCCAGGAAAGCCAGTGGTGTGGTTCAATCTGAATCCAAAGGCCTGAGAACCAGGGGAGCTGGTGGTATAGATTCCAGCTGGGTCTGAAGGCCTGAGAAGTAGAAGCATCAAGGGCAAGAGAAGACGGATGTCCCAGCTCAAGCAGCCAGACAGGAAGGGCCAAATTCTTCCTTCCTCCACCTTTTTGTTCTACTCAGGCCCTCATGGATTGGGTGATGATCACCCACACTGTGGAAGGCAAACGCCTTACTGAGTCCACTGATACAGATGCTAATTTCATCTGGAAACACAGTCACATCCAGAAATAATGTTTAGCCAAATATCTGGGCATGCCATGATCCAAGCTGACACATAAAATTACCATCACAGAATGGGATGACGTGCTCCGGATCAGTTCCCCACAGGAAGCTCCTCATGGTGTTTAGAGACACTGAGACATGAGGAAGGCAGAGGGAATAAAAGCACCTTAGCCAGCCCCTCAGCTAGAAAACAACTCAACTGGCTCTAAGCCTATTACATTTGCTCTGTTGTTCTCAACTAAGTGAGTATGGGTTGGTGGTTCCAGTATATATGTGAATGGCACTTTATTCAACTTATTTTTTTGCTAAATTTTATACTAAAGTTATAGGTTAGCTTTGACATAATTGCAAAATTGTTTTCTGAGCTATTCTAGGAAGCTTAATTATGGAGCCCTAAAGGAAATCAAAACATCTTCCTTCAACTGACAAAAATCTACTCGCAATTCAAATTCTGAGAAATAATATACACTTATACCACACACACACTGCATAGGTGTACATTATAACATACAGAATGTATTCTACAGAGACCATTGTTGAGATTGGGTGCTGATCATCAGGCTCCTCCTTCCTGCTGTGTTTTAAACAATTTGATACATACACACAGGCAACAGTTGGGAGGACCCAGTGTGCAGCAGAGTTAGGAGGGTGGGCTGAATCCGGCTTGCTCTTGCAACCAGTAGGCAGTGAAGCTGGAGAACCTCAGGCAGGAGGTGCCCTTCCTGTTGTGCTCATCACAGGGGAAAATGGGGAGGAGATAGACACCCGCCTGTTTTCTGATGTCGAGTTCCACTTCTGCATTGGCTTACTTCACAGCCTGTTGGGCTCTCCCATCTTTCCAGGCAGAAAGTCACTCCTTCTTCCAAAGGGGGGAGCTGGTGAAGAAGAGGTGGAAAGAATTCTGAAGCTTCCTTATTCAGTACATCCTGGAGATGGTGGACATACCGGTGGAGAGAAAGGAAGCTCTTATTTTATACATGAACGTGAGTTCAAGGGGAGAAAAGTGCCTTCCTTCAAGATAGATAAAGCTAAGAGGCAAAGTTAGTTTTGATTTTTTTTTTTTTTTTTTTGCAGTACACGGGCCTCTCACTGTTGTGGCCTCTCCCATTGCGGAGCACAGGCTCTGGATGCACAGGCTCAGCGGCCATGGCTCACGGGCCCAGCCGCTCCATGGCACGCGGGATCCTCCCGGACCAGGGCACGAACCCGTGTCCCCTGCATCGGCAGGCGGACTCTCAACCACTGCGCCACCAGGGAAGCCCTAGTTTTGATATTTTATATAAACTACTGGAGAGTTGGCAAACGCTGTAGAGAGGTGTCTTTTAAGCAATCATGGCACAATAAAACCATATCTTAGGTTTTTATTTTACATCTAGACTGAACCATTCTATTTTAAATTGGGATTTTTAAAAAAATTCTGTCCAATTTGTTATGAACCACACACACACACACACACACACACACATGAATAGACAAAGTAATGGAAGGAAATTCACAAAAGCATCTCTGGGTAATTAAATTATATATGGCATTTTTTTTCATGGTTTGGTTCAACTATTATTTTCTACGGTTTCCAAAACATTACTTTTGTAATAGGAGAAAAAAATGTGTGTGTTTAAACAAAGAGTGTACTCTGGAGCATCGGAGCATAATCTGACCTAATACTGGAAAGAGGAAAAAACAAAATAAACCCATCACTGTCCTGGAAAAACCTTGGAGGCAAATGAAGGGCTGGGAAGGGCAAGAAGGTTCATGCCAACAAGATTAAGCAAGAGGAGCCCTTGAAACCCAGAGAATGAGGGCGGAGCATTGTCCTCACAAGACACATGGAAGTACATCCAAAGGCTGTGAAAGAAATTAAATCAAGTAAGAGATAACAGCTAAATTAGTTCCGACAGTTTGGTATGTTTACAAGTTGGGTTTTTATAGCCAGCAGACTTTCCACCCAAATTCTTACATCTCAATAACTTACCTAATCCTTTGTTTTCCCCTGTTAAAGACATTTTATTAAAAAAATAGAAATATGCATTTTAAACCTTATTTTTAAGGTGTATTTTTTATTATAAAATATAGAAATGTAGAAAGAAGGAATAAATTTTCCCTAGTCTAAACACAACCATTGTTAATATTTTGATATAATTTCTTCAGTTGAGGACATTTTCTTCCTGCACCAGCACGAGTCCACATGCCTTATGTGGTGGTGGGCAGGTAAAAGGAGAGAGCATAGAAGTTTAAAGATGAAGAATGGATCAGGCAAAGCAGATTTTCTTCTGGGTAGAAGCTACTGATATTTTTCTGCCTTCTATTTAATATCATATTCATGACAAAGAGATAGTGGTCTTGGTTGATTTTTCCATGGCTGTTCCAAAGGATGGGAACATAGCGTAGTGGAAAGATAATGAGCTTAAGCTGTGGTCTCAGCCCTACCATTCCTGACTTTGTGTCCTTGAGAAGTTCCCTCAGACACACTGAGCCTTGGTTTTCTTGTCTGTAAGAAGGAATTCATAATGCCTATTTCATACGGCAACTGAGAGAACTAAATATGATAAGGCACTAAAATATTGGACACATAGTACTTCCACATATTTTTTTAAAGATTATAAAAGAAATTTAGTATTGCTGGTAAATTCATCTTTCCACTTTAACTTCTTATGCTTAATTACGGCATTTGAAAACACTATACTTGTATTCGATATCTAAAGAAAGAATTGTTGTTCTTAACATGGCTTAGCTGCCTTTCACTAGATTACCTATTTTTGGTCATGAAAAAACCCTGTCTAAAATTCTGATCTATGCAAATACAACTCCAAACATTTGGGTTAGTAAGTAAGGTGTCAGAAAATAGGGACTATTAAGCCAAGTTTCAGCTGCTCCTTTATTTCAAGAAAAAAACCCAGCATTACTGAATTATAGTTTGAGGATGACTTTTTCCTACATGTTAACAAAATGAAGCTCCTCTTAGTAGTTGAGGGTTAAAAGGAATATTACGGGTACTCTAATTTATATTTATCTCCCCCTTTTAAATGTGTCCTCAAAACTGAGTGATGAATAAAGAGTATCAATAAGCCATTTAGAAAATAAAGTCGAGAAATTAAATTTTATTTTCCTCTGGGAGAGATCACTTTATAAACTCGTTCCAAGGAAAAACCTCAAATATGATGAAATCAAATATCAGTTGTGAAAGCAATTATTTAGGTGTGGTGGGGCAATAAATGAAATATCCGAGCTTTAAGGAGCTTTGGTAGCTGGACTCTCTTCAGATTATCCAGAATCATTCAGAAGGTACACTGTTTCTCATCATTTTCTTTATTCCTTAATTTTTAAAATTTCTGAATTGCCTGTCACCAAGGAAAGTCCCAGGGTCCTCAAAAACTAATACAGAATGCTTTTTTTAAGACCTGGGGGTGAGCAGCTGTAAGTAAATACAAATGCTTAGTACAGTGAAAGATGCTGTGGCCAAATTAAAATTGTGATGAAAATTTAGAGAAATGAACCTTCATGACCTTGATACATACATGCCTTGGCTGAAACCCAAACTTTTCACAAATCCCAATGCTTACGTCACTAGTATTTGTTCTACAGAGAGAAATTTTTGTAAGTTCTCCTTTCCGGGAAACATCACAACCTCCTGCCTGAGTTGATGGTAAAAGTCATTCAGCAATCTTGCTAAGAGGCAGGAGCCCTGCAAAGCTGAGTCAGGAGCAGTGTGGCAGCCATGTCGGATGCTAGTGCTTGACCGGCCATGTTTATCTCTGGATCCAACCTCTGGCAGTGTCTCTACACCGATGCCTGTTATCAGTAAGTAAAAAGTTTCTTCATGTCCACAGTTTGCTTCTATAATTCTGAGGACTTTTTAAAATCGATAATTATAGTTTAATTTTATCAGAGTAGAAAAGAACTTTCCAATATAATATGAAAATTATTCACCTTTAGAAAATCCTTCCTACCATAATATATCAAATCAAACTATTTTTTCCAGCTTTGAGATATTATTGACATATATCATTTGTGAGTTTAAGGTGTTGTACAAGGTGATAATTTGATACATGTATATATTGCAAAGTGAGTACCATAATAAGGTTAGTTAACCCCTCCAGCACCTCATATAATTACCATTTTTTTGTGATGATTCACACTTAAGATCTGGTCTCTTAACAACTTTCAAGTATGTAGTACAGTATTGTTAATTACAGTCACCATGGTATATATTAGACTCCCAGAACTTATTCACCTTATAGCTGGGAGTTTGTACCCTTTGACCTTCCATCCCTGGCAACAACTATTCTACTCTGTCTCTATGAGTTTGGCTTTTTTAGGTTCCATATATAAGTGATAACATACAGTAGTTGTCTCTGTCTGATTTATCTCACTTAGCATAATGCCTTCAAGATCCATTCATGTTGTTGCAAATGGCAGAATTTCCTTTTTTAGAGCTGAACAGTATTCCATTGCCCGTGTACGTGTGTGTGTGTGTGTGTGTGTGTGTGTGTGACATTTTCTTTGTCAATTCATGCACTGATGGACACTTAGGTTGTTTCTACGTCTTACCTGTTGTGCATAATGCTGCAGTGAACATGGAGGTGCAGATGTCTCTTTGACTTAGTGATTTCATTTTCTGAGGACTTCTTGTTACTCTTCTTTAGCCTCTATCTTGTCTGTGCCTCTAGCACTCTTTGGATCCCTGAGGGAGATGGAGAGACTATCCTTCTCCCCCTAGGATTCTCTGAGAGCTGAGGGAACAGAATCCACAAAAGAGGCCCCGGAGTTGCTATGAAGTTTATCTTCAGAGTTTAGAACATTATTGCTAATTGTCTCCCCAGGGCCATCCCTGTGCCCCTCTGGAGGTGGCAAAAGCTTGCCTACAATATCGGAGGGCCCTGCTAGAACCTGCAGCGGTGCCAAGCGTCCCGACCACCCATGATCCTTGAGACCTTTCTGCAGAGAATCTCATCAGAGATAGCTTCTCGTGTAGGGCTCATTGTGAGGTAGTGATCAGAATTCATTCACCCAACTACTTCTGGTAAACAGTGCCCTGAGGAATATGACACAGAGCCAAGAAGGGGAGGTCTGGGAAGGTGTGGAACACAGCCTATCCTATGAGGAGAAAACTCTGTAACCATGAAAGGAAAGGGTGACCTCCCCAGTTAAAAATCCCCTATTTCCCGGAAGAGTCTCTTCCTCCCATGTTATTGGTCTTGCTCACTGGATCCCTCGGCACAGCCTTCCAGGATTTTTTCTTTTCTACACATGAGCTAAATTCCTTTAAGCCAGCAACCGTCTTCTGGTTGGCTGCCTCTTTTCTCATATAATGTAATTCTTTCCGATGAAGATAGATTTGAGATGAAATTTTATAATGCTGCTCTAATATTTTTCTTTCACTCTTCTTCACACTTGCAGTGACATTTGGGCCATTTTTGTCTCAGCATAATGCATAGGCTTGCCATCCATAATGCCAAGGGCAGCTATGAATGAAATGAGCATTAAACACATTCGTTTTTAACACTATTAAGGCCATTAAGCATATTAGCAGGCCCATTACTTCATTTTCCTACAGATGTTTCCATCATAGCGCCCACTATGATCTCCAGTCATGAAGAAAATGCAAAGCCTTCCCAAGCAGAAGCTGATATAGATGTGGACAGGAGGTGAAGTTCACATGGGCCAAATTGGATCATTAATGGAACATTATGCAGGCCCCAGCCTGCCAGATGACACGGGTGAGCATGAGATGAAGGAAGGAAGATGAAGGAAGACACTAACCTGAGCTCCCTTTGCCACCCATCTATCTGCATACAGCTCATTAATTTGAAAACTAAAAAGGAAAAGAGAAATTAGAAGTTTCAGTCTTGATCTGCCTCTCTTCTGCCCTTCAAGTGGCAGCTATAGAAGCAGAATAGCCTGAAGGTCTAGAAACATGTAAATGCTCCTTGATTTCAGTGTAAAAAAAAAATGGACCAGCAAGACTTAAAGAAGCCAAAAGTAAAGAACCTCTAACTGAAGGAGTCATTTCAGAACAAGCCTTGGAAACACTTAGCATATTCTTTTAATTAATTAATTCTAAGGATGGTGCTGAAAATATGTCTACCTACCTCACGGCAGAAGGAAAAGCCTCCAGCTTTGCCTTCTGCCTAGATTTGTTTTCTCCTTGCTGAAATGTCTAGTGTACTCATCATAGGAAAAGCGCCAGGCTCAGTAGCTTTTCGGAAACAATGTGCCCAAATGAAAAAGAGGCATTCTATAGCAAACGTGGTGCCAGTGGAATTGGGCAGGAATGTTTTAAAACTTTGCAAGTTACTGTTGGAAAAAGTTAAACCTAATGTAAAATTTTAAACTGTAGCTTCAGGCTCAAAACTTCTGGTTCCCTGGTATTTCATGTGTAAAAGTGAGAAACACTTTCAGCTGTAGGTAACTGAAGACCTGTCCTTAACCATGATGACATTTATTGTTTGCTTAAGAGGGCAGTGGTCTCGATGTTGGTACAGTAGCCCAATACTGTCATTAGGGAACCAGACGCTTTCTGTATTTCCATGCTACCATTCTTAGTATGTTGGCTTCTTGTCCTCACAACTGCTGTTTCATGATCACAACAAGACTACTGAAGCACTTGGTATTACATCTATAGTCAAAGCCAAAAGATGGAGGAAAGAGCAGTCCAGCAGCTGACGTCCCACCAAAAAGAACAGACCCTCTTCACTGTATTACAAAGCCCTTAGTACAGAGACTGTGTCTATTTCATCTTTTCTATCCCCGTCTTCCCTGGACAGATCTAATAAGAACACACAGTAAATGCTGAAAATGGTGGATTGAAAGAGAAAACCATGTAGAATACCCAAACCATGCTTGTCACCCACTATTTGTCAGTAATTATTTTTCCCCTTGGGTAACTCCTAGAATGCTCTGCCCAGTGCATCCACACTCTTATCAGCCCAGGACAAATAACCATAGAACATGCCATTTGTAAGGTGACTAGCAGGGCAATTATGGATCACACAGAATGACCTTGATGAACAGATCTACTAAAAGGAAAGTACCTGCTAGAGCAAATTCTGTTTAAAAATAAAAATCATGAATTAACATAAAGCATAGTTGGCTTATTACCACAGCTCAGTGCTCAAAGTGATGTTCTTACTGCAGGGCATAACAAAAACATCTATTCTCAACTCAAATTGTTTTATCCTCAAAGTATTAAAAATAAACATGGCCAACGCTAAGCCAAACCATGAAAATGCATAAAAGTTATGCTCCCTTTCTCCATTTTTAGACAGTTAGGTCAAAAGATATGTACTCCTAAGTGGCTTTTGACATATACTGTCAAATTGCCTTCTGGAAAACTCTCTGTAAGCGCTGATAAGAACATCCCTAAACAGAAAAGCTGTGTATTGATCATTTACTCCTGTGTTTGATGTCCTCACTTTTCTTCAATATGCTAAATTAGGAAGAGAGATCCAGAGAAGGGCCTGACTACAGTTGATAAATACGTCTGGGGGCTTGATGTGGGTGACTGTTATTTTTAGCTTAACCTCAGATGTGGTCACTTATGCAGAAAATCCTATAGAAACTACGAAAAAGCTACTAGCAAGTATGAGATTAGCAAGGTTGCAGGACACAAAGTCACTATACAAAAATCATCATATATCCACATAGTAGCAATAACTGGAAATTGAAATTTTAAAAAACATCATTTATAAAATACTTTGGGATAAATTTGACAAAAGATGTGCAAGACCTGTACACGGAAAGCTATAAAACATCACTGAGAAAAATAAATGAAGACATAGAAAATGGGGAGATGTGTCATGCACATGCACACTGGAAGACTCAATACAGTTAAGATGTCAGTTCTCCATAAACTGATCCATAGTTTCAATGTCTCTTAATCAAAATTCCAGCAGACTTTTATAGAAATTAGTAAGCTGGCTCTAAAGTGTGCATGAAAAGACACAGGATCTAGAATTGCCAAAATCTTTTGCAAAAGAAGAACAAACTTGGACTGTTAACACTGCCTGATTTAAACATTCATTAAAAAAGGAAGGTAATTAACACAGTGTAGGATTGCTGTAAATATAGACATAGAGATCAATCATATGTACCAGTGGAATAAAGGAAAAATTCCATAAATAGGTCCAAAAATCTATGGCTGATTGGATTTTAGTATACTCATAGAGTTGTACAGTGATTCTAAGTTTAGAACATGTTTTTTACCCCTGAAAGAAACCCATACACATTAGCAATCACTCCCATTTCCTCTCTTCCCCTAGCCCCTGGCAACTAATAAATTACTTTTTTCTCTATAGATTTGATTGTTCTTGACATTTCATATAAGTAGAATCAAACAATATTTGGCCATTCGTGTCTGACTTCTTTTTTTTTTTTTTTTTTGCAGTACGCGGGCCTCTCACTGTTGTGGCCTCTCCCGTTGCGGAGCACAGGCTCCGGACGCGCAGGCCCAGCGGCCATGGCTCACGGGCCCAGCCGCTCCGCGGCACGTGGGATCCACCCAGACCGGGGCACAAACCTGTATCCCCTGCAGCGGCAGGCGGTCTCTCAACCACTGTACCACCAGGGAAGCCCCTGACTTCTCTGACTTCACATAGCGTTTTCAAGGTTCATCCATGTTGTAACGTGTATCAGTACTTTATTCCCCCTTATTGCTAAATAATATTCCATTGTACGAATATGCCACAGTTTGTTTATTCATTCATCAGTTGATGGACATGTAGGTTATTTGCACTTCTGGCTATTGTTAAAAACGTTATGAAC
Source organism: Mesoplodon mirus (assembly GCF_964341445.2). Lineage (NCBI taxonomy): Eukaryota > Metazoa > Chordata > Mammalia > Artiodactyla > Ziphiidae > Mesoplodon > Mesoplodon mirus. Next base: position 17,007,610 of record NC_138986.1, read on the forward strand.
ATTCATGTACAAATTTTTGTTTTACTTTCTTGTTGCTTTATACTTCGGAATGGAATTGACAGATCATATGCTAACTCTATGCTAAAACTTCTGAGGAAATTCCAGGTGTTTTCCAAAGTTGCTGCACAATTTTACACTCATACCCATAATGACTGAGGGTCCCAATTTCTCCACATCATCACCAACACATCTTACCATATTTTTTTAAATTATGGCCATCCTAACAGGTGCAAAGTGGCATCTAATCGTGTTTTTGATTTGCATTTCCTCATGACTAATGGCATTGAGCATTTTTTTCTTGTGCATATTGGCCATTTGAAAAATACCTGTTATTTCTGTGCCTATTGAGGTTTTTGCCTTTTATTATAGGACTACAGCATATTATATTTGATTTTCATATATTAGATCAATCTTGAATTCCTGGGAGAAATCCCACTTGGTAATTGTGCACAGTCCTTTTCCTATGTGCTGGATTCAGTTTGATGACATTTTGCTGAGAATTTTTGCATCTGTATTAAAAAGGAATAATGATCTGTAATAATTTCTTTTCTTTTCATGTCTCTATCTGGTTTTGGTATCAGGGTAATAGTGACCTCACAGAATAATTTGGAAAATATTTCTGCTTCTTCTATTTTTTGGAAGGGCTTATGAAGAATTGGTATTCATTCTTTAAATGTTTGGAAGAATTCACAGTGAAGCTATCTGAGACTGGGCTTTTCTTTATGGGAAGGTTTTAAATTATTAAATCAACCTCTTTTCTTCTTAGAAGTACATTCTGATTTTCAGGTTTTCTTCTGGAGTCAGTTTCAGTAGTTTGTGTTTCTAGTTTATCCATTTCATCTGAGTTATTTAATTTGTTGCCATACAGTTGTTCTTAAGGCCTGCCTCTCCCCTTGGGCAGAAACTCTGCACCACTGCACAGGAGCTGGGGTGCAGTTAATGGCCTCCTTATCCTGGAGTGACACCCTTGCTCTACTAATGGATGCTGGAGGGGGGAGGTAGGAACCTCTGGCCTTTCTGGCTGGCCTTTTCCTTGTGGTATCTCTGCCTGACGAGCGAGCTGGAGAGGAAGTGAAGGGGACTCCACTGTTCTCACACTGCTTGTCTTGAAATAGTGTTTCCACCCTATGAGTATAGAGTCTAGGAAGGGAGCCTCAGTCCTCTAGGCCACATAAGATAGGAATGGAGCTTCTGCAGCACAGGGCTGAGAGGAGATGAGAAATACCGGCAGCCTACCCCTCCCCGGGTGAAGCTATAGCCCTGTTCTGGGACACAGGAGGGAGAGGGAACCCCTATGTAGTTCTCTGCCACAACTGCCTGAAGTAGAGGACCCAGAGCAGTGTTTCCATAGGATGCAGCTTGGCGAGGGAAGGGGGGAAGAGCCGGTCATGGCTCAGATGCCAAAGACTCTTCCTCTTATCAAGATTTAGTAGATTCTCTTGAATGAATGTTTCTTCATTTGCTGTATACACTTGGGACAATTCCCAGAAAACTTAAATGATTGTTGTTGTTTTTTTTTGCGGTACGCGGGCCTCTCACTGTTGTGGCCTCTCCCGTTGCGGAGCACAGGCTCCGGACGCGCAGGCTCAGCGGCCACGGCTCACGGGCCCAGCCACTCCGCGGCATGTGGGATCTTCCCAGACTGGGGCACGAACCCGCGTCCCCTGCATCGGCAGGCGGACTCTCAACCACTGCGCCACCAGGGAAGCCCTAAATGATTGTTTTTAAATGTAATTTTCTTCAGTAAAATGACTGTCATACTGAGAAAAGGGACTGGAAAAGGGACCGCTCCACTTCTCACTTCTGCCTTCTGAAAATCTGCTGCACGTCACCCCACTCCCCACACAATCAACTGATTTGATTTTTGACAAAGGTATCAAAGGAATTTGATATGGGGGGAAGATCATCTTTTCAATAAATAACACTGGAACAACTGGCTGTCCATATGCAAAAAAATTACCCTTGTTCCTTACCTCAAATCATATACAAAAATTAATTCAAAATGATTATAGACCTAAAAGGAAGAGCTACAACTATAAAGCTTTTAGAAGAAAACATAGAAGACAATCACAGTAACCTTGGGTTAGGAAATGTTTTCTTAATCAGGACACTAAAAACACAAGTATAAAAGAAAAAAAGAGATAAATTGGATTTCATAAAAGTTAAAAACTCTCAGTCTTCAAAAGACACTTAAGGAAGTGAAAAGGCAAGCCACAGACTGGGAGAAATATATTCAAATGTCTTCTAATAAGGAATTTGTATTCAAAATGTGTAAAGAACTCACACAGTACAATAATAAGACATAAAGCCCCAAAGGAAATGGGCAAAAGACTTGAACAGATATTTTACTAAATAAGATACACAGATGGCAAATAAACACATGAAAAAATGCTCTACATCCTTGGTCATTACAGAGATGTAAATCAAAACCACAATGAGGTACCACTATACACCTATTAAAATGGCTAAAATTTAAGAGACTGATCATTACCAAGTGTCCATGTGGAGGCACAACTGGAATTATCATACACTGCACGTGGCAATGTAAAATGCAACATCATCAGCAGACTGTCAGTTTCCTAAAAACATAAACCTACTCTACCATCCTGCCATTCCAGCCCTAGGTATTTACCCAAGAGAAATGAAAGCATAAGTTAATAGAAAGACTTGTACACAACATGCATAGCTGCTTTACAAGTAATAGCCCATAACTGGACAGAACTCAGATGTCCATCAACAGGTAAATAAATGAACAAATTGTGAAGTAGCAATACAAAAAATACCATTCAGAAATAAAAAGAAATGGCCTATTGATAAACACAGATGAGTAAGTATCATAAGCATTATGCTAAGTGAAAGAAACCAGAAACAAGCATATATACTGTATAATTCTATTTAGATAAAATTCTTTAAATTTTAAAATTCTTTAAATTTTAAAAGGCAAAACTATGGTCATAGAAAGCATGTCAGTGATTGCAAGGTCAGGTGATGGGTGGGAGAAGTAACTGCCAAGGAGATTTCTATATCATGATTGCTGTGGTCCTGACACAACTGTGTACATTTATCAAAACATGTCAGATTTCACACCTAAAACTGATGGGTTTTATTTTCTATGTATATTATACCTTAATATAGTTGATCAAAATGAATGTATACAGTATGTCATGTATATAAAATTGTAAAATACCAAAATAATACTATATATTGTATATTAAAGTATGTGTGTGTGTATATATGTTACAAATGTAAAATGAAAAATGGGAAAAGACACCAATTTTAGGACCATGGTTACATCTTGAGGGAGAGAGAGGAAGGAGGGGTGGGTTTGGGGAACTTCATATGTACTTGTAAAGCTCTCTTCCTCCCTCCTTCCCTCTTCTTTCCTTCCTTCCTTTTTCTTTCTTTCTTTAGTAGACTTCATATTTTGGAACAGTTTTAGATTTACATAAAGATGGAGCAGGCAGCACAGAGAGTTGCTATAGAACCCCGTCCCCGTCACAGTTTCCGCTATCATTAACATCTTGCATTTCTGTTGTACATTTGTTAGAATTAACGAAACAATACCGATACATTATTATCAACTAAAGTCCATAATTTACATTAAGGCTCACTTTTTTGCATTGTACAGTTCTATGACTTTTGACAAATAGTGTCATGTATCCATTATTAGAGTATTATACAGAACAGTTTCCTAGTTTGCCCTAAAAACCCCTGTGCTTCACCTATTCATCCCTTCCACCCATCCCCCAACGCTGTGACAACCCCTGATCCTTTTACTCTCTCTATAGGTGGCCTTTTCCAGAATGTCATACAGTTGGAATCATATAGTATGGAGTCTTCTTTCAGAATGGCTTCTTTTACGGAGCAATATGCATGTAAGTTTCCCTCATTTGGGGAGGGTGGGGGATGATAGCTCATTAATTTTTATTATCAAATAGTATTTCATTGTCTGGATGTACCACAGTTTGTATATCCACTTGCCTGTTGAAGGATATCTTGGTTGTGTCTAGTTTTTGGTGATTATGAATTAAGTTGCTATAAGCATGCATATGCAGATTTTTGTGAAGACATAAGTTTTCAACTCAGTTGCATAAATAGCTAAGAGCATGATTGCTGCCTTGTATAGTAAGACTATGTTTGGCTTTGTAAGAAACTGCCAAACTGTCTTCCAAAGTGGCTGTACCAGTTTGCATTCCCACCAGCAGTGAATAAGAGTTCCTGTTGCTCTACATCCTTGTCAGCATTTGGTATTGCCAGTGTTCTGGATTTTTGCCATTCTAAGTGGTATCAGGTTGTTTGAACGTGCAATCCTCTGATGAAAAATGACGGTAAATATCTTTTCATATGCGTTTTTACCATCTGTATACCTTCTATGGTGAAGAGTCTGTTCAGATTTTTTGCCCATTTTTAAATTGGGTTGTTTCTTTCCTTATTATTGATTTTCCAGAGTTGTATATTTTAGATACAAGTCCTTTATCAGATACATATCTTGTAACTATTTTCTCCCAGTATGTGGCTTTTATCTTCATTCTCTTTACAGCGCCTTTCACAGAGTAGAAATTTTTAATTTTAATAAAGTACAGCTAATCAATTTTTTCTTTCACGCATCATGCTTTTGGTGTTGTACGTAAAAACTCATCACCAAATCCAAGGTCATCTAGATTTTTCTCCTATATTATCTTCTGGAAGTTTTATAGTTTTCACATTTTACATTTAGGTCTATGTTGGATTGGATTTGCTAACACTGTGTTGAGTATTTTTTCATCCATGTCCATGAGAGACATTGGTCTGTTGTTTTCCTTTCTTGTAATGTTTTACATGGCTTTGGCATTAGGGTGATGCTGGCCTCATCAAATGAGTTTCCATCTCTCTGCTCACAGTACTCATCAGTTCTTGCATGTTGTCTACTTTTTCCATTAGAGCCCTTAACATATTAGTCATATTTATTTAAAATTAGATATCTGATCATTTTAAAATCTGTGACATAGCCGAGTCTGGTTTTGATGCTTGCTTTCTCTTTTCAGACTATGTTTTCTCTTGCCTTTGAACATGCCTTGTAATTTTTTGTTGAAAGTCAGACATGATGTATTGGGTAATAGGAACTGAGGCAATTAGGCTTTAACTGTGAGGTTCTATGTTAATCTGGCTAGGAGCGAGGCTATGTTTAATGTTTTCTGTAGCTGTGGGTGCCAGGGACTTCAGTTTCCTCTAGCTCCCTAGTTTGTTTCTCTTTCCTGTTGTCTTTGAATTTCCCTATGACCTCCTTCTTAAATAGAGTCTGTGCCTTACAGCTCCTTCACTGTAATCCACCATTATTATACTGGAGCCCTGTTGAGGTGGTTAAGATGTTGGGGAAGGGAAGTATTCCATAATCCTATGATTAGATATCAATCTCTCAGTACCTAGAGTCCCTGGGCTTTGAGCTTCAGAAGTGTTTCGTAGGCAGTTTTTCTCCCCTTATGAGACAGAAGAAAGTTAGAGGGGCCTAGAGTTGTCTGACTGCCCTTTCCCCAGGTCAGATAAAGCTTGGTAAAGTAGTTTGCCCTAGAGGACAGGTCTTTGTCATGGAGAACACTCGGTATGTACTGCAAAATGATTACTTTTTCTCTAGGCATAATTCAGAAGGTTACTTTCCCCCTCCTCCTTCCTGAAACAGGAAAGGAGTTTTCTCTGGTCTTCACTGGGAGATCCTGGTGGGACTCCTGGAGGTAAACCCACAAAAGTGTGACACCTCCTCAAGACTGAACCCCCAGGAGTTTTTATCTCTCAAGCTAGTCCACACTTCAGCCTCCAGCAACTTGTCAAAATTACCATTTTAAGTGTCCCTATGAGTTACTGGCTCTAACAGCTTCTGCTCCCAATAAGTTGATTTGGGCTGTGATTTTCTTTATTTGCCTGTCTCTCCAGTTTGGTGGAGGCAGTATGCCCTGTGACCTCAGTTCTCTGACGGATCTAAGAAAAGTCATTGATTATCACTTTGCTCGGCTTTTTTCTTGTTGTGAGAATGGGAGCTATGACTTCCAAGCTCTTTACATATTGGAAATGAAACCAAAAGTCTCTCTTCTTCTCTCTCTCTTTCTCCCCTTCCTTTTTCCCTCTCCCCCTCCCTTCCTTCCTTCCTTCCTTCCGACGTAAATACGGCAAAATGTAATATCTGTTTAATCTCAGCGATTCGTATTCCTTGAAATTCGGGTTAGAGGTGATGGTGCTGACCTTCCTTAAGGAGACAATCCTGTTCATTAGAGTGAATTTACATTCCTGCCTCACTTTGCAGTCAAAAAAAAAAAAATTTACCTAATTTTAGCCAGTCTGATTGATAAAAACGATACCATGCTCTTTTAATTTTTAGGTTGCACTAATAATTATTGAGGCTGAGCATATCTTTTAGGTTTTTTAAAAAATAAATTTATTGTATTTATTTAAATAAAAATAAAAATAAAATAAAATAAAATGGGCTTCAGTTTCTATAAAAAGATTCACCGTCAAATCAGCAAGAAAGCACACAGCCCTCCAAAGTTCATTACTCATCCTTTGGCACATGGAAAAGGCATTTTAAAGCATTTCAACAGCTACACTGAAGTGTGTTCTGGATGAGAAGCTATTGTTTAGAAAGCCCTTCCCTGTGCATCCTATTCACCTGCCTTCCCTCCAGGCAGCAGTAAGGTTGATGAGAGTTTTCAATGAGTTAGACTGGTAGGAAAAGATGACTACTCATGTCCACGTGGGGTTTAAATTGAAGCACGTTATTAAACCAACACACTGGGATTTTTAAGTTAATTAGGATTTCTATTATCGCTTTTAGCCATCATTACAATAAGGGTAACAATAACTACAGTTGACCCTTGAACAACACTGGCTTGAGCTGCATGGGTCCACTTATATGTGGATTTTTTTTCAATGAATGTAGTACTTGTATCTTCATTTTACAGATCTTTAAATGAACGGAGAGTGGGGGAAAGCTTGTGTTCTATTAGAGATCACAACATGTGGAATCAAAAGAACTAGGGTTTGAATCCTATTCTAGCCAAACTGTTTCAGCTTCCTGCCCCTGGATGAGTCATTTATCAATTCCTTTGGGGTTTGGGGGGTTTTTTTAAAGTGAATAACTGAATGGTGCTTTTTTTTTAATTAATTTATTTTATTTATTTTATTTTTGGCTGCACTGGGTATTTGTTGCTACACCCAGGCTTTTCTCTAGTTGAGGCGAGCGGGGGCCACTCTTCGCCATGGTGCTTGGGCTTGTCATTGCAGTGGCCTCTCCCATTGTGGAGCACTGGCTCCAGGCGTGCGGGCTCTAGAGCTCAGATTCAGTAGCTGTGGCGCATGGACCCAGTTGCTCCGCAGCATGTGGGATCTTCCCGAACAAGGGCTCGAACCCGCATCCCCTGCATTGGCAGGTGGACTCCCAACCACTGCACCACCAGGGAAGCCCGATTCCTTTGTTTTTTGACACGGAGATAGCAGTATATGATTTTCGACTGTACCTTGGGTTGGGGGAATAGACGACCCTAACCCTCACAGTGTTCAATGGTCAACTGTACTTTTTAGTCTGTTCAGCACGTAATTCCAATAATGTCTGGTTTTATTATAAATGGTTTAACACACCCATTATTAAAATTTTTATTTTCTCTTACTCATAAGATAAAGTTTGTTTTATCAGAGATTTATATCTTGCTTGGATAATGTTGACTTACTTCACATTCATGGTATTTGTTTTTCCTTCACATGGTACACACCAAATGGTTTGGCATGAGTCTAGGTGTCCCTGGTATACTATTACCTACAAGCTACAGCTACTTCTGGATGTTAGATTTCTCTCCCCACAGAGGCCATATTTTTCCATGTCCCCTTCTGCTGGAGGTGGGGTAGGGGTTGAAGCTTACATTAGTTTCCTAGGGCTACCATAGCAAAATACCACAGACTGGGTGACTTAAAAAACAGAAATTTATTTTCTCACAATTCTGGAGGCTGGAAGTCCTAGGTGGCTACCTTCTCCCTGCTCCTCCACATGGTTTTCCCTCTGTGTGCATCTGTGTCCTAATCTCTTCTTCTAAGCACACCAGTCGTATTGGATTAGGGCCTACCTTAATGACCTCATTTTAACTTAACTGTCTCCGTAAAGACCTTTTCTCCTGTGGTGTATGCGCGCGTGCGTGCACACACACACACACACACACACAATGGAATACTACTCAGCCATAAAAAAGAATGAAATTTTGCCATTTGCAGTAACATGGATGGACTTGGAGGGTATTATGTTTAGAAATAAGTCCGAGAAAGAAAGATACCATATGGTATCACTTATATGTGGAATCTAAAAAATACAACAAACTAGTGAATATAACAAAAAAGACACAGACTCACAGATATAGACAACAAACTAGTGGTTACCAGTGGGGAGGGAGAAGGGGGGCAGGGACTATTTGGGGTGGAGGATTAGGAAGTAAAAACTATTGATATTATTAATGTGCAGCACAAGGAATAGAGCCAGTGCTTTGTAGTGGCTACAGATGGAGTATAACTTTTGGAGATTGTGAATCACTATACTGTACACCTGTAACTTATTTAGTGTTATGCATCAACTATACTTCAATTTAAAAAAGAAAAAATAGGGCTTCCCTGGTGGCGCAGTGGTTGAGAGTCTGCTGCCAATGCAGGGGACACGGGTTCGTGCCCCGGTCTGGGAAGATCCCACATGCCGCGGAGCGGCTGGGCCCGTGAGCCACAGCCGCTGAGCCTGCGCGTCTGGAGCCTGTGCTCCACAACGGGAGAGGCCACAACAGTGAGAGGCCTGCGTACTGGAAAAAAATAAAAAGAAAAAGAAAAAATAAAGAAAGACCCTGTCTCCAAATGCAGTCTCGTTCTGAGGCACTGGGGGTTAGGACTGCAGCATACGAATCTGGGGGGACACAATAACATTGCTGGAGGAAAGGGAGAGAAAGATCACTTCTTTTAATGCTCACTGGATTTGAGGCACTTTACACACGTTATTTCAGCCTCACAAGATCTCATGAGGTAGGGGGTATTATTACTGATTTACGGATGAGGAGACTGAAATAGAAACCAGGCAGTGAGGAAGTGGTGGAGCCGCGATGAACACCTGACTCTGTCTGGCTTCACAGTCATGTTCTGTCCACCACTGCACGTTACTTATCTTTGCTTTAGGCGGACACTCTCTCCTCCTCTGTGTCCTGAGCCTTTTGGCCCCCTCTAGTAAGTGACTTGTACTCTTGGTACCACTGTGCACTCCCCAGCCCAAATGATCACTCAACACACTTGGAGAAATGGAGTCAGCTTGTTACCAGAACGGGGAACGGGCTCTTGTCCTTGACTAACCCAGAGCCTCAGCCTTTCCTCACAAGCTCTATGTCAGCACACACTTAATAACTCGAGCAGGGCATTCGTTCAGTCAGTTTCCTTTGATGTCTCGTCCCAACTTGGGATGCTCCAGGCATCACTTAAAGAAAACCAGTGCTCAGGGATCTGGTATCATGGTCTGAGGCAGTTGCCGTAGGAACGTCTGTTATCCCCAGGCACGGTGTCCTAGAAATACCTCTTCTGAGTTTAGCACATTCCTTGCAACTAGGACTCATGGCAAAATAATCCTTCAGTACAGGCCTATCACACGCAAAACACGTTGATGAAACGTTTGCATTGCTACTTTTGAAACCTACAAATAGGACGGGGCTTGAATGTAGGCAGAGGAGACAGCTGCCTCTGGGATGATTTCAGGAACCCCAGGAAAATGTCCTTGGTTAAAATACTTTGTCTCCCACTGGATACTGCTTTTGTGTTTTGTGGGTTGTTTTTTCTTGTTGATTGCCTAAATTTTCCACTCTATCACTGAGAGAGAAATTATTTTTGTATTATTGAGCAATTAAATCAGACTCTATTTACAGCTCTCAGACTAAGTGCTAAGGAATTGCTTCCTCAGAATTTCCCCACTTGCAAATGAGTTAGGTTGATTTGCGAGGGGCTCAGAGCTAATTCAACCATTGGATTAGTACCGATGCTGACACAAAGCAAAAAGAGAGTCACTGGACTTCAGCCTTCAGCTCTGCACACAAACACAAACACAGACATATCATTTCACATCTCTTTATGCAGGCAGTCCTCCCAGGCTGATCTGCTTCAATTCAAGGAGACGTTCTCAGTATTTGTACTAATGGGTAAATATTACTCTATAAAACTTGGCTATTTGCCTCTACACAGAATAAATTATAAATATAGACAAAAATGATCAGAACTAGAAAGGGATTTAGAGATCATTTATTTCAGTCCCCTGACTTTTATGGTGGAGAAAACCCAAGGTTAGTACACTTAAGAGATTCATCCAGGGCTTCACACTTAGTTAATGACAGAACTAGACATTATCTCTGAGTCCTGGCCTCTCCCTACAACACCATTTTCTACTATACGCTGAATATGTATGTAAGTTCATACATATGGTTGTTATAAAGTGTCTCTACCCACCTCCAAAATTGGATTTTAAAAAAAGTTGTTTTTTTAAAACTAAAAATAAGTCAGGAAAAAGCTATGTCTTAGTCTTTAAAGACATTCAGATAACTAAGTTATTACTTCTGCCAGCTTTTAAAAAAGAGGAAATGTGATATTTAAAATAGCATACTAAAATGTCATCTATTTCCTAAGTTTTACTCCAATTTAGGGTAAATATTTTTAAACCTCTATGTGTAGTTCCTATACTTCTATGATGTAGCTCTGAGGTTGAACTGACAGCCAAAAAAGAAAATACTAGGCAATAAATGCAGTGCCAAAATCCAGGTCATTTACAGAATACACCCTAAAATGTTCTGAGGAGACACTGTCAAGTATTACGGCCCTAAAGTGCGATCTGTTTTGGTCCACGGGCTCACACTGACACAGATGATGTAGGTGCTTTTCTGCCAGGTTGACTTAACCTTCCGATAGTCTACAACATTCTTGGGAACAGGTGCTCATTAGGATGCAAAGGAGTTTTCTCAGATGCTGCCGTCTGTGGTCTTCCTCATCACATTTGGAAATGAGCACTCACTCCCTTGTACTTTACGGTAGCTGTTATCTGTGACTCCCTGACCTGAGTGATCACACAGACTGACTGGTACCATTCTTATTTATGTCCCTGTCCTAGCTGTCTTATTCGATCTTCAGATGATCATTTTTGGATGTCTGTGCCCATTACAGAATCCAGGACAGAATCTACATGCAATACGTGGCTCAGAAATATTTTCTGAATAAATAAATGACTAAGTGCACACTGCCTATGATGAAAACTCACATCCGTTACAAACCAGTTGCAAAAGAAAATACAATGTGTTTTTAATGTGTTTAAGATTTAAAAGTTTAGTATGAAAGGAAATGTTATTTATTATAAATGTGTATGAATGTCCATTATTCTTATTTATCACACTTTTCTGTCCAGTTGGTGGGTTTATCTGTTGCTTTTGGATCTTGGCTTGTATAAATGAATATAATTTATGCTGAAGATGTCCATGGGAATGGCTAAAATAGTCATGCTTCTATTGTAGCAAGAGAGCCTTAGAATAGTCCAAGCTTCTGAATTTACAGGTAAGGCAATCAAGGCCTGGTAAATTATATCTGTTCAAAGCCAAAAAGCAAGGTAATGACAGACATCGATAGCCAATAGGGATTTTGAAAACATATTTGCGAGCTGTAAAATGGTGTGCACCTGCCGACACCTCTTTTTGGCCTGTATGTTAAAATTAACTTGCAGAAAATAATTCAAATTACAACTGGAAGAGTTAAAGACCCCACATGAATGTACCATTAACCTAACTTTGTGAAGAATGTTCTACTATTAAAGGGGTTTAAATATTGACATGGATTATTAAGGTTGGGGAAGAAAGACAACACAGAGGGCAGGCCTGATATTCTAGTTTCTCGTGATGCTGTAGATTTTTTTTTAAAGTAAAAATGAAAAGGGTGGACAGGTTGTCATTACAGGCAATGCCAATTTAAAAAGTTTATCACTTGGAAAAAAGTGAGTCTTAAAGAATGAAAAAAGAAAAATTTTGAAAGACAACAGTAAATGGATAAAAGACTGTCCTACATGTATATACAACAAACATTAATTTAATTATTTTAAATAGAAGATGACTGAAAAACACAAACACTAGTTTTTATTTAGTTAGGGGGTGAGACCAAGTAAGGTTTTGGTTTTAAAAACGTCAAACCCAGCTTCCTTCATTAGTGGAATTTTCATCACAGTCGACTTCCTTTTCTATCGTCTCTCACCACCATGGGCTAGTGGTTCTTCTCCTTCCAGTTGATCTATTCCTTTTCCTACCTCTGCTCTTCCCTTGAGTAAAGGGCCTCCCTCCCGGGGATGCCTGATAAAGCCTATGCATCCTTCAAGTCCAACTCAAATGTCCTCTCCCGGTGGGGAATTTACTCTAATCCTCCTTGTTAGAATTACACACTCCCTTCATTATACTTTCATAGATTTCTTTTACTCGTGATTGGCTTCTCTCTAGAGCCCAAGTTCCCCAGTATGATAGGGCCCTCACCAGCTCATATCACTCACTCTGAACTTGGTCATTGCCCTAGATGTTAAGTCCTGACTCTGGGCTTCCAACCTCAATTGCTTCCTACCTTCTCCTTTTCCTCCTTCCCCAATTTTTGCACGGTACACTCTGGAAGCCATACTGCAGTAGCTTTGAAGATATTTTGATCACAAACCAGCAAAATACTAAATCTTTTTCTTTTATATAACTTAGAAACCACATGGAATATATACACATTTTATTTTAAAATGTGAAATGCATTCTATTGTCTTTTTAAAAAAAATAACACTGCACCCACATGCAAAAAAAAAATGAAGTTATATCCTTACCTCATACCATACACAATATTTAACTCAAAATGAATCAGAGACCTAAATATAACAGCTAAAACTATAATACTTCTTGAAGAGAATAAAGATCTTTGTGACCTTGGGTTGGAAGGAGATCTTAGATAAAAGACCAAAAGCAAAATCCATAAAAGAAACATTAAGAAATCGGATTTCATTAAAAACTTCTGTGCTTCTAATGTGATACCATTAAGAAAATGAAAAGACAAGCTATAGGCTAGAAGAAAGTGTTTGCTAATCTTGTATCTAGGAAAGAAATATATCCAGGACTCTCAGAATTCAATAATAAGAGGATAACCCAGTTACAAAATGCACAAAAGATATGAAGATATATGAATGGTTAATAAGCTCATTGTGTGCTCAACCACATTAGTCATTACGGAAATTAGAACCACAATGAGATACCAATACACCCACTAGAAGAGTTATAGTCAGAAAGACTAACGCTACCAGTTGGAGAGTGTGCAGCCACTGAAACACTCACTCATTGCTGCTGGGATGTAAAATCGTACAGCCACTTTGAAAAATAATTTCGCAGTTTCTAAAAAGTTAAACTTTTCAGATGACCCAGCAATTCCACTCCTAGGGATATATCCAAGAGAAATGAAGACATGTCCACCCAAAGATTTATACACAAATGTTCATAGCAGCATTATTCATATTAGCCCCAAACTGGAAACTGTCCAAATGTCCATCAACTGGTGAATGGGTAGCACAATGTATCCATACAACGGACCACTCAGCAATAAAAGGAACAAACTGTTGATACCTATTCAACATGGATGAACCTCAAAAATGCTATGCTAAGGGAAATAAGCTAGACACAAAAGACTGCATATTCTATGATTCCATTTATATGAAATGTCCAGAAAAGGCAAATATAAGGAGACAGAAAGCAGATCAATGGTTGCCTAGGGCTGAGGATGGAAGCAGAGATGAACTTCAAACAACACAAGGAAACCTGCTAGGTGTTAAAAATGTTCTAATATTGGATTGTGGTGATGGCTTTACAACCACAGTTGACCATTGAACGGTGCAAGGGTCAGGGATGCTGACCCCCTGGGCAATTTAAAATCCATGTATACCTTTTGACTCCCCCCAGACTTAATTACTAATAGCCTACTGTTGACCAGAAGCCTTACCGATAATATAAACAGTCAATTAACACACATTTCGTATGTTATATGTATTATACACTGTATTCTTACAAAAAGCAAGCTAGAGAAAAGAAGATGTTATTAAGAAAATCATAAGGAAGAGGAAGCACATTTACCGTACTGTACTATACTTATCCATACCATAAGTTTACATCATCTGTTTACAAGATGAGTCAACTGTCAGTACCTACATCAGTATTGTCTTATAAGACACAAAACACTGTAGATGTTATGTGTATTACTAACACTAGACATCAAAAATGAAAAGATAGTGTGAAAAAGAAATTCATATTTATTTACAGGTATAACAATTCATGCATTGATAACAAAGAAGCAGCAATATGATTGCTTTATGGTCGCCTAGTGTAATCAATACAATTGCTTCACAGTAACCTAGCATATACACTAATGAATGAATCGTTATAAAAAACTTTATGTCATACAGTATTACAGTCATATTCATAATACAGTATTGGAAACATTGTTACATTTTTTAAAACTCCACTTACCTGTGATAATAGGCTCCAATGACAGGAGAGAGAGGCATACTGTACAGTAATATAATTCTTTGAAAGCAAAGTTAAAAATAGTAAAAAAGAAAACCCTAACACATTATTAATTTTAGATTAAATATCACTCACTCACCTTACGTGCATGTAAGGATAGGCTAGTATCTACATATATTTTATGCATTCGTGGCATACATTTTTCCTTAATTTTTTTGGTATTTCTAGGCTACGTGGTTCATCTGCAAGTTTTTTCGAATTGTTGCAAGTCTCCAAAAATTTTTCCAATATGTTTACTGAAAGAAATCTGTGCATAAGTGGACCTGTGCAGTTCGAACCTCTGCTGTTCAACGGTCAACTGTATAAATTGAAAATCACTGAATTGTACACCTACAATAGGTGAATGCTATGGTGTGTAAATTATACTTCAAAAAAGCTGCTTTTAAAAGTAAAAACAGGACTTCCCTGGTGGCACAGTGGTTAAGAATCCACCTGCCAATGCAGGGGACACAGGTCCCTGGTCCGGGAAGATCCCACATGCCACAGAGCAACTAAGCCCGTGTGCCACAACTACTGAGCCTGCATGCCACAACTACTGAAGCCCACGTGCCTAGAGCCTATGCTCTGCCACAAGAGAAGCCACCACAATGAGAAGCCCGTGCACCGCAACGAAGAGCAGCCCCTGCTCGCTGCAACTAGAGAAAGCCCACAAGCAGCAATGAAGACCCAATGCAACCAAAAATTAATTAATTAATTATCTTAAGAAAGTAAAGTAATGGTAGTCAAAATCCACTGAATTGATTTCTTGACCCACTGATGGGTCACGATCCATTGTGGAAAACATTGTCGTCTTGTATACTAAGCAAACTCCCCTAGATCCTTAAATTCCCCCTGAAAGCTCTCTCCACTTCTTGCCTTAAGTGAAACCAGAACATCAGTATTATTTCCCAGTGTTATGTCCAGATTTCCTCCCAAACATGGGCTCACACCCATCTTCTGCGGAGTCCCAGTCTGGGGTTTTCCCCTTTCTTACCCCTTCCTTGCATCTCATCAACGCCCAAGTTCTCCAGCAGTACTTCCTCAGACATGTTCACTTCCCTCCATTTCTACTCCTCTGCCTTAGTTCAGGCCACTATCATCTCTTGCCTTGATCATTGAAACAACTGCCATTGGTTGCTTTGACTCTAATCTTGCCACTTTACAATAGATAGGCCCTTCTAAAACACAATCTTGTCAAGCTAGTGCCTGCTTAAAAATTTTAATGGCTTCCAGTGCCCATAGGCTGAAGTCTAAACTTCCTAACAAGGCAAGCAGAGTGTCTAGCTGACAACAGATGATCAGCAAAATCTGTTGAAAGAGAGAATGAATGCACGTCATGGCACTAATTTTTTATTTAATCTCATTATATCTATTTGTATGTATGCCTGTCTCCCCTAAAAATTGAACACTCCCCTAAGACAGAGATTTCTGTGTTTATATTCCTTTGTCTTCTCTAGCCCTCAGCACAATGCACTTCACACTGCAGGAATCTGATTGCATTTGTCAGTGAAGGAGTGGAAGAGGGCTTTTCAAAGAACAGTATTAGAGCCCAAGAGTTTCTGGTTCCCCAGAACGTTCTTGGTTTTGGTTTAACCTGCAGAGAAAACAAGAGGCTCCTGGTACAATATGCAAACTCACCAAATGTTCTACATTCCTGAAATCTGCCTGGGGACTCACCATTCAGGCACTGTTTTGACTTCAGAGAGTGGATTAGCTCGGTTCTGGATTCCAGTCAGCAGCCTCTTCTTGCCGAACGCCCCTAGAATCTTCCAAAGAGAAGGAAGAACACATTTAATGTTTATGTTGAACATAAGAGATTTGAAGGATACTATTCATGTGTGTGATAATAGTTTCTATCCCAAATGTCTCTAGAAAGGCTTAGTCCATCTCATTATCAAGTCTGGTGAAGTGACAAATAGGCTCTATGGGTAGTACAGGAAAGCATCTCACTGTCCTTTCCTTTCCACCAACTTGAAAATAAACTCTGTCAAAGTGCATCTTCTTGGTTCACTGCTAAAACAAAGCTGGGCATCTTCCTGAATTACTTGGCTTCCTGTGTCTAAAACGGTCATTTTCATTTGATTCCAAAAAATCTGCTGCATTTTTCAGAAGAGTTGGCATTTTTCAAAAGAAGAGTTGGGTTTTTTACCCAAAGTTCT
Organism: Mesoplodon mirus; assembly: GCF_964341445.2. NCBI lineage: Eukaryota > Metazoa > Chordata > Mammalia > Artiodactyla > Ziphiidae > Mesoplodon > Mesoplodon mirus. The sequence continues at coordinate 17,024,339 of NC_138986.1, forward strand.
TATCGAAAAGAAAAATTACTATTGCATTCAGCCAAATTAAGGCTGCCTTCTGTTATAAAAGAAGAGCATTCTTTTAAAGGACTTTACATGTGGCCATTTTGACATTTATCTTGGTCTTCAAAATAATAGATTTAATTAGGTCATGCTGTTCAGAAAGATAAAGAATAAAACAAAATAGCCAGGATTCATAGAACAAAGAGCTTCATTGAAGTGACTTCTCAGAAGGAATCATTTTTAAATATTAAATTACTTTTTGGGTTATATTTTGAAATGTTTTAAGATATTTCCACAGTTAAATTTCCCTTCACACTCTGTTCTTGCCATCTCTTTGTTTTTGCTTATGCTTCTGCTTTATTCTCGAATACTATTCTCTCTCTGTTCTCATCCTGGCCAAGCCTTTTCTTCCTTCAGTGTCAGTTTAAGTGCCATTTCCCCTAGGAGGCCTGTCACTAAAACTTGAGCCATCACTAATAATTTTCTGGAGAACTATTTATTTCATTTTGAGCAAAGCTTGTCAACTGGGGGTAGGGATGAGGGGGAGAGATGCACATAAGAATCTGAGGCATAATTTTTAAAGGATATCATAATGTATTTTAAGATAAAAGATAAAACTATTTGCATTGATTTATAGATGTGAAAAAGGAATAAACTTCTTGGGAGAGTAGACCTTTCTTGCACCCACCCCTCTCTATAGCAGAATTTCTAGGTGCAATGTTTTTTTTTTTTTAATTGGTAAAAATTAATTTGGAGTCTACCCCACATGGTGCACTTAACATGTAATACTCAACATGAATAAAGTTCTTTTTTTCTTTTTTTTTTTGCGGTATGCAGGCCTCTCACTGCTGTGGCCTCTCCCGTTGCACAGCACAGGCTCCGGACGCGCAGGCTCGGCAGCCATGGCTCACGGGCCCAGCCTCTCCGCGGCATGTGGGATCTTCCCGGACCAGGGCACGAACCCGTGTCCCCTGCATCGGCAGGCGGACTCTCAACCACTGCGCCACCAGGGAAGCCCATGCATAAAGTTCTTAACAGTTTATAAAGGGCTCACATGCAGTTCTCAGTTGGTCCTTATTCCAACCTTATAGGTGGGATCAATATTATCATCTCCATCTTAGATAAGATAGCTTAATATCAGAGAAGTTAAACCACATCTTCAATGACACATTAGTAGTAAGAGGGAAACCCAGGCTGGGATTTATATTTAGTTTGCTTTTTTTTGCACCATGCTATTGAAGGGTGTCCGAATATGCCACCACCAAAATATGTCACTTTGGCATAAGGATTATTCTGAGCTGAAGGCAATTGAGAAACAGCAGACACAGGAGGAGTTCTCTGCGCTCTCCCTTTCTACCTAAAAGCAGGGAATAAATTTCCCTTTTTGAAAGTGTCCCTTCTCCCTTTTCCCATACCAGGAAGAGGAGATGATTCTCATCACTGGAGAAAGCACTGATTTGAGTCTGCACAACAAATCTTACCAAATCACTCTTATCTTCCATTAGTTTCTCCCATGTGTTTACTTTCCCATAATTTACTGCCCTAGAAGCCCAAACCCCTTTTCCTTTGTCTTATCACTTCTCCACACTTTATCTTCCTTTGTTAAAACAGTATATAAGCTCCCAGACCTAACCACTTTGGGGGTTTTTACTTCTTGTCTGTGAGGCTCCCCATGTGCATATGAAATAAACCTGTTCTCCTGTTACTCTGTCTTTTGTCAGTTTAATTCACAGTCCTCAGAATAAGAGAGTAAAGTAAGAGGGTAGAGGAAAAGGTTTTCCTCCCTTACACTATGATCTCACATTTTTCATGTCTGGTATCTCCAAATTTCTTGAGATTTTTTTTCCCTCAACTTCCTCATTGTGTCTAGTATGATCATGGGAGGGTGGCTGGCTGGCTGGATAGATTTGCTACAAGAGACATTTAAGTTGACATATAACTGTTACAGGATTGAAACTAGAGGGATAAAAATTTTGGCTTCCCCAACACCTTGTTAATATTTTCTAAATTAAGAAATCTGTAAAAACCCTAAAACTATTTACAGGTTAATCATGATTATTCATTTGATACAGCTGGAAAGATTCAGGAGCCACATTTTGGTCAGTGTCACAAGTCATTGGACATTATTATTCAGTTGTTCAATTATTGTTATTAGATGCTATTGTTCATTATTGTTCAATGAACATTTACTGTTTATTACAGATTACTTCTTTATACACATTTGAGTATTCTTATCTGTACTTTAAAAAGACTTCTCAAATAAAAACTAATATGGTCTTTGATAAAGACATTAAAACAATCAATAAACTAGTTGTCAGTTATTTTTTCATTTAATTATAAACTCCCTTTCTCTATATGAAAGGGGAAAGATGGGACAAGGTAGTTGGGCTAAGAAACAATAGAATTGTCTGACATTTCTGCTTGTGAAAATGGAGTATCTGTGCAGTCTAGATGTGGCCTCCGTATGAATTGAGAAACAGTCGATTCATGTGTTGGCTTTGCCTCCAGATCACTATTTCACTGAAATTGAAGTATTGCAAGTTTATCAAAGCTGACTCCTCCTTTCTTAGCTGAAGCTAAGAAAACTGGGTCTCTTGTCAGCTCCTGCTAATGAAGACAAAATAAACAATGCTTGCAGTTAATCACTGGCACATGAACTACACTGCTGTGGGAAAATAGCACGTGGCTCCAAGGTCGTAAATGCATAAGGACACAATATATGTTTGCTAAAAGTTTGGAGCCAAGTAAATTTTTACAATTTTTGAAAGTAAAATTCCAAATGAATTCTTTTTTTCCCATAAATATCCAGTTCCATGAAGAATTTAATGCTTGATTATTGAGATTCTACCACATGCCAGGAGCTTTCAAGTGCATTATTATATTTTCACTCAGTTATTACAATAACCTCAGGCTCTTGCTGCAACACTACACGTTTTCAACCACCAATGGCTGGAAGAAAAAGTGCAGGAATATTTTTTTAAATGCCACCGTTTAGGAGGGCTCTGTAAGTTTTTTCAATTGTCTTATTCGATAGGTGTGTTCCATAAAGGAGAAAAATCAGAACCTCATAATTTTTTAAATATGAAAAGTATCTTTATTAGAACAACTGTTGCAAATAAAAATGCTGTCAAAATAAATCCTTTTGGACTTCCCTGGTGGCACTGTGGTTAAGAATCTGCCTGCCAATGCAGGGCACACGGGTTCGAGCCCTGGTCCAGGAGGATCCCCCATGCCGCAGAGCAACTAAGCCCGTACACCACAACTACTAAGCCTGCACTCTAGAGCCTGTGAGCCACAACTACTGAAGCCCGTGCACCTAGAGCCCGTGCTCCGCAACAAGAGAAGCCACTGCAAGGAGAAGCCCGCGCACCACAAGAGAAAGCCCGTGCGCAGCAACGAAGACCCAACACAGCCAAAAATAAATAAATGAATAAATAAATTTATAAAAAAAATAAATAAATCATTTTGCTCCTAAAGGGGATCATAATTTATCAAATTCCCTGCATTTATTTCATACTATTTATTTTATTTCAGAACTGTATGATCTATAGGAATTACATGATAATTATTTTGAACTCAGACAAAGAAACGTAGGCAAGTTCCCTAGCGTTACAAATCTTTAGTTTTTCTCTCTAAATAGTTTAAAGATTTAACATTAATGTTTAGAAAAGTTTTTCAAATGTCATATTTAAGTACCTTCCCCCCAAGGACTACATCATCCTTTTAGTAATTAACCAATCTGATTGATTCTGGTCAAAATCAACTCCTTAGCAAAATTACACTTGTGTGTTTACAATGGTGCAGTTATTTAAACAGTTGGATTCCAGGAAATGAAGTTGTAAAACATGTTTAGGTAAATACTTTTTAACATTATCCAAATGGTTCTGTTAACTTGATTTACAAAATTTTTAGCAATTTCTGTTGCAAAGCAAACCTTCATTTCAGTAGAAGGCTATTGCACCAACCTCTTAAGAATATCTCTTAATATGGGTCATCCCAATTTTGTTCAGCTCTGGAGAAATTTAAAATTGACCTAAATAATTAATATACAGCTACTTCCCAAGGGCATAGCATAACTAAATTCCAGGCACTAAGTTTGGAGTCAGGACACCTGAGTTTGAATGGAAACTTTTAGTTACAATTGATATGCCTTAACCTAATTGGGAAATGATACCCATTTTATAGAACTGTTGGAGGCTTCAATTTCATAACCTATCTGAAAACTCTTCATAAATAGACAATCAAATATTATTTCCTTTCCCTGGGGTGAGAGCACCTACAACTGTGACCAAGCCCATAAAAGTCAACTGTAGCAACAGGCAAACAATGGGTTGAAACTCATTCTTTGTCTTTGCCCTTGAGCTGGGATTTCTGCTTTGCCTCAGAATAAATCAGAGCCTATTCATGCCTAAGCAGATACTGACCCCCCTGCCTGTCTCTGGGGCCCCTGGCATAGTCAGACGCTCAGTGAGCCCGCCTATTACTAACTATCCTCCACCCCAACCCCATTCTGGCTTCTCCAAGATAACACAATCTTTCTCACCTGCATTTTCAAATCAGTTCATGTATCAATATATACAATATATACTTATTTTCTATGGCTTTTACAACTGATTCCCCTTGTAATATCTTTTATTATGATTGCCAAAAAATGGTACTATTGGATAATCACTTATTAAATAGTAAATTTCATTACTAAGTCACATACGCCCAAAAAAAGGATGATAAAATTATTTTTTCCACACCAAGCTCCAAATGGTACCCAAAACAGCATTTTGAAGGATGTCTCATTGACTGTCTACATCATAGTCATATAGGGTATTATATAAAATGCAGGTTTATCTGGAGGACTCAGTAGTCTGCAAGCCATTTTAACTCCCTAGGGAAACGTTACCACAGTGACGTTTGAGCATGGTGTTAAGTGTACAGTCGGCACTTGAATACCTTTGGATTTACTGAAGAACCAGCACATGTCACTACAGTTTGACACTTCTCCCTTTCGTTTCTCCTTTTCATCCAAAGTACATTCGTTGTTACTCCTAATCCACCGCGGACCCTTTGAACTACTTGGTCCAGTCCCTGCATGAGCACACCGCGTGGAAGAGGAGTGGGGTCCCGCTTGTAAAGTCAGTCTCGAGCTGCTTGTTTCTATTTGCTCCTCAACCCTCTTCCCGTTCTGCATCTGAACTTCACTGTAGATGAGGGAAGTAAATTAATACTGGAGGTAGGGCTTCCCTGGTGGTGCAGTGGTTGAGAGTCCGCCTGCCGATGCAGGGGACACGGGTTCGTGCCCCGGTCCGGGAGGATCCCACATGTCGCGGAGCGGCTGGGCCTGTGAGCCATGGCTGCTGAGCCTGGGCGTCCGGAGCCTGTGCTCCGCAACGGGAGAGGCCACAACAGTGAGAGAACAGCGTACCGCAAGCAAAAAAAAAAAAAAAATCCTGGAGGCGGATGGCACGCAGGAAGTGGCAATTACTCATGATAGCAGTGCTAGACTTCTACATAAGTGGACAGGGGCAAGCAAGGAGCTTTAAAAGAAATTTCAGGTTAATGTGACTCACAAGTTACTCATAAATTAATAGCTTGTTTTGAGTAACATAAATTAGCAGGTTTATTCCCACTATGTTATTTTGCCAATGATACCATCACCACATTCCTGTAAACAAAAAAAGAATGCTTTAGGACCTCTGAGATAAACATGGAAAAGAGAAAGTGTGAACGTATTCTAACCAAAGAGCCAAGTGATTTAAGGTGAGATTAAATTAATAAAGTATTACAACTGATTCACTTTGCTGTACACCTGTAACTAACACAACGTTGTAAATTAAACATACTCCAATAAAAAAATTTTTTTAATAAATTAATAAAGTATCATTCATCTCTCAGCTGATTCCGCAAACTTCTCTGTAACATTGCTGGGTGTATGCGGCACATTCAGCTTGGTTACTAATTCTAGATAAATAACCTCCAGTCAGGTGTTTGAGCTCTCTTCCTTCATGATTCTGGGAAACACTTTTTAAAGATATCATGGACCGGGCTTCCCTGGTGGCGCAGTGGTTGAGAATCTGCCTGCTAATGCAGGGGACATGGGTTCGAGCCCTGGTCTGGGAGGATCCCACATGCCACGGAGCAACTAGGCCTGTGAGCCACAACTACTGAGCCTGCGCATCTGGAGCCTGTGCTCCGCAACAAGAGAGGCCGCGATAGTGAGAGGCCCGTGCACCACGATGAAGAGTGGCCCCCACTTGCCACAACTAGAGAAAGCCCTCGCACAGAAAATGAAGACCCAACACAGCAAAAATAAATAAATTAAAAAAAAAAAAAGATATCATGGACCAAATAACATTTGTGTTCTCCAAAGTCCTTGGCTGGGCTGCCGGAGTCATATAATGGGGAATGTCTCTGAGACCTGGACAGCCTCGCTGTGAAAGCAGCAGCTAAGATTCAGCTGATAACAGCAACAGATGAAGTTAAACTCTGTGTGGCTGAGATTATATTTGCATCGAGTCTCTAAATTCTTGTGCATTTGTTTATTCCTTCATCTGTAAGTTCTAAACAGAGTTTCATTTTGAGAAACTTGCCATGAGAAGAAGTGAGCCTGGGCAGAAAGGATACCATCTGGAATAGAGATGGCACAAGGGAAAAACGTTACAAAGAGCTCACAAGTTTTCTTTGTTTTTATTTTCTATCTTTATGAAAATAAAAACAAAGAGAACAAATGCAAATACAAAATGTAGCTGATGTTATGCTTTTTTGACAAATCTATTAGGGACCTTATCATTATCTGGGAGCTGATATCACAGCCCAGTCTCTAATTATTTCTGTTCTGTTCTTGCTCCCCGGGTTTGTTGCCTTCCCATCCATGACCTTCGTCCAATTCTCCACACCGACTCTGCTCTTTCTTGTCCTGATTCAGCTCAGGACCGTCTTCCCCTGGCTGCATTTTAGGAATGACCCTCCCACCCAGAATCCAAGTCACTACTACCATTGTAGGACAATTTCCAGAATGTTCACTGGAAAAAGTCATTGTATTCAGCATAATAAAATTTATGAGGTATAGATTAAAACATGGAGTAAGATATAAAGAGATCAGACAGACAAATGGAGATTCTGAACACATACTTTAGTAGAGATCCTATACATGTAAATATATATATATATACACACATATAACTGATGTTATATATATAATTCATGAGAATTTAGGGAGATTCTTTTGTTTCTTGAATTCTTGATCTACACAATATAACTTAGTACCTCAGATTAATTACAAAGATACAGAGGCCCCTGGGTAGCCAGATGCTTCATTTTCTTCTGAACAGGATTAAAAATACAGCAGATTTGTTATAAGGCACAAGACACTCTAAGATGATAAATCATGGTCACTGACCTTTCACTCCATTCTCCTAATCCCTGTCAACTGCTACATAAACTTATGCTCCAGGAAAATGATTCCCCAGCTCCTTTCCCTAATGGTCCCTGGCAGCAGAAAGTGAAGAAACTCTGCTCTTGGGGAAATCCCTGAAAATCCATAGGCTCAGAAACAAAAGACTGTGGGATCATCCAAGGAACTAACAATTTGAAGACAAGGAAGGTGAGGAACTCTGAGGATTTTCTTGCCCCTCTCTGGAACCCCGAGGGGCTGAGCAGACACTTGATGCCACCAGTTACACCCCAGACCAGCAGAGGGCAGTGTGATAGAAGCTACCCCAAAGAAAAGACTAGTTCACAGCGGAGTCCAAGACCAATCCCGTCAGGGCTGCATCCACCATTCTGGATTCCAGAATATAAGAGAAAGTAAAGCACAAGTTTCAGAGGTAGCTTGACTCCAATTCCAATCACTACCGGATAGCTAGGTGACATAACCTTAAACAAGTGACTTCTTGATATTTATCACCATCATTTTAAAAATTGAACTATTTATACCTTCTTCACAGGGCTGTTCTGTGATTTAAAGAAGATAACACATATGAAAGCATTTTTGGCGCATCACAGTACTGCTTCTTACAACTGTATGAATTTCACAAGCTGTTAAACTCTGCACCTCCGTCTGCCCATTGATAACATGACAATAATGCTCGTACCTTCCTCATAGGGGTCTTGTGAGTATTAAATGAGATAATACATATAAAGTATTTGGAATCATTCCCAGTAAATGATATCAGCTATTTTTTAGTAATAGCAATAAATGTTAGCTATTAATATTAGGAGTGAGCACCCAACAAATGAAAGCTATAATCATAACCATTATCATCATTCAGAGACTATAAGTGAATGAGAGAAACATTTAATATGGAATTTTCCAAACTCACCAGATCCACTCATTACAGAACTTAAAGCTTATCTTCCTTCCTTTTAATCCACTTCCTTTAATCATAATACAATCAAAGTATTTATAAATGGAAATCTCAAGTCAGGCTATTGGGTGCGTTTCTGAGACTTCTTTTTTTTTTTTTGCGGTACGCGGGCCTCTCACTGCTGTGGCCTCTCCCGTTGCGGAGCACAAGCTCCGGATGCGCAGGCTCAGCGGTCATGGCTCACGGGCCCAGCCGCTCCGTGGCATATGGGATCCTCCCAGACCGGGGCACGAACCCGTGTCCTCTGCATTCGCAGGCAGACTCTCAACCACTGTGCCACCAGGGAAGCCCTCTGAGACTTCTTAGTGCTTAAACTTAAGCCATGAAATGCAAAATAACTCTCCAGAAGCTACATGGGCCTTTCCAGCAACAAGAAGTACTTTCATAAAGATTACATTTATACAAATGCTGACACATACCCATGGATACAGGCACTCCTAATTAATTTGGTCAGAAGGTTCAAATTTCTGGCTTTGGCAGTTTGAAATAGCTGGATTCCAACAAATCTGTCTAGGTAATGCATTGGATGCCTGCCATATCGTTTAAAATCAAAGAGTTATAGGAACTTAAAGATAAAACAGGTATCTTGGTGGTCATTTAATTCAGCTTCCCACCCAATGGAAGCTTCTTCATCAACAGGAATTCTTGATCAGTCCCTCCCTTTGGGAAGAGCTTGCTCTGTGACTGACCATGGTTGGACAACATAAGTCATGATAGAATTTTTTTCACATATTGAAATAAATTAGCTTCCTAGAATCTTCTATCCAGTAATCTTATTTCTATCCTCTGAATATAAGAAATCAAGCCAGCATCCTCTTCTCCAGGAAGACTCTTCACAAGCTTTAAAACAGCTCTCGTGCCTCCCCTTAGGTTTTTCATCGCAGTTCTTCTAACCATTTTCCATCCCGTCTTATCCAGTATTATTGTGAATAGTACAGTGGGAATATTACCTCCAGGCTGATCATCTGTTGTGTTTGCCTATCTAGTATCCACTTCCCTCTGCTTCTATTCAAGGATGCCTCTTTGTGTGGGAACCTACCTCATGTGGTTTGGATAGAAATGATCCTATCTGCTGCTACAAACCCTTCCAAACCTAGAATGGGAACATGACCTACATATGGCCACCCTACCCTGTCCACAGTGACTGGTGTTGGGATGTGGCCTAAGTCAGGTCAATGAGAGCCCACCTTAGGGCTCTGGGGGAACTAATGGGAAAGGGGTTTTCATTCTGCTAAGTTAGTAGAATATGTCATAGATGTTGAGGGTCATCTTTATCCCCATATAATGAGAACCAATCTAAGAATAAATACAACACACAGGAAACAAAAGTCAAGAGATTGAGAGAGGCAGATTTCTTCCTGCAGGGAGCACTTGGCTCCAACTATGCTGCACGTAGGTTTATCTCTGGAATTTGTAAGTATGACATGCAATGCGTTTTGTTTGTTTTTTAGCTTTATTTATGTCATTTTCAACTTCAAACAAAATTGATTAACACACTTCCCTTACCTATGTAGGAAGCCATAGAGTCCAATCTACTCCCCTCATCTACCTGCTAGCAGCCCCACAGTTCTCCCAGGTTAGGCCCCCGAGAACTTGACGCTATCAGCTGTCTCAGTTGGGGATCTCTTAGGTGCAAGAAAAGAAATTGACATAACCAGCACAAAGAGTAAGAATGTTTATGAGGATACAACAGTACAATCATAAATGAAGGCTTCTTCCTTTTTTAAGTTGGATCTGATTTATTTTGATGCCATATCCCAACAGACTGAGATCACTATAAATCTTGATTCCATTATCATTTAAATTAGTGGTTTCTGTTGCATACATTTATGAGTATGCCTTCTATGACTTTATTAAACCACTAATACAAAAGCTGAATAAGACAAGGGCTCAGAGCCTTGCGTTCTACCACTGGAAATCTATACAGGTTAACTGACTATTCATTAATATCCTTTGGGTCTAATTAGCCAGCCAGATGCAAACTGTCTAACATTTCTCTAATCCAGCTCATCTTTCACCATCTTAACCTTAACCTATCTCACAGGAGACATTGAAAAATACTTTTCTTAAAACAGAAAAGTAATAACCACTGCACCTGGCATCCACTATCCCCTCACTACTTTCCAGTGGTAACTCCTACTAGAGAATCTGTCATTCTGAATTGTTACTGTCTGTCTTTCCAACAAGACTATGAGTTCCTTGAATGTTTGTGTCCCCTCCCCCCAAATTCTTATATTGAAATCTAAGCCCCAATATGATGGTAGTTGGATGGTATTTGGAAGGTGCTTAGGTCAAGAGGGTGGAGCCCTCATAAATGGGATTTAGTACCCTTATAAAAGAGGCCCCAGAGAGACCCCTTACCCCTCTACCATGCGAGGACACAATGAAAAGACAGCCGTCTATGAACCAGGAAGACGGACTCACCAGACACTGAATCCTTGGCACCTTGATCTTGAACTTCTCAGCCACCAGGACTGTGAGAAATATATTTCTCTTATTTACAAGCCACCCTATGGTATTGTGGTATAGCAGCCTGCACAGAGTAAGACACCACTATTTGGATTTCATAACTTCGGGAGTTGAATGCAGTTCAGATGAACTGGGATATATAGTCGTATATGTGGGAACACCTCTACCAGCAACTACTGAGCTTTTACAAAATATCTATTTTAATTTCCATATTAATCCTGAGAAATAATCCTACCACTCTCCTTTTCTGCAGATAAACTGAGGCTTGGAGATATTAAATAACAACCTTAGGTCAATGCCAAAGTTATAATGTCACCAGAATATGATTTCAGGCCATCCTTGCCCAGGCTCACATGACTACCTCAGGCTTTGAGATCTCAGAACTTGATTTACAGCTCACTAGGGACTAACAGGTTAAATGTGTTTATCATTACCTCCTTTTAAAGATGCTCATATTCTTCTTTTACAAAACTGTGACAGGGCCTCCCTGGTGGCACAGTGGTTGAGAGTCTGCCTGCCAATGCAGGGGACACGGGTTCGTGCCCCAGTCCGGGAGGATCCCACATGCCGCGGAGTGGCTGGGCCCGTGAGCCATGGCCACTGAGCCTGCGCGTCCGGAGCCTGTGCTCCGCAACGGGAGAGGCCACAACAGTGAGAGGCCCGCATAACGCAAAAAAAAAAAAAAAAAATCAACCCTGTGACACTGAACTGTATTTCACCACTCACTGTTTTTTCAATAAGGTTTTTCATAAACTTCAAGGTTTGGATTCTCACTTTAAAGCAAGGAACAAACCTCTTTGTAACTGGGGGTGATATTCCTCACTCCGAGGCTTGAAGGGTATTGGCTTTGCTCACATATTGAAAGGTAACACAGCTGCCTGCAGTGAATCCCTGACCACAGACGGCGGAGAGCTGGTGAAATGGCCCTGGTCAAAACAAACGGAACATCTGACTGAAGAACTTCGATTTCCTCCTTCCGTTTTTCCCTCCTTCAAGTGCCATTGCATAACCTCTGATGATCACTTATGATCCTTGGAAGTAAAGCCCAGTTGTTGGTCATGCTGTCAATATTTCTTCTGTACTATCATTGTTATCAGGAAAGCCATTATGAAGCAAAAAAATGAAAGAAAAATAAAAAGACCACTTCTCTAAGAAAGTTTGCAACTTACAGTATTTATAAAGTCAATTAGTGGACTCTATAACGGGATGTTACATCATTTCTTTAATAATTAAGCAAGTATTTCATGAATTTATTATTATGGATAACTATTTAATGAAACCATTAGCATAAGTTCCTAAAAGCAGAATGTACACACTTAAACTGTAGCTCAAAGGGTAGGATTTCGCCACAGAAACTACTTTATACACAAGGTAGTTGATGAAAAATAACACTTTCACAGTAAGAAAGCAGCAAATCTGCCACTATTTTTCCAAGGCCATTTTTCTCCTCTTCCTCTTTTAGGTTCCTACTTCCCCTCTCTGTTTCAACACTTCTCAAACCACTGCTACAGAAACTGCTATCAAATTTAGAGCCATATGACAAGTTATGATTCTGAGCATCTCCGGGTAATAGAACTGCCCCTAGAAACTTTCCCATCCTGAATACTGGGAAAGAGTCAGTTGGTTCCAGTTCTTAGGAATTCGGATGGCGCTCAGCTGCTTTGGGACACAGTTTAAGGTTTCTCTTCATCAGACCCCAGAAGCAACTCAATAAGGGGGGTCCCAGATCAATTGTATCATTCTGATTCAGTGCAGTCTGGGCCCACTGGAATCCCTGTCAGCCAAGAGCCCCAGAAGTATAGCCCCTGTCCCAGATGTGGGAGACAGGGTTAAGACTGGAGGTTCCCAGTTTGCAGGGCAGAAACAGAGACACAGATGTAGAGAACAAACGTATGGACACCAAGTGGGGAAAGTGGCTGGGGGTGGTGGGATGAACTGGGAGATTGGGATTGACATGTATACACTAATATGTATAAAATAGATAGCTAATAAGAACGTGCTGTGTAAAAAATAAATAAAATAAAATTTAAAAAAAAAAAAAAAGACTGGAGGTTCCCCAGGCCTACGGCTTGCCTATAGTATTATAATTGTTTGTTTTAAAACTTCATTTTTTTGCTTGTTCTTACTCTGTTTTGCTCCCTGGAGACGTGAGTTATCAGAAGTTGTATGACATGTGAGCACCTATGAGGTAGAGAAAAGAGACAATGAGCTAAGGGAATAAAGTGGTTAAGACTAAAACAATTGTGACACTTGATGGCAAAGGAAAGGAGACGTGCTCAGCAGGTATGAGAGAAAAAAGATTCCATCCAAGCTGTGAAAACCTTGTAATCAAGAAGAAAGCTCATGCATGTAAGAAATAGGATGAGCCGTAAGCCGTATCTGACAGATTCAAAGTGGCCATAGCAGATCCCCCCAGGAACAGAGTTAGTATCATGCCAGGCTCAACTCACTCACTATCTCAACAACCCTGTCGGGACCATGAAAGAAAACTAAGAGGGATCTTCCAGTAGGAGCTCACTGGACTGCCAAGAACTGGAAACCCCCTGAAGCTCGCTCACACACACACAGGAGACGCAGAGGGACACGGAGAAGCGTCACAGAATCTAAGGTTGGTGAACACAACATAGCCCAGCCTCCTAGGGTCTGTAAAGCCCCGGAGTAGAATTCCCATTTGCCGGCACGGTGCGGCCTCGCACCTCACTCATCTCCGCATGCCTCCTGTTCTGTACCCTCTGCAGGCTCACCTCCTTAGCTTACTCATCAGTTTTTACATGACCTCACAAATGCCCATGTCCCAGGCTTCTAGTACCTTCCTGCTTCAAAACTCTCTTGACTGACTACAGAATAGCTCAAATTTTTAGAAAAAGAATCTGATAGGGATAGCTCATTGGTCCAAACCAGACAATACATGGCTAGCTGTCTGCTCAGGTGCCTTTGGAGTTTATCCCTGGCTCAGTTAGTGCGGTGTTGTGCAGTCCTTCGGGCTACTCCTAGAAGTTATGAGTGGGACGGGTGTTGTGGAGCAAGGCTATTGTAGAGCAAAACAAGGTGATGGTGAGATAACTAGTAGTATATAACCATGACGGAGACATGAGAATAAAAGAGAAGAGCCTGTGCTATACATTCCTTCATGAACTCATGCTGAGATCTTCATGGCTGGTGTTTGGAATACAACCTGTAAAGATGTTGTAAAAAAAAATACAACCTTCATGAAACTAATGTAATATATTTATAAACACTCATCTATAATGTCATGGGATAGATGCTTTAATAGAGGTTTGATCAGTTGCTACGTGAAAACAAAGGAAAGAGAATTAATTCTTATGGGGACACTCAAGGAAATCTTCAAAGTAGCTGATGTTGCTGCTAGGCCTGGAAGAGCCTACAGAATTTTTACAGTAGATAAATATGGAGAAGGCTTTTTTCAAAGCATTATATTATTTGAATCTCCCAACAGTGCTGTGAAGTATACAGAACAGATTATTTCCATTACGTAGATGAGAAAACTGAGTCACACAAAAATTAAATTAATTGACCAAGGCCACATACCCAGTGTGGGGTAAATTCCAGACTGGAGTAAATTCCAGACTGGATTCTAAGTCTTCTGACTCCTAGTTTACTGCTTTTTCTCTTTGTTTATGTTGTGTTGTCTGTGGAGACAAAAGTATAGGCCTGTTCCACTGGCATCAACAATGCTAGAGCCAGAAATAACATTACTATGGTTCTAGCCTGCCTTTCCTAAGCTCAATCTCCATCACTTTCCTTTGCAAAAACTCTTGTATTTAGAACATATGTCAATCCAAGTCTTGATGGGAAACCAATGGCATGCTCAAACAATTTGATATGGGGAGAGTTTAATAAAGGGATAATTGACTGAGGTGTGGGCAAGGTTTAAGGGAACCAACGGAGGATAGTGTCGGATCCCAGAACTGGCAACAGCAAAGGTCTGTTATCACCATTACCACCCTTAGGTGTGAAAGGCAGAACAGGAGCAAAGTCATGAAGTTCCAGAGAGGGTGTCATGGAGAAGCCACCTGGCAGGAGGTGTGGTCTTCAAAGGCTGACACACCCTTGCCAACTACAGCTTTACTCTCTTTAGCTTTCAGAACTCCTGCCAGGGGCTTCCAGGGGTTGAAACCACGGGGAGTCAGAGGGCACGGGAACCTATTGATGAGGTCTATAAAAGGTCAGCTTTCTAGAGCAAGATCACATTAGAAAAGGTGGAAAGGGAAATGGAGAGGTGAACAAGTGGCATCCAGCACAGACATAGCAGAGGCGAGGCGTGGTTTCTAATCTGTTTTGTTTTACCCATCTTTCTCACTCACACACAGCTCTGAAACCACACACACACACACACGCACACACACACACACACACACACACACACACACACACACACACCATTCTCTTTTCTCCTTTTCCCTTGCTATTTCCTTTTATATTTTGGAAATCTGACCACTCAAGTCATTGCCCTGGGTTTTCGGCCAGGAATCCACTCCAAGCCAGGGAGCCAGATCTACTTTGTCTCAGTCTCTTGATCATTGTTAAGTCCTGAACTGAACTTGAAGACGTATGCCTGCCAAGGTGGAGGATGAGTTGTGAAGGAAGCATGTATATGATCCTGTGGTGTCCCAAACCCTGCCCTTTTCAGGACCTTCCTGGTATAGTCAGAGCTCTCATTGGGATCATTTTGAGGAATAAATCTTAGAGATGCAGGCTAAAGTTCTTCATAACTTTTGATTGGATGAGCCAGTGACTCTGTTGTACAGCTGCAATCAATCCAGTCTCTTCCATACTAGGCAGAGAGGACTAAGGTGGGCCAGGCCAGATGTGACAGATGATTGCATCATAGCAGCCAAAAGAGTGCTCTTAGAGACCGACTAAAAAAAATTTTGTTTTGGCTCTTGATGTAATCAGAGCATCTAAAGGTTTATTTTGGTGGAGAAACAAGCCCTCGGTTTGTTTTGTTAATGAACGAAGTTTGCTTTGATTTCCATTTTTAAAATAAAAATCATAGGCATGTGAATTATATTTGTAACCTTATTCAGTGATATTTTCCCTCTCAGACCCTTGTTGGGAAAGCCAATTTTATTGTAAGGCAGAAGAGTGGCAGTTTAAAAGGGATGAGAGGGTAGTAGTGTTTATTTTATATCATGAAGATTAATATCACAAAATCTGATATTTTAACTAATATCTATGTGCCCATTAAAGTAAACCAAAATTTTATATTCAGGTGATATTGAAGTTGTTTCTTAGGACAGAGGTCTCAAATCCACAGTGGGCGGGAAGGATGTTTCTAGTGAATCATTTGATGTGGTTCATTGTGTGTGTCCCTCTCCTCTACCTCACAAATTCCCACCAGAGCTCTGCATACTGCTTCTAGCTAATTGTCCATCCACTGGGAGGCTACCCACCCATATCAGTCTCTGACAGGAACTTTGCCCAATCACTTCTAAATACTTTTTTAGTTCTCCTGCCACAGGCAATAAGGAGTTTGGTTATTTTATCCTAGAATACACAGAGAAGTACAGACAGGACTCCAAGTGGGTGTTAGGTAGAAGTACAAAACCTTCCACAATAGGGCAACATTTTGCAGAAAGGGAGATTTTCTAGACAAAGAAGGAAGTTGATTTTTCTGGAAACTGAACGTCTTGTTTTTCATCTTCCTCTTTGCCTTGCCTTTTAACTTCTTTTCTCTTGGCTGAACTTTTAGAGAGTTGGGAGGAAGTTTTGAGTAAGTTTCTAATGTGTCAATTGGCAAAGCTAAAGCGCTTCACAAAATAATGGTTAGGCTTTAGTCTCATGACATCTGGCAGGGGAAGTCACGAATGTCAGGTCAGAGATAGGCAAAGTCATAAAGTAGGAAGTTTCTTCCTCTTCCCTGTTCTCCCTCTTCCCCCTTATTACTAAGGCTAGCTTCTCAGGATACATCCTTATAACCCTGTTATTTCTAACCAGCAGTATCTCATGGTTATAGCCTTTGCATTTTTGAACCCATCGAAACAACCAACCTACTTGACTTCAATTCCCTCAGGATCCAGCTGGAGGAAGCTAGCTAGCTCTTAAAGATCACAGCAGAGAACTAAGGGGTTAACAGGTAACTAATTCCAGGTAACATATTTGTGTTTAAATTGGGACTTCTTGGAAGTATCACTCAAATATACAGAATAGTATAGTAAGACCCAATAGTAAGGATTTGGAGACCTTTAGCATGTGACTGGGAAATTGTGTTTTGGTTAGACAAGGCCTTTTGGAAGCTTCAACTCTCACCATTTTGACCTCAATTATGCCTCTTTTGCATGGGGGTGAACCTTACAGTTTTACCACAGGACTGATTGGGGGCTGGGGTCAGAACATCCAGACCTCAGACTTAAACATGGGTGACGTTTGTAGTTGTTTAGTTTTGTTTGTTTCGTTTCTCACACATATAATCCAGACGGCACTCAGTAAGATCCAAGATTAGTGGCACTGTTGCTTGATGACTAATGCAATTAAATAAGTCTTGGGGCTGGCACAGCACCACAATAACAAATCCCATAATGTCAGATGCTTTTGCCAGATGGATTGCTCAAACCTTTGGAAGCATTCTCAAGTACACATACTTAATCACTGCAGGGTGAGTTCGTGGAAAAAACACATGGTACTTTTGTGGGCGGACGGTTCCTGTCACTTCTGTTGGGCAGTCGATCCCATTGGTCAGGTTCTATAGCCAATATTGCTCTGATTTCCTCTCCAGTGGGCTAGGAGTGTTTAAGTACTGGAAATATGATGAATTTAGGAGATCTAATAGTTTTGTTACAAATATCTTAGATTTTTCTAGAACAGGCCTGATTTCAAATATTCTGTTCCACTGCCTTTTAAAATACACTCTGTATTCATTAAACTGGGTCCCAATTTTTACTCTAAGTGTAAATTACAACATTTCCTCTATTCCTTTTCTTTAAAAACACAACTTACTTGCCCAAGAGGGATGTATGTACTGAAAAGTAAGTTAATCGATTGGTTCAAGATGGCAGCGTAGAAGGACGTGCACTCACCCCCTCTTGTGATAGCAATGCAATCACAACTAACTGCTAAACAATCATCGACAAGAAGACACTGGAACTCACCAAAAAAGATACCCCACATCAAAGACAAAGGAGAAGCCACAATGAGATGGTAGGAGGGGCGCCGTCACAATAAAATCAAATCCCATAACTGCTGGGTGGGTGATTCACAAACTGGAGAACAATTATACCACAGAAGTCCACTCACTGGAGTGAAGGGTCTGAGCCCCATGTCAGGCTTCCCAACCTGGGGGCCGGCAACGGGAGGAGGAATTCCTAGAAAATCAGACTTTGAAGGCTAGTGGGATTTGACTGCAGGACTTCGACAGGACTGGGGGAAACAAGAGACTCCACTCTTGGAGGGCACATACAAAGTAGTGTGTGCATCAGGACCCAGGGGAAGGAGCAGTGACCCCATAGAAGAGTGAACCAGACCTACCTGCTAGTGTTGGAGAGTCACCTGTGGAGGCCGGGCGGTGGCTGTGTCTCACAGTGAGGACAAGGACACTGGCAGCAGAAGTTCTGGGAAGTGCTCCTTGGCGTGAGCCCTCCCGGAGTCTGCCATTAGCCCCACCAAAGAGCCCAGGTAGGCTCCAGCGCTGGGTTGCCTCAGGCCAAAAAACCAACAGGGAGGGCACCCAGCCCCACGCATCAGCAGACAAGTGGATTAAAGTTTTACTGAGCTCTGCCCACCAGAGCAACAGCCAGCTCTGCCCACCACCAGTCCCTCCCATCAGGAAGCTTGCACAAGCCTCTTAGATAGCCTCATCCATCAGAGGGCAGACAGCAGAAGCAAAAAGAACTACAATCCTGCAGCCTGTGGAACAAAAACCACATTCACAGAAAGATAGACAAAATGAAAAGGCAGAGGGCTACCTGCCCTGAAAAAGATCTATCTAGACTAGATACAAGGAATAAAGGGGAAGACTGGGTCACAGGTTATTCAAACCCAGTGATGGTGGCCACGATAATCACTGAAAAAATCTAGTTACATTGAATTGAGAGAATACTGATGCCACCGATAGAAGATTTTAGAAGGGCCTCTATTTGGGAAAGGAGATGAATTGAGTTTTGAATTCTGGAGTGTGAGTTGATGAAGGGAAATTCAAATGAAAATATCACTTATGTAATCAAAGAGGTACACGGATATCAGGTTAGAGGTCATAAAAAGAATCACCTGTATCAGCTCGGTGCTTTGTGACCGCCTGGAGGGGTGGGATGGGGAGGGTGGGAGGGAGGGAGATGCATGAGGGAAGGGATGTGGGAACAGATGTATATGTATGACTGATTCACTTTGTTATAAAGCAGAAACTAATAAAAAAATGTTAAAAAAAAAAAGAATCACCTGCAAGAATGTGATACTGAAACCATGGTAATGGCTGACCACTCATAGGAAGAGAGCCCACAGCGAGAGAAGAGCTGAGGCCCAAGGCAAAGCTTTACTGCTATTATCCCTTACATCTGAGGACCAGTTACATTCCACACAGAAGGTTTGCCCAGGACTGAGAGATGTTAGAATGACAGAGCTGTGTACATAATCCTACCATACTTGATCAAACGGCATTTTATTATTAAAACTCTAGTAGAGACCTGTTTTTAAAACGTATTGACTTCTGCTAAATTAAAAAATAAGTTTTCAAAATTAATGGGATATGCTTCAACCTTCCAGCCTGAATCCCTATGTAAACAAGCCAGAAACATGAAGTGTGGCATAATTTATGTCTTTCACCATCTCTGTTTCTAACCCGACACAGATTATCACACAACATCCTTGCTAAATTGCATGGTTGTTATTATCCTGATTCTTCCATGAGAAAACCAAAAGACCACAGAAACTTGGTAGCTTGATCCAGATCAAATAGTAATGGGCAAGAATAAGACCGTTATCAGGGTTTTCTGATTCCAAACGTTGTTGCTTTTTCTGCTATGGGATAAGTCATGTTCAACAGCAATGCAGGAAAGGTGGGACCTCTTCCAGAAAGCCAGATGAACAAATTCCTGTAACGCTTGGGTCTCTGGGAAGAATTTTCAAGGGATCAAGGGAAGCGTACTGTTAACTTCTCTCCACGTCCTGTATCCCACAGTGCACATGCACATACAAACAAACATACCCAAGCCTCCCAAAAGGCCTGTCAAGGTTAGGAATTGAACTATAATCCACTGCAGGTACACAGGTGTGGGAAACTTGGAGAATACTTATGCTGCTACATATACATACTTAATAAATGTAAGTGCTTCTCTACTTACAAACTTTCAATTCACAGCCATCTGTACAGATGAACAAAGCAACTTTTCAGAGCCACACCCTACCATCCTGCTCTTCACCAACAGATGGCACCATGGTGGCACCCAGATATTTTAGTCTCGACTAAAGTTTGTTAGTCTGCGGCTGAAATCATAAGCTCAGGCAGATAAAGTAAATGAATGAAGTGAGACCGGTAAAAGACAACAGGAAAATAAAACCTGTAGCAGACCAAGTAGTGCATGCCCTATCGGAAGAGGGCAGCCAAACCTCAGCTCTAGACAACTGTTATCATGAGGGGTTGAGGGCTCACTGGTGCAAGATATTCTGATTTTTCAAGATAGAAAAAATTCTGATTTTTATGTGAAGTCTCCTGGCTTTAAATATTGCAGCTAATTCACATTTTGGAAAAGCTCCGTGCAGACTAAACACACCCAGATCTGCACGCCAGATCATGTTTGTGTATTCTGAGTTAGTTTGTTAACATTATTAACTCCATTATGTCCAAAAAGTACAAAGCTTTTGGAGAATGATGAAAGTGGTAAGAAAGGGGCCAAGAAAGTCCAAAATTCTGAACTAATTTCATCAATATGTACAGTTCTTTGAAGAAAACTAACTTTACATGGATATGGATACATTAACCAATTTAAAAGTAATGCTTTGGACTCATGAACAAATGGACTTATAAAAAGCTTTTAGGAACTTCATGTGTTCATTAAAACAGAAGCATCAAAAACAAACATTTATATTGTGAACCTTGTTTAGAAAGGGATTCTTCCAACATGTTTATAAAAGGAATACTGCTCTGTAACATCAGGGAGATTGAAAGCCTCTGGGATTAAAAAAATTACATCAAGCATGAGTTTTGAAGGCAAGGCTAGTTGAGAACAAACAATTTGACCAATAAATAAGAAAGGGCCTGCAGGAAAGACACTGAAGTACAGTGAAAAATCACCATGAGATTTGGAATCAGAAGACCTGGAGTTTTAGTCTTAGCTCTGTTGCTAATACATATCCATACCTGACCTTGAATAAGTCTTTCAACATTTATGTAGTTCAGTTTCATTTTCTATAGGGTAGAAGTTAATAACTACTTTCATTACAAGCTTGTATTCCTTATAATAATGTAATATAGTTTATACATAGTAAAACTTAAATAAGTTATAAAGCAGTACTATTAAAATGATAAAGATAGAGGGCAGACAGCAGAAGCAAGAAGAACTACAATCATGCAGCCTGTGGAACAAAAACCACATTCACAGAAACATAGACAAGATGAAAAGGCAGAGAGCTATGTACCAGATGAAGGAACAAGATAAAACTCCAGAAAAACAACTAAATGAAGTGGAGATAGGCAACCTTCCAGAAAAAGAATTCAGAATAATGATAGTGAAGATGATCCAGGACCTCGGAAAAAGAATGGAGGCAAAGATCGAGAAGACGCAAGAAATGTTTAATAAAGACCTGGAAGAATTAAACAACAAACAAACAGAGATGAACAATACAATAACTGAAATGAAAACTCACTAGAAGGAATCAATAGCAGAATAACTGAGGCAGAAGAATGGATAAGTGACCTGGAAGAATGGTGGAATTCACTGCTGCAGAACAGAATAAAGAAAAAAGAATGAAAAGAAATGAAGACAGCCTAATAGACCTCTGGGACAACATTAAACGCAAGAATATTCGCATTATAGGGGTCCCAAAAGCAGAAGAGAGAGAGAAAGGACCAGAGAAAAAAAATTTTTTTTACATCTTTATAGGAGTATAATTGCTTTACAAATGGCGTGTTAGTTTCTGCTTTATAACAAAGTGAATCAGTTATACATATACATATGTTCCCATATCGCTTCCCTCTTGTGTCTCCCTCCCTCCCACCCTCCCTATCCCACCCCTCTAGGTGGTCACAAAGCACCGAGCTGATCTCCCTGTGCTATGCGGCTGCTTCCCACTAGCTATCTATTTTATGTTTGGTAGTGTATATATGTCCATGCCACTCTCTCGCTTTGTCACAGCTTATCCTTCCCCCTCCCCCTATCCTCAAGTCCATTCTCTAGTAGGTCTGTGTTTTTATTCCTGTCTTACCCCTAGGTTCTTCATGACATTTTTTTCCTTAAATTCCATATATATGTGTTAACATACGGTATTTGTCTTTCTCTTTCTAACTTACTTCACTCTGTATGACAGACTCTAGGTCCATCCACCTCATTACAAATAGCTCAATTTCATTTCTTTTTATGGCTGAGTAATATTCCATTGTATATATGTGCCACATCTTCTTTATCCATTCATCCGATGATGGACACTTAGGTTGTTTCCATCTCCAGGATATTGTAAATAGAGCTGCAATGAACATTTTGGTACATGACTCTTTGAATTATGGTTTTCTCAGGGTATATGCCCAGTAGTGGGATTGCTGGGTCATATGGTAGTTCTATTTTTAGTTTTTTAAGGAACCTCCATACTGTTCTCCATAGTGGCTGTACCAATTCACATTCCCACCAGCAGCGCAAGAGTGTTCCCTTTTCTCCACACCCTCTCCAGTATTTATTGTTTCTAGATTTTTTGATGATGGCCATTCTGACTGGTGTGAGATGATATCTCATTGTAGTTTTGATTTGCATTTCTCTAATGATTAATGATGTTGAGCATTCTTTCATGTGTTTGTTGGCAGTCTGTATATCTTCTTTGGAGAAATGTCTATTTAGGTCTTCTGCCCATTTTTGGAATGGGTTGTTTTTTTGTTATTGAGCTGCATGAGCTGCTTGTAAATTTTGGAGATTAATCCTTTGTCAGTTGCTTCATCTGCAAATACTTTCTCCCATTCTGAGGGTTGTCTTTGCATCTTGTTTATGGTTTCCTTTGCTGTGCAAAAGCTTTTTAAGTTTCATTAGGTCCCATTTGTTTATTTTTGTTTTTATTTCCATTTTTCTAGGAGGTGGGTCAAAAAGGATCTTGCTGTGATTTATGTCATAGAGTGTTCTGCCTATGTTTTCCTCTAAGAGTTTGATAGTTTCTGGCCTTACATTTAGTTCTTTAATCCATTTTGAGCTTATTTTTGTGTATGGTGTTAGGGAGTGATCTAATCTCATACTGTTACATGTACCTGTCCAGTTTTCCCAGCACCACTTATTGAAGAGGCTGTCCTTTCTCCACTGTACATTCCTGCCCCCTTTATCAAAGATAAGGTGACCATATGTGCATGGGTTTATCTCTGGGCTTTCTATCCTGTTCCACTGATCTTTCTGTTTTTGTGCCAGTACCATACTGTCTTGATTACTGTAGCTTTGTAGTATAGTCTGAAGTCAGGGAGCCTGATTCCTCCAGCTCTGTTTTTTGTTCTCAAGATTGTTTTGGCTATTTGGGGTTCTTTTGTGTTTCCATACAAATTGTGAAAATTTTTGTTCTAGTTCTGTGAAAAATGCCATTGGTAGTTTGATAGGGATTGCATTGAATCTGTAGATTGCTTTGGGTAGTAGAGTATGCTGCCTACAAGAAGTCCATTTCACATATGAAAACACAAATATGTTAGAAATAAAGAGATGAAACAAGATATATCATGCTAATACTACAAATAAATAGATAAGAAAAAAATTTAACTTGGAGTTTCTATACTAATATCAGACAAAACAGATTTCATGGCAAAGAGTATTAACAGAGATTAAAAGGTGATTTCATAATGATAAAGGTTAATTACTCAAGAGAACATAATCCTAAATGTGAATGCAACTAATAATAGATCTTCAAAATACATGGAACAAAAATGACAGAACTGCAAGAAATAATCTACAATTGTAATTGGAGAGTTGACCACCCCTTTGTCAATAACTAATCAAATAAGTTGACATAAAATCAGTAAGGATATAGAAAATTTAAACAACTCTATTAACCAGATAGACCTAACTGACATTTCTAGAACACACCACTGAACAAGAGCAGAATGAACACTCATTCTTCTCAAGTGCACAATGAATACTCATTCTTCTCAAGTGCACACAACATTTACCAAGCTAGACCATATCCTGGATGCATAAAAGAAGTCTCAACTGGACCTGGAAGGTATTATGCTTAGTGAAATAAACCAGACAGAGAAAGACAAATACTATATGTTGTTACTTATATGTGGAATCTAAAAGAAACAAACAAATGAATATAACAAAACAGAAACAGACTCATAGATACAGAGAAGAAACTTGTGGTTACCAATGGGGAGAGGGGTTGGGGAAGGGCAAGATACAAGTAGGGGATTAAGAGATACAAACTACTATGTAAAAAATAAATAAGGGCTTCCCTGGTGGCGCAGTGGTTGAGAGTCCGCCTGCCGATGCAGGGGACACGGGTTCGTGCCCCAGTCCGGGAAGATCCCACGTGTCACGGAGTGGCTAGGCCCGTGAGCCACGGCTGCTGTTCGAGCCACAACAGTGAGTGGCCCGCATACCGCAAAAAAAAAAAAATTTAAACTTCTGTTCTTTGAAGGATACCTTAAAGAAGATAAAAGAGGCAAGCAACAAACTAAGAGAAAATATTTGTAAAACGCATCTCTGAAAAATGACTTGTATTCAGAATATACAAAAAACCCTTACAACTGAGTAATTTAAAAGAACAGCAAAAAACTTTAGTTCACCAAAGAGATATGGTTAGAAAATAAGCACTTAAAAAGATGCTCAGGGCTCGAACAGCAGTTCGAGCTCTGGTCTGGGAAGATCCCACATGCCGTGGAGCAACTAGGCCCGTGCACCACAACTACTGAGCCTGCACGTCTGGAGCCTGTGCCCGCAACAAGAGAGGCCGCGACAGTGAAAGGCCCGTGCACCACGATGAAGAGTGGCCCCCACTTGCCGCAACTAGAGAAAGCCCTCGCACAGAAATGAAGACCCAACACAGCCAAAAAAAAAAAAAAAAAAAAGATGCTCAACATCATTAGTCCTTGGGGAAATGCCAACAAACTAAGACCACACTGAGACATTACTACACACCTATTGGCATAGGTAAAAAATTTTAAACTGATAATACCAAGTGCTGATGAGGCTGTAGAACAAATGAAACTTCTGTACATTCCTAGTAAGAAAACAAATGTACAGTCAACTTAGAAAACAGTTCGGCAGTTTTTTAGAAAGTTAGATATACCATTTGACCTAGCAATCCCATTCTAGGTATTTATCCAAGAGAAATGAGAAAGTATATATTCCAGAAAGACATGTATGCAACTATTTACAGCTGCTTTACCCATAGTTTCCAAAAACAGAAGTTTTTCAAATGTCCATCAACAGACAAATGGCTAAACAATTGTGGTTCATTCATACACTGGAATACTGCTCAGCAATAAAAAGAAACAAACTACTGATATACCCAACATGGATGAATCTCAAATGCATATTACTAGGTGAAAGAAATTAATCTGAAAAGGCTACATATTGCATACTTCCAACTATGTGACATCTGGGAAAGGCAAATCAGATCCATGGTTCCAAGAACTGGAGATGGAGGCAGGGGATTGACTACAGAGGCACAAGGGAAATTTTGGGAATGATAGAAATATCATTATTTGATTGTGGTGGTGGTTATAGGACTACATACATTTGTCAAAACTTACTGAACTGTAGTACACCTAAAAGGGTGAATGTTACCATTTGTAAATTATATCAAAATAACCTGACTTTTATGGAAGGAAGAAAATAAAAGGAGAATGGTTAGTACATGGAATGATAGGTACAGAATAGGGAGTCGTGCAGGCACATGAAGACTCACAGGATCTGTATCACGGAAACTATGCTTTGATTACCTCTCATCTTGTATTTGAACAAGTCCAGAGCTCCTATTAAACTAGATCCCCCATTCAAACCCAACCACAATAACTTAAATCCCACTCTTGGAAATAATATCCTGAAACATACTGTCTGCTGATACCTGGCCTTTCTCACTCGTTTCAGGAAATGAAATAACTAAAAGTCTATGTCAGAGTGAAATCCTTGAAAACAAAAGCATGTTCTATGTACCTAAAATCAAACAAAACCACACCACAAAGGGAGACCTCCAGGAACTCAAAAGATGAGGTAAAATGTAAAACACTGACAAGACTCACTGGAGCTAAAGTGAAATGACTAATGCTCATGTAGTACATCTCTGGTGAGGATGTAAAATGGTAAAACAGTGGTACTGCTTGGTTCTGTTTATTGGTTCTGCAATTCCTTTACAGGGAATCTAATCAGTAGTGACAGAAAGCAGATCACTGGTTGCCTGGGGCTGGGTGTATAGTGGGGCATCTAACGGGGCATAAGGGAACTTTGGGGGATGCTGAAATATTCTTGATTGTAGTGGTGGTCACATGGGTGAATACATTTGTCAAAACTCATTAAACCTTACACTTACATGGATGTCTTTAATTATATACAAATTATATCACAATAGCATAGTGTTCTTTAAAAAAGATTTTTAGTGGCTTCTATCTCCAGCAGTACAATGGACTAGATATACTTTTTAATTCTATCCACGAAAGCAAATAAAAATATGGGTTAATATTTAATGCTTACATTAAAATTTATACATTAATGTAAATTAAACATAATTATAAGTTATAAACATAAATTAAAATTTATGATTATGAAATTTTTACTCACAGCTAAGTCTCATGATAGATTATCATTGCTTTTAAAATCATTGTATTTAAAAATGGCTTTTTTTTTTGGCTTAGGTTTGTGGAAATATGAGAACAAGTAAAGGCTATTTACTCAGAGATCACTATAGCAAGAGAGTCAGACACCATCACTTGTTTTTCAGCAGAAACTCAAAGGCAGGCAGTGGAGTAGGAAAGCTTCACAGTGGAACAAAGGGAAGGCTTCAGGTGTGCCCTGAATAGAGACTCTAGGTCTGGGAAAGCTGTAAGTGGACTAACTAGAAGCATGGCATCCATGTGATTGGTTAGCGGTACGTATTCGGCTTTCTCTGGTTAGTCCTAAGTTGGAAGCAGGAATAAAAATTAGGAAAGCTGTCAGTCATTCATCAGATCCTGGCTGTTTGAGGCTGATTGTTACAGGGATTATTGTTTGACTTCCTGGACCATTTTCTAGAGATGGTAGTCTGACTTCCTACAAGTTTGACTTACAGATAACACAGCCTGGCTTCCTGGGCCAGTTACTGTAGGTAATGGACTGGTTTTCTGGTCTGATTGCTATAGACTGTGGGTCACAGTTCCATTTTTATATATGGTCTGGCCATTGTCCATTTGTATGTTAAATTTCTCAGGTTTCTATAACCTGATCCTTAATTTAAGCCCCAAATCATCATCAAATAGCTAAATCTCTTCTCAGGTATTCTATCACTTTAATCTTCATAATGAAAACTACTAGGAATCTTTTAACCTCTCTTTTTTAATTATGTATCCATGTATGTATGTATGTAGTTATTTAAATTGAGATAGAATTGTCATACAACATTGTGGAAGCTTAAGGTGTACACATGTTGATTTGATACATTTATATATTGCTATACGGTTACCACCTTAGCATTAGCTAACACCTCTATCATCACATAATTATTACTTTCTTTTTTGTGGTGAGAACAATTAAAATTTAGTTTCTTAGCAACTTTGAAGTTTATAATACAGTATTGTTGTCTAAAATCACGATGCTGTGGATTAGATCTCCAGGACTTTTTCATCTACTAGCTGCGAGTTTGTACCGTCACACATCTCTCCATTTCCCCCACCCCCCAGGCCCTGGTAATCACCATTCTACTGTCTGTTTTTATAAGTCTGGGTTTTTAATATTCCATATATAAGTGACAGAACACAGTATTTGTAGTCTAAACTTGCCATCTAAGCTGGGCACACTTGTGATCTTGGAATTAACATTCCCTGTCCCCCTAGAGATGCCTTTTTCCTCTTTCCTGTATTGGATCTCTTTCTTCCTACAGTCCATGCTCTCCTCTCTCAGTTCATTTCTCTATTGCCGTGATACACATTAACTTCTTGAGAAAAATCACATGGGAGGTAAATATGGGAGACTTAGAACATCCAAAACTCTTTTTAGTCTGACCTCACATATAAAGTGATAGCTTGGAAAGGTTGAAATTCTCTATTCGAAAATACATTTTTTCAAAAGATTTCCTTCAGAATTTTAAGGCTCCATTGCCTTTTCACTTTCAAATGTTGCTGTAATTCTGATTCCCCATTCTTTACATGCAACCTTGTTAGTTCCTCTCTGGAAATTCACGGGATCTCTTGCTGCCCCTAACATTCTAAAATTTCACATTGATGCATCTTAATGTGGAAGCCTTTTGATCTGGTGCTGGCAAATTATCTTGAATTACTTGGTTGTTTAATTCCTCCCCTTTATATTCTTTGTCCTATTTCTAGAACCCCTTCCTTTAGGGGTTATTTGATTTCAGGGACTAGTTCTTTAATTTTCTTATAGTTGTCTCTCCTCTTTTTTTCATCTCTTTGCCTTTTTTTCCCATTTTCCATTAGATTTCCTCAAACTAATCTTCCAACCATTTAATTGTTTCATTTGTGCTATTCAAACAATCACCCTGTTTTTAACCCTATATTCACATCCAGATATTCCTGATACTGACAATTCAGAAACATTTGGGGGGTGGGGCGGGGTGTGCAACATAAATCAGGTTGATTCTTAGTCTTCCACAAAGCCAGTTAAGGAATTAACCTTCTCATTCTACCAAGAGTCAGTTTCTGCTCTTTTATTTGCTTTCCAGTTTTCAAAAGTTCTTTACTCTTACCTCCAGTCCTTGTGGTTTTAAGCCTTAACAAAACTATTTTTGCTAGCATTTTATTGGGGTTTTGGGAGAGAGTAAAAGTAAATATATGTGTTTAAACTTCCTTCTTTACCAGAAGGTACTGACCAAGACAACCTTAGCATTCCCCTCAGCTCGACTAAACTTTACACAGACTTCTTCCTGACCCTTGGCCCCTGACCTCCCTCTGCTTAGAGCATTTACTTTAGAAAATTTGGCATCACAAATTCTTTCTCTCCCACTGAGACATAAATCTTCTCCTAGCCGCTTGCCACACCCAGGAACATCTTCTCTAGGACCTGGGAGCCACTCCTCTGATATGTAATCTTCAAGGACAGTGTCCCCATATCCCACTCTTTGTGGGAGGGTAGGAGCCTAACAGCAGACACAGATGATCAACCTCCCCACTAACATCCTCCAATATTTGTTCACTAGCTCACCTTAGTGTTCAAAAATTCTCCCCACCTTTTGTTTCAGCAGAGTTGAGTTCAATCTCTCTCCCCAACTGCAATAGTCTTGAACAAAGTCTTCCTGGACTCTTTGACTCTGGTACACTTTTTCTTTACAGTATGGATGCATTTTTATTTTAAAAAATTATTTGGATTGGGCTTCCCTGGTGGCACAGTGGTTGAGCGTCCGCCTGCCGATGCAGGGGACACGGGTTCATGCCCCGGTCTGGGAAGATCCCACATGCCACGGAGCGGCTAGGCCCGTGAGCCATGGCCACTGAGCCTGCGCGTCCGGAGCCTGTGCTCCGCAACGGGAGAGGCCACAACAGTGAGAGGCCCGCGTACCACAAAAAAAAAAAAAAAAAAATTTGGATCAGTAACTGATAAAAGGAAATATTGTATCTGGAAACATATCAGATTTTTAAAACATTGTCCAACTCAGTAAACATTTCTTGAGCACTTGTATATTGTGTTTGTATTATGCCAGGCATTGAAGATACCACAAAAAAAGTAATAAATTCAGGAAGTGGGCAACACATCCAAAAGAATGCATTATAGATATCAAGTTTGATTTGCTTACTTATAACTGAGACAAAGACTAGCTTTGTGATCTCAGGCAAATTCATTCTCTTCTCTACATCTCTTATTCTGAAAAATAACAGTATTGCACTACATGGTTTATAAATTTCCTGTTTGACTCTCAGATTCTGTGACAAGTTTGAAGTAATGCAACATCTTGTTTTTGGCAATAAAGTTACTAAAATATTTTTAAATTTTTACTTTAGTCAGAATGTACTTAAATATGTTAGTAGTTTGTTTCAGTGGTAGGACTGTATAGGAATAATACAGGATTCAACTAAGCATAGCTGAGTTCTCTGAGAGGTACTCACAAATCAATATTTGAGCCTTATCTGAAATCCTAGCGATTTTTTCTCTTTACAGGACATAGTTTCAAGGTCCAAAAAGTATCTCTGGAGAGTATTACATTTTGGAGCTTGCTCAAAGTTCTTCTATAAATACTCCAGCAAAGAAAAGAAAACAAGCCATCAGCAATCACTCTGACAGGGATTTATCGAGCAGCCCAGAGTGTTGGACTGCAGTCCAAACTGCTGGCTTGGTTATAAAGGCAGCAGAGTCATCATTCAAAGGGATTTAAGTGCCCATTGTGTGTAAAGACCTTCCTTGCCTCTCAGGGCTAACAAGTTAAGATGTATAACAGAAGCCTCGTAGCCTTAGGGGGTGCTTGGCACAGCAAAATTCAAAGGCAGTAAAGATAACTACACCCCAACTGCTGGCTGAGTTCAGCTCAGTAGTCTGTAGTGAGGCTGTGGAGAACCCATCGAGATCTGTTGTCGCGTAGAGTTGAGTTGGATTCCTGGTCTATTGCCATCTACTAGTTGTGTGATTGTGGGCAGGTTAACTTAACCTCTTTGAGCCACATAGAGTTGTTGAAAGAATTAAATGAAATAAACTATGTGACATGCTTAGCACATTCACTGGCACATAAATTGCGCTTAATAAGTATTAGCTGAATTTATTAATAGTAAGAGTTAAAGGTAGAGGTAGCAATGGTAGAAATTTGGTCCACCTTATATACATTGTAGCGAATCAGAATATGCCCCCTCAAAGTATGCCACTTTGGCATAAATATTATTTTGAGCTGAAGATACTTCAGACACAGCAATGCAAGAAGGGCTGTGACCTTTCTATCTAAAAGCAGGATCTAAAATTTCTTGTGAGAAAAGTGCCCTCCCTGTACCAGGAAGGGCAGGATGACTCTTAATCACCAGAGACTCTTAGCCCAGAGATGTAATGTACATAACAAATCTTACTAAAACAGGCCTTATCTTCCATTACTTCCCCCCACATACTTACCTTCCCACAGCTGGCCACTTCTAGGAGTCTGAACCCCTTTTTCTTTATCTTGTCACTTCTCCACACATCTATTATTCTTTCTGAAGGTGCTATATAAGCCCCAAGTTGTAAGCACCCCTTTGAGTTATGCATCACTGAGCAACTCCTGAGTGTATTTGCACTGCACAAGTTTATAAACTGTTTTTCTCTTGTTAGTCTGACTTTTGTCCATTTAATTTCCAGAGCCCCAGTCCCAGAACCTAAGAGGGTAGAGAAAGACAGGGTTTTTTCCTCCTGTTTTTTTACAGTTTGTACGTATGTAAGTTTGTGATAACTGTGTTTATCCAGAGAGACACTGATCTTATCTATTGATTTAGGAAGGCTTTATAGAGGAGGTAAAAAAAATCACAGAATGATGGCTTACTAGAATAGAAGGAACTTAGGAATTTCAGTGTATCCTCAAGCAAGAAAGAGATGAAGCAGAAGATGCTTCACAGGTTGGAGGAACTACAGAGTCATTATGATTGTGGCAGCAAGGGCCAGGAGGAGAGTGGGGGGAGATCAGGTCTGAGGCCAAGGAAAAGTTTTTGAATTTCACCTCAGTGGAAGTGGAAGTCCCCTGAGGGTTTGAGCAGCAAAGTGACCTGCTCTGAATGCAAGGGAAATGGAGCTGCTCCTGTGCAGTCAAAGCTGGCTGATGGGAGTTTTGACTGGATGGTTTACATTGACACAAATAAGTAGGGCTAGAGAAGAAGTATTGAGAGAGCTCATTTTTCTCTAGATAGCTTATTTTGCTTTAAAACCTTGCTCTGCAATTGGTTGAGGGACTTATCTGTCATAAACTCAACCTCTGGCCTTAGTGTGGCTCCACTAGATGCTACAGGCTAGGCCCCTAGATGAGGTCTGAGACAGGTGGACAGTGGCCTTGCGTCAGTATCCTGCCCCCTCTCTCCATGTGGCAGAAGCAGGTGGAAAGGGAGGGATTGTTCCCTGCGAGAGAGGGTTGAACTGGTGAGTGTGAGAGGCAGCGTTGGAAGCAACTGGACAAGTCAGAAGAGGCCTCGGCATAGGGAACAGGTTGTGTCGGTATCATTTCAACCACAGTTCTATTTCATTGCCAAATGCCAGTTCTTGGCGGTCATAAAATGTTAGAGCTGGAACAAAATAGTTTAGAGAATTTCAAGTCCTACAAATGATCAAACTGTGCTGAGGAACCCTGGGATTCCACAAAGGTGATTCACCTGGATTGTTTCTGGGACAATCCAGAAAGGGGTTGTGAGGGAAAAACAGTGGGTGGAGAGGAGTCTCCTCCCTCTTTACCCTACTGCTTCCATCTATGTTAGATTGGATATTTATCTAAGATTTTGATTGAAGGAAGAGTTTTGCAGCTAAAAAAAAAAAGTTTGAAAATCAAAATCAAATTCATCTTAACCACCTCATTGTAGGGATGAAGAAAAAGGTTCAGATAGTAATTACAAATGTTCTGGACAACTGCATCTCAAACCAGACCTCTCAATCACTTACTGCCTAGCAGCAATGCTATTTAATGAGCAGTTACTATGTGCCAGCCACTTGACTAAATTTTTTATAAACTTTATCTCATGAATCCACCAATAACCATATTAAGTAGGTATTAAGGGTCTTATTGATGAGAAAATTGAGATTCAGTGAGGTTAAGTAATTTTTAAATGCCTCACAGCTGAGTGCCAAAGCCAAGATTTGAACCCAGGCTAATCCATCTGACAACTAGGCCATAACTCCTAAGTTCTATCTTATCCTCAAACAAACAAACAAACCTGTCAGCCAAGGAAATTCTCATTGCCATCCAAAGAAATGTGTGAAAATGTTTAGAACAGCCATAAAAGCTAATATTATAATATTTATAGAGCTTTTAATATTTTAACACATTTTTCCTGCAGTGCTCACTATAAGCAGAGTACTCTTCTAGGTGATTTACAAATATTAACTCATATAATACTTCCAATAGCTCTAACAGGTAGTTACAATCAATATTCCCAATTTGCAGATGAGGAAAACTGAGGCACAGAAAAATTAACTAATTTACCCCTTACTGGTAGAGGAGAGATGTAACCTATCAAATGCTACACACAGAAGAATTCATTCAGGAGAGAGACTCCTTTCAAACCTGCACTCTCTTCAATCTGTGCTTCTGAGGGAGAAGAATGTGAGAGATTTTATGAGCCAGAGGTGGATGGGATGGCTTTATTCCTGTCATATCACTTTGGCTAGAAGCCAGTCACATGACCTCAACTAACAGCAAGGGAGGCTGGGAAATGAGCTCTGGTTGTGTGCCCTGGGGGGAAGAGGAGAAAACTGGGTGAACATCTGGCAATCCCTTCTACTATAGAGGAAGACACTTTAAATGATATAAAAGATACTCAACCTACTTGGAGGAAAAAAGCCAATTTCTGTGGTTAATTTTTTTAAAAACTACATATCTAAGAGATTGGTTCAAGATGGTGGAGTAGAAGGACATGCTCTCATTCCCTCTTGCAAGAACACCGGAATCACAACTAACTGCTGAACGATCATTGACAAGAAGACACTGGAACTCACCAAAAAAAGATACCCCACATCCAAGACAAAGGAGAAGCCACAATGAGATGGTAGGAGGGGCGCCGTCACAGTAAAATCAAATCCCATAACTGCAGGGTGGGTGACTCACAAACTGGAGAACAATTATACCACAGAAGTCCACTCACTGGAGTGAAGGGTCTGAGCCCCATGTCAGGCTTCCCAATCTGGGGGTTGGTAATGGAAGGAGGAATTCCTAGAAAATCAGACTTTGAAGCCTAGTGGGATTTGATTGCAGGACTTCAACAGGACTGGGGCAAACAGAGACTCCACTCTTGGAGGGCACACACAAAGTAGTGTGTGCATGAGGACCCAGGGGAAGGAGCAGTGACCCCATAGAAGAGTGAACCAGACCTACCTGCTAGTGTTGGAGGGTCTCCCACAGAGGTGGGGCTGTGGCTGTGTCTCACAGTGAGGACAAGGACACTGGCAGCAGAAGTTCTGGGAAGTGCTCCTTGGTGTGAGCCCTCCCGGAGTCTGCCATTAGCCCCACCAAAGAGCCCAAGTAGGCTCCAGTGCTGGGTTGCCTCAGGCCAAAAAACCAACAGGGAGGGCACCCAGCCCTAAGCATCAGCAGAGAAGTGGATTAAAATTTTACTGAGCTTTGCCCACCAGAGCAACAGCCGGCTCTACCCACCACCAGTCTGTCCCATCAGGAAGCTTGCACAACCCTCTTAGATAGCCTCATCCACCAGAGGGCACATAGCAGAAGCAAGAAGAACTACAATCGTGCAGCCTGTGGAACAAAAACCACATTGACAGAAACATAGACAAGATGAAAAGGCAGAGGTCTATGTACCAGATGAAGGAACAAGATAAAACTCCAGAAAAACAACTAAATGAAGTGGAGATAGGCAACTTCCAGAAA
The DNA here is from genome assembly GCF_964341445.2 of Mesoplodon mirus. Taxonomy (NCBI): domain Eukaryota; kingdom Metazoa; phylum Chordata; class Mammalia; order Artiodactyla; family Ziphiidae; genus Mesoplodon; species Mesoplodon mirus. The sequence continues at coordinate 17,058,961 of NC_138986.1, forward strand.
AAGAATTCAGAATAATGATAGTGAAGATGATCCAGGACCTCGGAAAAAGAATGGAGGCAAAGATCGAGAAGATGCAAGAAATGTTTAAAAAAGACCTAGAAGAATTAAACAACAAACAAACAGAGATGAACAATACAATAACTGAAATGAAAAATACACTAGAAGGAATCAATAGCAGAATAACTGAGGCAGAAGAACGGATAAGTGACCTGGAAGACAGAATGGTGGGATTCACTGCCAGAGAACAGAATAAAGAAAAAAGAATGAAAAGAAAGGAAGACAGCCTGAGACCTCTGAGACAACATTAAATGCACAAATATTCGCATTATAGGGGTCCCGGAAGGAGAAGACAGAGAGAAAGGACCCAAGAAAATATTTGAAGAGATTATACTTGAAAACTTCCCTAACATGGGAAAGGAAATAGCCACCCAAGTCCAGGAGGAACAGAGAGTCCCAGGCAGGATAAACCCAAGGAGAAATGCACTGAGACACATAGTAATCAAATGGAAAAAATTTAAAAACAAAGAAAAATTATTCAAAGCAACAAGGGAAGAATGACAAATAACATACAAGGGAACTCCCATAAGGTTAACAGCTGATTTCTCAGCAGAAACTCTACAAGCCAGAAGGGAGTGGCATGACATTTAAAGTGCTGAAAGGGAAGAACCTATATCCAAAATTACTCTACCCAGCAAGGATCTCATTCAGATTCGACAGAGAAATCAAAAGCTTTACAGACAAGCAAAAGCTAAGAGAATTCAGCACCACCAAACCAGCTATAAAACAAATGCTGAATGGATACAAAAACAAGACCCATATATATGCTGTCTACAAGAGACCCACTTCAGACCTAGGGACACATACAGACTGAAAGTGAGGGGATGGAAAAAGATATTCCATGCAAATGGAAATCAAAAGAAAGCTGGAGTAGCAATACTCATATCAGATAAAATAGACTTTAAAATAAAGAATGTTACAAGAGAAAAGGAAGGATACTATATAATGATCAAGGAATCAATCCATGAAGAAGATATAACAATTATAAATATATATGCACCCAACATATGAGCACCTCAAAACATAAGGCAACTGCTAACAGCTATAAAAGAGGAAATCGACAGTAACACAATAATAGTGGGGGATTTTAACAGCTCACTTACAATAATGGACAGATCATCCAAACAGAAAATTAATAAGGAAACAGAAGCTTTAAATGACACAATAAACCAGATAGACTTAATTGATATTTATAGGACATTCCATCCAAAAACAGCAGATTACACTTTCTCCTCAACTGCACATGGAACATTCTCCAGGATAGATCACATCTTGGGTCACAAATCAAGCCTCAGTAAATTTAAGAAAATTGAAATCATATTAAGCATCTTTTCTGGCCACAATGCTATGTGATCAGAAATCAATTCCAGGGAAATAAACGTAAAAAAACACAAACACATGGAGGCTAAACAATACATTACTAAATAACCAGGAGATCACTGAAGAAATCAAAGAGGAAATCAAAAAATACCTAGAGACAAATGACAATGAAAACACGATGATACAAAACCTATGGGATGCAGCAAAAGCAGTTCTAAGACGGAAGTTTATAGCTATACAAGCCTACCTCAAGAAACAAGAAACATCTCAAATAAACAATCTAACTTTACACCTAAAGGAACTAGAGAAAGAAGAACAAACAAAACCCAAAGTTAGCAAAAGGAAAGAAATGATAAAGATCAGAGCAGAAATAAATGAGATAGAAACAAAGAGAACAATAGCAAAGATCAAGAAAACTAAGAGCTGGTTCTTTGAGAAGATAAACAAAATTGACAAACCATTAGCCAGACTCATCAAGAAAAAGAGGGATAGGACTCAAATCAATAGAATTAGAAATGAAAAAGGATAAGTAACAACTGACACTGCAGAAATACAAAAGATCATGAGAGATTACTACAAGCAACTCTATGACAATAAAATGGACAACCTGGAAGAAATGGACAAATTCTTAGAAATGCACAGCCTGCCAAGACTGAATCAGGAAGAAATAGAAAATATGAACAGACCAATCAGAAGCACTGAAATTGAAACTGTGATTAAAAATCTTCCAACAAACAAAAGTCCAGGACGAGATGGCTTCACAGGTGAATTCCATCAAACAAACAAAAGTCCAGGACGAGATGGCTTCACAGGTGAATTCTATCAAACATTTAGAGAAGAGCTAACACCCATCCTTCTCAAACTCTTCCAAAAAATTGCAGAGGAAGGAACACTCCCAAACTCATTCTATGAGGTCACCATCACCCTGAGACCAAAACCAGACAAAGATACTACAAAAAGAGAAAAGTACAGACCAATATCACTGATGAATATAGATGCAAAAATCCTCAACAAAATACTAGCAAACAGAATCCAACAACACATTAAAAGGATCATACACCATGATCAGGTGGGACTTATCCCACTGATGCAAGGATTCTTCAATATGAGCAAATCAATCAATGTGATATGCCATATTAACAAATTGAAGAATAAAAACCATATGATCATCTCAATAGATGCAGAAAAAGCTTTTGACAAAATTCAGCACCAATTTATGATAATAACTCTCCAGAAGATGGGCAAAGAGGGCACCTACCTCTACATAATAAAGGCCATATATGACAAACCCACAGCAAACATCATTCTCAATGGTGAAAAACTGAAAGCATTTCCTCTAAGATCAGGAACAAGACAAGGATGTCCACTCTCACCACTATTATTCAACATAGTTTTGGCATTCCTAACAATGGCAATCAGAGAAGAAAAAGAAATAAAAGCAATACAAATTGGAAAAGAAGAAGTAAAGCTGTCACTGTTTGCAGATGACACGATACTAGATAATAGATAATCCTAAAGATGCCACTGGAAAAATACTAGAGCTAATCAATGAATTTGGTAAAGTTGCAGGATACAAAATTAATGCACAGAAATCTCTTGCATTCCTATACATTAATGATGAAGAATCTGAAAGAGAAATTAAGGAAACACTCCCATTTACCACTGCAACAAAAAGAATAAAATACCTAGGAATAAACCTACCTTAGGGAGACAAAAGACCTGTATGCAGAAAACTATAAGACACTGATGAAAGAAATTAAAGATGATACCAACAGATGGAGAGATATACCATGCTCTTGGATTGGAAGAATCAATACTGTGAAAATGACTCTACTACCCAAAGCAATCTACAGATTCAATGCAATCCCTACCAAATTACCAATGGCAATTTTTACTGAACTAGAACAAAAAATCTTAAAATTTGTATGGAGACACAAAAGATCCCGAATAGCCAAAGCAGTCTTGAGGGAAAAAAACAGAGGAGGAATCAGCCTCCCTGACTTCAAACTCTACTACAAAGCTACAGTCATCAATACAATATGGTACTGGCACAAAAACAGAAATATAGATCAATGGAACAGGATAGAAAGCTCAGAGATATACCCATGCACCTATGGTCAACTAATCTATGACAAAGGAGGCAAGGATATACAATGGAGAAAAGACAGCCTCTTCAGTAAGTGGTGCTGGGAAAACTGGACAGCTACATGCAAAAGAATGAAATTAGAACACTCCCTAACACCATACACAAAAAATAAACTCCAAATGGATTAGAGACCTAAATGGAGGACCGGACACTATAAAACTCTTAGAGGAAAACATAGGAAGAACACTCTTTGATATAAATCACAGCAATATCTTTTTTGATACACCTCCTAGAGTAATGGAAATAAAAACAAACGTAAACAAATGTGACCTAATGAAACTTCAAAGCTTTTGCACAGCAAAGGAAACCATAAACAAGACGAAAAGACAGCCCTCAGAATGGGTGAAAATATTTGCAAATGAATCAACAAAGGATTAATCTCCAAAATATATAAACAGCTCATGCAGCTCAATATTAAAGAAACAAACAACCCAATCCAAAAACGGGCAGAAGATCTAAATAGACATTTCTCCAAAGAAGACATACAGATGGCCAAGAAGCACATGAAAAGCTGCTCAACATCACTAATTATTAGAGAAATGCAAATCAAAACTACAATGAGGTATCAGCTCACACCAGTAAGAATGGACATCATCAGAAAATCTACAAACAAGAAATGCTGAGAGGGTGTGGAGAAAAGAGAACCCTCTTGCAGTGTTGGTGGGAATGTAAATTGATACAGCCACTATGGAGAACAGTATGGAGGTTCCCTAAAAAACTAAAACAGAATTACCATATGACCCAGTAATTCCACTACTGGGCATATACCCAGAGAAAACCATAATTCAAAAAGACACACGCACCCCAATGTTCACTGCAGGACTATTTACAATAGCCAGGTCATGGAAGCAACCTAAATGCCCATCAACAGATGAATGGATAAAGAACATGTGGTACATATATACAATGGAATATTACTCAGCCGTAAAAAGGAATGAAATTGGGTCATTTGTAGAGACGTGGATGGATCTAGAGACTGTCATACAGAGTGAAGTAAGTCAGAAAGAGAAAAACAAATATCGTATATTAACACATATATGTGGAACCTAGTAAAATGGTACAGATGAACTGGTTTGCAGGGCAGAAGTTGAGACACAGATGTAGAGAACAAACGTATGGACACCAAGGGGGAAAGCGGCAGTGGGGGAGATGGGGTTGGTGGGATGAACTGGGAAATTGGGATTGACATGTATACACTAATATGTATAAAATGGATAACTAATAAGAACCTGCTGTATAAAAAATAAAATAAAATTCAAAAAAAATAAAAATAAAAAATAGAAAACTACATATCTAGGAGAGCTAAGCGACATTAGGTGGTGAATTTCTTTAGCAAATGACAGAGCAGTGCCGGCCGCTCTCAGCCCCAGTGCCCTGCAATGCTGGCTGCCTCGGGACCACCCTGCAGCTCTGAACCTCAGTTTCCCCACTGGTTTAGGTCTGGGTTTAGACCTGTGGTCTGATCAAGCCTAAGGGGAGAGGTCCCTGGCTTCCTCAGGGAACCACACAGCAGGTAGTATGAGCTGTTCAGAGGCCTGGGGGATGAATATCACGTATATTTGGGGATAAGATTCTGCCACACCTCAGGAAGTTGGCAAGGAAAGTGACGAATCAAGGATAAGCAAAGTACTCGGGAAGAAGTGGTTGACCGCCCCCCAGAACACATAGACACTACCCCCCAACTCTCCTCCCCCAAAGCTGACCAAAGCACACAGCCTGCGCTGAGAAGGGGGTGAGGCCCTTGCAGGAAAACCTCAGTGCAGGAATCGCTCACACTAAGCAGATGGTGACCAGGTGAGCCCCTAAGAGGCCATGCTGGCCAGTGCGGTCTGTGCGGAACTGAGGGGCCCAGGCCCAGTCCACCCTTACAGCTGCCCTGTAGGAATTTGGGGCCATGGTTGCCAGGAATATCTTTTTTTTTCAAAAGAAACAGAAAATCGGGACTTCCTGTGAGTCTTTTCATTCTGAAGTGTTGATATCTATCTTAAACATTTTGTTTAAAACGACAAGTTAATTAAAGCATGTGCCTAGGCCAGACTGACCCCAGGCAGATAATCTGTGACTCGGGATTAGGTCCACAGGCCTCAGTAAGCTACAGAGAACTGTCTTTGTCAAATCAGAAGTCACTAAGGACCACTGCTCTCCCATGTGTTCCAGGATGGTCTTTATTTGTGGGAAGGGAGGAACGGTGCCCTAGAACTTGATAAACATGAACCAGTCAAGATAAAGATGACAGGGCTTCCCTGGTGGCGCAGTGGTTGGGAGTCCGCAGGCCGAAGCAGGCCCCGGTCCGGGAAGATCCCACATGCCGCGGAGCGGCTGGGCCCGTGAGCCATGGCCGCTGAGCCTGCGCATCCGGAGCCCGTGCTCCGCAACGGGAGAGGCCACAACAGTGAGAGGCCCGCGTACCGCAAAAAAAAAAAAAAGATGATGACAGGGTGATGGCTTACCGCTGAGACCAATTTTCATCAGGACGGAGGGGTCCTCATTCTTCCTGAAAAGACTACAGAGCTCAGAGATGTGGCCTCACGTCCGCAGAACTCCGGGCTCCTTCGCAGGTCACAGCTTCCGCAACCCTTTCCTCCGAGCGACCGCTCCGAGCGCCCCCTAGCGCAGCGGCTCTCCCGCTGGCTGGGCTGCTTCAGCCCCGCAGCAGGCGGCGGGTAAACCAGCCGGGAAATTCCCAGGTTGATTTTCCCAGGTTGAATTGAAGACAGTTGGGTTGAATTAAAAACAGACTTAGCTTGATTGTTTACACAAATCCTGCGGGGTTACCTTTTGTAGATCAAAGAAAGTGGATCAACCATGCCTCAGCTCAACCCTCCTAATTTCTCGTATACGTTCAGAATGTGAGAATCAGGTTTTCTGAAATCGAGGCTCACACAAACCTCAAAGAGAAACACGTGGGTGAGAGATCCAAGGTGACCCATTTGGATTCTGTTGCAGGCGTGTCAATCTCCCTCCCCAATAACCCCCTGACCCTCAGGGTGGGGTGGGAGGAAAGAGTTGAGAACCACATGCGAGTACAAAGGACAAGCTTTTTAAGAAAAACATAATTTTCTTTAAAAACTATTTATTATTTAAAATATTATTTATTAAAATATAATAAATGGTTGTTATATTTTAATTTATATTTAAATTATGTTAACATATAAGCTATCATTAATATAGATCAATTTTTATAATTCTTAAAAATATTTTGATTTAAAATTATTAACAACAGAAAACAAACTTTATAACTATGATAAGCAATAGATTTCAGTTATAATAATACAGATATCATGTTGAAGAAGAAGGAAAAAAGAACTGGAAGTGAGCTGGGAAAGAAAGACAAGGAGTCATAGGAGAAAGAGGTAAAACACTGCTGAGAGTTGGAAAAGTTTACTGTTCAAGCTGTTGAAGCTGCTGACCAGCTAGTGGATTCTCATCAAGTCGTTAAACCTCTCTTAGCCTTTTTTTACCTATAAAAATGGAAATTACACCACTGACCCTATCTATCTACCTTATATCTACCTTGTATGCTGTCAGAAGGCTTAATGGGATTTTTGTGAAAGCACTGGAAAATTACAAAGTACTATAAGGCAGTAAGATAGCCATGATAATGTAGTTTCAATAATATAAATGAAAAAGCATAGAAGGGGACAAAAGCACGTGAGGAGGGTCCAAAGAATAGGGAAGTCGGAGGGGGGGCTCCACGGGTCCTGCCTGCTGCAGTGCAGCCACCAGAACAAATTTTCTCCTGTTCTTGCCGCCCTTTGAAATTCAAGTTGTCTTAGTAATCTCTCTTTGTAATGAGAGGTCAGCTTTATTTCCAACTTCAAAGTTTGCATTTTAAGTAAATGCTTGTTCTGACACAGATTTTGGAAAGTGTTAAATGCAGAGAGAAATTTAGAGATTTACAATGGCCTGAACTATGAATTTCTGTGACGTTGAAAATTCTTTATCCTCAACTTTTTATCATAGATCGTTTTCCTCCCATTGTAAGTGCCTCAACCTGCAGCTGAGAGCTGAACTTCAGGAAAGACATGATCTCCCTAACCCTGGGTTGCGCTGGTGCAATGAGTCTATCAAGCAGACTTCATCTTCTCACTTCGTGGGTCTTCCAATACCTTAATGCAATCCAAACCCCCTATTGTGACAAACCAGCCCCTTGACACGCTTGCTCCAATCCCTTTTCCAACTAGTCCCCTAATAAGCAGGATGACACAGTGCTGCGGCCTAGAAAGTGAATAGTCCAGATTGTATGTGGAGGATGGAGGGTGTTAGGGGTGTGGGTCTCCAGGTAAAAGCAACAGTGATGAAATGATACACCATCTGATGTGCTTGAGCATAAAAATAATTGGTTGATATATAAATAATCTGATGGGGAAAAAAATCAAGTCTCAGTGTATAGAAAGTACAGCAATTATAACTCCAGGAAAAGAAACATTTTGCAAGGATAAAAAATGATAAGATGATAATAGTGGATTACTTGGGTTTTGCTATGAATATTATTTACCAAAGCATACTAATGTGAATACCCTTACTGACCTTATTAAAATGGGATATAACTATTGGGGGGATGGAAGAGAGGAAGTAGGGGTGGAGAATATAGGAGCACTAAATCTTCAGCTATCATAACAGAAGATCAATAAGTAATATCCAAGTTTTAAAAAATAGCTCTGTAAGCACGCTATTTAGAACTCTAGAAATAAATATCATTCCCTTCCAGTTTACCAATTATAGAGGTTTGTCTTCATGCTCCAGATGCTCGATTTGAAAATGTCTTGCTCTTCCAGGAAACTTTATATAGCTAATAGCCAATATCCCAAGGCACAACATATAATACTCTTAGGTTAATCTCACTATTACAGATAATGGATGTGAATCCCTCTTTTGAGTCTTTTCTTGAAATTCTTGAATTTTTCTGACCGACATTTTATAAGATAGAATTGGATAATCATTATTTTTTACCTTATTATTATGACATAGACAAATCATCCTGAGACCACAGGTCCATTCTGCCACTTTCTGGCTGCCCATTGCACTTGCATTATTAGCGCTCACTTGCCTATTTGGTGAGCGTCATTTCAGTTAAATCAGGTGATATATCTTGAAAACTATTTCTACAGTCACATAGAAACAGCAACACCTTGTTAATTCTTCAGAGAATAAATGAATGAGGGTCATTGTCACCCACCCCTCCCCCCACCGCCTTGTTGTGGAACTCTTTCCTCAGGGTGCCAAGTGACATTGGGCATCTGACCTATGGACCTAGTGATGATATCAGTGACAGTTCATATAGAATGTTAGTAATGGTTAATTTTTTTTTTTTTTTGTGGTAAGTGGGCCTCTCACTGCTGTGGCCTCTCCCATTGCGGAGCATAGGCTCCGGATGCGCAGGCTCAGCGGCCATGGCTCACGGGCCCAGCCGCTCCGTGGCATGTGGGATCTTCCCGGACCGGGGCACGAACCCGCGTCCCCTGCATCAGCAGGCGGACTCTCAACCACTGCGCCACCAGGGAAGCCCGGTTAATTATTTTTAATATAAAAATTAAATACACATAGAAGTTCTAATATTTTTACCCTTTATTCTAGTGGATTGTCTTTGACACTCCACCAGGGGGTCCCAGGGTGTGTCTTTAGATGGCTGACCTCAATGCACTCACTTCTCAGCCTCTCCTAAAATGTCCCAGGCAGAAGGGAGGGAGTGTGGGCCATCAGGTCTCTAAAGGAAAGGGAAGCTCTGGCCAATGCGGAGCAAGCAAGACATTTCCTTGAGTTTTGTTCTATCTTAACATTTTATGCACATTTTGTCTTCCATGTAAGAACTCTCTATATATCTATGCATATTTTAATCAGGCACACTTGCATCAAACTCAGGTAAATCTGATTGAAAGTGACAGTCCAGGCAGAGGCCTGTGTTTGGCATGTTGTTCAAGTACTTCATCTTTGTAGCACATTAGTAGGATAAAGGAGTAATGTTGACCTGAATTTATCACTGAAGAAAGCTAGCTATTGACCAGAATGTTCATTGAAATGTTCCCCAGAAGTCTCTGGCTTCCTAGAAATATTCATAAGAACTCTAAGCTTCCAGGTAATAACTTTTAAAAGCCACCCGTTTCATTGCCCAATAACCATAGGCTGCCTTATGCTTTGATAAGGCTGGTTGGCTGCTCATAATAACTCAGCAATCAAAGAACTGAGTTTGAAATACCTAGTGAAGGGGGTGTAAAGGAGACACGCAGTTCCAGGTGTCAGTCTGTGGGGAACAGCATAGACACTGCTCAGATAATCTTTCATTTCAATTTCACACTGAGCTAATACAATCCTGTTGCAGAAGCCGTTCATTTTAGAAGCGCAGTAGGATAAAGGCGCTAACGGGAATACAGACCTTGTCCTCCAGACATGGACATAAATAATACAAGGCAGAAGCTTAAAATGTCATAAATGAAGTGTGGATGCAGGGCTAAGGAGTTGAGCAGAAGGAAAGATTTCTTCTGACTTGGAAAGAGGAGTGGCAGCGGAGCATAGGTGTTGAAATCTTGGGGAAGGAGGCATTGTGGAGGTCCCGGCTACGACAGCCAAAATGGGCAGAAAAGGGAAGAAACAAGCAACCAAGGGGCTAAAGCAATGATTTCTAAAAGGGTTGAAAATATTTGGTTTTTAATGGATAATTTAAATAGCCATTTATTTGTGTATTTCGAATCCTTTTTCGTTCCTATAATTGACTATGTGTGGTACAGTGAAGACATTTGTATATTCATCACAGTGGCAGTTTACTCTCCAGATATATTTGCAGCCGTAAGTGTTGTAAGTTTAAAGCATGAATGTAGAAATTCAGAAATGCTAGTTCCTAGATCATAGGAGATCTACTTCCTATGTATTGTTTGAATTAGTCTTCATTTTTATAGGAGCAAAGAAAATTAAACAGTACTAAATGGTTTATAACAAAAAACAGGTGCCCCTCCAGCTCCCCCATCCCTGGTTCTGATCCCCAGAGGAGGTGACTTTAAATTCTTTAACCATTTTGTTTGATATTTATTTCTAGATTTCTAAGTAATGCTTATGTGAGTTTTTTTTTAACCTTGGACGTTACCTATTGATTTTCTGTTACATTGGATGAAAATTTAGTGCTTCTGTATTCTCTACTCCTACTTCGTCTCTTGCCATTTTCCTAACAGCTATATTCCATTTTTATTTAGCTAGGTGAATAAAAGTTTCTGACATTAGTATGTTCATGGAAACAATATTCACTGTAAAACCTAAGTAGCATACAATTATTATATTGTCTTTCTGGCAAAATGTTTTGTTGTCCTAGACTTATAACTGTCTTGTTTTTTTCCTTTATAGTATTTTATGTATTGAAGGCTTGATTTTCCTGCATAATTATTAAAATTATACACACTACAATTTTTATAATTATTTGATATATTGTTAAATTAAACAAGGAGGCCATTAGACTGAGGTGACTCTAATCCTATGGAAGCCTACATAAGCAACCCAAAATCTTAGCCTGCAAATGCTTCCAGGTTACGAAAACGCTAAGGACAACCAATCACAAACATCCAAGGAGGCTTCAAGCTATAGCCAATCAAATCATTTCCTTTCTTTGCTGCTGAACTTTATCAAAGTCTCCCCTGGCTCCTGTGGGAGAGCGCCCCTACCCACTTCCTGTTTGGTGCTACCAGATTCCAACTGATTTTTTTTAAGAAACTCTTAAAATTTGTAATATACCTCAGTTTATCTTTTATACAAACCACCTTTTAAAAACACTTAAGCACACCAGAGGGTCTTTCTATCTTTTTCTTTATTTGTTTATTTATTTTTCCTGGAGGACACCCGCCTGCCCCCCTCAGCCGACTCCTCATACAGTCTGCTCTGTTTGCTTGTTAAGCCTGCGACACAGTGTCATCCTGGGACTTTTCTGTTATTTTGTTAAGTTGGATTATCTGTTTTCTGGCTGTCATGGAGATACATATTTTTTTCAGCACCTTCTCTCTTTTTTCTGCCCTATTCTGTGGTAGCCAGGCTCAAAGAGTCCGCAGTGACCCATGCTTCCTGATGTTTCTGCCCTGTGTAGTTCTCTCCTACGCGGACCGTGTGGCAAATTGAATACAATGAAAGTAATGGAGTGTGACTTGGGAGGCTAGGTCAGGAAAGGCTCCTGCAGCTCCTGCCTTGCTCTCCTGGATCCCTCGCTTGCTCTGTGGGAAGTCGGCTGTCACGTCAAATAGCAGACCCTGCCAGTGACAGTGAAGGCGGCGCAAAGTTTCATCTGTTCTCAGTGTCAGCTACGAGGACCAACAAAGACACCAGTAAGAGAGTTTTTCATTGCAATTTTGCACCGACTTAATATTTTTACATTTGTTGAACATTGAACACATGAATACCCCTTAGTATTTATTCATTTCTGGGCAAGTCTAGGAAGACAGGGCATTATTATATTGCCAGCAGGCACCATTTGGCCTCACTAAGCTACTGATGGTTATCATAACTTCGTAAACTCAGCCAAGGATGACTTCTTCCATTTGCATCTTTGTGAGGGATCTGCTTCAACTGCTAATGCCATGAAGACCAGGCTTATAAATAAGCCTTCAAATCCCTGTATCACCAAATGTAAATCAAGATTTTTCAGAAATGAAGTATGTATAATCGGGGTGCCCTCACGAAAAATGGTACTCCTCATGGGAGATAGGTCAAGGGCTTTTGGCATCACTGATAAGTAAAAACAATGTATTTAAATTGTTTATTTAGTCTTCATCTCATACTTTAAAATCTCAGTTATGTTTCATAATGGGTACACTACATTAGTATAGTGATATACTTACATGATCTGAGTTTGTGGGGTGCATTCAAAACTTTGTAACTGACAAGCGTGTAAGGTCAAAAACATATGGGGAACACTGATTTTGTGAAGCATCACTTTTCAAGAATTGCTTAGGAGAGGTAAGACTTGGCCCTCGGGATCTCCAGGCTGGCCTAGCAAAGAGCCACACTGTGGCCCTTGATACTCCCCCTTGTTCACAGCTATGGTCTTAATATCAGATGTGAACTTTCCATATTTTATCTCCTTCTATGAAGTAATAATTATACCCATTTTCCACATGAAGATATTGAGAATCTCTAGGTTTGCTGCCTGGCTCACATTCTGGGATCATGACTGTCTATCACAACCGTGCATGGTTTTTGGACCACAAGCATTTTAAGGGCATAGGAATCCTGTGTGTTGAGAAACATATTCGTTTTTATAGGTTTAATGTTCTCAATTCCTTCAACCATTGCCGATACGGTCTCCCTAACAAACCATGCCCAGTTCTGTTCATGCCTTTGCTCCTGCTCTTTCTTCTGTCTGGAATACCCTTCCCTCATTCTTTTCCTGGTTTGCTCTTTTCCAAACCTCAGTTCAGGTATCACTTTCTCAGAGAAGCTTTTCCACAGCATCTAACACATGTTTCCCACTTGTCAGCCTCTGCCATTTTAATTTCAGCTCTTGGAGATCAGCGCTTCAGCCCTCTCTGTGTCCCTTAGCATATAGAACTTAGCATGTAGTAGTAAATATACACAATGTGAATATTTGTTGAATGAATAAATGAGCAAATGAACGAAGCCAACATTTTTATTGGACGGAGACTGTGACCATCATGGTGGGGACAAGACCAGCCTGCTGGAGACCCACACAGGCATCTTCAGTATGGAATCAGCACTGGGCAGTAGAGGATGCTCAGCCTTTGGAATAAAACAAAAAACAAAACAAAAGTTTAAGTTCCAGCACTGCCACTCCCCAAGCGTGGCACTTGGGAAAGCTACATAATCACTTTATCAATGAGTGTGAGAAAAATCCCTACCTCATAAAGTTGAGGAAAGATTAAAAGTAAAGTTCCTGGCACCTCTTCTGTTAGTTTCCTTTACTTTCACATCCATTAGGGTTCAGTCAGGAGAAAGGAGAAGTTTAACGTAGAGAATAATTACCTAGTAACAAGTGTGTTAAGATGTAAACTATTATATATAGAATGGATAAACAAGGTCCTACTGTACAGCGCAGGGAACTATATTCAATATCCTGTAATAAACCATAATGGAAAAGAATATGAAAAAGAATATAGGGCTTCCCTGGTGGCACAGTGGTTAAGAATCTGCCTGCCAGTGCAGGGACATGGGTTCAAGCCCTGGTCCAGGAGGATCCCACATGCTGCAGAGCAACTAGGCCCGTGGGCCAAAACTACTGAGCCTGCGCTCTAGAGCCCACGAGCCACAACTACTGCGCCTAGAGCCCGTGCTCCACAACAAGAGAAGCCACCGCAATGAGAAGCCTGAGCACCTCAACGAAGAGTAGCCCCACTCGCTGCAACTAGAGAAAGCCCGCGTGCAGCAACGAAGACCCAATACAGCCAAAAATAAATAAATAAATAAATTTTTTTAAAAAAGAAAAGGAAGGGCTTTCCCTGGTGGTGCAGTGGTTGAGAGTCCACCTGCCGATGCAGGGGACACAGGTTCGTGCCCCGGTCTGGGAAGATCCCACATGCTGCGGAGCGGCTGGGCCCGTGAGCCATGGCCGCTGAGCCTGTGCGTCCGGTGCCTGTGTTCCGCAACGGGAGAGGCCACAACAGTGAGAGGCCCACGTACCGCAAAAAAAAAGAAAGAAAAGGAATATATATATGTATGACTAAATCTCTTTGCTGTACAGCAGAAATTAACACATTGTAAATCAACTGTACTTTAGTAAAATAAATTATAAAACAAACAAACAAGGGTGTTAGCTATAAAGGGGCAAAAAATATCTCTGAAGAATACCCTAAGGCTGAGTGAGGGAATACTGAGGGGAGGAGCAAGCTTAAAAGGGTGGTGGTGTTACATCCGAGAGAAATGGAAATAAAAACAAAAATAAACAAATGGGACCTAATGAAACTTCAAAGCTTTTGCACAGCAAAGAAAACCATAAACAAGACCAAAAGACAACCCTCAGAATGGGAGAAAATATTTGCAAATGAAGCAACTGACAAAGGATTAATCTCCAAAATATACAAGCAGCTCATGCACCTCAATATCAAAAAAACAAACAATCCAAGCCCAAAATGGGCAGAAGACCTAAATAGACATTTCTCCAAAGAATATATACAGATTGCCAACAAACACATGAAAGGATGCTCAACATCACTAATCATTAGAGAAATGCAAATCAAAACTACAGTGAGGTATCATCTCACACCAGTCAGAATGGCCATCATCAAAAAATCTAGAAACAATAAATACTGGAGAGGGTGTGGAGAAAAGGGAACCCTCATACACCGTTGGTGGGAATGTAAATTGATACAGCCACTATGGGGAACTGTATGGAGGTTCCTTAAAAAACTAAAACTAGAACTACCATACGACCCAGCAATCCCACTACTGGGCATACACCCTGAGAAAACCATAATTCAAAAGGAGTCATGTATCACAATGTTCATTGCAGCACTGTTTACAATAGCCAGGACATGGAAGCAACCTAAGTGTCCACCGACAGATGAATGGATAAAGAAGATGTGGCACATATATACAATGGAATATTACTCAGCCATAAAAAGAAACGAAATTGAGTTATTTGTAGTGAGGTGGATGGACCTAGAGTCTGTCATACAGAGTGAAGTCAGAAAGAGAAAAACAAATACCGTATGCTAACACATATATATACATAATCTAAAAAAAAAAAGTGCTCATGATGAACCTAGGGGCAAGACAGGAATAAAGACACAGACCTACTAGAGAATGGACTTGAGGATTCAGGGAGGGGGAAGGGTAGGCTGGGACAAAGTGAGAGAGTGGCATGGACATATATACACTACCAAACATAAAATAGATAGCTAGTGAGAAGCAGCCGCATAGCACAGGGAGATCAGCTCGGTGCTTTGTGACCACCTAGAGGGGTGGGATAGGGAGGGTGGGAGGGAGGGAGACGCAAGAGGGAGGAGATATGGGGTCATATGTATATGTATAACTGATTCACTTTGTTATACAGCAGAAACTAACACACCATTGTAAAGCAATTATACTCCAATAAAGATGTTTAAAAAAAAAAGTGAAAAAAATATATCCACATCACCAAAAATAGGTTATACAATTAGTAGGATTTCAATACATTTTTATTAACATAAAAAATAAATATTTATATATTAAAAAAAAGGGTGGCGTTATGGGTTGAACTGTGCTCCCCAAATCCATATGTTGAAGTCCTAAACCCCCGACCCTCGGAACGTGACCTTATTTGGAATGACCTTATGGTCATCACAGATGTAATTAGTTGTTAGGATAAAGTTATACTGGAGTAGAGTGGGACCCTAAACCAGAATGACTTGTGTCATATATAAAAAGGGGAGGTCTGGACACCGACACAGACACAGGGAGCGCATCTTCCATGTGAAGATGAAGGCAGAGATGTGGGTGCTGCTTCTATGAGCCAAGGAATGCCAAAGATTGCCAGCAAACTACCAGAAACATGGAACAGATTCGCTCCCGGCTCTCAGAAGGAGCCAAGCCCGTCGACAGCTTCATCTCAGACTTCCAGCCTCTAGAAATCTGATACAATAAATTTCTGTTTGTTATGGCATCCCTAGGAAATGAATACAGGAAGCCTCCTCCCCAAACTGGAATTCAGACCTCATTGGGGAATTCAGCAATTCAACTAACTGCTAATTCAGCAATTAGTTTGCTGAAATGCCCCAGTGAGCCCCAGAGGATCCCCACCACCACCCCATGTCACTGGTAGCCACGCAGAATAGGAGCAAGAAGAAAAGAACACAAGCATGCTGGCTGCTAGGAAGAGAAACCCCTTCCTCCTGCAGTGGTCCCTCTAGCGCCCTCTACTGACAAGGTTTAGCATCATGCCAACTACAAAGGAGAAAAGTTTACATTGCGGGGCTCCATGGCTAAGTCAAGGAAGGTGAATTTAGAGTTGAGGGGCAATAAATTGATAACTGGCACACACCTCCTTCCTTTCAATGTATTGAAAGAATATACAACAGAATTCTGAGAGGGATTTGTTTCCTCCAGTGAAGTGGCCAGAGGCTGGTGACCACACAGCAGAGCTGTTCTCACAGCAGTTCTTAACATTTTTTGGTGTCATAAACTCTTTTGGCTGTCTGGTGAAGCCTGTGTATATCTTCTCAAAATAATGTTTTAAAATGTATATCTAAAATACATAGAATTACAGTTCTTTATATTTTATTTAACTTTGAGGTCAGTACAAAACATCAGCAGATTTACCTTTGAAGGTATATTTTATCATATGCTGCATATATATTCCTAAAAAGTTTGCAGTAAATCATATTTTCATAATTTGAATTATATTCAAATCTATTTGAGTTTATTCTTCCAAGGACCCTTATAATGAATATTTTATAAACAAATTATTGTTTTATTCTTTTAGTGATTTCTTTATAATGTATCATTTTAAAATTAAACCTTTAGTTATTATTTTTAAAAACACAAAAATAGAAAAGAGGCAGAGGAAGGGAGAATTCACTCTCTGCCTGACAGGTGAGCTGACATCAGTCTTCTCCTGACCTCGACTAGGACTTAATGTCCTCTGCTTCTGAGAGCTACGCCACCAGGTAGTACCCGGCTTTCCTGGGTATCCAGCTTATAGATGGCAGATTCTCAGCCTCCATAACTATATGAGCCAATTCTTCATAATAAATACACACACACACACATACCCCTTCCCAACTGGTTTTGTTTCTCTGGAGAACCCTCACAAATACCTATAGTAACACAAGGGCTTCTTTAGTCATGCATTAGAAAACAAGATCGACCAGTGGGTCTAATAGTTACATAATTTCTAAGTACCAATGACTGGAAAAGACATTGTGGAAGATCTGTAGGCACTGTGAAGTGACATGAACACACCTGTAGTTTGTGTTGGTGACATCACAGATGGTGTCATTACATTCGTAATTGAAGCAAAGGCTAAATTTCAGTTAGAGGTTAGTGGAAGCAAAAGGCTATAATTCTTCTATTCAAGTTTATGGACCCTCTGAGTTCAGAACCCCTGTCCAGAGGTAATTCCAGCATTAGCCTGAGGTTGGCCTAGGCCTGTCTACACACCAGGCATGTATTTGTGAGGCTCACACCAGGGAGGCAGTCACTCCGACACAAGCGTGGGCCCCTAAGCTGCACGTGCATGGCTTCCGCCTCCTGTGGGGCAGTGTGCAAAACACAAATGCATGCAGCCTTAAAAGTCAGGAAAGGGAAAGGTCCTGTCTGCACAATGCCCGCTCACAGGAGAATACAATGGCAGACTTCAGAATCTGTGCTGCATGGTCCCGTGGTCCTGCCCACGCCTTGGTCAAGTGAGTGAGTCAAAGAGGAAACGCTTGTGCATTTGCATGGGCAGTGCTGGATGGGACGACTGGCCCACTGACCACTGGGCTACTGACCATAAAGACCAGGATGTCTGCCCTCATTGGGTTATACGGCTTGTAGACTCGTGTCCTGAAATCCAGGCCAGAAGACAGAGTAGAGTAGCCTCCTAAGGTCCAGAGGCTGCGCATTTGCTTTTTGCCCGATTCCACTCTCCCTTGGGGTAGCCTCTTGAAAAAGAAAAAAAAAAAAAAAAGGTGCTGGCATACTGTCCTGGTGTGTTCTGTTCATCCAACAAATATCTACTGAGCCCTGGTGTGTGCCAGGCACTGTGCTGGGTGCTGGAGAAATCATGCTGAATCCCCAGCCTCTGTCCTCAGTCTAGCGAGAGAAACAGACAAGTAGACATATCGCTGCCGTGTCTCATGGTAACTATACAGGCTCAGAAGTCCACCCTGATGCTGGGGGAGCCGGGAGGTGGGCTGATAGGTGCACCCCATTAAAAAACCAAACAAACAAAAACAAACAAAAAACTGACAGGATTTGAAAGCTGCTAAGAGAGTAGAACTTCAAAGTTCTCATCAAAGAAAAAAAACTCTGTAACTATGTGAGGTGATGGATGTTAACTAAACTTCTGGTGGTGATCATTTCTCAATGTATACATACACCAAATCATCCTGTTGTACACCTAAAGCTAATATAATGTTATATGCCAATTATAGCTCAATACAACTGGAGCAAAAAGGAACGCATGTGAGGCAGATATATTCAAAGTGAATGCTCTCACCTACACACACAAAGAAAGAAAAGAAAAAGAAAAAGATGACACTCAAAATGCTTTAAATTATTAAAATGAAATCATCTAAACTCTAGGTTACCTTCCTTCTCAGGGTTTTACCCTATGCATAAATATAAGCAACGGATATCAAGGTATCAGGAGGAGAGAATGGGGACCGAGCTTCTTGTCATCACCCCTGAGAAAGCACTCCGTTTCTATGCCCTCCCACCGCCAGCCCACCTTTCCCCAGCCCCACTCCTTGCCCATGCCAACCAAAAGGCCAAGAAGTAAAACACAAGGATAAAACGGTTTATAAAATTCCATACATTTGAAAATTAACTCTGGGTGCCATCCGTCAGAGAGAAATGAGCAAGTCACTACGGGGGGACGAAGGAGGGGAAACGGTGCCAGAAACCCCCACCTCTGAGCTACCAGCGGCCACAGCCACAGCCTCAGTGGTTCAGCAAATGCCCAGAAGCACGACCGGCTCTGGTGGTTCAGCCGGGAAATCTGCCAGGACGAGATGCACGGATGACGCTTCGGGCGAACGTTGATGGACGGAGCGCCTCTGAGATCTCTTCTGAGTGCTGACCCGTTGTTTTTCCAGGGGGTAAAATGGGCGAGAGAAGCTTGAGCTGATACCCCGGGCCGAAGCATAGGGGTGGCACTCACGAAATGAACATAGGCCTGGGAGGGGCTGAGGTAGAAGAACGGGGTCCTGGCAAGTCCTCCTTCCCTCTTCCTGCCCCAAATCAATGAGTAAATGAATCTTCCAATTTGTACCTTTAGAGAGCGCTCTGAAGCAGAACCAGTATTCCTGCATCGGGCAGGTACTTGGCCTCACCAGGCTGTGTTAACCATGATCCTGAAGGAAAAACTTGATTTCTTGGCTTGTGAAAATCAGTCTTTCGTGCACCTTTTGAACAGATTTTATAAAATGAATACTACACGTTTTCTCCAATTTTGGAGGGAAAAAAGATCGGCAAGGAAAATGTGAGGATTTGAGGAAAATTTAAGATCCTCTACAATCCAACCAGCGTGAATCCCTCATTGAACATTCTTTGGTGGGTGACTCCCTCTACCTCAAAGCCAACAGGGGAGGAATTCCGGGGGTGAGAATGGGAGTTCCCCGATGGCTTGGGTCACCAGTCTCCATCCATCCTGACAAGCACAGAGAAGTACTGTGGTGTGCCTCCCAGCAAAGCCCTATTCCATACATTCTGAGCCTGGGACAAAATAGCAAGTGGCCCAGGTGCCAAAGTAAATGAGGCTCTTCCCTGGAGAGGTGCCAAGGCCCTGCATTTAGACCATAGCTGAAAGGGGCCTTGGAAAACTTTTGGAAACCTCTCCTAGGAAGATGGAAGAAATTCACACACCGTCCCTGTGTCCAGTGAGATGGCACCAAGTCTGCTCTGCAAACCACTGTAGGCCTTTGCAGGAGCTGCAGCTCTCAGCAGTGAGGCCTTAATCTGAGGAGGTCCTTGACAAACACTTGGGCTGTTTCAGAAGCAGTGAGCGATTCTGAAGCTAAGAGCCCAAACCGGAGAAAGGGGTTTGGGTGACTTGAGTGGCACCTCAGGGTGATTCTGGTTTAAGTCACTCAACCTCTTGTCAAAGGTCCAGGTCCTAGGTCTAGGGCAATGTCTAATCTCTCCCCCTTTATCCTTTATCCCCCTTTATCCCAACCCCACCATGACCCACTGCTCCAGAAACACTCCTTTGAAAGAGATTTGGACTTGGCACCTGTGATGGAAGCCAAGAGGAGGGTCCGTGGGGCTAAGTGAGGACTGGCATTCGCCAAAGGGGAAAGGATTGAAATTAACCTCAGAAGAGCTATGCGAGAGGGCAAGTGGGGGGCATGGTCCCATCTTCTGATGTGCCACCATGGCCTCGGTGTGACATCCCAAGCCCCATCTTACCACCTATCAATGTGACAGAGAAGAGATGGAGGGCAGAGTGCTTTCAGCTGCTTTCCTGGGTCTGCCCCAAGCCCCCGGCCTTCTGAGGGAGGGCCACGTCCTTGAAACTGGGGGCTTCCCACGTGTACTCTCCCAGCCCGGCTGCACACAGACCCCATCAGGAGGGAGGGATGCCAGGGGAAAGCCCAGCACCTGTTACAATCCCTGACTTCTGTCATGTGACTCCACTCCTTTCTGACCAGAGTTCCTAGCGGAAGCTTGAGCCCCTTCAGAGTTTAGAGTCTGAATTCTTAGGAGCCTGACTAAGCAGTACTTTTAGAAGCTGCCAGAAAAAAAAAAAAAAAAAAAAGGATCAGGTAGTTCTTTGTCTACTCTGTCTAGGTGGATACACTAGTCATCCCTGTAGGGTCACTTGAGTGGCACCTCACGGTGATTCTGGTTTAAGTCACTAACTACCCTGGGACCTTTGTGACCTGAACAACTGTCTCCCTATATCCTTTGTTATGCAAAGCGGTCACTTGGAGGAATGTGGGTAAAGCTGAATAGGGACCAAGTTGCTACCTGGGAAAGAAAGAGGTATAGTCCCCTAACTTCTTCCCTTTTGAGAATGCAACATGATAGAATGTCTCCAACAGACTGAGATGAGTCAGAAGGGAAAGGACACCAAGAGCACCCAACAAGGAACCCAGTTCTAGGGGAGCCTGAGACTGGACAATAACCTGGGCCCAGTTCCCCCACTGCAAGGTCCATTTGGGGGCTGGTTTGGCAGATTGTTTGGCCGAGGCCCAAAGTACCCCCAGTAAAGCCACCCAGGCAAAGAGAGCATCTTGTGGTGCTGAGTGTAAACCCCCTTTGGAGGCTATAAGCTTCAGATAGACAGAACTCTGAGACCGTCTTTTGTCCTTCCTCAAAACAAAATGTCACTATGGCATTTGCCTTCATTGGGAGTGGTGAAAGTGAGGACAGTGAACCACAGGGACACAGTGACCCTGTAGCAAAAGAACTTGGCAGGAGCTGGAGCCTGTCTATAGATGACTGACTTCTCTGGCTCTGATTTTAACCTATTGTTTGGAAGCAAGACAGGCCCCTTTGAGGTGAGTAAATCCTGGGATTCTTGGGCAATTTTTCTCAGGCATGTCTTAGAAAGAGATACAGGATGCCCTGTAATTTGGGCAAGTGGGGACTGAGGCCATTAAATTTGATAGAAAAGGACTAAACCACACTGGTAAAAGAGAGCAAACTGGTTAATTTCAGAAATGGAACAAGCTCAAAGCTGTTAGAAGTATTCTCTTAACTTCTATTACTGGCCCTTTAGATAAATGACATACTTACGGAAACTGAGAAGCATGTATGAGAGACAGCAAAGTGTCCTTGGACAGAATTTCAGACAATTTGTGGCACTTTCCAACATGGTTTTGAATTGATTTACAAGGAATCGATCTATTGGAAGAAATGACTATCATATGACCCAATAATTCCACTTCTGGTCTGGGTTGGGGTTCAAGGAGTCTACTTTTTTTTTTTTTTTTTTTTTGCGGTATGCGGGCCTCTCACTGTTGTGGCCTCCCCCGTTGCGGAGCACAGGCTCCGGATGCGCAGGCCCAGTGGCCATGGCTCACGGGCCCAGCCGCTCCGCGGCATATGGGATCCTCCCAGACCGGGGCACGAACCCGTATCCCCTGCATCGGCAGGCGGACTCTCAACCACTGCGCCACCAGGGAGGCCCCAAGGAGTCTACTTTTAAAAGCCTTCACAGTACAATGGTGCTCTTAATGTGTCAACCTGGCCAGGCTACTGTTAAAGACTGAAAATCTGCGCTCCCCCAGAATTCCTAAGTTAAAACCCTACCCCCCAATGTGATGGTGTTAGGAGCTGATTAGGATGAGATGAGTCAGGGAGGTGGGGCCCTCATGAATGGAATCTGTGCCCTTACAGGACCAGAAAGAGCTTGTTTCTTCTCTTTTTCTGCTGTGTGAAGATATAAGGAGAAGTTGGCAGTCTAACCCGGAAGCAGGCTCTCAATGGAACCTGTCAACACTGACACTCTGAACCCGAATTTCCAGCCCCCAGAACCGTGAGAAATACAATTTCTGTTGTCGATAAGCAGTCTGTGGTATTGTGTTCTGGCCGCCTGAACTGAGACAGCTACAGCCCTCAGTGAGTCAATCAACATTACCTTAGGTGTTGCTGTGAAGGTGTCGTGTAGATGTGATTCAAGTCCTTCATCAGTTAACTTTCAGTAAGGGAGCCTAAAGCTGGGTGAGCCTGGTTCAATCCGTTGAAAGGTTTTCAGAGTAGAGCTGAGGATTCCCTGATGAAGAAGAAATACTGACTGTGGACAACGGCTGCAGCTCACGCCCAAGGGTTCCAGCCTGCAGCTCCTGATAACATGCCCTACGGATGTCAGACTTTCCCAGCCGGCCCCCATGACTGCAGAAGCCAATCCGTGAAATACATTTCTGTTTTCTTTCTTTTTTTTTTTTTTTTGGCTGAGGTGTGCAGCATGGGGGATCTTAGTTCCCCGACCGGGGATCAAACCAACGCCCCTCGCAGCAGAAGTGCGGAGACTGAACCACTGTACCACCAAGGAAGTCCCACATTTCTTAATATATATCTCCGATCGGTTCTGCTTCTTCAGTGGAGCCCAGACTAATACACCAGATGATTTTAATATGTTGCTCAGGCTGAGAACTGGGGAGTTATTCCATAGTGGTTAAGCCAAAGAGCATCAGAATAAGATAATCCAAGGTCAAATTTCATCTCTTCTACCTACACCTCTGTGACTTCAGGTCCCTCAGCTGTAAAATGGGGATCACAGTGTCTACTGCAGGGACACACTGTGAAGGCCAAATGCTCTCATGTATGTCAAGTTCTGTGAACATCTGGACTGCATCCTGGCCCCTGCTCTTATAATGTCAGGCTATTCTGGGCCATGAGCAACGAAATACCATTCCAACAAAAATGAGCCTGGTTTACATCTCACTGCTTGACGTGTAAAGTTTAGGACTTTGTTTCAGAGTCACCGAAATACCTCCTTCCTCCATCCTGCTCCTGTGGCAGACAGGCAGGAGGGTTCTTGCACACACCCAGACACCCAGCCACACCGGGAGCAGCGAACACAAGCCGTCATCCCTCTTTTCTAATTAAAGGAGTAAAAAGACGGGAGCCAAGAGCCCCTCGGTGCTTATTAAAATGGACTGTGAATTCCACCAGTCTCCATTATCATTCTCGAATGGCATTTTTTTTTTAAACATCACTTTTTTTTTTTTTGCGGTACGCGGGCCGCTCACTGTTGTGGCCTCTCCCGTTGCGGAGCACAGGCTCCGGACGCGCAGGCTCAGCGGCCATGGCTCACGGGCCCAGCCGCTCCGCGGCATGTGGGATCTTCCCGGACCGGGGCATGAACCCGCGTCCCCTGCATCGGCAGACGGACTCTCAACCACTGCACCACCAGGGAAGCCCTCATTTTTATTTTTATTTATTTTTTAATACTTACTTTTTAATTTGGTTGCACCGGGTCTTAGCTGTGGCAGACTGGCTCCTTAGCTGTGGCGTTGGAACTCTTAGTTGCATGCACGTGGGATCTAGTTCCCTGACCAGGCGTCGAACCGGGCCCGCTGCTTTCGGAGGGCAGAGTCTTAACCACTGTGCAACCAGGGAAGGGAAGTCCCTTCACTGGCGTTTTAATAGGTGGTTACAGCACTCAAAGTTTGGCTGATATCTTGGAGGGTCGCGGAGGCCCGGCTCTCCCTCGCGCCGTCGCATTTCCTTTCCCTGCCCCTCTGGCTGTGCGGAGCGAGCGCGTAACTGCTCCTCCCACCTCCCGCCCTCCGCCGGGTCGGGTTCGGCCTTCAATCTGGCACATCAGTGCCCTCCGGTGGCCAAACGCTGCAGCAACTACTCACTCCGCAAGGGCTTGTTTGCTGGAAGCGGCTTGGGATCGTTCTTTCGGTTTTGCTGTGGTTTCTTTTTAAGGCGCGGATGCTCACGTGCTCCTGCGAAGCCTTTGAGAGGTAGAGAGGATGTGCCTCTTTAGCGATGTGCTCTGTCCCTGGCCATCTGAGTATGACCTCAGCTCGTGCCTCTCTGGGTCTGTTTCCTCACCTACAAACTGAAATAAAGGTAGATCATCTCCAGCTTTAACATTTAGGATTCGAAGCCTTGCGATTCAGGGACAGTCCTTCATTTAACAAATATCAATATTATGTGTCAAATGTGGAGGTTCAGAATCGTCAGAGAGCCACCTGTGCATACCTGGACTTTAAATTGTAGAAGGAGGACACAGCCAAGGAGCAATAAACGTAACGAAGAAATAAACTACATAGTATGTTAGAAGGTGAAAATAAAGCCGGTGTGAGGATCAGAACTGGTGGCAAAGGGAAAAGCGAAGGGACGGTGCAGTTTTAGGTGATGGACTCAGAACAGGGCTCTGAAAGGTCACCTTCTGAACACAGACCCGTGGGAGGAGGATGGGAGGCTGTTAGTCCTGTAGATTTTCTGGGGAAGGGCGTTCCAGGTTGAGGAAAACCCGTCCACAGGCTTGAGGTGAGAGCCTGACTGACTTGTGTGAGAACCAATAAGAAAGCCTGTCTGGCTGAATTAGCGACACGGAGGGTATAATGAGGGGCGGGGGGCACCACATAGGAAATGGGAGATGATTGCATAGAACCTGGCAGGCCACTGCAGAGAATTTAACCTTGACTCTGAAAGAAATGGAACGGCATGGAAGGGTTGGAGCAGAGAAGTGACATAACCTGCCCTCTGTTTTTACAGGGTCTGCTCAGGCTGCCGTAATGAAATAGAATAGACTGGGTGCCTTAAACAACAGAAATTAATTTTCTCACAGTTCGGGAGCCTGGAAAGTCCAAGATCAAGTGCCGGCAGGATTGAGAACTTCTTAGCGTGTGGTGGCCAGCCTTCTCACTGTGTTCCCACAGGTGGACACAGAGGATGCCCTGGAGTCCCTTCCTCTTCTTATAAGGACACGAATCCTGTGGTGCGGCTCTGCCCTCATGACCTCATCTAAACCTAGTCACCTCCCGAAGGCCCCGTCTCTTCATGCCATCCCACTGGGGGGCCGGCTTCAACGTTTGCATCGGCGGGGGACACAGACATTCATAGCAGAGTCACTCAGCCTGCTGCATGGGCTGAAAGGCAAGGATGGGGGCTAGGAAGCAGGTAGCTCCGGGACAACCCAGGTGAGAGGAGGTGGTGGCCAGGATAGGAGTGCAGGTGTTGAGAAGGGGTCAGCTTCTGGAGAGGTGTCGAAAGTAAAGACAAGGGGATTTCCTGACAGATTGAACGTGGACTGTGAGAGAAAAAAGAAGGGTTTTGAGCTAAGTGACCAGCAGGCGCCACTAACTGAGATGGGAAATGGAGGTGAAGATCAGACATTCCGTCTGGGAGGGGTTGAACTTAACATTATCTATTTGAAAATAGAATTGAAAGTGCAGAGTTCAGGGACTGCAGGGGAGTATCGTTGCTGGAGTCGTTATCATACTACAGGGAGCATGGTTTTAGGGTCAGACAGGCTGGTGTTCAAATGTCGGTCCTGTTACTTACTGGCTGTGTCAGCCTGGAAAACTGTCTTACCTTCTTTGAACCGTGTTATTCAGGTCATATTTATTTATTCTGCACCCCCATGTGTCAGGCGCTGTTCTGGATGTGGGAACATAGGCGTAAACAAAAAGTTCCTGCTCTCATGAAGTTTGTGCTCTGGTAAAACACGCATGATAATAAATGACCACTTGGAGTTGATTGAATGAATAAAATAGGTACCTTGCCTTAAGCACTCATTATAGTGCTCCGTCCGGTAATTAGCTGATTTAACCACCCTCTCCTTGCTTTCTACCCATCGGAGGACAAGTAGTGTCACAGGCTCGGGTGGACCCATGAGGGACCAGAGGACGTCTTGAGTGGCAGCCTTCCAGATCTACAGAAACCATAGAACGGACTCCCTAAGAGTAGACTGTGGAATATTCTTAGAGAAATTAGAGAACGATGCCGCCTCCACAGCTGAATACAGCCGCTGTCTGTTCTCCTTTGGCTTTATTCTGGAGCCCAGATGCTGAATACACCACAAGGACACGAGGTGAGCTGGTGCCAGAGGAGGCATATTCAGCCTCACAAGCAAATAGCTGGGAAGGCATTTTAACACGTGGTTTGCTCTTGTCCCTTGTTGTAAAAGGTATCCTATCAGTTAAAAGCATTACATTTCGGGAATTCCCCGGTGATCCAGTGTTTAAGACTGTGCTTTCACTGCCAAGGGCCCAGTTTCAATCCCAAGTCCAGGAACTAAGATCCCACAAGCCCCACGGCCAAAAAAAGAAAAAAAAAGGCATTACATTTCTTAAACGATTGACGTTTGGGATTACATCTTTTACTCTAAACAGGCTCTTCAGGGTGAAACAGAGAGATCACCGTGGGAGAGAAGAGGCCCTGGGATGGACGTCTGAGGTTCCTGAACATTCATTCAAAGGGTGGGGTGAGGGACACGGAGAGGCAGCTGCTGCAGAGGCAGATGGGGTGGGTAGGAGTGGGGAAGCGGAAGCTTGGGAAAGGCAGCGGAGAGGACGCTGCAGAGAAGACCAGGAGGATTTGGAAATCAGGGCGTGGCTTCCAACCGTGGCCTCGGGTGCATCCAGAGAGCAGTGGGCTGGGGAATCTATGAAGGATAGCAAAGAAGAGACAATGAGAGCAGGAAAAAATGTTAAGATATTTGTCTGTGAAAAACAAGAGAGGGGTGGGGGGCAAGGGGATTATCTAGGTAAGGGAAATGTGGAGTTGAGAGAGAATGTTTTAAATGAGGAATGATGAACACTGATCTGGTTGATGGAATTTTCTTCATAGGTAAAAGCAACAAATAGTTCTGGCAAGAAAAAGGATTTGTTGTAAGAATCCCATGTAGCCCACGGCGAAGGTCTTCAATTTGGCATTCTTTCCCAAGGCTCCATTGCCTGGGATAGCTTTAATAAGGGAATCTGTTTCCAAGTTACTAGGGTCCTAAAGTTGATCTGCCTGAGGATACCTCCTGCTGGCATTCCTTTCCCATCTCTTTCATAAATGCCCTTCTCCCACTTCACACACACACACAAAGCAAAATGTTGTAGAGATGTCTGGGGCTCCCAGCAATTAGTCAAACTTGAAATAACTGGGGTTGCGACATCATCTACAAACCGGGGGCCATAAGGCACCTGCCCACCTCTGCCATCCAACTGAGAGACCTTTCCAATCACACTTTAATTTTTATATTTTATCATTATTTATCAAAAACTGTGAAATATGTGTATATTGATAATTGATTAATAATAATCATGGTGAGTATAACTAAACCCAGGGTTTTTTTTTTTTTTTTTACAAATAGAGCCTAATGATCAAAAGAAATGAAAAATAAAATAAACTTAAATTCATTTTTATTACAGGGAAATATGATAAGATGATCAAAAAGACATACAAAATATATTGCATTAGGATAAAAATGTGTGGAGAAAGTAGAATGGTTATAGGCTTTGAAGGACAGTAAAATTTTTTGTTTGTTCTTGTGTGCTTTCGGTGGACAATGGTAGGTATCAAACTGCTGTGGTATTTATTTTCCCTTGGATATATTTTTTAAAGTAATGTTGCAGTTGTATTCTAAAATGCAAATATTTACAAAAAGCTAGAAATGTACAGTCTCACAATTATTTAAACTTACGATTGGGAACTTTGAGAGGGCAACTTTAAAATGTGCAAGGGAGTCCTCAGTTTGGGGATATTATTTTAGGGGTACATGGGTAAAGATGTTTGATAGCAGTTGGCAAAGGAATCCAAGGAAAGGCAGAACAAGCTTTGGAAAGCCCAGGAAGGCACAGGCACCTCAGTTCCTGGGCTTCCTGGGCTCTGTGGGCACCGCCATGAGCACAGTTCAGCCGCAGCCCCTCTCATGTATCTGACTTTCAGCTCCAGAGCCCAAGTCTGGGCCAAAGGAGGCTGAATGGAGTTGTGCTCACTGCTCGGAGGGTGCCGGGGACACTGTAGTGAAAGTTGCACCAGGATCCTTTGAAATGTAGGGGATGCTAGTTCTCGCATAGGAAATGCAGAGTGTGCTTATCCAAAAAGGGGCAATCTGGGCCAGCCTGGAAAAGACAGCGACAGCCTATTGCAAACATGTTCAAGGGGAAGATCCAGAGGAACGAGGGAATATATGATGACTGGGGGCCGTCCCAGGACAGGATCCTGAGCACAGGTAGGACTAGACAGATGGAGGGACACCCCTTTTGTCATGGCTGGAGCAAGGAGGAAAGACTAGGGGAGGATGCGGGGCAGTTCTGCAAGTGAGCTGAAAGGAGGTCCAGAGAGCTGGCCCAATGGATGGTCTCCAACGTTTCTATTAAGTAGGGGAAGCCATGGTCCACTCCCCATGACAGCCAAGTGGGTCAGGAGTTTGGGGACACAGAAGCTATTTTCTCATGTTTTTCAAGATTTTTGTTTGTTTTTGTTTTTAACAGAGTCTAACATTCTTAGCACACGGATGCAGTTACAATCCACGTAACTACCTCCTCCATTTGGGCTCCATCCCCCCCAACACAACTCCAGACCGAGTCAGTTTCCCCTCTGGCTCCCCCAGCTCTTTGTACACATCTCTTATGGCTCTGACCATATTTATCACTGGAGTGTTGAGGATGAATGGGGATGGTAGTAAATTGCAATCAGATTAGTCATAACTCCTTTGGCTCCCACACACGTACCCTGGGGTCCTTCCACACTGGGCTCAAACCTGGTTTGATTAGAACCTTCATGTATTTTGCTTAAGTTTTAGAGAGGTGACGGCTAAACTCCCTTTTCGGTGTTCTTCTTTGACAGTGTAGGAGGAGCGCTGTATGAGAAACTGGAATGCTTCCAGATAACGCTGCCCACGGGCCCCTGACGGACGAGTGGTCCAGACCTACACCTGAGTGAGCATCCATCCTCTCCTGCCTCTCACTCCCTCACGTACACCCTCACACACCCCCCTTGGAGCACTGTGTACGTAGTTTTCTCTGAGCGGGTCCTCAGAGCTGAGTAAAGTCATCATTCTAAGGCCCCCAAATAAGTTGTGGTTAAATGACAACCACCCTTCCCTTTTCTCCTTTCCCTAATCAAACTTACGTTCTTTATAACTTCTAAGTGAATTCAACATAAATATCCATACATGAAGCCAAGTTAGAACAAATACCAAGAATCCAGTCAAGGTTTCTTAGGAATCATAAGAAAAAACTATCTTCTGTGAATTGAACTATAGAATCTTAAGAGTCAACTTGAGATAAATAAGATTTGAGGTTTATGGTTAGTTCTTTAAAATAATGCAGCGCTTCAGAGGAATCCCCGACCTTTTTTTTTTTTTTTTTTTTTTTTTTTTTTTTTTTTTTTTTTGCGGTACGTGGGCCTCTCACTGTTGTGGCCTCTCCCGTTGCAGAGCACAGGCTCCGGACGTGCAGGCTCAGCGGCCATGGCTCACGGGCCCAGCCGCTCCGGGGCATGTGGGATCCTCACGGACTGGGGCACAAACCCGCGTCCCCTGCATCGGCAGGTGGACTCTCAACCACTG
The DNA here is from genome assembly GCF_964341445.2 of Mesoplodon mirus. Taxonomy (NCBI): domain Eukaryota; kingdom Metazoa; phylum Chordata; class Mammalia; order Artiodactyla; family Ziphiidae; genus Mesoplodon; species Mesoplodon mirus. The sequence continues at coordinate 17,089,062 of NC_138986.1, forward strand.
TGCCACCAGGGAAGCCCCCGACTTTCAGAATATATGAAATAGCCCCATTTACAAGAGGGATTGGGGGAGTGGGGAATAAAACAATGATTTGTAAATAAAACCTACCATGGTAGCACTTCCTATATTGAAATCCACCAGTGGATTTAAACTATTCTATCAAAATTTTAAATACTCGTAACTTTAACACAGCGGTTCCACATGCTAAGTGAAGAAGTGTGGGGAAATGCTGTCATTCCTATATGGAAAAATGCATATGCAGTTATCTTTGTCAATGAATACAGCATTTCTGAAAAGATATGGAAACACTGGTTATAATACTTACCTGTAGTGTGAGAAATAGGTGGCTGAGAGAAAAGGAAAGGGTCACTTTTTGGTCTGTCTCAAGTGCACATTTTACCTACTCAAAATGTTGTATTACACACTCCCTCCTAATTAAAAATGTGTTTTTATATCAACTGTGGCACACTAATATTGAAAAATGATTTTTGTCAAGTTAGTTGATTTCTAGAATATCCCAATCTAGATGTTTTTCTCTCTCAGTGGAAGACCTGGATTGTTTCCATTTAACGACACATGATATTGGGCAAGTCTGCAATGGACTCAAACTCTTCATTTGAAAACAACGGGTTTAGACTAGAGGTGGCTTCCAAAAATCTCTTTCTGGGCTAAGATGCTGCAATTGTGTGACTTGATTATGCAATATTTGAAAAAAACCTGAAATAAATTGGCAAAGAGAATCTGAGTGAGTATGATAGTGAGTTTTTGTGATGTGGCAGAAGTAATTGTGTACAACTACTATTTTTACAATATATTTCATTCTTGGGCTTCCCTGGTGGCGCAGTGGTTGAGAGTCCGCCTGCCGATGCAGGGGACACGGGTTCGTTCCCCGGTCCGGGAAGATCCCACATGCCGCGGAGTGGCTGGGCACGTGAGCTATGGCCGCTGAGCCTGCGCGTCCGGAGCCTGTGCTCCGCAACGGGAGAGGCCACAGCAGTGAGAGGCCCGTGTACTGCAAAAAAAAAAAATATATATATATATATATATATATTTCATTCTTAAACCACACTTCATAAATTCCCTTTCATTTCTACTCTACGTACCTCTATAATACCCAGGGAACAACAAAAGAGGCATATTCAACTGAAGAAATTTATTTATTTTTTTTCTAGGTACATAGATGACATAATTATAGACAAGTTTTGATACATAGGAAAACCCTCTGTCCACCTTTTTGCTAAATGAATCATCACAATAATTTTTACAATTTTTAAAACAATACACAGCTTTCTTGGGCCGAAGCAATCGCAAGAACATATTGGTACTGGTATATTACAGCTACTTACAATGTTTAAGAACAGCAATGGAGAAAAATAAGTTATTTAAATATTGATTTCATATACAGAAAGTGCAATGTTGTTAGTTGTTATATAATTTGCTTGACAGTTTCTTGTTTATCAATTTAAAATCGAGATAACTTGGACTCAGACTATTATATTTTTTTTCTGAAAATAATACAGTACACACATGCAGCATTGACTTGGTGAATTGACTTCTTTTGCTGCAATTATGAAGGAAAGTTTGCTCTGTCAGGAACGGATTTTCAATCGACTAGTTATTTCCAATTTCACCTATACCTGGAAAGAGAAAAGGCCTCTGACTAAGGCAAGGCCAGGAAAATCTACTTCTTGGTTATCTGGGAATGTAAGTAGTGGTTGGGACTGGCTGCACTTCCTTGTAGACAGCTTCAAAGGAAAAAATGACACACAATGGATGTGTAGCTACCTGAGCCAAACTGCCTCTCCAGGTTTCTTTTGTGCTTTCCAAAGACAACAATTTTCACCCTTCCTCAACATTCTGCACCAAGTGCAATGGATTCAAACTGGATATTGCTGAAGCTGACCACCTGTCTTCTGGCATCCACAGGAGGCCCCAAACCACCTCGGTCAAACATCACACACACACATTCAGGCTTTTCTAAGATCAAATTAAAAGTTTAAAGCAAAAGAAGACCAAACAAATACTAAAAGTAAAAAAACAAAAACAAATTTTTTTTAAAGCACAATAAAGTAAAAATAACCTCAGATTCCACAGACTAGGAAGCCCTTCCCACTGAAAATGATTCATGGTCCCTGAATTTCACTTCTATGCAAAGGCAATGATTTCCAAAGAAGAATGAAAAAGATACAGTTTGGCATTCTCAAAAACTCATATTCAGAAAGCTCCCTTTTCTGGCACCACTTTTACATGAAGTGAACATCTTACCGTGAAAATGAACGAACACTTTCCCCTTCTCCTCTGTTACCTATTACCTGACTTTATGTGTGGTCTTTTAGCTCAGCTTAAGCTATGAGCAGGCTCTCCCGGATGTCCTGCTGAGGTACGGAACACGCAGGGTTAGGAGCCCGTTTTACAGTGCCCACCTCACCACACACTTGAAATCCCTTCCAGTGACATAGGAGAGCCCTGCAGCCCGGTTACCTTCTAAATGGAATGTCACAGCCCACAGGAATGTCACACCCCAGATGACAAAAATGGGCTGTTTTGAAGAGTTCAACAGAAATTTGGCAGCTTTAGCTTTTTTCCTACATTTCCACAACTTCTTACATGGCATCTTATAGAAGGTGACTATTATTGAAGAAATATAGATTATTCTTTCAAATGCATACCAAAAGCATGAAAAAAAAAGTCACCTGAGAATGTCCTTTTCCTCAGAAACATGGATCCAGATATATAAAGCAAATAGTAAAATGGTTTTGTAATTAATGAAATCACCTTTTTCTCCCCCTCCCCTGAGGGATATCGTTTGTTTTAATGAGTAGATGAAATATTACAGAACTTTTAAATCAAGGCTCAAAACATTTCTATTGTAAATGATCACACCCAGTGCTTAAAATAGGGTTCATGATAAGAATGTAAAGGAAAATCACTTTGTAAGCAATTGTTAACCATAATTTCTGTTTGCTAGAGAATCAGCCACTAGACTAAAAGAGAATGCTGAAATCAGTCGGAAGACAACTGAAAATATGCAACTACTTAATATATGGCCAATGTAGTTTGGCTCCAAAATGAACCTTTATTATATTTAAGTGAATTATCTAAATAAGAAAAGATGGAAAATAGTATTTTAATTATAAAACCAAAAACAAAAACTTTTAAAATATCTTATAAACTACTTCCCTTTTAAAAGACAACCTCCTTAAATATTCAACTTACAATGACCTTTTGCAAAGGTGATCTGTTAGCTAATGACTGAATTTTGGAATGGACACGGTCAAGATTCCAAGTCAATACTGCAGCACAACGACCAACATGGTAACAACAATAAACTGATTAAAATGAAAGATCATAACCTCAAACACACACATATACTCTCACACGTGATATCTTTGTGAATTTAAGAGCGCTTTTTACCAGATTTGTAGTTAGTTTAAAAACTGAAAGTCAACATGAAATTTGGCCTGATAAACACCCCTATAAAATAAGCCATGTTAGAGTGAGACAATTAGAAAAGCCCATTTCTGCTGGAAACATCCCAGATACGTTAGATGGCAGTCTACAATGAAGATTTGGAACTATGGTTACATGGCAGTGAACACTAAGTTAGATAACTGCTTAAAAGCTTACATTAAGGCAAATAAAAGCTGATTGCTAGAAAGCAATTATTAAAATGTCTCTTGTTTATCTAAAGGAGAATAGGGCTTTTTTTTCCCCTAGTGCAGCCAGATTTTCTTATTTTTGAACAAATGAGCCTGGTCAATAGTGTACAATGACTCCCGAGTCTGTTACTTTGGCCTGGCTAAAGCCCATCTGGGCCTTGGGAACCCTGCAGGGTGACAGACAGAAGGGCTAGAAACACGCTTAGAAACAGGACAGGCCCCTCTCTCTGCCCCCTGCCCTCACCCAGTGCACCAAGACAGACTGCAGGCAGAGCATTTGTGGCAAGTTGGCATCTTTGTTCTACTGTGCCCTGAAAACAAAAATAAGTGCTTGTCTTTTCTTTGGGGGTCAAAGAGAACCACACCAATTTCCTGGAGGGGGCTTTTCTGGAGAAGAGAGTCCCGTGCCAAGATTCCTAGTTCTGCTGGCCACACACTGGGCCTTTCTTCTGGGTCTGGTCTGCATGTCCAGCCAAGGAGGAATTGCATCAGCATCATAAACACAGTGAACGGGTGGCTCTTGTCCAGGGAGGTCCATTTCGGGCCTGACTACATGGCCTCGGGGCCTGGTGGCAGTTTGAAGAGTCTGGCTGCGGACACGAGCTTGCTTATGTGTCTCTCCTCTGTGATGCCGGCCTCCTGAAGGCAAGTGTGGGACAGAGAAGGCACTTGGCCCAGCGTGCTGAAGCCCGCTTCAGTGAGGGCACTGGCGTACATGGGCAGACCGATGGAAACCAGCCAATCCGACACGGATGAAACGCATCCGGGAGATAGGGGCTTCCTACAGATTTCTGTGAGTCCACCGCTTGGGATCTGGGTAACCAAAGAAAGCAATTTATCAAGATTCAACAGGTGCCACTGGAGAGCTCTTTCTTCTGTGCCTAAAAGGAACGCTACTGAAATATTATATTTATTACTACACTATCAGAAAGGGATAATGCTATGAGATGTCCAAGAACATGACTAGCATCAAGAATTCTTTCCTGGGCTTCCCTGGTGGCGCAGTGGTTGAGAATCTGCCTGCCAATGCAGGGGACACAGGTTTGAGCCCTGGTCTGGGAGGATCCCACATGCTGCGAAGCAACTGGGCCCGTGCACCACAACTGCTGAGCCTGCGCGTCTGGAGCCTGTGCTCCGCAGCAAGAGAGGCTGCGATAGTGAGAGGCCCGCGCACCGCGATGAAGAATGGCCCCCACTCGCCGCAACTAGAGAAAGCCCTCGCACAGAAACGAAAGACCCGACACAGCCATAAATAGATAGATAGATAGATAGATAGATAGATAGATAGATAGATAAATAAATAAATAAATAAAAATTCTTTCCTGACTTCTCAAAGGTGAGACAAATCTTCAAGGAAGTGTTGGAGGTTCCAGAAGGTACCTGGAATTAGATCTAACCCCAATTATGTGTGTAAGTCTCCAAACTGTAATCATTTATATTTCTGGCTCTTTTGTCTCATGGGGGTCACGCTATTCAACTAATGATCCTTATGGTGCCTGAAGAAGCAAACCTATGTGATAGTGTGAAAAGTAAGATACTCAGTGGGTAAGGTTTTTATAAAGTAGATTTTCTTCTGTATTTTGAATCTACATTAACATCCAGAAAATTAAGCATTTAATCAATATAGTCATAAAGAATTAAAAATACAATAATAAATGTTGGCTAGGGCAGGGAAATGGACATTTATACTTGAATTCTGAGAAGGCCAAGTGCTACACCTCTCAGAAGGCAATTTACCACCAAATGTGCAAACCCTTGAGACTTTGTGCAGTCTTGATGAAGCAAATCCTCTTGAAGGAATATATCTTCAGAAATTAACCCCAAAAGTCTACAAAAATTTATTAACCAGGAGGTCCTTCACTCAAGTGTCTAAAATAAACAGCTGAAAAAAATCTAAATTGTTTCAACAATGTGGAATTGGCTGAACTAGGACATACCTACTAAAGCACCTTGAAAAATTGATAAAATAAATTTTAGTAACAAAGAAAGAGGTTCACCACCGGATAACTGAAAACAATAAGGTTTACAAACTGTACATGTACTATTATACATGTGCAGAGAAATGACTAGATGGACTTTTTCACAGTGCTGGGGTTATGGATAATTTTCAGCTTTTTCTCTCCAAAACGGTATTTTTAAATCTTTGTAGGCTGAATAGGTCTTACTCTCTCCCAGGTGTCTCCCTTAGATAGCTAGAACGAACCCTGGGCTACTTAGCGGCTGCTAGCATGCTCATCATTAAGCTCTAGAACTGAATGGACTTCAAAAAGCTGGGTGAGGGGAGCCCCGAAGCGTGGGCTGCTTACCGCCATGCGGTGCTGCTTTCGAAGCAGCTTCACGCGGATCTGGTCCATGTTGGTGGCAACGTCCCTCTCGGGCTGATCTAAGTCTTCCGCATATCTCTGTACCAGGGCCTCAGGAATCCCACAGCGGCCGTGCTGCGAGGGAACAGAAATCTCTTATCGAGGGTTGCGAGGATCTTTTTCCTTCCCCAAGAACGGCAAACACAAGGTAGGATAAGACATTAAGCTACTAGAAAATAGGACCAAAAGTTTTAATTTGAAGTGAATATATTTTCTTTAGTGTCAGGATGGATGTTTTAGAGACAATACTTTTACGTCTTTATCTTTTAAGTAGTTATGAGCTCTAGAAAAATGTTTTGAAATATGGTTAAAGCAGGACACAATCATTCTCTATTTTGGGGTCCAACACCCTCACCTCACTCTTATCTGATCATTTTGCAAAATGTTATTGAAGACAGTCTTCTAACCTGCAGGGGAGAAGGGCAAATTTGTGCCCTACAGAATCTACTGTTGGTTTCTCAAGTACAAAGTAGAGTTATACCGCTATATCACTAGACCAGCATTTACTGTACAGTAGAATTCTCACTACTTTCCATTCAAAGGGGTTCATTCACTAAATATCAGAAGGCAGAGAAGTATTTTATTGTAAGGCACTCTTGGTCCTAAGAAGTTTATAACAAAGACTCCTGGGAATGCATTATAACAATTCATGCATTCCTAGGAGTAACATACAGCTACATCTATTATCGTGTATTTGTATTCAAAGTCATTTTGGTATTGGCAGATCTACTCTTTTTTATTTTTCTTCAAATGAGAAATGAGTTTTCATTATAGGTCTCAATGTTTTTAGTACAATGAGGTATCTTTTCCCCTGTTACCCATACAGATAATTAGACAGTACAATTATTACATCTGAATAGGGCTCTACAATTTTCAAAGTAGGTTCAGGTTTATTTTATTTGCTCCTATTAATACCTCTAAGAGGTAGTTATGCAGGTCATTATTAATTCCATTTTATGCACAGGGAAATGAAATGGGGATCTGTTAAAGTCTAAAAACAAAGATGTTGAAGAAGACATGGAAACTGGAACTCACGTCTATCCTTTCAGGAACTGGGCCTAGTACTGACTGACAGCTCTCCCTGCAAAGGATAGCTGCCCCAAATTAAATACAAACAAGAGAAAGAAGAGAAGAGAAAAGAAGAGAAGGGAAAAGAGAAGAAACCCCTGAGGCTGTGTCTGCATTTAATCTGGGCACCGTGCTACCGGTTCATTTGAACACCAAGCGCGGGGCGGCAGGAGCCCCCACCGTGGGCCACCCGTATGGTCACTGTCCATCGGCCCTCGCCGCCAGCTGGCCTCCGGGGGCTGGGAGGTGGGGGGCAGTGCCGTTCCTCTCGCCTGGCCCCCGCCCGACTTAGAAGAGCCTGTGCGGTGGGGTCAGGGCCCCAGATACCTTATCGGAATAGGGCTCCTCGGTGAGGTCGATGCCTTCGGCCCGCAGCTTCTTCTCGGTGAGCATCTCCAGGTCCACCCCGCGGGTGCAGGAGACCTTCCTGGCCAAGGCAGGGCCAAGCCGCACGCCATGCTCCTGGAGGCTGGCACTCTCAGGCAGCTCCGACAGCCAGGGTGGAGGCCTGGTGCTCGGCGGGCTGCCCGGCTCCGGCTCTGGGGGAGGCCTGGCTACTGGCGGCGGGGGACAGTCACTGGGGCCGCCGGGGCTGCCCTTTTTAAGGGGCAGGCTAGGTGCATCGGGGCCAGGGGCACCGGGGGGACCAGGAGGGACCGGAGGCAGCCCATTGGCGAGGCGCTCCCTGCTCTTCTTGGCGGGGACGGGGGGAGGCTGGGCGGGAGGTCTGGCCTGCGTTCTGGCCTCGGGGCCCCTCTGCTCAGCATCCATGCCTTCTTTGGTGCCCGGAGGGTGATGTGTCCCTTCGAAATCGAGCCCTTTCCTGTGACCCTCAAGAGGCGTCCTTGTTAAACCGTGTTTAACGGCGGGTGGTTGGGCGTCATAGGTTTTGGGAAAACACGGAGGAGGGGATGTGCCATGTGAAAAGGCAGCCATCGGGCCATCCAGTTTCTTAGTAGTCGTTTTCTGAGGTTCAGAAAATCTCTTGCTTTGGGTCAGTAGCAGTGCATTGTTAACAGCAGAATCTAGTTTGGGGCTTTGAATCTTTGTGATGGAGGGCGCTATCTTTTGTGGCACTTTGGGTACAATCTGAGGGGAAGGTTCTGTCACCTCACCAGGCACATCTTTTTCAGGCTCTCCTTGAAGGTCATCCAGGGAGTGGGATCGGGGCCAAGTCTCCACGGTCTGGGGGCCCTCCAGGGTCTCACAGCTCCGGCAGATGGAAACAGGGAGGCTCCTTCGGTTTTTATTCAAGTCAGTCACACATGGGGGATCACAGTGCTTGGAGGTGTGAGGGGTGAGACCACTGCCCAGCCTCCCCTCCCCTCCCGGCTTCAGCGCGTCTACTGGCTTCGTTAGAGGCAAGGTTGGGTAGTTGCCCAGCTGATTCCTGTTGAAAGACTTCACGCTGGACTCGGCTGAAGATTTGGCAGAGGGGCTGGTTTTCCGAGACTTGCCTACGAGACAAGGAAATATTTTACAATCACATTTTAAAAAGCGCATCAGGGGCTTCCCTGGTGGCGCAGTGGTTGAGAGTCCGCCTGCCGATGCAGGGGACGCGGGTTCATGCCCCGGTCCGGGAAGATCCCACATGCCGCGGAGCGGCTGGGCCCGTGAGCCATGGCCGCTGAGCCTGCGTGTCCAGAGCCTGTGCTCCGCAACGGGAGAGGCCACAGCGGTGAGAGGCCCATGTACCACCAAAAAAAAAAAAAAAAAAAAGCAAATCAATCAAACTGATGTAAAAGGTGTGCTAATGTAATTGAAATCTCCAACTCTTACATCCCACTGTTGAATTACATTAAGGACATAAAATCACCACTGGTGATGTAGAGTTACTGTGGTCCCATGTTTATTTTTAGAAAGAATTCTTAGTCTTATTAAAGGATTCAGGGAGATGAAAGTTAATTGAGTTATGTGGAAAGAAAATATGCTGTGTCAGGCAATAAAATAAATCTAGGCCTTATGTCTGTTCGTAGCTGCAGTCAGTGTGGAACAAGGCACACCCACACCCCATTTAGGAGCCACACTGATGGGATTTCTGTTTAAGGAGTACAGTTTCCTAAGACCATGGTTGAAAAAAGGAGGTAGGACTGAATTCTGGGACAAGTTCTTTAAATGGTATTCCCCAAGGTTCACTGGTGACCGGTGAATTTTCAAACCTTTCAAGCCCTCCCTGCTTTGTGTTTTGCTCAGGTGTGTAAAATAAAGGTACCCTGGAAACAGTCAGCCGACCTTGGTACAAATGAGTAAGCAAGCTGAAGTGTGTCGCCACAGACAATCTATTAGATACTGATATGGTTCTAATTGCCACTGAAGCGATAGACCTGATTAAAATAAAATGATTGTCAGACTGATAACTGAACTTATCAACCAGTCACAGTCTACTTAGTTGACAACTGTTGACTGATACTAATTGTTACTGCTGTCTTGTGAACAGAGCCACCCATGGTAACCCTGAGTGCACCTGACCCCAATCCACTTAGGATTCCTCTTCTGTTTGAGACAAGTAAGCTGTCTGAATTTCCTACGGACTGCTTCCCGACTGTTAGGACAGGGAAGCAACAAACAAGGCATGCGGCCCTCAAATGGCCCTCTCCCTCCGAAACTGCTCAGGCCGTGCCGCCGCTGCTCGTGTGGCCCTGATGGATGGTCTACTTGGTAAGTTGTTCTCCTTATGGACCTAATAGTTCCCAACTCTCAAATGTTGGTTTTTATTGCGAAAAGAAGAGGACATAGGAGACACAATTTAGGTTTTATGGCTGCAGGTATTTTAGGTGGAATTTATTCACCTCACACAGAAGTCAGCAGAGGCTAACTAGAAACGAGAATGGCGAAGAAGTCAGAAAGGAAAAGGTGAGCACCGCGTTCTCGATGGTCAGAGAATGGTCTCTTTTCAGAACACTGCACTTTTAAATCAGTACTTTTCAAAGCAGGAGGATACTTTTTTTTTTTTTTTTTTTTTTTTTTTTTGTGGTACGTGGACCTCTCGCTGTTGTGGCCTCTTCTGTTGCGGAGCACAGGCTCCAGACGCATAGGCTCAGCGGCCATGGCTCACAGGACCAGCCGCTCCGCGGCATGTGGGATCTTCCCGGACCAGGGTACGAACCCACATCCCCTGCATCGGCAGGCAGACTCCCAACCACTGCGCCACCAGGGAAGCCCAGGAGGATCCTTTTTAATGAAGCTTCATTTATAAAACAGATCAAAGTTGAAGTGTGGAGGTTTCTCAAGGCCCAGGTCCACACACCGCCACCAAGGCCCCTATCCTCGGGACCCTGCAGACCACAGTTAAAAACCAGGGCCTCAGGCAGCATGAGCTTGTGAACCAGAAGTTATGAACTGCGTAAGAGGGACTGCTTCTGTAAACCTTGCATTTATTTCTCCACTCGGTGAAAATACTCTCCTAGTAAAACCAGAACAAAATCGTGCAGCTTGGTTTAATGTTTGAGAAAACAAAGGTGGGGAGGTACCATGTCCTTAACTGTTACGTGGACAAAGCAGAAAAGATGGGTGGGGGGGAGAAATGTCAAATCTATTTTGAAAACATCTTGCTTTTCAAGTGCTTTTGGTTGGTTTGAATTGTGGACTTCCGGCAATTTCATATCTTCAGTGTACATGTTTATGTTGCTTTTCAAAGTGAAATTTATGGTTGATCCTGTTGTTCCAAAATTTGTTTAGTAAATGTCTTCTATGTGCACATAACTATGGAGGATATACGTAAACCACTGATTCAAACTGAGTCCACATTTGTAGTGGGTATGGGAGCCAAAAACATGCATTCTCCAATAACTTCCAGAAACTAGATCATGAGGAGGGCTGGCCCAGTGATGTGAAGTTTGGGGGTCATAACTCTGAGTCCCCAGTCATGCTGTCTGTGGGGAGAAAGGAAGCACCATATTGGATGTGGGTAATTATATTCTTTCTGTCTAGCTGGTCTGAAGTTTTGAGATTTTTTAAAAACAAAAATGTGCTCTTTAAGATTTAATTATATACCCTTCATTCAGAGATCTAGCTTTCATAAAAATGAAGAAATGTTTGAATAGACTTTTCACATTGTTTTAATATGAATTAAGATATTTTCATACTGTAATGATGATATACTGCTACCAGGATCTAACCTTTTTTTGTGGGGTTTTTTTGAATTTTAGAATTTTATTTCTTTTTTATACAGCAGGTTCTTATTAGTTATCCTTTTTATACATATTAGTGTATATATGTCAATCCCAATCTATCTGTTTATGGAAGGAGTCATCGTGCAACTGCAATTCCTGAACTAACGAGCATGCCTGTTTCCCCAGGGCAGTGTCCAAACACCGAGGGCCGCCCCTGCTCAGGCTTTACTGTCTATTTAAGAAGAAAACTTGAGGTGAGGGATGATGATGATACTGAAGGAACCAAACCTTCATGCCCTGGCTTTGCATCATGTTCTCAGCGGGGATCCTCAAAATCCTCATATTGAAATGAGAGACTCACGGATGACAGTCCCAAGCACCGGGATATTCTTGCTCTTCAGAATAAATAAGCAAACAAATAGGCAAAGAGACCTTTTATGGTATATGTTGCTTTTTTCCTTGTTCCCAAAATAGGTCCACCTATTTTCATCTAATCCATGGTTTGTGAAAGTACTTATGATAACATACAAACTAAATCCCTTCTGGCTTGAAGTTCAACTAAGCCCCGATACCCCTGGCTGATGTATGACGACATTAAGTAGTTAGAGTATGGACTTGAAAATGCTTATGGTATTGGAAAGTCAGGTCTAAAATATTGTCCACCATTGACTGAGAGCCTATTATTATGAGTCAGAGTGGTGCCAAGAGGAAAAGAACAAGGGCTTCAGTTATTATTTAATTTCTCTTTAGCATCCTCATCTATAAAATATGCACTGCAGGATCTGAGTGATAATTAGCAATTGCATACGTGCGCACCTAGCCCACTGCCTCACTCATAATCAGTGTTTACAAAGTGCTAGGTATTTTTAATATATTATTACTTTGTATTAGAATAATCTATTAAAAAAACCTCACATCACCATTTAAGAAATAAGGAGGAGGACTTCCCTTGTGGTGCAGTAGTTAAGAATCCGCCTGCCAATGCAGGGGACACGGGTTCGATCCCTGGTCAGGGAAGATCCCACATGCCGCAGAGCAACTAAGGCCGTGCGCCACAACTACTGAGCCTGCGCTCTAGAGCCCACGAGCCACAGCTACTGAGCCCATGTGCCACAACTACTGAGCCTGCACTCTAGAGCCTGCGAGCCACAACTACTGAGTCCTTGTGCCACAACTACTGAAGCCCGCGTGCCTAGAGCCCGTGCTCCGCAACAAGAGAAGCCACTGCAAGGAGAAGCCCATGCACGGCAACAAAGAGTAGCCCCCGCCCACGAGTAGAGAAAGCCCGCGCGCAGCAACGAAGGCCCAACGCAGCCAAAAATAAATAAATAAGTAAGTAAATAAATTTGTTTAAAGAAAAAAAAAGAGGTAAGGAGGAGTCGGAGATGTAATTTGGCCAAAGTCTTCAGCTATGCCCTATTCACGTTCAAACCCCAGGTCTCCCCACTCTAAAGCCCCACAGCTCTTTGCATGATCCAGATGGGGGGAGGGACCTAAACCTCTAAGAGCAGCAGGACAATGGAAAGTTTAGGGTCCCTTTCTCTGACACACAAGTTTAAACTCTTTCCAATTATGTGCTATGTGGGATGGAAGAGTAACTGATGAAAGACCTCTCTACTCATTTCTCAACGTCATCAGTTGCCTAGGTTCTTGAGAGATGTTCCTCCCTCCTAAGGATCTTAATTAAGCACCATTCACCCTGGAAAAACTCCTCTCCCTATTGCCAGTTTTCCCAAAAGCAATGGCTCAGGCTGAGGAAGAAAGACAGTCATTAGCCAAAGCACAGATGTCAAGAAATGGCCCAGAAGGCTTGCGTATGGAGATGCATTCATGATTATTTGTGCTGACAGTACCGTTTTCCAAGTTCTCACTGCTTTCATAGCATCCTGAGTCTCGTGGAGAGCATCCACTCAAGCCCTGGCTGTCAACAAGCAGCTTCTCCTGGGATCCGAACTGGTCGCTGTTACCTAAAGAAGATGAAAACATAGCATGGGATCGTAAGAGGAATGAAAAGTAGGCTCCAAATCAACTGCATCCCAATTTTATCCTCAGCTCTCACAATACATTTTGAAGCCTTGGACTTTGGAAGAGAACAAATTATTTTCAAGTAAATGAGATAAAAATGAACGAGTGAGGGCTTCCCTGGTGGCGCAGTGGTTGGGAGTCCACCTGCCGATGCAGGGGACACGGGTTTGTGCCCCGGTCTGGGAAGATCCCACATGCCGTGGAGCGGCTGGGCCCGTGAGCCATGGCCGCTGGGCTTGTGCTCCGCAACAGGAGAGGCCACAGCGGTGAGAGGCCAGCGTACCACAAAAAAAAAAAAAAAAAAAAAAAGAATGAGTGAGATCAGAACACTTTTCTTTTCAAATCAAGTATCACAGGAAGGTAAGTTTGTAGAGAGAGGACATAGCTGAAATACATCAATGCCTTTTAAGTTACCCTCAGGCCAACCACGGAGAGGAGAAATTCAGAGCATCATGTCAAAAGTCGGGGGAGAGCAACCACAGTCTGCACATTCTATAAAGAGGGCATGGCTGGCCTTATGTAGGTTCAAAGTTACAGGAAGACTGTCTTTCAATCATTATGCAGACTAAATGCTTGGTCGATAAAAATGGAAACCAAGAAAACATTTTCTACCTAAAATAAGTAGTTGATGATGAATGGCTTTAATTTACTTTTCTTTCTCTTCACTTCGCCTCCCCCCCCAGCACACACACACACACACACACACACACACACTAAATCAATAAACCAGAAATCTGATGCCTTTTCTTGGGTCATTAAAAAAAAATTGCGGGAAGGCTGAGGGCTGCCATTCCTACTGTCCACTGACCACTTCCTGTTTGTATTTCTCACATGGAAAGCATTTTATAACAGAAATCATGGCGGAACAAGCCCTTAAATTCGAGCACCAAATTAAGAAATGCTATTTTTAAAGTGATTAATGAAAAATTAACTAATTGGAAGCAAAAGAGAAAAACCCTTTCCCCTCCCCCGCACCGAACGTGGAACATTCTAGAGTGGTGTCCTCATTGTGTGGAGGAGTCTGTGGATTTGGAATGGCCTTTGTTCTAGCCTAGCATGTTATTTTGGCAAATGAGACTTATAAAATGAGGGCTTGGAGCTATCAATTACAACCCAGGAAGAGGAATCAAGGCAGTTTGTCCTTGGCGAGATAGTTCAGTGTATTGCAGCAGCCAAACAGACTCCAAAGTGCCGACCAACGGGAATAAAACAGAAAACTTGTCCCTGCCACTGCAGGAAAAGGCAGACTGTGCCTGCATCTTTCGGGATGCCAGCCTCACCACACAGCAGGCTACCTGAAGTTATTATGGGGAGTGAAGGGGTCCCTTGCATCGCCTGAAAACCGCACTTCAATCCATAAAATCATGAGGCCTATTCAAGGGGCCAGAGCCACTTTCTTCCTGAAGGATCCAATCAGCAGCTACTTGCAGGAACCCAACAAATTTAGCAAAATTCCCTAAAACTAAAAGCTAGTGTTGGGCTTCCCTGGTGGTGCAGTGGTTGAGAGTCTGCCTGCCGGTGCAGGGGACACGAGTTCGAGCCCTGGTCTGGGAGGATCCCACATGCCGCAGAGCAACTGGGCCCGTGAGCCACAGTTGCTGAGCCTGCGCGTCCGGAGCCTGTGCTCTGCAGCAGGAGAGGCCGCGACAGTGAGAGGCCCGCGCACCGCGATGAGGAGTGGCCCCTGCTCGCCGCAACTAGAGAAAGCCCTCGCACAGAAACGAAGACCCAACACAGCCAAAAATAAATAAATAAATAAAAGCTAGTGTTTCCCCAGGAGGTTGTCCTTCATGAGGGAGAATGAAGAGGCAGGGCACCTCTTAGATGTACTGCACACTCAAGGCCACTTCCTCCCCGCACCCCACACTCACTAGAATTAATGCCAAGGCACCAGGACGAGAAAGACGGGGAGCTGGAATCACGAACATTCTCACAGTCAAGTAAGGGCGAAGGGCTGGGTTGTGGAGCTGAAACTCCATTTGGACATGACCTGAACTTGGACTAAAGCTCTCCCCAACCCCATCTCAACACACACACACACACACACACACACACACACACACACACACACACACACACACACACACACACACACACACACACACACACACACACACACACACACACGGAGAAAGAATATGCTAAGACATTGATGAGACATCCAAACATCAAAAGGTGCTTATGCGCGAGGACACGTGCCATTTTCTGGAGCGTAGCTACCTTGGAAAAGAAGGGAAAGGAATGGGATTCTTGGATAGCAGGCCTTCCAATGGGCTTGCAACACTTAGGTCTTTAAAAAATAAGCACTGAAGTAAATATGACAAAATGGTATGTGGATTTGTTTTATTTTTCTCTGTACTTTCCTGCATATTTGAAATAATTCCCGATTAAAATTCTTATTCTTATGAAAATGATTTTGTTAAACGAGAGCTTTCATCTGGCAGACCCAGGAGAGTGGGTCTGGGATCAGCAGAAGGAACTGCCCCGGGACAATGGGAGTCTTTTCCAAATGGAACCCTGCAGGAAGGCTGGCATTCCCCGTGCACAGATGCAATGAGAGAAGCTGGACCCATCTGAGTACCAAGCACTGATGCAGATGTGCCTCTTGCTCTTATGGGGGGCTAAGCTGGAAGATGTGCAAGATCTCTCAGATCTCAGCAGGTCTCTGGATCTGTCTAGTCTGACAGAAATGTATTGTGTTCCTCTAAGGTATCAGTTACTTAGAGTACTTCTTAAACACAATGAATTTAAAAGCGCGGAATGTAGAATCTTCTAATCCTAGGATAATCCTGTATCCAGGTTCTTGGTGCTCACTGGCACCCCTGAGCCCTTGAAGCCTTTGTTTTAGAACCGCTAAAAAGAAGTACCAATTTATGTATGCAGGATGTTCTATACAGTGGCACGGCACAGATTCAAAATGGGATTTATGAAGAAGCAAAGAGCCCTCCTTAGACCTGTGAGTGAGCATCATGAGGGGCAAAGATTTCCTCCTATAAAATATGCCTAAGTGCACACCTCAGGACGTGATCCCGGGAGGGACAAGGAGTCTTAGCCCTTGTGGCGTGACGGAGACAGACCCTGCACCTTGTACTCAGAATTTAGCTTTGCTCCTCCAGTGTCTAAATGCTAAAGGAAATGCAATGGATGGAGTTTATAAACCAGCTGTTCTCAGTGGCTGAGGAAGAGCAGATGAACTATCTTACAGAGCAGATGTGGTCCAGGAGACTGGATGATTGCACATTCATTGATATTCATGTGGCTGGTTGGCCATTCCAGGCACTGGGCCAGGCTCTGACACAACCTGGCCACAGATCCCCAAGGTTTCTCCTGGGGAGCTCCAACACTAAAGAGACCAGGTTATCAAGTGATATTAACTACGAAACACAATTCCCTCCAAATCTATCCCTGAAGGCAGTGTGTTTATCTAGGGTTTAGGCGTCTATTTGATGGTGTGTCATCAGTTAATTTAGAGGGAGGACTTATGAAGCAGAAGTGAATTGAACTGCACTGAGACACATGCTTCCATGTCTCTTGGGCCTGATACATTCAGTAATGTACAATTTTTTTTCCCACCATTCACCATGGTTTTGGTGTGTCTTTTAGCAATGGAAATGCTATTAGCTACTGATATCCCTGAAACAGACCATTTGAAAGGAAATGCATTTGAATTCAATAACTGGCAAGGATACTCCCCACTTCGTGATGAATAATTTCAGGAATATTTCTGATGTCAGATGGAAGAATAAAGAGCAAGATAAGACCCGGTTAATGGAGCAAAGGACACAGTGTATTCAAACAGACTACATGAAAGCTGGGAGCTCACGAAATTCTCTTCCTGGGTTGTAAACATGAGCTATCATTTCAGCTGAGAAATCGCAGCATGGAATTCTCTGCTCCACATATTCACTGGAGATTATTTCCTGCTTCTTTAATGCAAGCTGATGAATTTCATTTATTCATTAATTAACCTATTCAATCAGAAAACAACTCCTCCTGTGCTTTGAGAAGTAATGAACCCTTGGTGGGGCAAGATACTCCCAGTTTGTCAGTTGCTCTTGTGCCCAGGTATCCTAATGACCTCCTGAAGGCTGCACATCCCACCAGCCCCCAAGGTGGCATGAACTGTGTGCCTTAAGAAAACTGCAGTTCAATTCTCAGTCACTCAGAGGAGTGTTCTCCTCAAGGGTTACCTAGAAACATGCCAGGAAAGTATAGGCTAGTAAGGTTTTCTTTTGCTCCTGCATTGGCAGGAAGGTCTGCTTTGGGAATCTATGTCTTTGTGCTATTTGACAAAATACAAAATTGACCTTGGCTTTGGAAAGAGTAGGATCGAATGAGGGGTGACTCCAAGGACCCAAGCATATGCTCGCAGCTTATGGGACGCCTGCTGGTGACCTGAGAACGTGGCGGATCTAACAGTGAACACGTCTGTGCTGGGAAGGACTTACTGTCATATTCCTGTAACAGCTCCACGGCTGTCAAGAGAACAGCTCTGTGCTCTGGGTCCCTGATATTTAACTCGTCCAAATCTTCCTCCTCCAGGAGCTTAAAGGTGTCCAAATCTTCATATCCATTGAACAGGAAAGTGGGCATGTGCTCCTGGAGGGAAACAAGACAGAAGTGAGTCAGCAACCCGGTCGTGTGATCCACGACCGATGACCGGCCTCAAACCCCTAAACTCTTTTTCCATAGTCATTTTTATGCTCATTCAAAAATTAGTAAGTATCCTTTGTAGCACAGTCTGTACCTCCCAGTCCTACAGCTTAGTGGGCAGGCGGGGCACTTCATTCATCAGGGGTTAAGAAGATTTACACTGCAGGCTGAGATGGACTCCACTGGCTTGCATTTTAATTGTGCCCTTGCTGTGAGCTGAAGCCTGTAATGCCACCTAGTGTGCAGTAGAGGAGATTCTTCTTTCATTTAGAGCTACTGAAATCCAGCTCACAGGGACCTGTGACTTCCTCAGTAGCAAGACAGTTTTGCAAGGCGGAAACAGAATCTACCATGTAGACCCACCCCGCTAGATGCCGGGAGTAATGGTGGGAGAGAGGGTGGAAGGGAGAATCCTTACGGCCTCTGAGAAGCCAACCAGGGCGCCAGGAGTCTGTGCTTACAGCCCTTCCTGGTAGTGGCTTGAAGCTCACAGCTCTGTGGACTAGGAGCACATTTCGACCTGGAGTTCATGCTATCGCCCCCAGCGGAGGTCAAGGGCAGAGTCATGGTGCTGGTAACTACTTCTGTAGGATAATGGGTACTCATCATAGCAGATGCAGGGCCAGGACAGGACGGAACTAACTTTGAGATTGATGCGATCCAGGAGATCCTCCACTGACTTGGGCTGGGGGGGTCTTCCTTTCCTCCTCCTCCTGGTGGGGCGCTTGGGCTTCTCCTCTTCCTCGTTGAGCACGTCCACGTAGATGAATTTGAATGTGCCCACCTTGTTGTTCAGCAGGCCCATCCAGGTGCCCATGGGGGGTTTGCTGATTATATCAATGATGTCTCCTTTCTGTGGCCCAGGGAACAAAGACCTTTCCGTTAGGGACATTTCCAAGCACGAACCATCTGTCAATCAGAAGCGTGAATCACACGCATGTGAAGACTCTATGAAGACCAGAATCAGGGCTCCACGAGTCACCTGCTACGATGGGGAGTCTGGCGGATACCGGACAGAGCCCTCCTGACCATGCCAGATCTCACGGAGGCCCAAGGTCCCATCCCCTCTGGCCTCCTGCAGCACAGGACAGTGGCCCGAGGTGTCCGTCCACCAGGGCTCAGGGCTGGGTGGGCACCTGGCTCTCTAAATGCCCTGCCCTTACCCAGAGAGCACCTACTTCTTAGAAAAAGAATTCCCACCAATCAGATGTCAGTGGCAACCGCTGTCCTGTAATCGCTTCATACATTTCGTGGAACCCAATCTGTCCCATATGAATGTCACTGATCACATAGAGAAGCCAGTCATGTCTCTTCAGTTGGTGAAAGCACAGAGACAGGAGGGTGGAGGGCAACAGGAATTCTGGAGGGAAGCTGAGGTCAGAACACAGGGCCAGAGGGATGAGATGGTAACACAGAGGATTAACACAAGACCCTCCTCCATCGCCAAATGCTGGCTGGTTCTCTGTTTCATTTTCCACTACAGAGGAGACCAGCTTGTCAAGGTAGCAGAGACACTGGCCAGTCTGCACCACAACAGCCCAGCATTTAACAGCAAGGAGAAGAGAACACCTCTTAAAGCAACAAGGCACCCAGTGTTACTGCTCCAAGGCCAGGCAGACACACACCTTGAGCTTGAGTGAGTCTGTGTCATAGGGGCTGGGCGTGAAGTCAGTGTGCACCCTGGCGCGCCCACAGAACGGGCCCCGGTACGGGGGCTCCTCATCATCACCGTCTTCCGACTTAACACTCTCCCTGTTGCTGGTCGAGGAATCAGTGGTGCTCACTGTTTGACCACCTGTACAGGAAAACAGGCAGAACATGGGTCAATACAGATTTCCTGCACAGCAAAGCTGAAGACACTGAAGGGGGCTTCCCCTGGTGGCGCAGTGGTTAAGAATCCGCCTGCCAATGCAAGGGACATGGGTTCGAGCCCTGGTCTGTGAAGATGCCACATGCTGTGGAGCAACTAAGCCTGTGTGCCACAACTACTAAGCCTGTGCTCTAGAGCCCACAAGCCACAACTACTGAGCCCGCGTGCCACAACTACTGAAGCCCGAGTGCCTAGAGCCCATGCTCCGCAACAAGAGAAGCCACCACAGTGAGAAGCCCGTGTACTGCAACGAAGAGTAGCCCCGGCTTCCTGCAACTAGAGAAAGCCCGCGTGCAGCAACCAAGACCCAACACAGCCCAAAATAAATAAATAAATTTATTTAAAAAAAAAAAAAAGAAGGCACTGAAGGCATCACAGACTAGGAAGGTAAGGGCCAGAGGAGGGAAGTCACGAGACACAGCCAAATGTCAGGACCAGAGCAGAGTCCAGGGGAGGATCTGAGTTTTCTGACTGTTCTCCCTAATCAAGCCCCTAATCAGACAGGGGCCTCCATCAAGTTATCTTTATGACCAGGGAATCTAGGTGACACTGAGACTCCCTGATAGAGGACACCACCCTTAACATTCATAACTTCTCATTTGTCAGGCATACTATTTTACCCCATTTTACAGATGAGGAAACTTAAAGAGGTCAAGTAACTTGCTCAAGGTCAAATGCTTTTAAAGTAGTGAGTTTAAACTTGGTCTCTTCCCCCATAGCATTCGGCAGACACCACCATTGGACCGGGAGTGGTTGCACAGCATTTGTTTCAGGGACATCTGTCATTCTCTTCTCCTCTTATTATTTTTTTTCCTGTTTCTTAGTTGATTATTTTATTGCCCTGATAATGTTTTAATCAACATTTTGTATTCATAAAAGTTATGAAGACATTAGCTTTCTTTGTCAAGCCAGAAGAGAATTATTGGCACTTCCCACTACCCGAAATGCATCAGGGAAAAATAACATTACATTATTGTGTTGAATTCTGCATAAAATGTTTCTGATTAAGGACTGGAGACTGAAGAGAAGCATCTGTCTTCTCTTTTATTAAACCCCCACTAAAATGCTAACAAAGGAATTGGATTCACTGTGACAGGGAAAATAGCAGGGGGCAATGCACAGATGAGAGATTTTTACCAAAATCTATAAGACAAAAAAGTGGTCAGAGGATCGCTAATTGCTACTGTAGGTGGAGGATGCTCCCAGAGGTCAGGAGAGCAACGTGTGCATGGCAGAGCCCTGGTCCTCTCCTCTCAATCTGCTGCTCGTCTTCATGAGCCCTTCCCCTTGACCTACTCCCCGCTCCAGTCTCCAGATCTTCTGCTGGCGTGCCTTCCCTCTCTCCTCCAACCAAAATCATTACCCTCAACTTTGTGGCACTGCTAGACATCAACTACTAAACAAATAGGACTCTAGGGCCAGCTATTTTGCAGGTCTGTCTCTGTAACAGCACCTTAAGGGTAAGAACTTGGTCTAATTTATCTTTAAATTGCCTGAACCTGACACTCAGTAAAAGTCTGATTTTGACTCCAAGGAAATCATCTACGGTTGCAAACTAGACCTACTCATTGAGCTTTGACCGCTCAGAGAACTCCGCAGACTCTCCACAGAACCTCCGGCTTTGAGCTTGGGCTTGTCCATGTGTTCGCTGTCAGGCTGAGAGGATGGAGGAGAGCCCGGCATTCCATCAAGGCCTGAATCCTGAAATGGGTTTTGACAAAATTATGTTTCACCAGAGTGGATGGGTGTCCTTTTGTAATTCACAGCAGTTTAGCCCTCA
The DNA here is from genome assembly GCF_964341445.2 of Mesoplodon mirus. NCBI lineage: Eukaryota > Metazoa > Chordata > Mammalia > Artiodactyla > Ziphiidae > Mesoplodon > Mesoplodon mirus. The sequence continues at coordinate 17,110,589 of NC_138986.1, forward strand.
ACGACATCAGTCAAATCCATCTTTATACCCAAGTCTGATGCTTTACCCAAAATGTATCTTCCTTTTTAATCTAAATCCCTGCTTCATTTAAAAGTTGTGGTTCATGTATCTATTAATTAAACACTCAAAAAGTATTTTTCATGCTCAAATAGATATTTTCGAAAAGAATCTATCTATCTACCTTGTAGACAAAACATTTCGTTAAAGGCTTAGAGACTCTTCGTATACTCCCTAGTTCAGTAATAATGCTGGACTTCAAATGTAGATCAGATACAACCCACTAGTAATGTAGTATCCAGAAGTATCATCAGAGAATATTTAATCTATTTGAAGGGAAACATTTACACACACACACACACACACATACACACACACAAAGCCCAGATTCTTATATTTCTGTTTACACAAATTACTAAACTTGGCTAATAAAATACCAACTTAGGACCCAGATATACAGTTGACCCTTGAACAACACGGGGGTTAGGGGCGCCGACCCGCTTTGCAGTTGGCCCTCCTTATCTGCAGCTCTGCATCTGTGGATTCAGACAACCACAGATCATGTAGTTCTGTAGCATTTACTATGGAAAAAATCCACCTGTGAGTGGACCTATGCAGTTCAAAACCTGTGTTGTTCAAGGGTCAGCTGTACAGCAAACATACCATTTTTCTGTCTATAATCCAATTTCCCTAAGTCACCCTACGATTTTAGCTTCTTTCACTTCTTCTTCTGTTGTTAATAAACAGCTGGGAAGTCCCTTTTAGATCAGAATGCTGACAGTAGTGACTCAGCAGTACTTCTCACTTTTGGAGGGGACAGCCCCGCATCTGCACATGTACCTATAGCACGCTCATTTGATTTGAGGTGCTAATAGATAAGACAGTATCACACTTTAAAAAGTCTGCAGTCAGAACGGTTTACTGGCCCAAAGAGAACACTTTCTGGCGTATTACACAGCCACGTGAACACAAAACCATCTAAGGGAAACCTGTTATTTGCATAGTGCCGAATCATCAGAAGGGCTTTGATGCGATTCTGCAGGGCCCTGCAAACATTTAAGGACAATAGAAAGGGCAGCTTTTGATCCAAAACACACTTCTGCTTTACATTTAAGGAAAGCGAGCAAACAACCACAACAGCTACAAACAGAGGTGCATCATTACGAGGTTACTGAAGCTGCAAAGGATGAATTCCTGAGGTTTTCATTCCTCTTTTCTGAATCATAAAATAAGCCACCTTTCCAATAAAAATCTTTTTTAAATGCTTCTGGAAAAAACCTCCCAGTCTGAAAAACAGCAATACGAGATACACGTCTCTGATACTGTATGTTCACAAATGCTTTTTAAAAATTATTAATTTATTCATCACATATTTATTGATTACAAGAAGAGGTACTATTTCAGAGGCTGGGCATATAGCAGGAACACAGCAGATAAAAATCCTTTCTAAAACAGTCGGTGTCTTTGCTAAAAAGTTTTTTTTTTTAAAGCCTTACAATGTTAATTTCCTCTCTCTAAAAAGCATTATAATGATTCCTTCTTTTTTTGATTATGTGAAACGACCGCTTTAAAAAAAAACAGAACTAAAACTACAAGACATCTATATAGTAGTAAAATTATAGAAAAATGCTCAAAATGACATGAAAGTTCTATGCTCATGATCCACGAAGCAGAAGACCCTTAGGAATGTAAGTTTACAAGAGCTTAGTAGATGTTTCAATTTGGGGGAAAAGCCAACTAAATAAAGTGCTTTAATTCGTGGCACTGCTTTCACTGGCATAATGTCTGTCTCACTCGAGCGTGCACAGCTTGCTTCATGGCTGGGCAGAAATACTGAATCACCATCACTCCCACACCCATAGGGACAAGAAACGAACAGATTAAGGAAAATATTTGTGGAGAAGAGATACTGGAGGCAGCCAGACTTCCCCTGCAGGTTTAACTGGCCACAGTTTCTCAACCTGAGCACTCTCAGCATTCTGCATGGTTAATTCTTTGTTTTCATGGACTGTCCTGCGCATCATAAGATGCATCCCTGACCTCTATCCTCTAGATGCCAGTAGCACCCAATACCACCCCACTCTAACCCACTGCCACTATTAAAAATGTCCCTAGCCAATGCCCCTGGAGTTGGTGAGGGAGCAAAATCAACCCCCCCCCCAATACCCCACGAGAACCACTGTAATAAGCTAAAGATGTGCAGGCTTTGTTTGAAGCGCAGTGCGGGAGGCTGGCTAGCTGGTGCTCAGAGTGATTCAAACAGGGGGATGCTTGGTTTTTAGCTCACCATGTCCACCAGAGGGCAGCAGCTGAGCAAAAATGCCTGCTTTCCCTGCTGTTCTATTTGGTAGATAAAGCAGCATTACCTACATATTTCAAGTAGACAAACAGCTCACAAACGGAGACTTCAACAGACTACAGAATGCATACTATAAAGGTGCCAGAGGAGAGCGTTTTGAAAATCTAATGGTCAAAATTATCTCAGGCCCAGCTCTCCAAGTGTCTTTATTCCCTCCACCCATAAAAATAAGACCCATAAAAAGGTGGTTATGTTCCTAGAGATGAACTTATAGAATTGGGGAAGGGAGTGGTGTCAATTCTGTGATGTCTTAAAGTCTGCAGATAGGGCTGGTTAGTGAACACACCCCCGCAGAAACACGATTACTGTGTAAGTAAGCCAGGAAGCACTTTCTGACTTTACTTCTCAGACTTGCTACGCACTCCTAAGAACAACTTATGCTACATTTATTTGAAAAGTCGGCTGTCTAAGAAAACTTGAGTGTCTTTTTAAGGTTCGATTCTGGTGATGTCCAATTTGGAGCAAGGAATATTTTAGAAAATAAAATCCTTCCTTTGTGTTCTAATTTTTAGTGCTCATTGCATTAAAGAATAATCATTTCTTTACATGTCTGTCTTTTTCTCTCATCTGTACATAGAAGTCAGGGCCTGCTTTGTATTCCCAGCACCAAACCTGGTGCTTGGGCAACCCTAAGTGCTTAATAAATATTTGCTGAATCCAATGTTTGTCTACATAAACCAAGCATGGTCCTGGAGCCTAGTTAATGGGTGTGAATATATTTAGCACCATTTAAAATCTCAGACCAGCAATCCTCAGCTTTTCTTGTTGTTGGGAAGAACCAAGGGGGCTTTCTGCTCGGCTGTCACATACCTGCTCAGAGACAGAGCTGCTGTATTTTTTAGACATTCTCTTCCTCATTGTCTCTTTCACTGATTTCACCTTTTTTCCAAGAGAGATTCGGGAGGCGGTAGGTGATTTGATTACTTCTTTATACACAAAATCTCCTTCTTTACCCTGTAAGACAAAATGTTATAAGTACCTTAATCACAGAAAATGAAGCCCACAAACAGGTTTTATTATTCAAACCATGAATGCCCTACCTCTCAGCAAAACATTGGCATGCTCCAGGATCTCCACATTTTTCTTGTGTTAACTCAGTGCTATGTTATTTATCTTTTCGATTAAAAATTAAAAGCTATTGACTAAATGGCTTTTGCTTATTTGTTTGTTTAAAGTGGGATGTGAGTCACTTTGTTTTATTTAAACTTAGTATATTCTTCTCCTGGTACATGTTTCCCCACCATTTTAAATACCCAAGGAGACTGTAAAGAATGATTTAGATGAACCAACATTCACTTAATCCCAGCAGCGGGGAAGAAGAAAAGGATAATACTATTGAATCACCCAAGAAAGTGGTAAGAACAAAATGGCAAATCTCAATCATTAGAAGTCCAGCATCTGGGGACTTCCCTGGTGGTGCAGTGGTTAAGAATCCACCTGCCAACGCAGGGGACACAGGTTCGATCCCTGGTCTGGGAAGATCCCACATGCTGGGGAGCAACTAAACCCATGAGCCATAACTACTGAGCCTGCGCTCTAGAGCCCATGAGCCACAACTACTAAGCCCGCGTGCCACAACTACTGAAGCCCATGCACCCTAGAGCCTGCAAGCCATAACTACTGAGTCCATGCACCACAACTACTGAAGCCTGCATGCACTCTAGGGCCTGCATGCCGCAACTATGGAGCCCGTGTGCTGCAGCTACTGAAGCCCGTGCGCCTAGAGTCCATGCTCCGCAACAAGAGAAGGCACCGCAATGAGAAGCCCACCCACTGCAATGAAGAGTAGCCCCGCTCGCCGCAACTAGAGAAAGCCCACGTGCAGCAATGAAGATCCAGTGCAGCCAAAAAAAAAAAGTCCAGCATCCGATCAGATTTATATCATTGTAGCACTTCGTGTGGCCAACACCTAAGACTGTGTAAATTTTCTTTTCTGAACAAGTTAGATTGTGGTCTCCTTTCATTCTATTTTGCATTTAAAAAAAAAAACATTCCCCTGAGGGGGGAAAAATCATACTTTTTATTTTTTAAAAGATTGACTACATAAAATTATTGGTTTATAAATCAATAAAATTTGATATCCAAATAAAATAGTTTTATTCTTCCAGGAAATTCTCAAACACTTCAAAAAATCATAGATGGGTGCTTTTGCTAACACATGACCATAACAACTATAAAGCACAGAATCCTAATTTCACAGTTGCATGACCAAAGGCACAAGGGGAAAACAAAACTGTATGGAAAACTCACCTACGTCTCTGGGACCTCAGAAAGTAAACATTAGGGAGAACCTGTACACTGTAAAGGTGGCCTGTCCTGGACTGTGATCCAGTGGCAGGTCTGAGGAGGCGGTCACCTTGGCCCTGAGGAGTCTGGCTTGCTTTGGCCCCAAGGGGACTGGGTTCATTTCAGGATACCCCAGATCAGAAAGACCTACACTTGGTGTAGGGCTGTGCACTTGGCCTATGACAAGCCTGGTTTTCAGAAATGCTGTCACATACTCTTGGAACCCAAATCACGGGGCTCCATGCCGTGGCACTACCTATGTGTAACAGTCACGTGCACTTGCAACTAGTATGAGCAAAAAGCACATGTGCACCAATGACTAAGACCATCTAAACTCATCTGGACGTGTGACTTGAAGAAACCTGGAAACCAGGGCATTAAAGAAATGATGCTACTGCAAAGAGAGAGATGGAGGCCACAGGTGGTCATCATTCAGTCCATGTGGGACTGTGAACAGTCTTTAAGATGGGGAAATAGAACTTCTCTCCAAATGCGATTTAGGATCCCGAGGAAAAGGTCACCCAGTACCGATTCTCAAAGATACGAAATGTGAAACTATGTCAACCACATCACTTGAATCCAAATCGTTTGCTTCCCCTCTGATGTATACTCACCAATGGGTCAGAATTATTACTGCCAATGTGCAGAGAACGATTTGTCAAGTCAAATCCTCCAAAACTGCAGGTTCTCTGTGGAAAGGAGAGGGCAGAGCAGCAACAATCCAGTTATGCTAAGATCGCCCAGCAGTGCACCAACCCAACACACGTCCCCTTTGTAGGATGTCACCGAACCACAAACGTGTTACAGGATGAGAGTAAGAGACGAGAAATGATGAAGAAAACAATACATGACTCATGTTATAAGGAGACGCCACTCATTTTGCCCTTCCACAGGCCACTGGAACTGTGCCTACACCAGAGGTTCAGAATCCCCCTCACAGGCAAAAACCAACTGGTTAAAAAAAAAAGATACACCAACCAAAAAACCATACATGTGCTAAGTGCTCTAAGATTCCCTGTCTCTTAGCAACAAAATTTCCCTTCCAGACCCCTTAATATCGGACGCATACAGTAGGGATAATGAGGGAACATGTATTAGGGAACCCATGTGCTCAGAGTGGTCTTGAAAACCCAGATGTGAAGTCCTATAGCCCTGCCACTGACAGCAGGCTTTTCTGAGGGACTCTTGTTTTGTTTAGTTTTAAATCCGCTGAGATGGAGGGAAAAAGGTTATGTTTATAGTAGAGTCCAATCAGGCCAAGAGGATTAGTCACTCACTGCTTCCCTGACCTAGCCAAAAATGCTGATAACTCTCCCATCTAACTGCCCAACTTAATTACTTATGACCCTTTCCTCAGAGTGTATGAAATAAAGACACCACATTTGCCCAGAAAGAAAAAGATGGATTCCGTGACTGTCTCTGACCACACTACTTTAATTTCAAGAGGAAAAACACTAATAGAATGAAAACTTCACTGTCCTTTCGGTTGGTTTCAAACTTTATGGAACTGCTTATGTTTCAGGGCTTTTATATTTCCAGAACTTGGTTTGAATTCTCTGTTGTTTTTCTAGCAAAAGCTACTCAAGCACCAACTCCCCCCGCCAACCCCCAAATCTTTAAGAAAAAGGAGAAATTCAAAGCACATTAATTTTTGTTATCACCGATTATCTTCTTAAATAATTGGTAATAAAATGTGAATCACAGATTTGGGTGCCAATAGTTTGTGTTACCTGTTTCTCAGAGAACTCTAGTTAACAGCTATTAAAAGGAAGAAATGAACAGAAAAGCACAATATATACTATAAACATTGCTTTTTTAAAATAAATACACCTTAGATGCATATTAACTGAACTGAGAAAGTAGAAACATCCAGGAAGGAAAGTGCCTAGGTTTTTGGAATCACACAGATAGGGACCCAAATCCTGATTCTACCACTTAACTTGCTGTGTGACCACAGGTAGAGTACTGAACTCTCTGAGCTTTGGTTTCTTCATTAGTAAAATACTATCTATAGCCTATATTTGAGACTTCTAGCACACTGCCTGGCACAAAGCAGACACTCTAGGAATGTTGATTTCTTCCATTACGTTTCATTAGGGCCACAATGAGAATTTGGTATCTTGTCCTGACAATTGTTATACTGAAGTTTAGGCTTAGTCAACATTCTAAATATGCAAATGAAGAACTGAAGCTTAGTTCTGGGCCTTATAATTCTGGGAGCTTCAAATGTAAGACCAGAGCAATCTCAGGAATGGGCCAAAAAGTGAAAGATGGCAGGTGTAGCAGAAGGAAAGGCCAGGAGATACAGAAGTGTTATATTTCAGGATAACCGACATTCAGGATATCACACAGCTGTTTTTCTCCTTCAGCAAAGCTGTTGCTGCTGTTTTAAATAATCAACCACAGACATAACTTTCAATGGACATTATTCTCATTTTATATAAAAATATCAGTGGACAATCTGATTTCCCTTACAGCCAACTTAACTGGGCCTATATCTACTCTATAAAAAGAGAAAGACCTCTGTAAACAAAAACACTCACCAAATCCCCTAATCTGCAAGCAATGGTATGACCATCTCTCAAGGCTAATTTTTAACTTTAACTTTCCCTTTCCAGCTTATGGTGCAAAATAAGTTTTCTCATTTTTGCAAAGGCAGTCGTGTTATTCTAGTTCCTCTCCTGTGACTCAGGGCTCCACAGACACAGTATGGCGTCCAGATGCCTCATCATTTTACGGCTTTTGTACTTCCCTGCTTTGAATTCCAACGCCGACTGCAGCACTGGAGCCCAGCATGTTATTTCTGATGCATATGAAATAACTGACAAAGAATTTATGTGGAAACTACAACTGCAATAAATTAGAAGCTCATTTATGTCTTCATATGACTGCTGCATGCATTGTCTCCTAAAATAAGTGTAGAGGAAAGAGAGGACTGGTTTTCTTAACTACCAACTAAAACCTCTCCCAGTGACATGCTAAGATAGTTGGAACTGATTCTCCTTTATCAATGGAAGATGAACAAAGTATAACCGTCAGCACCACTTGAACTAGTCTCCACCTTTTTCTGTAATATCAGGTAGTTCTTGAAGCAGCACTCTTTCAACAGAGAAAACAAGAGAGAAGAGTAAAAGAATGTAAACCAATCTTTGGTGGTCTACGTGAATAAAGCTTAAATGAGGTTTTTCAAGTCCAAACATCTCCTGTACAGATAATTACAAGAACATTTTAGATAGATGCTTCTGGATGAGAAGAGCCAGTCAATGGAATGGTCATGCAGCTGAAAACACGTTTTGGGCGGGTTTGGATTTTTTTTTTTAATGGACAAAATTCCAAAATGTCATGCATGTCTGTTCCCCCAAACAAAAATTGAATGACCAAATAAAAAGCAAAACAAGTGACCGTTTCCAGTGAGTACAAAGCATTGTCATTTCCCTGAGGTTTCATCAAGCAAATATGGCATTTTTTGAAAGACAAAAAGATCAAGGTTGAAGAGTAAAGGAAACTATACTTTTGAATAAAATGAAAGAGATATATGACAAGAAGAAAGGAAAACAATTTTTAAGTAAACCAAGTCATTATTTTAATCCCTTAAAAAAAAAACAAAACAACAAAAAACCCTCTTCTGTTGTTAAAACACTTATATTCTGGGACCTCCCTGGTGGTCCAGTGGTTAACACACCGAGCTTCCACTGCAAGGGGTACAGGTTCGATCCCTCGTTGGGGAACTAAGATCCCACAGGCTGCACAGTGCGGCCAAAAGAAAAAGAACTTACATTCCCCTATGTTCTCTGAATAATTAGAAAATTAAATTTTGTTTTCTTGATTGTACAATTCTACTTACAAGAAACGGTATGTACAAATTTCTGATTTAGCACTGAACACGTATTTCAGCAAGTATTAAACCTGTCCAGTACTGCCTCAAGTTCATAGTACTTTAAAAATACCCAGCCTCAGGCTGGTACTGGGGATAGAGGTTACAGAGTGCCACTTTTACAGGGGGTGGAATTGGTACGTGAAAACAAGCTTGTCCAAATGTCCATACTCAGACGTCAATGAAGAATTAATCACTGGCTCACAATGTGCACACAAGGGCCCACAATGGCACAAATCTTAGAAATATAACTTCTAGAGAGAAGGTCCTGGTGAAGTTGTATCATTAACCTGGCAATAAATAATATAAGGGATACATGAGCAACTCAAGGCACTCAATCGGAAAAACTCTCAGTATTGCATGATTTAAACCCATGGGGCTGAGTCATCAATTCACAGAGAAGAGGTGGATCTGTTCTATCAAGGTCATGTCCAAAAGTACAGAGGCAGATGAACTAGGCAGAACACCTCTGAAGGTAAAAAACAAATCATACCAAGACTAAGTAGCCACAAGTATTTCCCAAAAGATCTGTGGGTCAGAACTGAAGGAGTGACAACAAGAAATAATAACAAAGAACTGTTATTTTACAACAACAACAAAAAACCACCAAGACTGTTGCCATGACAAAGAGCCAGAGGAAAAGCTGTTAACTGATAACATTAAAAGTGTTACAAGATTTATTAGAATGTGAAAAAAGTGGAGATCGAGCAAGGAAGTCAACACATGGGAATATCTGGAAAACCTAAGGGCTGGTACGGACCTAAGCATCCTTTAAGGATGGCATTGACCCCAAAAGCAGAACTTGATTGAATGAATTTAAATTACAGCAACCGTCTGGGGAAGAACATGTTACAAATGTGAAGGAACTCTGGGAGAAGCCATCATGGGAGTTGGCAGTACAGTCTACTCCTTCAGACCTAGAAAAGGGGACAGGCCAGCAGACCCAAGTGGATTAAGCAGGGCGCCAGGGTCCAGGAAGCGCACAGTTCCTCCGCACCCTGTGCCATTTTATATGGGCTCTTGTGCAAACTAAAAGTTGGGTGGGAATTTCAGGGGGGAAATCCCTATGTTCTCCAGTTCAATATAAGTCTTGCCCTGAAAATAAATATTACTAGGTCTCTAATAATTCAGTAATAAAATTGAAGACCATTTCATTATGTGAAAGTAAGTACTTTATTCCTTGCTATGTACAGAATAATCTATGGGGCAGTGGAGGACATTTCCAAATGTTGATCCTTTTGTTTAAAAAGATAAGCACATCAAATATACTTAAGTAAAACAAAAGAGCTGTAATTTTTCTTTCCTTTTAGATTTGAGAACTTTCCATCTGCCCCTAGTAATAAAAGAAAGTATCTTACAGTGCTTTTCAAATCACCAAATTGGCGACGATGATGGTGGCAATCTACCGTGAGCTAGTTCCTACTGTTTTAACTCACTGAGAGAAGAAACGTCTCTTTTAAGGGCAAAACTTCCTTCTGTTTTGAATCAGCTTCCTTGAGGCCAAGGGACATGATGGCTGCGACTCAAGACAGCCACTTCTAGAAGGAGGCCAGACCCCACCCCTGTACTCTGAGAGCCCTTCTCTGGATCAGCTTCAGTGTTTAGTTTTAAATTAAAACTCAAACAGCTTCAACTGGCAAGAGGACAAATGGGAAAGAGGGAGAAGCCCTTCCTCAAGGAACGCGGGGGTAGGAATGGAGGTGATGGAGGGACAGACCATGAGAAGAGCGGGGAGGACGCCAGGCCGCACGCAAGAAAGGCCATAATGCTTGACTGCACGTCACAGAAATGACAAGGCCGTCCCCATGACCGTCTTTGTGACTCACGGACTTCTGGTGGATTCTCAAGAGAACCCTTTTGGTACAGCGGTCCACCGTGGCGGCCCACTTCCTCCTGGCCTCCTCCTCCTCCAGCAAGCACCGCCTCAGGTCCTGCTTCTCGGCCTTGCTCAGGGTCCTGTCTGAGGCAGGACGCACTAGCTGGGTCAGGTTCAGGTGGCTGTACAGGCTGCGCTCCACCACGTACGTGACATTGAACTCGCTGACGGAGGGGCGCCCGCGCACCCTCCTGCCGGGGCCGCCACAGACCCCGCCCCCTTTGGGTTTCTGCCGGAGCAGCTGCAGGTCGCAGGTGGTGCTGCTGACGCCTTTTCTAGAGGGACGCTGGCAGAGGAAAGCTCTAGAACATGAATAATTAGTATCCGTTTTCTTCAAGCGGATCTGCTTCCGGACGCTCTGAACCTCCTCCAGGGACACTAGGAGGTGGTGCCGGCGGCGATGGCTGTCATAGAAGCAAACACCATCGGTACTTACCCCGTGGCTCAGGGACCCGAGAGCCTTCTTCATCTCCCCCTCGGTGAGGGAGCGGGACACCTTCTGGGCCTTGTCGTCTTCTGGGTAGGAGAAGAACGTCCCCATCTTCTTGGGGGGCTTGATCAGGCCCCGGCTCTCTCCTTTGCTGAAGGTTTTGACCAACTTCCGGCCGGCACCCCAGGTGTCCAGGCTGCTGGATGATGGAGAAGTGGTGAGAGAGTCTGAATCATCTTCTGGAGGTTTCTCAGGAGAGGCATCAAAGAAAAATGGCTTCTTGTGCACTCCAGAGTACAGGGCAGACCTCTCATCCGGGACCGGGGAATTCTCAAACACCTGTTCCTCCCCGCCTGGAGGGAATCAACACAGACACAGTCACGGGCTCCTGTCAACAAACCTTTGCGTTCTCGCACAGATTTGTCTTTAGACCCCCAACCCTGCAAAAAATAAGCTAAACCATACAGCGACCACAGTGATGCCCCTCCCCATAATCACTTACCCTCCATAAACCCAGCTCCTGCTTAAATAAATGCACATAAAAAAGAAAATAAACTGAGCAAATAATGGCTTCACAGGCTTAATGTTAAAAGGTTTCAGATGCGATTTCTCCTCCTCCTCTCAATATCTTTGTAGACCAAACACCTTAACAGACCTATTAAAAATGGCATTTGGGGCTTCCCTGGTGGTGCAGTGGTTGAGAGTCCACCTGTCGATGCAGGGGACACGGGTTCGTGCCCCGGTCCGGGAAGATCCCACATGCCGCGGGGCGGCTGGGCCCGTGAGCCATGGCTGCTGAGCCTGCGTGTCCAGAGCCTATGCTCCGCAACGGGAGAGGCCACAACAGTGAGAGGCCCGCGTACCGCAAAAAAAAAAAAAAAAGGCATTTGGACACTCTAAGCCCATCCATAACACAATATTCCTTAGCATTTAACGATAATTATCCTTCCCAGTTTGCAAGTGCCATCCTCAGACGCTAGGAATCAGAATCGTTCTCCCTCCTGAAAGGCTCTCCTGTTGAGTCTGGTTGGCTTTTTATAGTCAGAGTGTGATGGATGCCATGTGGCTGACAGTGATTTTTTTATTGATACATACGCCATTTAAGTAATTAAGTCACCAAGGGAGAAGTTTGGGTGAGGAAACGCCATAAAGGGTCATAGATTGCAAATGCAACTGACAAATGGTCCCTACTTGATAAGCCAAACACAAAAAGTTGCGGAACTGGGTGATCCAAGACAGACATTCCCATCCACGCAGGCCCTGCTACAAAGCAGCAAGGGCATTTAAGGGCCTGGACACGCAAGCAGCCCCATGGAGTGTTCCATTTCTTCTCAAGGATTCCAGCTCTTCAAGCCATCACTGGAGCCAGGTATCCAGCCAAGACTTCCAGAGCCCAGTGGAAAGGTTTGGACTTGCTGGCAGGAAAACTGAGTTCTTTTCTGCATGTGTTATGTGAACATCTGTGAGAAAAGAAGTAGGTCAAACTCTGGGTGTAGTGATCCTAACTGGCTGTGTCCCTTTAATTATAAGGAAACTTTTGAGCACTGCAGCTTTCTGCCAGCTGAATTGTGAAGAGGAAAAAGCACCAAGTTCCTTGGAACAGAGGGATGGCACTAAATACACCACCTGGGATGAGGGTCTCAGTGTGTGGTTAAATGTCAAAGATAAAGGGAGAGGATGGCTCACTCCAGAGGGGGAAAAGATGAGCGACTGGTAGCAGGCCTTTAAAATTCCAGAAGTTTCTTAGTTTTCCAACTGATGGGAATTACAGTTACAAATATAAAAAGGACTGCTGCTATTAAATACAACCCAAGGTTGACTTTGATGTCAAGGAGATGGTGGTGGGGAGGGAGATTCAAAATTATATCTGGTCCAAAGTTCTCCATCATCTGCAGCACAAATATATTCACTCAAGAATTATTCACGGATCTTTCAAGGGAGTCTAAAAGCAGGGTCTGTGGTTCTGATGAATACTGGCCGGACCAGAAGCAGTGTGCACACATCGTGAACGTCTCCTGCTCCTTCTCAGGACACCTAATATGGACTGGAGACCAAGGGTCCTTACGTTACTGGAAGTAAAAATGGCAACCTCTTCCGGATACAGTCTACCCTCCGCTTCCAGGGATGAAGTGATGGGGCTGAGAGGCATAGCCTGGTGGCAGGAGCAGCCCAACGGAGGACTTTTCTCTAAAAGTAGTCCAGTCACAGATCATGACTTCATATTTAGCCCAGGTGTCCACAGAGGTGTGCAAAGGCCCTTATTTACGCAGAGTCTTAAGGGGCCTTGGGGAAGTTAAGGACCTGTCACTCAGCAGTGGTCTGGAAATTTTCTGGATTCTATGTTTGGCGTTGTCATCAGAGATTCCAATACTTCCGTGTCACATTTGAGTTTGGGACCAGCTGGTTCACACATGCCCGTGATGTATGTAGCTCTACTTCCTGGTTCTGGCACGTCGGCATCTGGTAAAGAGTTTGGAGGGAAACATGGCAAATGCTTCCAAAGAGGCCACCTTAGCCTGTGCTGAGGGGCAGTCCTCATGTGGTACAGGTTCTTCTGCCTGTGCCTGACCCAAGGCCTGAAATCCCAGCCCGGACTGGATTCCTTGGGTTTAGAGCATTACTTCTCCCATTCACCTCTGACTTGAAAGTACAAGTATCAAGTCAAAAGTACGACAATCAAGATGTGCTCATTCCATCGTCATTTGGCATGTGATTGGCTTCTTGCTCAGCTGAGATCAGAATACGGAAGGAAAGGTGATTCTGACAAGAGGAAGGAGTCAGGAGACAGGATGGCTTAATGCCAAGGACACAGATTTATGCCCTAGATTCCAGCCCTGGCTCTGCTACTCACCATCTCCATGACTGTGGGCAATTATTTCATCTCTCTGAGTCTGTTTCCTCACCTGTAATAATGCCTACCTATTTTATTTTATTTTATTTTATTTATTTTTTTGGCCGTGCCACGAGGCTTGTGGGATCTTAGTTCCCCGACCGGGTATTGAACTCAAGCCACAGCAGTGAAAGCACCAAGTCCTCATCACTGGACAGTCAGGGAATTCCCACTGCCTACCTATTTTATTAGTATCTATTATAAGGTTATTGAGAGGATAAAATTAAATGACAAGAGATATGTGAAGGTACTTCATAAGCTGAAAAGCACTGTACAAACGCTAATGATTCATTAGCAGGTTACAGATGAACTGGAGAAATGAGGGGAGAGAGTGGGTGGGTATCAGCTTTAGGTAGAAGACACAGAAATGGCTGGATGAAGGGTGCTGCCCTGGCCTACAAGTTCATATTGTCTAAGGTCATGCATGCCCCAGACAAGGACTCGCAACTCAAGTTACCAGGGTAAGACTGGGTGATGGATTGTAACTCTCCTGGCTTTTCCAAGACTCCAGAGCTGGGGGGTGAGAGATCGGGTGGGAACAGAGTACAGACCCAGGACGTAGAGGAGTCAGGCTGCTCAGATGTTAACTCCGGGTCTCCGGCCAGCTGGCTCGGTGACCATGAGTAAATTACTTCCCCTCTTTGTGTCTGTCGGAGTTTTCCTTATTTGTGAAATGAGGGTAGTATTAGTGCCTGCCTCTGGTGGCTATTCTGAAGATGACATACTAACAGGAACATAAAACCTCAAGTGTTTAGGAAAGTGGCTGGCACACAGAAGGCTCTCCGTAAATGCTCATTATTATTCAGACAACTTAGTATTGGCACAGGCATGAGGGAAGTCAAAAGGATCAACTCTTTGAAGGCTCAGGGGCAGGAGGAGGGGTTATTGGGAGTACGAATCTCTCCAGCTTTGCAAAGCAGGTGCCAAGGTGGCCTCTCTGTACCAGCATCAGTTCTGTTGCTACTGAGGAACCGCAGAACGTTCTACCATGCAAGGGATGGAGGCGTTCTCATCTAGCACGGTGTTGGGTGCGGCCTGCAGTGGATGACCTCAGCTGCACACACACCTGGGGCCTCTCCTGGTGACAACAGCAAGCCTGGTCAATAGCACCCCAGCTCCCCAGACACCAGACGTGTCACTGGGGATTCAAACTCACTAAATCCATCTTCCGTCTACGACACCTAATTCATATCAAGATGAATCAAAAGTTCAGAGCTAGAAGTCCGTATGGCTATTACTTTTTACCCTACAGCTACCTCTTTTGGTGTATTTTCCCCTTTTTTCAACTATGTCTCTCAGAGACAGTTGAATTGATTTATTCTGACATAAATATACAAATGAGAATATTTCTGCATTTTTATGAGTGTTATTCTAGTGGAAAGGCTGCCCCAACACATATCACTCTCATATATGAAGGGGCTCCTGGGTGGTAGGCCCAGGACCAGGTACTTCTCCCATTTATCTCACTTATGGACAAGACCCACCAATGTATGCATGATATATGAGATTCAATGTTGGCAAGCATGCATGAGGTTTGTTTTAAAAATGCAACGCTCCCAAGGTTGAAGGATGGCTCCTCCATATGGTTCTACTTAATATTACCAAGCGACACTGTGTGTGATTTCAGTAAGAGCTGCCACGGGGAGAGGCAGTCAGGCTATATTCTGTCCTGTGAAATCATGACAGACAGGCAGGTATTAAAACAGCCAAATGTAAATCAGCATTGCACCCGGAATTACCACGCGAAAGACACCCAGATGAAACCCTGGAACTAAACACAACTCTAAGTTTACGAAACTGGCCGTGAAGCAGATAGAGTCTCTCTCCCTCTGTCTCTCCCTCTGTGTCTCTGTCTCTCTCCTCTTTTCTTTTCCCTTTTTATCTCCACTTTCCCACAGTTACCCCCCCACCTTCAGTATTCCTCCAGGGGATTTAAACGGATAATTACATCAAACAAAAATTTTAAGAACAGCAGTAGTAACAACAAGAAACTCTCATCTATTTAAATAAAGGGGAATTCAGTTCCCTCCAAGGTTTGATTTATGTACAACAAAAAAAGCCTCTATAATGATATATTTTAAACCTACACGTTAAAATTTTGAACTTCCTCGCAATGTAGATGTGACATTTTAACAAGTAATGTGCTTTAAAAAAATTTTTTTTTCTTTCCAGTATTTCCTTCAATTCACTAATTGTTTTCCAAACAGGAAATCTTACTCTTTTATTGTAACTTTTTGGAAGAATTTTACAAGATGCTGCAAACGCACTTTACTAACAATAAGAAAGATGAACACGGTTGAGATTCAAACTGTCATAATTGCACTTCAAAGGTTAACTATTCATTGCAATAAATCCAAGCTCATGCCCCTTTCGACATTATTGCTTCCTCTGACAAGTGGCTTAGCCAGGGATCCAGCTCTTAAGGATCCACGTAGAATGCGAGGTCCTTAAAGCCTCATTGGAACTGAGACTTGAGACTGTTTACAGGAAGAACAAATCATCCCTCAGAGATCTGAAAGGACATGAAGTGCCTCGTTTGTTAGATGTTTGAGATGGAGGTATATTAAATTTGGACTAAATTCACAGGGTTAGAACCACCATCCTTTTGGGAACAGAGGCTTATGCTCAGAAGGTGATATAAAATAAAGTTTATATAAAATGGTATATGGTCAAAATGAAAGCCGTACCACATCTTGAGAAGATTTCATTGTCATACACTAGCCATTTCCCATCTTTGTAATGTTTAAATAACTAAGCCCCTGGAATGCTGGACGCCAGGATCCTTCATTCCAGAAGGTACTGAGCGTTGCCCTGCTCACCTGCAGACCCGAATTCTCCCTCCGCCAGCCTCAGCCAGAACTCAACCTATTTTCTACTTTCATATTTTCTACTGATAGACGGACCCCAAATGCTTTACTTTGGAATAAGCAGGGTGGAGTTTGCTTTTTTACCTTCAGTGCTGGGCTTTTTCATTTCTTCCACCCTGATTAGTTTCTTTCTCACTCTGCGAGTGGAGTTTACCAGCTTGTGTAACCTCCTAAACTTCACCGACTCTTCAGTCTCATCATCCGACTGTTCTCTTGACTGGCAAAGAAACAAAGGAAAAGTTAATCAGATAATTGCCCGGTGCAGCTCCACCTCACTGCCAGTCTGAACTCTGGCAGTTCTGCCGCTGAACTTGGGGCACCAACAAAGCTGCACAACAGGTTCTTGGAGCAACACGTATCATCATCTTAAGGTCTAATTTGGTGGAGAATTAGGACCGGGGCACCACAATGCACACCGATGCCCTGGCCCGGCATGTGGCGCATTTGTCTCAATGAATTCCGGGTCTCTTTTAGAGAACTCGGGCAGGATGCTCTCCTAGGCTGGCCCTGTAATTCCAGTTCCACTGCTGTGGTTTGGGCCAGGCTCTCTGTCTGGCCCATCAGGACTCGCTGTTTAACGTGGTCATCGACTACTTCTCCAAACCCAAATTCTGTTGACTTGTTCCAGTCCTCCCCGAAAATCAAAAACAGCAGGGCAGGAAAACGGAAGAGATGCAGAAAGCCATCTTCGGTCCCATTTGTGAGGACCGTCTGCCACATCCCAGCCATCCCTCCTTCGGCCTCTCCCAGCTCCTTCCGAGAGCTCACAAGGCGAGCATGGGGACAGGCCCTGCATTCCTCCACGAGGGACAAGGGAAAAAGCTGACCTTTTCAGCCATACAGTCCTGTCCATATTCCCCAGCATCCCATTTCGTTCTGCAGTGATTCAAGTATGCTCAGTCCAGCTGTTTCCCCTCAAGTATCAAACATTACAGAGAGAGAGAGAAAAAAAAAAAAAAGTCTCTCTGCAGCAGTGACCCAAGCGAAAAACAATCCTTTCCTTGTGAACAAAATGCGGGTCTCGTTTCCAAGTTAGCTTCAACATACAACATGCAGCTTCCTCTGTTTTATCTGTTCAAAATGTGAAACAGAGTCTCCAACTCAGTGGATGTGCTGCCTGGGCCTGGCGAGCAGGTATCCCCGGGAGCGCAGAGCCCGGCGGAAGTGCGCAGCCTCCGCAGAGCCCAGGCCGCTCGGAGCGGCTCCAGTTCACCCCACGCATCCTGCCAACAGCCTTCTCTCCATCTCCTCCAACCTAGTTCACTGACAGAGTCCGGAGAGAAAGGCCTCCAACCAAAAACAAACCACATCTCCGAACACGAGCCTAATAAGGAGAACTCCCCCCTCCAAGAAACGCTCTCGTTAATCCCAATTTTATAGAAACTAAATAGGTAAGCAAGAGTTAGCAGAGAACAGATCAAGAGGAAATGAGGTAGGGATTATATTAATTACTTAGGCAGAAAAAAACAGTGCCTGCTGTTGAGTCCACAAGAGTGTCTGTAGCACTCTGGCCCTACGTAAGGGAGATATGGCCCATATCATGGCCTCTGTCCTCGCCCTGGAGTCCCCAGCACTGGAGCCATGGCACTTTCTCATTGCAAAATTATAAGCAAACCATTAACTCGCTAAAGAATAATTATTATAACCCATGAATGGTCAGTCATCGGGACAGGGGTATTTCTCAGGCTTCCCTTCTGTGAAGTATGTCAATGTCCAATTTCTTTAAAGGTCCTAGGTAAAATATTGCATACATATTTCAGAATTAAGGTTAACTGCTGGTTACCCGGTAATGAAGAGCAGAAGTCGACGCCCAGATAATAGGGGAAGGAGGATACATTGCATGCCGGTAATCAGGCTTAAGGCATTTGGTCTAAAACTTAAAATGTAACAAATTAAAATAATAAGTACAGCTTCTACTACATAATGGCAATTGTCTGATTTGACTTTTTCTTGGATGAATTGTTGGTTTGCGATGGAATGGTCAGAGTGGCCAACCAGAGGAATGAGAACTTGGTTAGCCCTCATTCTGGGTAATCAGCACCTGAACAAAACCACAGTGCATGGAATTACACATAAACACTGAAAAACATTCTGCCTTCTTGATGTATCTCAAAAGTCAAGTACTTCTAATAGAAGAGTCAACACTTGATTACAGAAAGCTTCTGTATCTACAAATCTAGACCATCTATAACCCTCACGTTAAAAAATTCTGAAGTCAAGTGAAAATGAAATAAGCACAGATTGTCCATAAATAAGTTTCAGGAAGCTGCATCACAGGATGAAGATCACTCATACCTGGCCTGGGGGTTGCTAGTGGGGGTGTGCATGGGGGCTGGGGGGAAGTAAAAAGAGAAATGGGACCTGGAAAGGAGTCATACAAAAATCTTGAGTCCACGAAGACACAAATCACTTGTAGGAAACAGACTACCAGAAGGAGCTTTTCAGGGAGAAATCAAGACAGTTAAACCAGGACAACAGATTTAAAGGCAATGAGCTCCCTTACCCTACCCCATGCCCCACCAGTCCTACCTTCCTCTGGCCCAGATTCACTGGGGCGAAAAAGAACATACTCCAGGTACTTATTTAATTGCTTTCACATGTTCCATCTATTTTTGAGGAACAAGAACTCTTTAGAACTTTGCATTAGTGTTATTTTTCTTTTTCTTTAAAAAAACAAAGTCTGGAGGTGTTTGCCACTGACAAATCACAAATCATAGCAACCAATAACTTTCTTTGCATTAGCATGTTTCTGAACACTAAATGAGATAGATGCAGCACAATTTATATGAAGAGACATGTAGGATAAAACGAAAGTCATTCAACATATATATATATATATATATACATATATATATATATATATATCTTATTATTATCATTTTAAAAATAGAAAATATCCTCTTAAGTGAGCCCAGAAGTCACTGAAGGTAGTTGAACAGTGTATCCCAAGTATGCTTTTTATTGAGAGAGGTGTTGACTTCTCACTTCCTTCTGAGTCCAGAGGAAAAGGAGTTGTGAAATATTTGCCTTTAAAAAATTCTCTCCAGCTGTTTCAACATAAAGGCTCTGTAAATGGCATGCAGTTTTCTTTTAAACTAGGGAGTAAAGCTTAAATTCCTCATTTTACGTGTCTCCTTTTAAATAAGCATGTGCCACTTCCCAAATGCTGAAGAAAAGACTTGTCTTTTTATTCAGAAAATACACCCCCCCCCAGAGATATATGTGTGAGATGGGGGTGTGAGAATTTTTTAAAATTAAGAAACAGATATGGGTATATAAAGGAAACCCCCACACCTAGAGGAACTTTGTAGAAGATGAAGGAAATCTGCAATGTATATAAAATGAATGATTGATTCCAAGAAATAGACTCAAGAGTTATTGTAAAACAGGTTTTAAATAAACTACAGTGAAAAAAGTAACAGTGTATGTTTATATACATTCAAACACGGAGATGGTATCTCTTCCCCTCCCTGTCCTAGCCCAGGTCAGAGTGCTAAGATAAACTTTAGTTTGACCAGCTTCTAAATTAGAAGGTGAAAACTCAATCATCTGTATAAAACCCCCCACCTCCAAACCTGTAGTAGAAAAGGCAACTGATTTACCCCACCAAAGGATGTGGATTTACAATACTGTAAATAGAAACATTTAATTTCCAGCCTCTCGATTGCATATTTTTCCACCAGAAAGCCCATATGGCTCAACTTTTAATTACTTTGGCTAATGCTATATGTAGTAATTCTGTGGTGAATGCTTAAGTGTTTCATTTCTGGTTTCCATGGCAACATTACATCAGATTGCAGACAGCTGGCTCCACAGTTTTAAACCATAACAAATTGACCAAGCCAAGGCACAAAACTATAGCTGCTTTAAAGAGAGAGTACACAATTCGCCTGCCAGGCTGCTGAATGAGGAGGAGCCTATGGGGCCCTTTTGGCTTGTGAGGGAGGGTGGAGCCTCCCTCCTTCTCGGCTTCTTTTGGAACATGTGCGTCCTTGACACATCTGCAATGTTCTAATGGGAAAGACATGGAGCCAGCGTGGAGAACTTTTTATAACACAGCTACATTAAGGATAATCAGAAAAAAAGGAACACAATTAATAGCATCTGTAGATACAAAAATGTGTGTGCTGGATGGAGCAAAGTAAAAGCATCCCCTTACGGTTCAACTGAAGCCTGTCACTGCAGGTCGGTAACAGATGCTTCACTCGCCCCTGACCTTGTAACAAACAGTTCTTGCAAATCATGATGTGCCAGAACAAATGCTTTCCAAAAGCTGCGTGGCACAGTCGCGCAGGCACAGGAGTAACGTGCTGTAATAAAGATTAAACTGAACTTGCAGGGAGCAGCTAGAACCCTTTTGGGGACCGCTGGAGACCTTGCTGAGCACAGGATTACAGCTGTGCCTTTTGCAGAAACACACTTAGGCACAGGAACACTATATTTATGCACTTCTGAAAAGTATTCTGAAATTGGCGAGATAGTTGCCTGTGAAATTCACACGATGTCGATGGCATTAACCTTCAAGTTAAGAGAAGGAAACCAATCCCAATCGTAGGTTTATGAAAAGCTGTGTGTGCAAAGCTGCCCGAAACCAAGTCTTCCGCACGAGAAGCCTCTACAAGTGGCAACTAAGCTCCCAACCCCACGTACACCCAACCCCTCGCGTGCCCGCTTTATTCTCAAAATAATATTCACTCCTCTCCTCCAAAAGCTATGCCTTAGTATCGGGTGAGCAAGCTAGGAAAGAATGCTCTGGGTTATAAGGTAGCGAAGTAAACAAGGGAAGGATGAATCTAGAGGAATTTGAATAGGAACGACGGAAGCATCATAGCCGGGAACAATTAGAAAGCTTTTCCCTGAAGCGACGGAAAGCACATTTCCCCCTTCACGTGAAGCGCGTCCAGCGAACTTACCGGCTTCGGCATTGAGCAGGCCTCAGGGGTGATCCTGAGCTCGTCCGGGACCCCCGCCCCCTCCCCACTCCGAGCGCGTCTTCACTCCTGCTTGCCACCTCTGTAATCTCAAAGTGATGGTGAGGCACTCCTCGAACATACTCCTTGGGAGTTACATGATCGGGCAGGCTCTGCCGGCACAGCTTACAATCCGAAGGAGAAGAAAGTGAAGACACTGGTTTCAATTAGCTGCTTGCTGCCTGCTGCCTGATCCCCCAGTTCCTCGCTAACTGCATAACTTGTAAGAAAGGCAGAAGTCATCAGCTCTAAGCAAATCTCCTATTCACCACAAGGAAAAAAGGGAGTGTTGTACGTGGCAAACAATCCCTGTTTTCACTGACGAAGGCTCCCTGACCTCCCGCTGGCCTCCAGTTCCTTAATTACTGTCTATGGAATTCCAGAGAAAGAAAAAAAGAACGCGAGAATCTCAGCAAATCCGGGACAAGGACTCACCCTCACGAGTGACTGAACTGAAAAAAGATCTTTTTTGCAGATAGTCTTCCCAACACCCCCTGAAGGGAGTCGTCGCAATTGAAAATAGACACCTTCCTAGGGCTATTTCTGAAATTCCTGAATTAAAACTTATGATTGTGGTTTTCTCCTAAAGCTGTCACTTTCTGTCTCTCTCCGGCTTCGTTTTTCTTTTCTATTTTAACCACTAGAGTAAATGTAGGTCCCCTTCACTGATGCTTCTAAAACTGTCTTAACCAAATTGTTTCAATGATCACTTCAGAGCAGCTGAGTTCTCTTGGATTCTAAAATGTGAGCACGGGGACTCTGTCACTAGATGGTCATTTAATTTTCTCAGGGCTGTCTAGGGAGCGACATCACATTCTGTTACTTAAACAGAACACCATCTAAAAAGGCAGGACTGAAGACCCATTTGAAGTTTCCGTGACACAGGTTGTAAGTCATGTCTGTATTTTCGGGACTAAATTCATTCAGTGGGGTAAGTCATGTCTTCCCATTGTGGAGTCCGAGCTACCCACTCCTAGATGCCTCTCACTGTGTGGGTCTTTATTTATGTACTACGCGAGGGCCCCTCTCTTGGTAGGACATCACATAGCAGAGATCCTGGGGTATCACAGACGGCCAGAGCTCACCCTCTTTTCCTGGGCACCTGTCCTGCTCCCTTTCGTCCCTTTGGCATCTCTCACTCTGCATGAAATTCCCTTTCCCTCAATTTTTCTGCCCCCAAAATGCCTCCTCCCATCATTTATCGAATTTCCTATTATTTCTCCCCACCATGGTTCGCCACACCTTCCCTATACTGTCTGTTTCCCATTTCACAAAGCCATTCCCTGATGCCCTCTCTGGTTTCACATCCGCTCCCTTCCACACTGCCATCTGAGGACCCACATGTGCCACAAGGTAGGGGCAGTGCTTTCCCAGTGTGGGACTTCAATCACCCATATTTATCAAATGCTCACAATTCCCAGGCACTCTGCTGAGTATCTGCACACATGATCTCATTTCACGGACAGTAAATGGCAGAGGAAGATTGTGACACTTCATGGTTTTGCTGCTGCACCACCCTAACTCTATCCAGGCTTCCTTCAACCGAGACTGACAACCACACTGCATGCGTCATTGTGCTGAGAATTCCTTAAGACTGTCAGTAGAAGTCTCACTTGAATTTCTTTGTTACTCCATGAAAACTAAGAAAACGTGCATGCCCCAAAGACAGTGGGGAAATACTCACAGACTTTGGAGCTAGAACAGCCTGGCCTTAATTCCCAAGTCCTCCAGCAAATCACTCTACTCCTGTGGGTCTTAGTGTTCCTCCACGGAAATTTCGTCTAATAACATTTGTGTTAAAGTGTTGATGTTTTACAAATTCTGTATATAATTGTGTATAATCGACCACCGGAGCTCGGAGCTCGGTAAGTGATTATTACATCTTCATTCCCTCTATTACTGATCGGAATTCAAACAAGAGCAATTTTAATTCTTGCAAACTGCTGTTTTAGGTGCCATGTAAGTAGCAAAAACACGTGAAAGCAAGTGACAATGGCCAACGTTTGAGGCTGAGTCTGAACAGGTTGTTTAGATACACAGAAGATTCTGGGCAGGATTCAGAGCCAGAACTCTGGAATCCCGCAGACACAGGCTGAGGTCTCCTTTATGCCACCTGTGAACTCTCATTTATCAAACAGGCAGTGACAAGCCTCTTAGGGTCCTTTGAGAGAATGAAAGGAGACCTTAACTGTGAGGCCTGGAGCCTGGAAGGTCCTGAAACCTCTACAGTGTGAGATCGAGGGAGCTGGGTCTCAAGAGCCAGGTTTTGTGAGGTGGGTGGAGGGGAGGATCTGCTTGGCCTCCCAGTGGTCTCTCCTCCTGCCCACCCCCCTTATTTCTGGCTGCACCAAGCGGCATGCAGGATGTTAGTTCCCCGACCAGAGATCAAACCTGAGCCCCCTGCAGTGGAAGCTCAGAGTCTTAACCACTGGACCGCCAGGGAAGTCCCCTTACCCCCCTTCTTAACTGTCACCGCTGCCACTCTCAGAGGAGCCAGGTATCTATGGAGACACTCCGTGTAGGGAGCCACATGGGCACCCAACAAGGGCTTTTCTTTCAGAAGACAGGAGACACCACAGGGACAGGGACCATGTCCATTCCCCTCCTTGTAAGTGGGGTGCCCAGTGCACCAGTGGGCCTGCAGCAAATAATGCACGTAGAATGAAGAAGTTGACACTCTTCAGCCCCACAGCTCCCAGCCCTTGCTGTGTATCTGAGTAAACTGCGGGATATTCGAAAGACTAGCCTGGTCCAGGCCACCCTGTGATGCTTCTTGGTGGAGGGAAGGTGGCAACAGGGCAGATCAACTTCACAAAGGAAGAGCATCGCTGGTCTTGTTCACTGGGTAGTGGACTTGAACTTACCCAGCACATAGTAAGTACGCAAATTTGCAGAGGACAGATTTGAGCATCTCACTCTCACTCTAAGCAACTATTCATTAGGTCCTCAGAGCAAAGTCCAAGGGCCATATTGTGAAAAGCAGGACTGCGTGCTCAGAGCCCTTACTTCCAGTTTCTGTGCACATTACGCTCAGCTATGCAAACACTATGTGGAAACAGCCTCTCATAGCACCTGGTTCTCATACTGCGACTTCCCCACAGCATCTCAGATACCCCATCTCTCACGTGCCTGCACACCTCTGCACTTGAGGATTCCTCTCTGGGGAAGATCTCTGCCCGCCCCCATCTACTTCCCTAGCTCCTACTCATCCTTCCAGATTCAGTTCAGGGCTTCCCTGGTGGCGCAGTGGTTAAGAATCCGCCTACCAATGCAGGGGACACAGGTTTGAGCCCTGGTCCGGGAAGATCCCACAGGCCGCAGAGCAACTAAGCCCGTGCGCCACAACTACTGAGCCCGCGCGCCTAGAGCCTGCAAGAGAAGCCACTGCAATGAGAAGCCCGCGCACCGCAACGAAGAGTAGCCCCCCCCCGCCCCGCAACTAGAGAAAGCCCGTGCGCAGCAACGAAGACCCAATGCCGCCAAAAAAAAAAAAAAAAAAAAGATTCAGTTCATGTGTCACCTCCTCTGGAAAGCCTTCCTGGCTTTCCTCCTCATCTTCCTTAGGCCAGGTGGCTGCAAAGCAACCTAACAGACTTTCTCTTAGGACTTAGCTCAATACATTATCACAGTATTACTAGCCCTTCACCAAACTTCAAGAGGACAAACAGCACTGTCATTTCCATTCCTCTATCTGTATTTCAGTAGTAACATTTATTGTTTATTCCTACTAACACAAGATGTATTTTTAATTAGAAATTTTGGAAAATGCAATAACAGAAAAAAAGAGAAAGGAAATACTTATATCTTCCTAATCAGGAAAATTAGTAATATTTTGGTTTATATCTTCATACGCACACGTGCATGCACACACACACAATACACTTTGATGTTGCTTTTTTTTAAACAAAAAAAGGATGACCTTGTGATCTTTAGCTGTTCCTCCACCACCACCACCACCACCCCCGCCACCCCCGCCACAGTTACTATCAAGGTCCCCAAAGCCTCCCTCAAATGAACACAGGTGTAAATAGAAACAAAGTGCCCGCTTATGCTTGTGACCTTCTGAGCCACACTGCGGCCTCTTAATGTTCCCTTTAGAGAAACCCTGGGGCCCTCAATGTACACCGTTCAAAGTGTTTTATAACTTGCTTTAAAAAAATAATATGTTTTGAACATTTCCCCACATCAACAAATATTCAAAAAATAAAATATGACAATACATTAATGATTCAAAAGTATTCAGACACAGAAGTACACCATCCTTTATTAAATACTATCCTCAATCACTGGACATGTGCATGTTTCCAATTTTTCAATATTGTAAAATATACTCCGATGAACACTGTGGTAAAATTTCTAATGCATCTAATACATTCTTTCTTTAGAATAAATGATTAGATTGTTGAACTGATGGGTAAAGAATGGGCATATCATTAAGTCTTTTGATACATATTAACAATTTTCAGAAGAAACACTGTATTATTTTAAAATCTCACAAGTAGTATAAAAAGAGTACCTATTTCGGGGCTTCCCTGGTGGCGCAGTGGTTGAGAATCTGCCTGCTAATGCAGGGGACACGGGTTCGAGCCCTGGTCTGGGAGGATCCCACATGCCGCGGAGCAACTAGGCCCGTGAGCCACAACTACTGAGCCTGCGTGTCTGGAGCCTGTGCTCCGCAACAGGAGAGGCCGCGACAGTGAGAGGCCCATGCACCGCGATGAAGAGTGGCCCCCGCTTGCCACAGCTAGAGAAAGCCCTCACACAGAAATGAAGACCCAACACAGCAAAAATAAATTAATTAATAAACTCCTACCCCCAACATCTTCCAAAAAAAAAAAAGAGTACCTGTTTCTTCACACAACTGCCAACACTGAACATTACAATATTCTTCCCCACTGAGACAATTAAAGATCATATCTATATTTGCGATAAATAGATATTTCCTGATTGAAATCAATGGAGGGATGTACTGATTCCAGGCATTAGGCAGAAGCAGGAATAGCACTATGAGTAAGGTGGCTTCCCCTGGACTTACAGAGCTTATAATCTAGAAGTCTGGGGATAGAGATGCCCCAAGAGAAGTTCAGAAATATGATTAATGTAAGTCAACTGTGATAAATGGGTAAGAGGAACAGAGAGACACAGGGATTCAGAAGTGGGTGAAATCACCTCTGGCTGGGGAAACTGAGACATGCTTCAGTGAGGGGACGGGCACTCGCCATGGCTTTGGGGCATTTTTTCCATGTCCCTGTATGAGCCCAGAAGTCCCGTGTTTACATGGCTCCTGCTGACCTTAGATGCCTGCCTATCTGGACAGTCAAAGAAGAGTTCAGCTGATGCTGCTGCCCTTATAAACAGCATGTGACACCAATCAACAACAGCTTCACGGCCCTCCTCTTCTCCAAGCTTGATTTCATAATCTCTCCAACATGCCTGATCTCCCTCCACTGGTCCAAGAAGTGATGCATTCAAGGTCACTCCCTACCTTGGGGGGCAGCATATTGGCTCCGGCTGGGTATGTTCAAGATCAGCTACCAGTCATCACTGTCCGGCTGTGGCCGGGGCCTTCCGATCAGAGCCATCAGGTTAATGTGTTATTCTTTGTGTTTATAGAAAGATTTGTTTCACTCTTTGAAGAAGTTAGAATTACTTTAAAAAGTGTTTATGAATTGCAGTAACTATATCAACTATGAAACACATTGTGGGGTTTTTTCCCTTATTTCACAAAGGAGTCGGGGGAGGACTCATCTGTTTAGTAAGAAATATTTTGCTCATTATCTGGTGACATCATTGCCCTCTGAAATTAGGAGATTTTTGTTAGCATATGGAAAAAAAGATGAAATTCCATTCTTCTCCCAGAGGTACAGTGTAACACTGAAATAATCTCTCTGGCAGTTTCAAAATTAACTAGTTGTCACCAGATTTGAAGAAGAAGGAGGAGGAGGAGATAATTACATGATACTCATACTTGTAAAAAGTATGTGAGAATTTGAGGTAATGTTACCATCCCCTAGAGGCAAAGGCTTGTCAGCACTTAATTCACTTAAAGAAACTGTTTAAAAAACTAACTACGAAACCAAGGGAACAGCAAAGGGATGCTACATTCCACAATAAACTCTATTCTTTTTCTTAAAACTCATGAACTCTGAATTGCTTGTAATCAGCCCCAAATAACGTTGCTACTTTCCCTATAAGCAACGAGAAAATATAAGACCTCAGGAGTCCTACAGCCAGGTCTAGGGAGACGTGAATAACAAGTAAGCACACTTGTCCCAATTCTGCAAGTTTCCATGAAGCAGAGAAAATGCCTTTCCTTCTCCTGAAAGGAGCTGGGGGAGGAGAGAGCTTAAGTGGAGGAAAAAGAACCGACTTCCCCTTCACTCTGTAAATCTTTGGAAGATTTTACTGCTTGAGATTATGTCACCCTGCCCATAGGTCAGAGAACCCCGCTGGTCATATAAAATAGGTGAGTTGAGATAAAAAAGAAGTTAGGGGAAGGGAGTCAACAATTAACTCTACAGGTCCCTCTGTAAAGAGTGGGGGAGTGTTACCCAAAACCAATCTATGGTGTCAGGCACACTAAGAACTAAAGCAAAACACCAAACCCCCTCATTCCCAAGTGGATTCGATTCTCACATAGCCCATGCCATGGAAAAAGGATGATTCAGAACAGGACTGCCAAGTAGGGCAATTACATATGCTTTTGAGGCTCTAGTTTCTGGAGCTGATGGAAGTTTTCATCCCAGAAGCGCTAAGTCTCCCAAGAGACTGGGTGGTGTTTGCAAAGTCACATTATTTTTATG
This sequence comes from Mesoplodon mirus, assembly GCF_964341445.2. Taxonomy (NCBI): domain Eukaryota; kingdom Metazoa; phylum Chordata; class Mammalia; order Artiodactyla; family Ziphiidae; genus Mesoplodon; species Mesoplodon mirus. The sequence continues at coordinate 17,138,941 of NC_138986.1, forward strand.
GCATCTTAGACTGACTGATTCATGGATCAGGCACGATGACTTCTTGGACAAGGCCGCCTAACAACCTTGCCTAGGCACGTGACGATGTAGGAATACAGAGAACTGATGGAGCCCGCAAGGCAACGGTGGGAAGGTGCAGACACCAAGTTCCTCCCTCCAGCCCAAACTTAGGCTACTGATCAGCACGGGCGTCTGTTGAAGACGGAGGCAGATGGGCCGAAGGTACCTCCCAGAGTCATGATCTATGTGTGACCTTAACACACTTCTCCTTATGTTTGTAGAATGAACAATAAGCAAATTTACTTCCAAATAGAAGACAGCTTAGCTTGTCTTTGTGTTTCTATAAACACAAAGAATAACACATTAACCTGATGGCCATGATCAGAAGGCCCCGATTGATTCATTGGCTTAGAAAATGAATCAATTAGAGCTAGAAAAATTGTTTGTGGTCATCTAACTGGCAAAACAATCAGGTCATGATGACTGCTGAAAACTAAACCACAGAATATCCTTCCCACAACTAACAAAACGAGCGATAGTGTCCTAAAAAACACAATTACTAAAAACTGGCAAAAATACTCCACCAAGGGCATCCAAACAAAAGTATATAACCTAATATATTAAACTTTAGAACTCCCTGATCAAGCTAAGAAAAAAATTCCTGAAGACCCACAGAAAAGGAAGCAAACTGTGTGGCCTTCTTTATCTTTTTTGGATCTAAGAGCAGCAGAAATTGCTTCAGCAGAGTAATGAGTGAAAAGATGGAAAGTCAGGCTTCCCTGGTGGCGCAGTGGTTGAGAGTCCACCTGCCGATGCAGGGGACACGGGTTCGTGCCCCGGTCTGGGAAGATCCCACATGCCGCAGAGCGGCTGGGCCCGTGAGCCATGGCCGCTGAGCCTGCGCGTCCGGAGCCTGTGCTCCCCAACGGGAGAGGCCGCAACAGTGAGAGGCCCGTGTACCGTAAAAAAAAAAATAATAATAAATATAAATAAATAAATAAAATAAATTAAAGACAGACTGGCTCTGGTGTACCCATTCCCCCACCCTTAAGCAAGCAACGTGAACAGTGATGCAGCACATTTAACAAACTCTTAGGAGAGAGAAAGCCGAGCCCCGGTATCCCAATGAAGACCACATTCCACCTCAGTTGGGTTTTCCCACTTCCCCAGCTATTACATTAGGCTATAGCAACAACAAACATGAATGGATCACAAAATAAAGGAAGGAAAACACTCCACTGTCTGACAGCATGGCAAACAGGTCAAAAAGTAATCTTCATTATATCAGCACAAACAGAAAATGTGACCTGAGTTACCCAAGCATGATCAAAGTGAAAAGAAATGCATGAGAACTACTCAAACAAACTATAACAAGGGGAAAAAAAGAGAGAGAGAGAAAAGGCATGGACAAACACAATGATTCTATCTTTTGATCCCCTCTCTCTATCAGAAGAAAATATAACTCAAGGAACAGGAAGAAATTCCTAACAGTTGCTTCTCTCTATAAAATAATTAAACAAGAACATGAATTCAATTAAATGAGACCTCAAAGACAAGATGAAAACCACGAATGATATAAATTTTAAAACTGCAATCATATATGGAAGCAACCTAAATGTCCATTGACAGAGGAACAGATAAAGAAGATGTGGCATATATATATATATGCACACTGTGGAATACTACTCAGCTATAAAAAAGAATGAAATAATGCCATTTGCAGCAACATGGATGGACCTAGAAATTATCATATTATCATATTAAGTCAGACAGAAAAAGACAAATATCATATGATATCACTTATATGTAGAATCTTAAAAAATGATACAAATGAACTTATTTACAAAACAGAAACAGAATCACAGACACAGAAAACAAACTTATTGTTACCAAAGGGGAAAGGGGTGGGGGTGATATATCAGGAGTTTGGGGTTAACAGATACACACTACTAGGTATAAAACAGATAACCAACAAGGACCTACTGTATAGCACAGGGATCTATATTCAATACCTTATAATAAGCTATAATGGAAAAGAATCTGAAAATGTGTGTGTGTGTAACTGAATCACTTTTCTGTACACCTGAAACTAACATAACTTTATAAATCAACTATACTTCAATTAAAAACAAAAAACAAAACAAATTGCAGTCATAAGGAACCAAACCACCTATTATAGAGCCAATTTATAAATAAGAATGAGCAAAGAAAATAAACAATACCGTATTAGTCAAAATATTGATACTGAGAAAAACTTTATTATTTAAATCCATTTTCTCATATGACGCAAGTCTGAAGATTCACCCACCTATTCACCTAAGCCACTGGCCTTGCTGCTCTCTCTACCTAACAGGTTTCTCTTCCTCCTCCTGGGGAACTCTTGCTCACTTCCAGTCACCTTCACTGGGCTTTCCACACTCTCCTCACTGGGGCTTAATGGACTTTCTGTGCGTATTTCACACACTCGGTTGAAATATTCCAATTAAGGCCCCAACCATGCTATCCACTTGTCTCTCCTTCTCAAATATACACTCCTGTGTGTAGGGACTGACCTATAGTCGGTACTCAGTAATGTTTGCACAATGAATGAGTAACAGAATGTTCAAGATGGCATTCTTTCACCTACACTCTGGCTCAAAAGCACAGGGCAAGAAGTGTCCTTGTAGGAACTAATTATGCAATGTTATTAGAATTATACTAGTAATAGTACAATCAACCAGGGATGAGAGGGGGTGTGACACAAAGAGGGAAAGGAAAGGGACAGAGAAGAGAATAAAGGGATATTTCTACAGAAATGATTCTGTGAATAATTATAATTTGAATTAGAATTTGGTTGTGTTAAAATATTGCTTTCTAGATGAATGTCCTTGATGACTGGGTATAGTTCTAAGAGTTTTGATATAGTGACTTACAGTTCAAATGGACTCTGAACAAGTGATGGGCAGTCCATGACTTCAGTAAGTTGGCTTAGGCTGGAAGCAGCCCTCAGTCTGGATCTGACTCATGAACCATGACAGGACCTGGGTCTCTCTCCAACCCATCCATTATATAAGATTTGGTACCAGGGCAAATGATTTAATGAGGAATTAACATGTGATGAATCACTATCATTAAACAAGTAATGGAAATCCTCTCTTACCCCAAGCTCCCTAAGGTTCATCCCAAAAGTGAAGTAAGAAATTGGCATTGCAAATCTAAATGCCAATCCTTAACCCATATTATATTACAAATATCTGTATTTAGATATAATCAGCTAGCTAGGGTACATGTCGTAGATCCTATTTGGTATTTACGTATTAGGTTGGACAAATGAGATTGCTATTTTTAAGGTCAAAAGCTAATATTTTCAGTTCACGTGGTTCGACCTAATAAAAGAAACAACAGGGAAGTCCCTGGCAGTCCAGTGGTTAGGACTCCACGCTCTCTCTGCCGAGGGTCCAGGTTCATTCCCTGGTCAGGGAACTGAGATCTCGCAAGTCACACAGTGCGGCCAAAAACATTTAAAAATGAAAGAAAGAAAGATGAAGCTGAGGGTGACAGTAAAATCTTAAAAAAAAAAAAAAGAAGAAAAGAAATAACAGACCAGAATGTGCTCGAAAACTAACTTAAATTTTAAAAATGATAACAATAGGTTACATAACCCTCAGATTATATTGTACCTGGATATTTTGTCATTATTTACTTTTGTTCACGTGGCCCTTGGTGTGTTGAAGAGGGTGTGCAGGCAGCATCCTCAACTCCCTGTGGCCATACAAACCAGTGAAGATAGACGTGTACTGATACCTGGCTGGTTTGCCAGGTGCAAAGAGCCCAATTTCCAACTATTTCTGGGCCTGCTGTGAGAGCGCCCCCCAGCGTAACAGGCATGGAAGCGCACACCCACATGCTCAACGAGACGGCCTCACTGGCACTATATGGCCCTAGATAATTTCAATACAATTAGTGTTTATTTTTCCCAAACAGTAATCCTAAGGCCACATATGTTACTGAAATCATACCAGACCCGTTCCTAAGCCCACAGACACTTACACCTTCTGAAACAGAAAATAAACTGATTATGTGTTTGGTAAAAAACATAACCAATTAAACACATGCTATTTACATTAAGCTTGTTCTGACAACTCCAGTCTGTCTGCCGTAATATTCAAAAGCAGAAGCGTTGCTGCCATGTTAACGGCATGTACAAAAATAAAACTTTTGGGCTTCCCTGGTGGCTCAGTGGTTGAGAGTCCGCCTGCCGATGCAGGGAACACGGGTTCGTGCCCCGATCTGGGAAGATCCCACATGCCGCGGAGCAGCTGGGCCCGTGAGCCATGGCTGCTGAGCCTGTGCGTCCGGAGCCCATGCTCCGCAACGGGAGAGGCCACAACAGTGAGAGGCCCGCGTACCACAAAAAAAATAAAAATAAAAATAAGAAGAAAATAAATAAATAAAACTTTTGAAGGGAACTCCAGTATTTTAAAAATGACAGTTAGGGCTTCCCTGGTGGTGCAGTGGTTGAGAGTCTGCCTGCCAATGCAGGGAACACGGGTTCGTGCCCTGGTCCGGGAAGATCCCACATGCCACGGAGCAGCTGGGCCCATGAGCCACGGCCGCTGAGCCTGCGTGTCCAGAGTCTGCGCTCCGCAACGGGAGAGGCCACAACAGTGAGAGGCCCGCGTACCGCAAAAAAAAAAAAAAAAAAAATGACAGCTAATGGCGAGGTAGAAGATCGTCACATAAAGCAATAGAGGCTGGCGTTCATTGGGTATTTACTTGGTGCCATTTAATCCTTGCAAGGCCCGTGTGAGGTAGAGACACTCGGCCCAAGTTTTGAGGCACAAAGAGATGAAACAACTTGCCCTCAGATGCAGAGCTAATAGGTGGCAGAGCTGGGATCTGGACCCAAGTCTGATTCACATCTGTGAGCTTTAACCAGCCCCCTCACCGGGCAAACGCCTGGCTTTCCCGAGGCCAGAGCCTCCTTCCTGTCTAACTTTGTTTAAAGATGATGATCTCAAGGGACTCACAGCAAACACACGCCTCAAACTTTGGCCCTTCTCCCAGGGACAAGGCTGGGGAGAGAGGGTGGTGTGGAATAAATGACAAGAAGTCATCTAAGCAGTGGTTCTTGGTCAGCTTATGTCCAGTGAGAGCAAAAGTCATCTTTCTCACAAGACTTTGTGACACATGTTATTCCAATGGACTGATTTTGTCTCTAGTCTCTCCATAAGCTACAGGTCTAAAGAATCATTACGTCTACTCTTCTAAAGAGAATTTTAATATGTCTCTATTTTACTATCATTTTCATTTCAAAATTATTTTCGTTAAAATTAAGAGGAATAGTGCTTCCTCTTCCCACCCAGCCAAGTAAAAAAGAAATTTGTAGAAGGTATCTATGAAAGTCTGAATAATCATCTCAAGGCTTCAAGTATGCATTAAAAGACCTGAATCAATAAGAGTTACCTTTGCCATAGTTATATTTAGAAAGATTTAGAAAAGTGTCCCTTTTTTTGACACAGTGTAACATAGCATGGCATGAACATGCTAGCCCAAGCAAACAGGGTAAAAAAGCCCTCTGGCAAATTACCGCTAGGCCATACTTCTGCTCTTTCTCCTGGTCAAATTAGAAGTCAAATGAGTTGAGTAAAGCTCTTCCTCTGTTCAAGAAATAAAGAGCCAAAGCACACATCCAACCATGTTGTATTTAAGCCTAGCTAGTATAAGAATTAAAGCTACAACAAGCAGAACCATTTTCTAGCCACAAATCAAAACTTACCTTGCCAGTGAGAACCCTTTTCAGCTAAAACCCATATGTTGTTACGAAAAAAAATCCTTTAGGAAGAGAGATTCAAAGAAAACATATCAACATGATTAAAAGCAAACAGTAACTTACATTCAGTAATGTAAGTTATTTTTATGCTTGGAATCTATTCTCTCTTAAATTTCCTTATAAAACCAATAATATAAGAGCAGAAAGACAGTAGAAAGAAGGTCAACCATTTACATAAAGATACCTTTACTGGACCTATAATGTCAACTTTAATACTAAGGTCTATGTGAATCTTCACATAGTTTATGCATCCAATAACTATTTACTCAAAATCAGCAAAAATATGAAAATCTTATTTTTAAAAAATCGCTGGTACTATCTATAGGTGGAAGACAATTCTGTACATCCATCATGTATTGTCATTAAAAAAATGACAATGTTGTTTGGGAATCAGATTTCCCCAAACAACCAAGCTAATACTATTGGTTTCTATCTTCCTTTAACACCTTTGCAATATAAAAATAAAACTTCTGATAAGTTTTAACTTATAGGCATTGTCTAGAAGTTCACCCTAGTAAAAGAAACCTATTCAAAATAACAATTCTTTTCACTTTATTAATTATATTTAAGAATAGCCAAGTTTTAAAAAATCTGGTTCAACCCAGAGTCCTGGACTCTACAAAGAGCACCTTGCATTTACAGACGTCTCTTGGACAAGCAGAAGCATCGTTCTGCCCTGAAAGGAACACCCCATGAGCATGAGCTCTGTTCTCTGACCACATTCTGTATTAAATGATTAAATTGTCCACCTTTTCTTTGGCCGTAATAGAAATTAGGCCATTCACCCCAAGAACCACTAAAAAAGTAACTTTGTGGAATGCTCTCCTGGCCTTCAGCACACTATCTTTTAGAAAGTTCTGGATTAGACTAAGGCTATAGCAACCTCTTCTTCCAAAACAACAGACCTGAATCTTCTGGCTGGAAGACAATGGCTGTAATTGAGGTAGGTGAAATGACTCTGAAAAGCCTCAGTAAAAACCATCTCCTGGTGAGGGCCAAGTTTATGGTTTATAATTTTAGAAAGCCCCCAAAAGATTTAAGAGTCTTGCATCATGCCAACAATATGGGGATATTTTAGTTGCGACCTTGAAAGTCCTCAATCAGGGAAACACTTAAAATAGTATTTTGTAAAAAGTGGAAGAAATGACCACCTGATGTTGTGTCTTTGTTACCCCAAATCTGGACACAGTTCAACCACATGACTCCCCAGGTTAGTGGCAAAGCTATATTCAGAATTGGAATTAAAGGTTATGCAGAGATGCACATATGGGTGTAAGGTATTATTATAAGACCACAGTGAAAACATAGTACTCTTTGCACAAATATTTCCCAACTCTAAATTTCCCCAAATGTAAAAGTGATCAATTATGAAACGATGACTTGATTTACAAAATAATTCACTTCACAAAACATTTCACCATAATTGCTTCACCCTGGTAAGGAGCTCCAGATACAGAAACAAAATTCCAACTTTTTCTGGAACACAGTTTGTATGAAGTGAAACAATTGAACGCGACCAAAATAGGTGTCTGCAATGGACTCTAAGAGCTCTGGTGCTTTACTGTCCTTGTTGTTGCTTTAATATTTCTTTATATATTATATATTTAAAAAATAATTTGAATAGCATCATAATCAAATAATTTACAATTTGACATTTTTCGGAAAGAGAGTTCACTGGAAGTATTTCAGGTACAGATCACCAACTCTTACCTACCATTTTTGTAAAAACAAAAACTATGATTTACTAAAATGTACGCCTTGAGTAAAAAAACTTTAAACCCCAGTAAGATGGAGAGCACAATTTCTTTAAACATTTTCTTAATCAGAAGGTAAACTGAACCTCAATGCACAAAGCTGAAAGCTTAAAATGAGAACTCTTACAACCTTTCCCCTGCAGGAGGCAAAGGAAAACAAAAGTTACTAAAATAAAATGAAAAATATTAAAATAAACGTTCAGATGTTTAACAAGGAATCCAGTTAAGTACGCAACCAGAAATTCTTTTTAAAACCTCTAACACTCACAACAGAAGTTTGTTATTAATGAAAAACAGCAGAGAACAGATTCCCCTCTGGCAAAGAGAAAGCTATTTTTCACTTCCCCTGGTAACTATCTTTAGTACTTTATACTCTTGGAAACTGAGAATGTGAATATGGATTTATTGTGAAGCAACATGCAATTATCGAATGCCAGTTCTGGGGGTGGGGGAAGCCTATGAATCAATGCAAATGAAACCCTAAAGCACGACAGGCATCAATATAGGCATTGAGGTCTGGTGACAAAGGCCTTATGATCTCTGCAACTTTCATGGCCTGGGCATTCCCCACTATGGCCAGTGGGCTATTTGCATCTCAGTATAGAAAAGAATCGATAGAAAGCTGAAAAGCCCTGGCCCTCGCACAAAAGATAATCAAAGCACCGAACCCAAGGCAGCTGGAGCAGGACACAGTGGGAATTATCTGAAATTAATTACCCTGCTAGTAGGCAAATGGAGCATCAGTAAGAAAGAATATTTTGGATGGAGTTTCTTGCTGAGTCTCCAGGAAACATGGGACGGACTAAAGTCAGGGTAGGAAGGGCAAGTGTCACGTACATCGGGATCACAGTCGAGTACAAGCAAACTTCGGTGCCAACGGTTCATTACCATGTAGTAATGAACAGCGTGACTGAACATGGGTGTGGGTTGTTTGCACAAAGGCAGCTAGCAAAACACACAGAGTAAACAGCCTTTCTTCACAAAACTCTCTCCACTGCTGACTAGACTGTCTTCACCTACATCTTTCAGCAAAAAGACAAGTCATTCTAGAGCTTCTGGGAAATTGTGCTGGAAGTGGAAGGAGCATATCGTACTCCTGGCCCTCCCTCCAACTAGGAAAGGCTGAGTTTATTTTTGAGCCGTCTATGAAGAAACAGTTTGTAAGGAGTTAATAATGTAACCAGGTGTGCGAGCCTGTGTGAGCACGTGTGAGGCTAATTTTAACCTCTGCACTGCAGGGTAAACTCCACTGGGGCAGGGCCTCTCTCTCTCCTTCACCTTTGTAACCTGGATACCTAGCGTGAAGCCTAGTACATAGCAAGCGCTCTGCAGAGGCTCCACAGATGCCTCCTAAATGAACAAAGAAATGCTCAAGAGAACAAATGCCCAACTTTTAAGAAGTACCCATTTCATTGTCAGCTGATATCAAGGTGATGGTTGTGATTTACCCTCTGAAAGGGGTTCAACAAACCAATACTTAATATAATACTTTCTTAGCAGCTTGTTCAAAATGCCTACAGTACTCTATTTATAGTAACTTTTTCCTAAATGAGATAAGCCTCTCTCCTTACCATCTAAGTATGTGAGGTTTTACTACAGGCCTGTTTCTCTGAATGGATAGTCTTGTAACCTCTCCCTTGACTCAGATGCTATTAATCAGGACAGAATACAGTGAGATGGACACTAAAAGACCCACTATGGACAACTGAGGCTATGTGTTCTCCCCCCGAGCTGGGTTTGAATCACATCAGTCCTGAGTTATGATATTTATTCCTCATGATTCTTTGGATTCATGATTTACATTTATATTATGTTAGAACTAGGGGATAAGAGACCCCAAAAGGCACAGTGAAAACCATGGACATGGTTCCTTTGATTACCTCATAGTCCCAGGACATGCTGCTGGCTAGCATATGACACATTTATTATTATAAATGGTAACGTCTCAGCCCCCTCCACACAAAGGCAAACCAAGCAGAGCTTTCAAATTAATAATCCTTTGGGTTTTTTGTTTATTTGTTTGTTTGTTTTAGCTGCAATGGAATCTGGTGTTGGATTCAGGAAACCAGGGACAAGAAGGTAGTGGGAGGGTTATATTTACTAACGATATGCCATCATTTGTTACTTAGATGCAAAGAAGTGTAAAGACTGAGTCCATAGTCTCAAGACATAAAACATGCTCTTAAAGCAGCCAGGAAGGATGACCATTCAAATACAAGTTTGTTCACTAAATATTTCTCAAGCAGGCTACATGAGCTGAACACTGAGTTAGGCACTCATTGGAGACACAAAGATAATACAGCTGCCTTTCTTGCTCAAGGAGCTCACAATTTCCATGGAGGTTGAAATATATACAATGAATTCTGATACTCCAGGATAACTGTTAGGTTTCATGTAGCAAACTCGTTTAACAAAGCACAGAACAGGAAGCTATAGAAATACACTTGAGGATGCTAAAGTTTCAGAGGAGGTGGCAGTTGGACTTCACCTTGAAAGATGCATAGATTTTTACCTGGAAAAATTTGCAGGAAGACATTTTAGGTAGAGGAAATGCACAAATTAAAGCAGAGAGTGTGAAAATACAAAGTGTGATCAGTAAGGCATTCAGGGTCCAATGCGGATGGAGTGGAGACCTACAGGAGCAAGGGGTGACAGATGCGAGTAGAGAAATTGATTAGGGCCAGATCACAGAGGGTCTTGAGTGTGCCAAGAAGTTTGAATTTATCTTGTAAAACTGGAAAACCATCAGGCTTTTCTGAAACACACGAATGTAAGAAGGGAGGTATGTTTTGGAAAGATGACTGGCTGTATGGAGCACTGACAAGAGGAAACAAAAGTCTAAAGAAATGGAGGTAGAGTTGCTTCCAGACTTTAAGGAAGAGAGGACCTAACAAACAAAACAACTGCATAGTAGCTACAAACTACTCAAATAAACAAAATCTTGAAAACCAAAAAAAAAAAAAAATTGCATAATAGATGAAAAAGGTTAACTCCCTCCATTCTCACTCCATGCAGTTTGATGATAGCACCTGAAATGTCTATTTGAAACTCTGGAATTCTAATTCCTATGATCTTGGTGGAACTCCTGAGAAGCAATGTTTGGGTCACATTAAAATAGCACGAATAATAAAAGGCATCAAAACTGGAAAAGAAAAAGAAAAATTGCCTCTATTCACAGGTGACATGGTCTTATATGTAGAAAATGCTAAAGATTTTACACACACCCACACCCACACCCACACCCACACACATCTGTTAGAGATAATAAAGAAATTCAGCAAAGTTGCAGGATACAAAATCAACACAGGAAAATCAGTTCCATCTTTATATACTGGCAATAAAAAATTCAAAAAGGAAATTAAGTAAATAATTTCATTTTATAATAGCATCAAAAAGAATAAAAAACTTAAAATTAAACTTAACCAAGGAGACAAGACTTGTACACTGAAAACTACAAAACAATGCTGAAAGAAATTCAAGAAGACATAAATAAATGGAAGAATAGCTGTGTTCACAGATTGGAAGACTTCATGTTAAGATGACAATACTACCCAAATCAATCTACAGGTCCAATAAAATCCCTATCAAAATCTCATGGCACTTTTCACAGAAATAGAAAAACCCATCCTAAAATTCGTATGGAATCTCAAGGGACCTTAATAGCTAAAACAATCTGAAAAAGAAGAACCAAGTTGGAGGGCTCACACCTCCCAATTTCAAACCTTACTATAAAGCTATCTTAATCAAAACAGTATGTTGCCTGCAAAGGAAAGACATATAAACCAAAGAAATAAAATAAGAGAGCCCAGAAATAAACCCTCACATATATGGTCAATTAATTTTCAAAAAGGGTGCTAAGACCATTCAGTGGGGGAAAGGACAGTCTTTTCAACAAGTGGTTCTGGGAAAACAAGGTATCTACCCACAAAAGAATGAGGTTGGACCCATATGTTATATTATATACAAACATTAACTTAAAATGGGTCATAGACCTAAACTTAAAAGCTAAAACTATAAACTCTTAAAAGAAAATATAGGAGAAAATCTTCATGACAATGGATACGGCAATGATTTCTTAGTTATGACACCAAAAATGAATGTAAATTGGACTTCAAAATTAAAAACTTTCCTGCCTCAAAGGACACTATCAAGAGAGTAAAAAGGCAACTCATAGAATGTGAGAAAATATTTACAAGTCATGTACCTGATACAGGATTAATATCCAGACTCTAAAAAGAACTCAACAACCAACAACAGAACAAAAAATCCAATTCAACAATGGGCAAATAACTTGAATAAACACTTCTCTGAGGAATGTATAAAAATGGCCAAGCACATAAAAAGATGCTAAACATCATTAGACACTAGAGAAATCAAATCTAAACCACAATGATATCATTTTATACCCATTAAGATGACGTATCAAAAATGGGAAAATCACAAGTGTCAGTGAGGAAGCAGAGAAATTGGAACTTTCACGCAGCTGTCAGGAATGTAAAATGGTATAGCCACTGTGGAAAACAGTAGAGCAGCTCCTCAAAAAGTTAAACATATAATTACCGTATAATCAAGAAATTCTACTCCTACGTATATACGGAAAGGATTTGACAGCAAGGATTCAAACAGACACTTGTATACCAATGTTCATAACAGCAATATTCACAATAGCCAAAAGGGAGAAACACCCAAGTGTCTATCAACAGATGAATAATTAAACAAAATGTGGTATATATGTGCAGTGGAATATTGTTCATCCATAAAAAGGAATGAAGTTCTAGTATAGCTGTAATGTGGACGAGTCTTGAAAACATGGTGCTAAGTGAAATAAACCAGACACAGAAGGAAAAATATTGTATGATTTTACTTATATAAAGTACCTGGACTCGTCAAATTCATAGAGACAAGAAGCAAAGTGTGGTTGCCAGGAGTTGGGGAAGGTGAGGAGAGAATGGAGAGTTATTGTTTAATGGTTATGGAATATCTGTTTCAGATGATGGAAAAGTTCAGGAAGTGGGTTGTGAAGATGGTTGTACAGCAAAGTGTATGTACTTAATGTCACTGAATTGAACACTTAAAATGCTTACAATGGTAAAATTTAAGTTGTGTCTACTTTACTTCAATTAAAAAAAAAAAAAAACAGCATGAATAGCGCTGTCCCAGCTACCAGGTAAAGAAAAGAATAACACGTCAGAAGAGACACCTCTTTCCAGATCCAGGTGGGAGGTGGCGACTGCAAAAAGAAGTCTAAAGGCTGAAATTGTGTAGGCTGTCCCTTTTCAGTAGGAGTGGTTACGATGCTCAAAGAGACAGCAAACTTACATTGCAGTTTGATGAGCCATCGAACGGTGGGTAAGAACCGTCTGGCCAGTCAGCAGGGTCCAAGGCAGCTGACTGCCGGTGCTGGGCCTCATACTCCTTGAGCTGCAACAAGAGAAAATGGAAGATTGAAATGGAAATGATGGCCAAGGCTGTCTACCAAGCAGCAGAATGAATCCTTTGGGCACCTTCTTCGCACCACTGTTGGTGATCAAGTGCCAGCCAAAGACAAGGGTCACCCAAATGAAAGGAGAAACACGTCCTCCCCTGCAGGTTTTCATCTAAATCAAACCAAGAGACACAACGGACTCTTTGTGTTCTGTTCCAAAAAGAACCTTGATTTTCCTTCTCCAACATCTTCCAACATCAAAACACCTTTCTCAGTTCAATTATAAGTTCAATAACAGAAATTGCCTGTAGTTTGACCTTCGGATTACCTCTCTTTGTGGAAGACAAAATGTGTAGACTAAGGACATTTTAGTAAAACAGAGGTGGAAGCCTGAAACTGATTTTTAAAAATCGCTTGCTTGTTTTGTCATGTTACCAGTTCAATGTTATCAACTAACAAATGTTATGGGATTTATTGGGGATCCTATGGATGAGAGGAAAATAGTAGTTAGATATCTAGAATATGTTCAGAGACATTTAAAGTTTGGGCTTAAAAACTAGGTTTCTACTTTTTGAAAAACACAGAAGGACAAAATGAAATATTATAGAAAATTAACAAATTTAACATAGCAGAATTAGATGAAAGATCTTTCAGAACGGCCAATGTGAGAAGTTCCAGGTGTGTTTTCATAAAATACGTAAAAATTTAACTCTGTGTGTAATACAAATAAGTTGTCCCAGCATTAAAATTCTGTTATAAAACAGTTTTTAGATATGAAGTTAAGACATCGATCAAATCACGTTCCATGAATCAAGACACCAAAAAGCAGATACAATCTGACCTGACAGCCCAGGAGATGGTGCCAGGACCGTCCTTTTCCACTGGAGCTGTGTGGACATGGCAATGCCACTCCTCTAGGGAAAAGCAACTTTCCAAAGCATTATTTCTACTATGAAGTTCTTTTCTGTGCATACTTGTGACAGGAAGTGGACGAGGGGGAGGCAGACAGTATTGATTAACAGGTAAGGCTCCCCAATAACTGGAAGCCCTTGGGCAAATTACTTAACCCCTCTGTGCCTCAGTTCCTTCACCTGGAAAACGGGATGACAATAAACTATATCACAGGACTATTACCAGAATAAAGTAAGATAATGCAGCAAAGCTCTTAGTATACTGTACCCATGCAACAGACTTTTTATGATGGTATTATCACCCTTGTGGTTTCAGATAAAAGAGCTCAAAGTTCACATCAATCTCAGGTATTTGAACTTTTGCTATGCAGGTGCTTAATATTATTTATTTATTTTTTTTTTGTGGTACGCGGGCCTCTCACTGTTGTGGCCTCTCCCATTGCAGAGCATAGGCTCCGGACGCGCAGGCTCAGAGGCCATGGCTCACGGGCCCAGCCGCTCCGCGGCATGTGGGATCTTCCCGGACCGGGGCATGAACCCATGTCCCCTGCATTGGCAGGCGGACTCTCAACCACTGCACCACCAGGGAAGCCCAATATTATTTTAATCTTTCTAGTATATTAGGGGGATTAATATTGTTCTAATCTCTATAATATATTTAAGAGACATATTAGAATGCTCTTCCTTTCCAGATATATTGGTTTCTGAAGTGCATTATTCTTCCTGTATGATCGAAATAGCTGCCTCTGAAAAAGGGTGTCATCATTTATTTTCTCGGGGTCTCTGCTCTACTTTCTAGGAAGCACTAAATAAAATCTTCATCTTTAGGAAAACAAAACAAATTCCTCACTAGTCAATCGTAAACAGACTTAATATTTTTCTTTTGTTATCTGTCCATTTCCATCGTTTACGTTGGTGCCTAAGAGTACATGTGCTTCTTCTTCTTTTTTAAAAAAATTCATTTATTTATTTATTGGCTGCGCAGCTTGTGGGATCTTAGTTCCCCGACCAGGGATTGAACCCGGGTCCTCAGCAGTGAGAGTGCGGAGTCCTAACCACTGGACTGCCAGGGAATTCCCTGTGTGCTTCTTCTGATAAAGACTCAGATTTGTGCTCTATCCAAATTTACCTTGTTTTTTAATTTCCTAATTAAAAGAAAAGAAAACCAGGATCTCTAACAATTTTTTAAAGTGCATTTTACAATGAAAAAAAACTGGTTATTGTTTATATAATCACATTTGTGTATCCCACTCTGCTCCCAAAGACAACTGATCATGTTCATTTAAGAAACTTGTGTATTTTAAAGCAAATTGATAGAGTTTTAGTTTAATTCTGGAAGTTTTAAAATAATGACACTTTAAAGTGTGGGTGTGGGTGTCAGTCTGTCTGTCCATCTGTCTACCTTCACATCTTATTTTCCCTAGTCTCATAGTTTTCTCACACTTGAAGTCTATGACATGATTCTTAGAGGAATGACCATCTGTAGTAGGTTAATGCTTATTTTATCTTAAGGACCTTTATGTAGAGAGATTCTAAAATGTTTCCATTTCTGAGAGCATTTATTATAAAGAACATTTCTATTATATTTAATCTAAATCCCCTCCAGCTGCGATTTTCATTCATTTTCTTTTATGCTCTCCTCAGTAGAGATGAAAACAAAACACTGTGCGGTACATCCTAAAGATGTACTGTCTAATATCCCTTCATATACTTGAAGACAGTGAAAAAGTTCTTTTCTGAGATAAATCCTTTCCGATTCCAGCCCAAGAGACCTATTTAAAAAAACCCTCAATCACTTTGTTGCTCTCCTATGGACTCTCTCCATGAGCCTCTCTAGCTGTCCACATTCCTATGATTGATGCACAATACCTGCTACGAGGAAATAATTTATATAGGTTCTCAGCTCATAATCTTGTGCTCTGGTATACCAGATGCCCAGACTCCCTTTAAAAGACTGTTCTCTGATTTCCCAATTACTGTAGATATGGACTCACATCTATATACCCTTCTCAGGAGAATTATCCGTGGTTGACAGGTGCTATCTCCCCACAGATGCCTAGAAGGCTGTTTCCTCCTCCCCAAAGAGGCTTTCAGCCTCTTTTTCTCTGGCAGGACAAACTCTACAGTGCAATTCACCTTCCAGAGCTCCCCACCCTTCCCTGAGGGATCAGGCTGAGGCTGAGACTACACTTCTCCTGAAATCACATCTCTGTCCAGTTTCTTCCTCTGCCTCTCCTGCTTCCCTCTCTCACTTACAGGTTTCTTGTGAAAGCTTTTCTTCAATAAATCATGTGCACAAGAATCCACATATCAGGCTCTGCTTCTAGGGAACCTGATGTAAGACAGCTGGCAATAAGAAAAGTTCACCATGCCAAAACATCAGTCAAGCCAGTGACAAACATCAAGTTTTTTTTTTCTTTTCAAATCCCACAAGGACTTTATTTTGGACTTGCACACAGATATGACCTTGTGGAACCCAACACATATTTATCAGGTGAATAAATACATAATATTTAGTAATTAGATCAAATTACATGAGCAAGTGTTTAGTATCAATATTGATACATTATTTTTTAGGGAACCTGATTATTAAATCATGGTCACAAATCTCTCTCAATTTCCTTAGACACTGCCTCCAGTTAAAATGTCAAAGGACATATTTTTCAACAACACAGCTCCATCATGGCTGAGCGCCATCATACCAAAACAATAGTGTTCTCCTTTATGCAAAGCTTTAAAAGTGAGTTTATTCCTTACCCTCCCAATCTCACATACACCACATAAATTACCCAGATAAGTTAATAACCTGTAGCTTCCAAGTGTCTCATGGGCTTTCTATACCTTGCAGAACTAGTCCAACATTTGAATACCCTGAATTTACTCACCAAGAGCTATGAACAGTCTTAAAATTAGCACCTGTAAATTATGTTGTCTAGAATACGCTAATACTCTAGATCCACCTAAACGATTGTTTTAACCAGTGTGCTGGACTCCTTAAAGCATACAGAGTAAGTAACCATCATAAAACCATTAGAAAATGTTTGAAGTGCCATTAGATTTGATGGAACTATTCAGTTAATAAAATATAAAAATCATAAGTTAAGCTGCTGTCTTTTTTTTTTCACTTCTTTTTTCTTTTTTTTTATTAGTTTCTGCTTTATAACAAAGTGAATCAGTCATACATATACATCTGTTCCCACATCCCTTCCCTCATGCATCTCCCTCCCTCCCACCCTCCCCAGCCCACCCCTCCAGGCGGTCACAAGGCACCGAGCTGATCTCCCTGTGCTCTGCGGCTGCTTCCCACTATCTATCTACCTTACGTTTGGTAGTGTGTATATGTCCATGCCTCTCTTTCGCTTTGTCACAGCTTACCCTTCCCCCTCCCCATATCCTCAAGTCCATTCTCAAGTAGGTCTATGTCTTTATTCCCGTTTTACCCCTAGGTTCTTCATGACATTTTTTTTTTTAAATTCCGTATATACGTGTTAGCATACGGTATTTGTCTTTCTCTTTCTGACTTACTTCACTCTGTATGACAGACTCTAGGTCTATCCACCTCATTACAAATAGCTCAGTTTCGTTTCTTTTTATGGCTGAGTAATATTCCATTGTATATATGTGCCACATCTTCTTTATCCATTCATCCGATGATGGACACTTAGGTTGTTTCCAGCTCTGGGCTACTGTGAATAGAGCAGCAATGAACATTTTGGTACATGTCTCTTTTTGAATTATGGTTTTCTCAGTGTATATGCCTAGTAGTGGGATTGCTGGGTCATATGGTAGTTCTATTTGTAGTTTTTTAAGGAACCTCCATACTGTTCTCCATAGTGGCTGTACCAATTCACATTCCCACCAGCAGTGCAAGAGTGTTCCCTTTTCTCCACACCCTCTCCAGCATTTATTGTTTCTAGATTTCTTGATGATGGCCATTCTGACTGGTGTGAGATGATATCTCATTGTAGTTTTGATTTGCATTTCTCTAATGATTAATGATGTTGAGCATTCTTTCATGTGTTTGTTGGCAGTCTGTATATCTTCTTTGGAGAAATGCCTATTTAGGTCTTCTGCCCATTTTTGGATTGGGTTGTTTGTTTTTTTGCTATTGAGCTGCATGAGCTGTTTATAAATTTTGGAGATTAATCCTTTGTCAGTTGCTTCATTTGAAAATATTTTCTCCCATTCTGAGGGTTGTCTTTTGGTCTTGTTTATGGTTTCCTTTGCTGTGCAAAAGCTTTGAAGTTTCATTAGGTATCATTTGTTTATCTTTGTTTTTATTTCCACTTCTCTAGGAGGTGGGTCCAAAAGGACCTTGCTGTGATTTATGTCATAGAGTGTTCTACCTATGTTTTCCTCTAAGAGTTTGATAGTTTCTGGCCTTACATTTAAGTCTTTAATCCATTTTGAGCTTATTTTTGTGTATGGTGTTAGGGAATGATCTAATCTCAAACTTTTACATGTCCCTGTCCAGTTTTCCCAGCACCACTTATTGAAGAGGCTGTCCTTTCTCCACTGTACATTCCTGCCTCCTTTATCAAAGATAAGTTGGCCATATGTGCGTGGGTTTATCTCTGGGCTTTCTATCCTGTTCCATTGATCTTTCTGTTTTTATGCCAGTACCACACTGTCTTAATTACTGTAGCTTTGTAGTATAGTCTGAAGTCAGGGAGCCTGATTCCTCCAGCTCCGTTTTTCGTTCTCAAGATTGCTTTGGATATTCGGGGTCTTTTGTTTTTTCAAACAAATTTTGAAATGTTTTGTTCTAGTTCTGTGAAAAATGCCAGTGGTAGTTTGATAGGGATTGCATTGAATCTGTAGATTGCTTTGGGTAGTAGAGTCATTTTCACAATATTGAGTCTTCCAATCCAGGAGCATGGTATATCTCTCCATCTATTTGTATCATCTTTAATTTCTTTCATCAGTGTCTTATAATTTTCTGCATACAGGTCTTTTGTCTCCTTAGGTAGGTTTATTCCTAGATATTTTATTATTTTTGTTGCAATGGTAAATGGGAGTGTTTTCTTGATTTCATTTTCAGATTTTTCATCATTAGTGTACAGGAATGCCAGAGATTTCTGTACACTAATTTTGTATCCTGCTACTTTACCAAATTCATTGATTAGCTCTAGTAGTTTTTCGGTAGCATCTTTAGGATTCTCTATGTATAGTATCATGTCATCTGCAAACAGTGACAGCTTTACTTCTTCTTTTCCAATTTGGATTCCTTTTATTTCCTTTTCTTCTCTGATTGCTGTGGCTAAAACTTCCAAAACTATGTTGAATAAGAGTGGTGAGAGTGGGCAGCCTTGTCTTGTTCCTGATCTTAGTGGAAATGGTTTCAGTTTTTCACCATTGAGGACAATGTTGGCTGTGGGTTTGTCACATATGGCCTTTATTATGTTGAAGAAAGTTCTCTCTATGCCTACTTTCTGCAGGGTTTTTATCATAAATGGGTGTTGAATTTTGTCGAAAGCTTTCTCTGCATCTATTGAGATGATCATATGGTTTTTCTCCTTCAACTTGTTAATATGGTGTATCACATTGATTGATTTGCGTATATTGAAGAATCCTTGCATTCCTGGAATAAACCCCACTTGATCATGGTGTATGATCCTTTTAATGTGCTCTTGGATTCTGTTTGCTAGTATTTTGTTGAGGATTTTTGCATCTATGTTCATCAGTGATATTGGCCTGTAGCTTTCTTTCTTTGTGACATCCTTGCCTGGTTTTGGTATCAAGGTGATGGTGGCCTCGTAGAATGAGTTTGGGAGTGTTCCTTCCTCTGATATTGTTTGGAAGAGTTTGAGAAGGATGGGTGTTAGCTCTTCTCTAAATGTTTGATAGAATTCGCCTGTGAAGCCATCTGGTCCTGGGCTTTTGTTTGATGCAAGATTTTTAATCACAGTTTCAATTTCAGTGCTTGTGATTGGTCTATTCATATTTTCTATTTCTTCCTGAGTCAGTCTTGGCAGGTTGTGCATTTCTAAGAATTTGTCCATTTCTTCCAGGTTGTCCATTTTATTGGCATAGAGTTGCTTATAGTAATCTCTCATGATCTTTTGTATTTCTGCAGTGTCAGTTGTTACTTCTCCTTTTTCATTTCTAATTCTATTGATTTGAGTCTTCTCCCTTCTTTTCTTGATGAGTCTGGCTAATGGTTTGTCAATTTTGTTTATCTTCTCAAAGAACCAGCTTTTAGTTTGGTTGATGTTTGCTATCGTTTCCTTCATTTCTTTTTCATTTATTTCTGATCTGATCTTTATGATTTCTTTCCTTCTGCTAACTTTGGGGGTTTTTTGTTCTTCTTTCTCTAATTGCTTTAGGTGCAGGGTCAGGTTGTTTACCTGAAATGTTTCCTGTTTCTTAAGGTGGGATTGTATTGCTATAAACTTCCCCCTTAGAACTGCTTTTGCTGCGTCCCATAGGTTTTGGGTCATCGTGTCTCCATTGTCATTTGTTTCTAGGTATTTTTTAATTTCCTCTTTGATTTCTTCAGTGATCACTTCGTTATTGAGTAGTGTATTGTTTAGCCTCCATGTGTTTGTATTTTTTACAGATCTTTTCCTGTAATTGATGTCTAGTCTCATAGCATTGTGGTCGGAAAAGATACTTGATACAATTTCAATTTTCTTAAATTTACCAAGGCTTGATTTGTGACCCAAGATATGATCTATCCTGGAGAATGTTCCATGAGCACTTGAGAAAAATGTGTATTCTGTTGTTTTTGGATGGAATGTCCTATAAATATCAACTAAGTCCATCTTGTTTAATGTATCATTTAAAGCTTGTGTTTCCTTATTTATTTTCATTTTGGATGATCCGTCCATTGGTGAAAGTGGGGTGTTAAAGTCCCCTACTATGATTGTGCTACTGTCGATTTCTCCTTTTATGGCTGTTAGTATTTGCCTTATGTATTGAGGTGCTCCTATGTTGGGTGCATAAATATTACAGTTGTTATATCTTCTTCTTGGATCGATCCCTTTATTGTTATGTAGTGTCCTTCTTTGTCTCTTCTAATAGTCTTTATTTTAAAGTCTATTTTGTCTGATATAAGAATTGCTACTCCAGCTTTCTTTTGATTTCCATTTGCATGGAATATCTTTTTCCATCCCCTTACTTTCAATCTGTATGTGTCTCTAGGTCTGAAGTGGGTCTCTTGTAGACAGCATATAGATGGGTCTTGTTTTTGTATCCATTCAGTCAATCTGTGTCTTTTGGTGGGAGCATTTAGTCCATTTACATTTAAGGTAATTATTGATATGTATGTTCCTATTCCCATTTCCTTAATTGCTTTGGGTTCGTTATTGTAGGTATATTCCTTCTGTTGTGTTTCTTGCCTAGAGAAGTTCCTTTAGCATTTGTTGTAAAGCTGGTTTGGTGGTGCTGAACTTTCTCAGCTTTTGCTTGTCTGTAAAGGTTTTAATTTCTCCATCAAACCTGAATGAGATCCTTGCTGGGTAGAGTAATCTTGGTTGCAGGTTTCTCTCCTTCATCACTTTAATTATATCCTGCCACTCCCTTCTGGCTTGTAGAGTTTCTGCTGAGAGATCAGCTGTTAACCTGATGGGGATTCCCTTGTGTGTTATTTGTTGTTTTTGCCTTGCTGCTTTTAATATGTTTTCTTTGTGTTTAATTTTTGACAGTTTGATTAATATGTGTCTTGGTGTATTTCTCCTTGGATTTATTCTGTATGGGACTCTCTGTGCCTCCTGGACTTGATTAACTATTTCCTTTCCCATATTAGGGAAGTTTTCAACTATAATCTCTTCAAATATTTTCTCAGTCCCTTTCTTTTTCTCTTCTTCTTCTGGAACCCCTATAATTCGAATGTTGGTGCATTTAATGTTGTCCCAGAGGTCTCTGAGACTGTCCTCTGTTCTTTTCATTCTTTTTTCTTTATTTTGCTCTGCATCACTTATTTCCACTATTTTATCTTCCATCTCACTTATCCGTTCTTCTGCCTCAGTTATTCTGCTATTGATCCCATCTAGAGTATTTTTCATTTCATTTATTGTGTTTTTAATCGATGCTTGATTCATCTTTAGTTCTTCTAGGTCCTTGTTAACTGTTTCTTGCATTTTGTCTATTCTATTTCCAAGATTATGGATCTTGGAAATAGAATCTTGGATCAGCTTTACTATCATTGTTCTGAATTCTTTTTCAGGTAGACTGCCTATTACCTCTTCATTTGTTAGGTCTGGTAGGTTTTTATCTTGCTCCTTCACCTGCTGTGTGTTTTTCTGTCTTCTCATTTTGCTTATGTTACTGTGTTTGGGGTCTCCTTTTTGCAGGCTGCAGATTCGTAGTTCCCGTTGTTTTTGGTGTCTGTCCCCAGTGGCTAAGGTTGTTTCAGTAGGTTGTGTAGGCTTCCTGGTGGGGGGGACTAATGCTTGTGTTCTGGTGGTTGAGGCTCAATCTTGTCTTTCTGGTGGACAGGTCCACGTCTGGTGGTGTGTTTTGGGGTGCCTATGGCCTTATTATGTTTTTAGGTAGCTTCTCTGCTAATGGGCGGGGTTGTGTTCCTGCCTTGCTAGTTGCTTGGCATAGGGTGACCAGCACTGTAGCTTGCTGGTCGTTGACTGAAGCTGGGTGCTGGTGTTGAGATGGAGATCTCTGGGAGATTTTCGCTGCTTGATATTATGTGGAGCTGGGAGGTCTCTTGTGGACCCGTGTCCTGAAGTTGGCTCTCCCACTTCAGAGGCACAGCACTGACTCCTGGCTGCAGCACCAAGAGCCTTTCATCCACCCGGCTCAGAATAACAGGGAGAAAAAGTAGAAAGAAAGAATTAGTAGAAGAAAGAAAGAGAGAGGGAAAGAAAGGAAGAAGGGAAGAAAGGAAGGAAGGATGGAAGAAAGAAAGAAAGGAGGGAGGGAGGGAGGAAGGATGGAAAGAAAGAAGGAAAGAAAGGAGGGAGGGAGGGAGGAATGAAAGCAAAAGGAAGAGTGAATGGAAGAAGGGAGGGAGGGAGGGAGGAAGGAAAGAAAGAAAGAAAAAGAAAGTGGAAAGAAGAAGGGTGGGAGGGAGGGAGGGAGGAAAGAAAAAGAAAGAAGGAAAGGAGGAGCAGAGGGAGGGAGGGAGGAAGGGAAGGTAGGAAAACAAGAAAGAGCAGGTAAAGTAAAATAGAATAAAGTATGAAATATAGTAGCGTTATTAAAATTAAAAAGTAATTATTGAAAAAAAAAACGGACCGATAGAACCCTGGGACATATGGTGGAAGCAAAGTTATACAGAGAGAATCTTACACAGAAGATTACACATACACATTCACAAAAAGAGAGCAGGGGGAAAAATCAAAAATCTTGCTCTCCAAGTCCACCTCCTCAATTTGGGATAATTCGTTGTAAAAAGAGGAAAAGGGCGAGAAGTCTGAAATCTTGCTCTCTAAGTCCACCTCCTTAATTTGGGATACTTCGTTGTAAAAAGAGGAAAAAGGGGGAAAGTCTTAAATCTTGTCCTCAAAGTCCACTTCCTCAATTTGGGATGATTCGCTGTCCATTCATGCACTCCACAGACGCAGGGCACATCAAATGGACCGTGGAGCTTTAATCCGCTGCCTCCGAGGCTGCACAGAGAGATTTCCCTGTCTCTTCTCTGCTCTCACAGCTCCCGGGTCTCAGCCTTGGACCTGGCCCCGCCTCTGCGCGTAGGTCGCCGGAGGGCGTCCGTTCTTCGCTCAGACAGGACGGGTTTAAAGGAGCTGCTGATTCGGGGGCTCTGGCTCACTCAGGCAGAGGGGAGGGAGGGGCGCGCAGTGTGGGGCGGGCCTGCGGCGGCAGAGGCCGGCGTGACGTTGCAGCAGCCCATGGCGCTCCGTGCGCTCTACCGGGAAAGCCGTCCCCGGGTCCCGGGACCCCGGCAGTGGTGGGGTGCACAGGCCCCCCGGAAGGCGGGGTGGACAGTGACCCGCGCTCGCACACAGGCCGCGCGGCGGCGGCGGCGGCGGCGGCAGCCCCAGCGGCCCACGCCCGTCTCCGAGGTCTGCGCCTTACCCGCGGCTCGCGCCTGTCTCCGGCGCTTCCCCAAGCAGCCCTCTTAATCCCCTCTCCTCGCGCACCAGGAAACAAAAGGGAAGAAAAAGCCTCTTGCCTCTTCGGCAGCTCCAGACTTTTCCCCGGACTCCCTCCGGGCTAGCCGTGGTGCACTAACCCCTTCAGGCTCTCTTCCTGCCGCCAGCCCGTCCTCTCCCTGCGCTCCGACCGAAACCCGAGCCTCAGCTCCCAGCCCCGCCTGCCCCGGCGGCCGAGCAGACAAGCCTCTCGGGCTGGTGTGTGCCTGAGGGCACCGGTCCTCTGTGCCGGAATCTCTCCGCTTTGCCCTCC
Source organism: Mesoplodon mirus (assembly GCF_964341445.2). NCBI lineage: Eukaryota > Metazoa > Chordata > Mammalia > Artiodactyla > Ziphiidae > Mesoplodon > Mesoplodon mirus. Next base: position 17,163,166 of record NC_138986.1, read on the forward strand.
ACACCCCTGTTGCTGCGCTCTCCTCCGCTACTCCGAAGCTTTCCCCCTCCGCCACCTGCAGTCTCCGCCCGCGAAGGGGCTCCTAGTGTGTGGAAACCTTTCCTCCTTCACGGCTCCCTCCCACTGGTGCAGGTCCCGTCCCTATCCTATTGTCTCTGTTTCTTCTTTTTTTTCTTTTGCCCTACCCAGGTATGTGGGGAGTTTCTTGCCTTTTGGGGGGTCTGAGGTCTTCTGTCAGCGTTCAGTAGGTGTTCTGTAGGAGTTGTTCCACGTGTAGATGAATTTCTGATGTATCTGTGGGGAGGAAGGTGATCTCCGCGTCTTACTCCTCCGCCATCTTCCTCCGGGTCTAAGCTGCTGTCTTTTTAAATTACACACTATGTACACAGAGTTATCTTGTAAACTTCATTCTCTTCAAATGCTTTTGCAGCTGACAGTGGTGTTTCACATATTAGTTACTTGCAGCCTTTTTCATTTTCATCTTTGTATTGACAACTGGGTTTTCAGGAATGTGAATCATAGCTGTATACTTCACAGGGGGAAAATACTCAGCAGTAAGATCAAAGTCATATAAACAAAGCAGAGTGGACCAAGTTGTATTCATTTGAACATAGGCAACATTTCCCCAAATACAACGACGCATTGGGGGATACACTCAGCTCCAAATGACACATAGGCAAACTTCTCTCCTGATGCTGGTTGTCCTATCAGGATTAAAATCTAGACATTCTATACGGGTCTTTATTTTTCCCCAAAACTTTCCAATTAATTCATTTAAATTCATTAATGTTACAAAAATACGATGTATAACAAATCAGGACAGAAATTATTGTATGCCTAACAAGTCAAAGAAAAAGAAAATATTACATCTTCTTGGTAAATCAAGACCAACCCTAGTATTTCTTACAGGGACCACATCAACATCTTGCACACACAGTCTTCAGAACTGAATTTCTCACACTGTAAAAGGAGAGCACTAGGCTATGCAACGTTATCTGAACAATGGTCAAATGATCACAGTACGCTAATTGTGTCTAAATGGCAGCATGTGAACTTATGGTAAAAAAAAAAATGTTTGAATCTTTGAAATATATATCAAAGTACATTAGTGCCTAACGAACTCTGAATTGCGCTCCATGTGCCCCAAGGGCTGTGCAAGTCAGTGCCCTGAACACCACAAATATTTACTAGCTAGCTTATGTAAATAAACTGTTGAAGGAGCATAACTTTAGAAAATTCAAATACAAAAAGTGCAGTGGAGTAGCTAATTAACATTATTTTCTAAGTTCCTCCTTAGCTATGCTGAATGGAAAAACACATAAAAATTTCAAAATGCAAATGTTTTAACCTCTGGTAGAATGTCTTATAAAACAGAATTAGACAGCCACCTGAAACAGATTATAATAATTCTTTAGTAACATGAAAGCATTAAATACCTATGGGTCTTTTAGACTCTGACTGACAGTGGGAGAAACACATGCCTGATGCCCTGAAGGACCATTCTTATCATGGTCATTACAGAAGGTCTAACTCTTAATGTTTCTTTTATATAGCAATCAAATAAATTTTAGATACTTGAGCTGATCATAAGTTAAAGGAGGGAGATCCTTCATTTTTCTTGAAGTGTTTTATCTCTGGCTAAAAGGAAGCCCATCCAGATACTAGTAGCCAAGGATGTATGTTGCCCTGACAAGAGAAGACCAACAAGCTTCCCTGTTACTTCATCATCTGTCAAAGGACACCCACCTTTGTGTGCAGAATCTAATAAAGTTTGGAAATGTCATCAATATTTTCTTTCTGTGTTTCTGGATTGCCTTATAGAAAATATTATTGATGTCTTGATGAGCTCCATCCTAAAATTAGGCAAAGGCAGCCAGCCTGGCAACAGACAGACTCCATGGCTAAAACCTCCATCCAACCTGCATACAGCTGTGCCACCTTTTCATAGAGTTGACTTCTGATTTCCTTTCCATGTAAACAATGGCTAGCTGTTAAAATTATCAGCTCAGAAAGAGCATCAAACAAATTTTTTTCTCCCCAACTTTGAAAGTATTCCTTTGTTTCTTTTTCAATTATAGAAACGTGCTACCTCAAGTTGACTATGTTAAGGACACTTTTAACATCTTCTGCCCCAGGAAAACTGGGTTAGATACATCCTATGCAACTCCCTTTCCAAACACAGACGGTGTCAGATGCCTGCAGACATCTTCTGCATTTAGATCTTCAAATTTACAATTAAAAACAGCAATGTAGCAGCAGCACTCACCAGAACATAAGTAAACATCTTGCCTACCACGGTAAAATTAATACAGGTCCGTGTTTCTCATATGCATTTTCTAGGAATTCAGCTGGACTTTTTTCAAGTGCTATGACATGCTCAAGGAATGGCACTGGAGAGATGTCTGGTGGCCTTTTTGCCCTAGCTGGCAGCTAGACGGGGTGGCCAAAGGCACGGTGGAGCAGGGAGACCAGACTGAGGGTGAAGAGCAGGCGTAGGTGGTCAGGAGCATGGACAAGACACAGCCACCTGTTCCCTGCTCCATCGTTGCCCGGGCACTGCTTCAGTCCCCCAGAGACGCTGGAGGCAAGATCACCTCTGCTTCTCCGAACCAACAGAGCGAGAGAAGCTGGCAGATGGGCATCTGGTGGGGACCTTGGCCCTCAGGTCTCCTACTACAGGTCCCACTTCCCACTCCCCTCAAGCACTTGTTTTTTTCCAGCATTGTGTCAGCAACAAATTAAACTTTTTTTTTTTTTTAACTATTGAGGTTTAGAGTCAGGTATACTAAAGTAAAGTATGTCTGGCACTGTTTCAAGGTTTCAGACCTTCAAGATTCTGCTTAATGGTAAAGTCATAACTCATCCAATGATTCCTTAGTGACTTGAAAATTCTAAACCTGCCTAATTTATGACTTGTCTACACCATCCCGAACCAAGTATTCAAAGTCAGAATCCAAGAATTAACCAGCCAGTTAGCTGGGCAACAACAAAGCAGGAGATCTCTTAAGAACTGCTATCTTGCTATCACAAACGCTACTCCGGTGTCCTAAAGGTTAATTAGGCTTCTTTCAGTGCTTAATTTAACTCAGAGCAAAAAAATATGACACAATAAACTGTAATACCTACTCAGAAATGAAAGTAAGCAAAAGTTTAAGGTTTACAGATAAAGCTTGACTTTGAGGTTAGTCAAAGTTTAGTTTGTTGAAGGCATCTTATAGAACTAATACTTATAATGGTTGTATTTACTATTTCTCTGGTGGTTATTTAGTAATTTATCATTATCAATCTTATCAGTATATTCCTATACCCTTTGATGTCCCTGTCTTAGTCTGTTTGAGCTGCTATAACCAACCATGATAGACCGGGTGGCTTATAAACAACAGAAATTTCTCACAGTTCTGGAGGCTGGGAAGTCCAAGATCAAGGTGCCAGCAGATTTAGTGTCTGGTGAGGACCCACTTCCTGGTTCACAGAAAGCACGTGTCCTCACGCAGCGGAGGGGGGTAAAGGAGCTCACTGGGGTCTCTTTTACGTGGTCACTCACCCCATTCATAAGGGCTCCACCCTCATGATCTAATCACTTCCCAAAGGCCTCACCTCCAAAATTACATGACTTGGGCATTAGGATTTAATATATGAATGGGGGGGGGGCGGGTGGTTGGGGTGGAGGCATTCAGTCTGTAGCAATCCCCCAACATTTTTCAATGCCAGGAGGTCAAGGGCTCACAAATGAAAACCAAACATCTGCGCTCTTACCCTAGCAAGTGCTTCTTCAATGGTGATCATCTTTTCCTTGACCATCATCATCAGCTGAATCCGTTCCTCATCACTCATTGTTATCTCACTTGCAACATAACCCACATCTTCTCCTAGAGATCGAAGAAGAAAAACAACAGGAACAGTTGAAGAAGAAAATAAAAAAAGATAAAACAGGATGCCAGTCTTGAAAGCTTGTCATCTAGGACTACAGAAGGATGTAATTCAGGCGCACCGTCTAGCGCTGTTACTGATGGAGCCACAGGACCAGGAATGGGCTGCTTTGTAGGAAGCCAGTGAGCCTATCTCACTTGGAAACAAGCTCCAAGAGCAAATGGATGTGACCATGGAAACAAATCCTTCAAAATGATCAGAGCTTTTGTGATGGAGTGTCTAGTGGAGGAGTTCTGGAAGAGGGCGGACGGGGCGTCTGGAGTGACAGGTGAGGCAGGGACCTGATTTAAAGACCCGGCTAGAGCGAACAAGCACTCCAAGGCTCCTTTGGCTGAAGGTTCTCCGCGTCCTTCCATTTGAAACATGAACAAGAAGATGTTTTTGCAGAGGAGGGAGAGGAAACCCTCTTTCACGACAGAGAACTTGAAGGTCACAGAGTCTGCTGCAGGACAAAACCTGCATCCTGGGGAAAGCCTAGATCCCTACTCATCTATTTGACTGTTGTTCCTCAGGGGACATGTGCAAATAAATATAATCTCAGGTGTGAAACACCTGGAGATCATTAGAAGGAAGGTACTATCTATGCACGTATCTGAAAGTATCACTCTCATAAATATGTTTCCAAACTGTGAGGGGAACTCAACTTCTAGCTCAAAACTGAAGGCAGGGGGCTTCCCTGGTGGTGCAGTGGTTGAGAGTCCGCCTGCCGATGCAGGGGACATGGGTGCGTGCCCCGGTCCGGGAAGATCCCACATGCCGCAGAGTGGCTGGGCCCATGAGCCATGGCCACTGAGCCTGCGCGTCCAGAGCCTGTGCTCCGCAACGGGAGAGGCCTGCGTACCGCAAAAAAAAAAAAAAAAAAAGAAATCCACGTGAGCCGGTAAACTGTTGGCTTCCTCCCTCCATCCCTTTCTCTCTCTTTCACCTTTTCTTTCTTTCTAAATAAGACTTTGTTAGAATCCAAGGTTTACTTTGAATCATAAGTGATTCTGGGTGTGTCTCAAAATGAAAGACTGGGAATGCTTAAGAAGAACTCTCTCAGAGCAGGACAACTTAAATAAGCCCACTGATGGCTGCCAAGGAACCCAGGTGTGCCACCGACACACACTGTGTCCATTTTGCTCATTTCCGTGTGTAGGAATAACTGGAGAAGCATCCTGCACAGGCGAGGACACCAAGATTTTGTAAAAGAAAATAAGCCGTGTCAGTGGTGAGCAACTAAAAATGCTCATCTAATGATAACCTTATCCAGCCAGACTGGAATCTGGAAGTAGCTTCGTTTCCCCTCCCTGTCTGAATACTGGAGAAACATACATTACATAACCGGGCCTCAAAGGGATGACATATTTCCTTACTATATAAACAACAACAAAAGACACAGCTAAGAGGAGGGCAGGACTGCCTTCACAAAGCAGCCCGGGCAAATTCCCGTGATGTCAGCCCATTAGACAGAGTTTCCAAGGGTAACAACCCCGTAACTGTCCCCGCCACAGAAAAGCACCAGCGGTTCAGAAGACTGCAAAGGCCCCAAGTGGCAGGGCAGGGGGGAGGGTCCAAAACTCACAAATGCTAAGACTTTCGGGACCTTTTTAGGGTCCATCTTGGCCAGTAAAGATCTCCCTGAGGTTGATGTGACTGAGAAAAGGAAATATTTGGTCTTTGCTGTCGGATCTATAAAAGAAAGGACCGCGAACTCTTTCCAATTTGATTTCTTTGATTTAAAAAAGGAAAAAACAAACCCCACTGGGATGAAGTCTTAAAGTAATGATAGGGATGTCAGAAAGGCTGCACAGCGTATGGGCACATGCAATGACTCATTCTAACTTACAGCATGCATTTAGATTAGCAGCTTCTTAACATTTTAGAGCTAAAAGGACCTACTGTCTGCCAGCTGTGTTACAGTACCTTTTGAAGTCTGTCTCATTATTCCTTTCTGATTCTTTCGGAAGTTCTGCCAGAAATACTTATTTTTCTTCTTCCAATCTACTTTTCCTTTAAAAAAAGGAAAAAAAGGCACAAGCAATAAATGCATGAATAACAAAAGTAGCCTCTTCCTTACAACTCAAAGCTTGTAAGAATACTTTGATTTCACAAAAAGACAGTGCTTCTCTTTCAGTTTGTGAAAAGACTTAGAAATGCCTATAAAGTTGTTTAAAAGAAATGCAAATTTCCTAAGAGCAAGAAATGGTACAGTAGGGTTAAGATGAGAAATAAAGAAACATCAAAAAAGCAGGCAAGGGCTTCCCTGGTGGCGCAGTGGTGGAGAGTCCGCCTGCCGATGCAGGGGACACGGGTTCGTGCCCCGGTCCGGGAAGATCCCACGTGCCGCAGAGCGGCTGGGCCCGTGAGCCATAGCCACTGAACCTGTGCGTCTGGAGCCTGTGCTCCACAACGGGAGAGGCCACAACAGTGAGAGGCCCGCGTACCGCAAAAAAAAAAAAAAAAAAAAAAAGCAGGCAAAACATGTATTCTTATTTTCACTTTGATGTTTAACTAGTGTGTCTAATTCTGCCTTGTCTTGTGGTATAGTTTTCCCCCTTTGGTCTCAGCCACAATGATTTCAACTGAACCACAAATAGGATACTTTAAAAAGTTAACTTTGTTTTGTTGTTATTCCTGTTGTTGATCTACCCTTGACTTATTTCTGTTATCCCAGGTTTAATGACGAGAACAGGATGGTTGGTATGTGCTGTGCACACCGGTCAGTAGAGCTGGTTCCACGTGTCTGTGGGGTTGAGAGACCCGTGGAACCAGCTATTTCTCTATGGTGTGGAATTGGCACGGGTCTAGCTATGGCGTAGGTGGGGCACGAGTCCCACCTCTCTGATACTCAGGCTACCTGCTGACCTACCTACAGCTCACTCAGGGCACCATGATGAGAAAAGCAGGCTGCTATCCTGCTGTGACATCTCCCAACTCGGTCCCCCCCTCCTGTCTCCCATCCTTCCCAGACTGTTCTGGGTGACTTTGAAGTGAAAACAAATTCACTGTCATGGCTAGACAGTTTTCGTATCTGGTCAGCTTGTGATCATCAGGAACAAGTAATACCTTTTCAAAAGCAAGAGGAAAGGGGGAAAGTAAGGAAAAGGAAAGAAGAGGGTGGCCCTTTATTCTTTAAAAATAAAACAAAGAAGCAGCAGCCCTATCTGCTCTCATGGACGGGACACACTCAAAGCTGTGGCTTCGTCATTGTTCGGTGTCTGGTTGCTCCACGGCCACTGGAAACAGGGTCCAGCGGAGTGATGCACTGTTGGTTTCCACAGTCTAGACTGGTGGTGCCAGGCAGTGTGGCACAAAACAGACCCGTGGAAACCGCGCGCAAGGGGCTCCCAGGCTAAGGGCATTATTTGTCAAAGCGGGATGCCCTCATTATGTTCTGACAATCCCCAGGACTCTGGGAAGGAAACGGGAGTCCGCTAGCCTGAGGCTGCCTCTGCACCCAGAATCTGGAAGGTGTCTGCTACCTCTGGGCTAAACACAACAGCAAGTATCAGCCATGAAAGGTTACAGTGAAGTAGGATTATCACTACTTGAATCTTTCTCACAAGCAATGTGGGAATAGAATGTATTTCTTGTAAGCTATACTCACCCCTTCTCCCATTTTAATGTTTCTGAAATGGAGGTGCAGCTTAAGAAAAAAATGGCAAGAGCTAACATTTATCCCGCACTTAGCATGTCCAGGCACTTTGTATCTAATGGCATATCTCACTTAATACTCACTCACAATGAACGTATGATGTATTCTTGTTTCCATTTGTGGATGAGAAAACCGAGGCTTAGAGAGGCAAGTGACTTGCCCAAGGTCATAACTAGTAAAGCTGGTAGTCATGATTCAAATCCAAATCAAAGCTTGATTTGAGCACTTAGGCACCTAATCATGATTACTTTGCCAGGCTTTCTTAGACCCAAACAGAAGAAATGTTACAAAATCAAGAGTGGATTTTATAACACCTTAATTGTGCATAATCTTTCCTTCAAAAGTTCCAAATAGAAGGATTTATCTTAAGGACGTGATCAGGGATAGGCTCAAGGATTTTTAGTGTTAGCACCATTTCCCTGTGACAGAGAAAAAACTGCAAACAACTTACATGCCCGGCAAAGAAGAGATTGGTTGATTCAATTATGGCACATCCAATATGACAGAATATTATACAGACTTAAGAATTTTACTGTAAAAAAATACTCCATCATGAAGGAACATGCTCAGGATATATTCAATTGTAGAATACGATCCATATTATGCTTTTTTGAAACCCACACAAATTCAGAAAAAGAGAGGAAGGCTATACACCAAAATCTTAACAATGGTTATTTCTGGGTAGAAGGATTCTTTGTGGTTTTTGTATGTTCACATACTTATGTGTTCTGCAAAGTAGTAAAAGAAAATAATTAATTAAAAATGGTTAAACCAAGAAAAGTGGTACTGACCTACAGAGCTGTCTTCCGAGTGTGACTTATGAAGAGGATTCCTACAAAAGAAAAACAAGTGTGATTACCAGGGAGCTTTACCTTCATGTGAGGACTGAAAACCCTCCTAGCTAGTGGTACCCAGCGTCAATCAACTGAGGAGAGCCAGGGAAATTTCTATAGAATATTTACCAATGGCCTTCCCCAGCCATCTGCTGCCTTTCTAGAAACCGGCTTAGGTGCCATTTGTCAACACTAATTAAAGGCTCACTCCAGGGTAAGACCTATATTAAATGAAGGGAACGGACTTCATTGGCTGATTGCTGAAGTGCCTTCCATTTCTGTGAATCATTATTTACATGTTAAGTTACTGCCATTGAGAAGTCTCTCATGTAAGTGGGAAAGAGAAGGTAAATAATAATAAGAATATAGACCCGGCAGATGAGTAAAGTGGTCACCTGGAGGACAAACAAGGAGGGTGCAGGGGTTTGTGGACATCAAGCAACAGGAGGTTGGATGCCCCAAGTAGGGAGGCAGCTAGGATGCAGCTCCTCTGGTCCCTTGCTGCCATCTGGCAAGTGCACTACGTGTTTCTCTAGATCTTCCAATTTCAAAGCGAAGCCAGAAGTCTGCATTTCCTTTACAAGAGCTCCACATTTTTATGGATGGCAAATAATTCAATATTTCTAAAAATGTGTCCAAGATCATTAACACATGTCTGGGCATCAGATTTGGCCCATACCCTCCCCGACCCTAGCTGCCAGTGTGTGACTGTGGATGCAGACGAACTCAAATAACCTGAAAAGTGAACCCGGCCCCAAACCCAGGCGATCAAGCCTTTCTCCAGAATATACATAGACAGATAGCAACTTAAAGGAAGAAGGCAGGGAAACCAAAGAAAGTTAAAATTCGTTCTCTCAAAAGGGGAAGAACAGAGGTGGAGCACAATCTTCCGCTAGGTGGGTCCAGAGCTGAGAGGGCAAGTTCAGTGTCCCTGAGCTTGCTGACCAGGAATCCAGGAAGAAGGAGCCTGCATCGGAACAGAAGCAGGGATGCTCAGGGGGTTTACACCTGAACCTTCACTGCTCGTACGTCCACCCGGATGGAGGCTGGAGGTGGCATCTGGCGAAACACTCTTTAGCGTGAGAAAGCATGGAGGCCAGAGTTCCACTGAAACAATCAGGAAGAGAAGCAGAACGTCCAGTCACTTAGCAGGGATTTTCTGCCTACCTGGAAGGTAAAAAGGACCCCTAGAACTTAAGGTGACCAGAGAGGGGCAGGGGGCTTCCTCTCATGCAGAGTCACCTATGATAAGCCATCTCTCTGTGGAACAGCTGCATCGACACTGGCTGACTGCTGGCTGCCGTTTGAAGACTTGAGCCCTGTAAGCACCTGCAGACCCCACGTCTGCGAGAAGAGAATTGTTTCTGACTAGCACCACAGCCTGACAGACCCCTGCTGTCCATGAGGGCACAGTAAGAGCAAAGAACAGGAAACAGGGGAAAGGACTCGGATGCTGAAGAGCTAGACTTGAGGCCTGGTTTCTTGCCCTTTCTACCACGCTGCCCGTGCAGAAAACGTACGGAAAATCTACCTCACCAGCACATTTTGCCACATTTAGCTTCTAGGATATACTCTCCTCCCTCCAATCCACACATAAAAAAGAAAATCCCTAAACATATTCTTACTTGAAAGGCTTCTATGAAATAGCTATTTCAGTTTCCTTCGTTCGGCAAAAACGTGTTGATGCTATTGTGAGTAAGGTACATGGACAATCATGAAGAAGTGGGACGTACAATGGAGGGAGGGTGACAAAACATGAACAAAGTACCAGCAAAGAAGGAGAAGCAACAGCAGGAGGAGGAGAGGGGAGGGGGGGAGGGAGGGGGGAGGGAGGGGGAGGGGAGGAGGGGGGAGGGAGGGGACAGGGCCAGGAAGGAGGAAGAGGATGAAGAGAAGGAACAAAGGGATTCCCTGGTGGCGCGGTGGTTGAGTCTGCCTGCCGATGCAGGGGACCTGGGTTCGTGCCCCGGTCCGGGAGGATCCCACATGCCGCGGAGCGGCTGGGCCCGTGAGCCATGGCCGCTGAGCCTGCGTGTCCGGAGCCTGTGCTCCGCAACAGGAGAGGCCAAAACAGGGAGAGGCCCGCGTACCTCAAAAAAAAAAAAAAAAAAGAGAAGGAACAAAAACACAAGCCAGGAAGGTGCTCAAGGCCACAGAAGTAGGAGCAAGGCAAATACCAGCAGACAGCTGAGTAGAGTTGGCTAGTTGACTGGGGATTAAGGCAGGAAATCCTTCGCAAAGAATGTTTACGCTAAGGTTTGAATACTTAAATTTTGTTTTTTAAATTTTACTCTGTTGCATTTGTAGCTCAAAGTCATGGTAATACGCCTCAGCCCACCCTACTTCAACTGGCCATGATCAGCACCATCACCAAGCTTTCTGTAGATGACCTCTGATGGCAAAGGAAGTGGCACATTTATTTTTATACTCACACTAAAGACCTAATTGCTTACAACCAACTATATCAACTATCCCTAGCTCTTGATAAACTACTTACCTATGTAATAAACTAAAAATATGTACATGTCTTTCACTTTTTCTAAAAGAAATATTTTCATGGGAAAATGGTCTAAAGAAATAGTACTTTTCTTCAGTCCTTTGTTGGGTTAGAATAATACACTTCATCGAGTTGTAAGGAATTCTGCCCATCGTTTAATCCAACCCCAATTTTACAGAAAACCATGGTCTCCAGAAATTACAGAAGCGGCGCACGTTTCCCTGACTGGTTACAGACCAGCAAGGAGCTGTACTGAGGTATCACGGGACCGGATGTCTTTCCAAAATACACCTGACTCTCCCTATCTGCATGAAGTGTATATAAAATTGCCTGTTTCAGTACGATTCTTCAAAAACCCAAAGGCTTATTTCTAAGTTTTCAACCAATTTTTCACTCGTGCTGCCCAATGGGAATATCTAATACTGTAAAAACACTCCAAAATTCATACTACAGAAAACTTATATTCTCACTATTACATAGTTATCACAAAATATAATTGTATTTTCCTCTATAAACGCTGGCTTACAACTTTTTCATTATTTTTATCTACCTTCTTCAAATTATCATGTGTTTTGAATATTTACCCTTGGGTTTGCATTTTTTAATCTATTTGTTACATAAGAGGTGCTTCTCCTAGTCATCATTTGCATTTCCCCCAGGATGCCAGCAGATGGCACTGTAGCTTCTTTATTCAACTTGCTTAGGGCAGCCAGTGGGGATTTTGTATTTAAAATTTCACCAGTTCACAATCTAGATACTGGTCAAAGATAGCAAGCCAATGTTTCATAAGCACGAGGCCCCCCAGCTCATCAATTCACAAAGGGGGTAAAAGGACGCCATATCAAGTTTAATTTGGATGCAGTGAATCTTCCCCTACCAACAGAAGCTGGCAGAGAAACAATGCAAAATGCCATCTCCTTTCTCCTCGAGACTGATTATAAAATTCATCCAGCAGGAACAAAAGTCAGTGATGTCACCAAATTCCAAATTCGGATGGCAGGAGGTGGAAGGGGTCATTTACGGATCTCCTGGTGGAAGAAATTGATGCTCAGAAGTCAGTTCTAAAGAGGCCTCCTCAGGCTTCCCTTGTGGTGCAGTGGTTGAGAATCTGCCTGCCAATGCATGGGACATGGGTTCAAGCCCTGGTCCGGGAAGATCCCACATGCCGCAGAGCCACTAAGCCCGTGTGCCACAACTACTGAGCCTGTGCTCTAGAGCCCGCGAGCCACAACTACGGAAGCCTGCACGCCTAGAGGCCACGCACCATAACGAAGAGTAGCCCCGTTCCCTGCAACTAGAGAAAGCCCGTGCGCAGCACTGAAGACCCAATGCAGCCAAAAATAAATAAGTAAAATAAATAAATTTATAAAAACAGAACAAAACAAAGAGGCCTCCTCGTAATACATCCTTCTAGCCGGATACTGCAGACGAAAATGGCAGCCTATTTCTAGCCATCACTTTCACTGTCAACAGGGTAAAAAGGATGGGGATTTCCACGCAGATTTCAACGACTGGGAAGCAATAATTAATATTCAGTTGCACTTTGAGAATCTATTAAAGCATTTAATAGTTTTGCATTTAAAGTCTCTGAACTCAATCTTAGTACCTTTTCATCGATAACTACTACTATTAGACCCCAAAACTGCATAAGTGTAAACTTGCCTCAAGACCCCTAAAACTACTCTAGTCCTCCCTGCAGGTCAAATTCATTTCAGAAAATTATAAGGAATACATGAATTAGATCAAAAAGTCAATTTGAGGGACAGCATCCCCAGAACTGACCCAATTCTTTTCATCCTACACTCCAGTCTTTAGCAAATTCTTTGTGAAACTGCTTCCTTCCTTCCTTTTCACTCATTCATTTATTCATTGCTTCTTTCATTCAATAAATATTTATCAAGCTCTCATTCTGAGTCTGGCATCCCTGCGGCACTGAGATCATAGCAGTAAATAAAAGATGGGTAAGATCCCTGTTCCCCTGGAGCTAGGATGGGGGGTGCAGATCGAGAAGTAGGGAGAATTCTAGAAAGGATGGACAGAGAAGGCCTCTCTGAAGAGGTGACAGGTGAGCAGATACCTCAATGATAAGCTGGCATGACACCCACCCCCTCCACTGGGGAAGACTGGTAGGGAAAGAAAGGAGGAAGTAAGAGGTCTACTTGGGCCACGTTCAGTTTGAGGTGTTTGTTGAACACCCCTGCAGAGATATTAGTGAGATAGTTGGATATGTGAGTCTAAGTTCAGGGGACTCATTGAGGACTGGAGTTAAGAATTTGGAAGTCACTTGGATATTTAAAGCCAGGAGACCAACTGAAACTGAACAGAAGCTGAGACTGAGCTCAAGGGCAATCCACTTTTTATGGGTCAGGAAAAGCAGGGGAAGCAGGCAATGGGACTTCTGGGGAGGGGCCAGTGGAGAGAAGGAAAACCAGGAAAGTACACTTTTACCTTTCTGGCTAGAATAATACTAAAATCAATTTAATACAGATGATATTGCTGCCTCAGGCACCATACAGGGTAAATTCTAGGTTGCTCTATTTTTCCATTGAATCTATTGCTTCACAGCAGAGATCCACATAAGACCAGAGTGAAAGAGGAAACTAACAAAGGTCAAAATGAAATTCTTTACGTTTGTATATAGGAGTCCACCTTGCCTAAGGACACAGAGGTGGTCAGAGACTTAACTGTGTGTCTGAGTCCAAAGCTTCACCCACTTCACTGAACATATCGCTTCTCATTGACATGAAAGAAAATCACATCACATGATACACTAGCCTGGCTCTTGGGTAAGTTCTTGGAATGACACTCAGAAGGATTTGTGAGCAGAGAGCATGTTTTCAACCCCAAATGTGAACATGGCCTATGGGTTTATAAGAACTAAGTATTTCAAAAACACTTTTCAGGATTCGGTTGTGTTACTACTGCATGGTCCTCTTGTCTGCTTGTCGAAGGAAAGGAAGCCACATCATTTGGCTCAAACCCATTTTTCTTCTTCTGTCTATTTATAGATAAATAGCCTAAGGTACCTCCAGGCAGAGACAGCTCTATCTCGTTGTTACATACTTAGGCTGGCACGCCAGAAAGGTATAACAAATGCCCACGCATAAAGGAATTCCTAAAATAGACTTTGTGTTTTTGTTCTGATGGGCTGTCCAGAAACTTCATTATAACCAAACAAAAAACAAAAGAAAAACTGTTCTAACCTCATTTCTAAGAAAGGACCATGTGTTACATGTTACTGGAAAATGTATACTTAAGAGGTTTTAAATGTTCCTTTATCTTGAGTCTCCAGAAATACACTCATATACATTATTAGTGTATTTCCTGCTGGATTTTGAATCAGAGCTTTTGCTGTGTCTGGGTCTTTGCCTGCATCATCCCCTGGCCTGCCAAGGCAGTCCCCAAAGCCAGCAGCAATTTTCCTCAAGATGCAGAAAAAGGACTGAGGCATCTGTGTTATTGAATTATACGTGCACGGGGGAGGGAGAAGGTAAATGGGCTGAGGGCGTTTTTAGTAGTTAATATTCTCTTTTGCTTTATTCTTTTTTTTTTCTCGTTTTGGCCGTACCACGTGGTTTGTGAGATCTTACTTCCCTGACCAGGGAATCGAACCTGGTCCCCAGCAGTGAAAGCGCCAAGTCCTAACCACTGGACTGCCAAGGAATTCCCTTCTTTTGCTTTATACCTTACCTAAATATAACAAACTACTCACATTTATATTGTTCATATTTAGTGACAAATCATTTTGTGTAAAATAGGTAATTCCTTAATTTGACATTTCTTATTATCCTTTGGGTAGCAAAGATATTTTTCATATAGGAGCATTTCTTCTCTATTTAATAGAAATAAACATGAAACAAAATTCAGCTCACACTATCCACTGTCTGCCATGAAAACTTAAGGGCCACCCTTTCCCCAGCCACGGGGTAAGGGCTAGGATAAGGCATCCGACATGGAGGGTCCCCACTCTTGGGGTTGGGGGATTGCAGGGAGCGCGTGCCTCCTTAAATTCCGTGCCCTCCGTAATCTCTTGCTTTACCCTTGATGGGGCCCTTCCCAGCCAATAACCATTGTATTTCATACACACAGTGGAAATCAGCTTGCCAATTTACTGGCTGGGATGGAAGGTAACTCTCTTGCCATGCGGCTGGCTTATTGTTAGAACTCCCTGAATATTCAGTACCGATGACAACGCTGGTGACATGTTGTCACCCTGGTGAACACACTCTCCATAGGGGCTTTTTCTTTCATTTCACACTCTATTCCTGGCCTGTACTTTCTGGCTTTTTGTTGAAAGGTCACCTTCCTAAGTGATCAAGGCAAGAACCAAATCCAAGCCCGTGGCCAACACTGCACAGGCTCAGTGCTCACACGCTCAGAAGTCAGGCACACCCGTGACAGCGCTGCCGCAAACCTAAGCCGTATTTTCCTTTTTTATGTGAAGTAAAACTGTGGTGTAAAAACTGTACCTCCCTTGGTGGGTTGTTAGGAGAATTACAGGAGACAGTGAATATAAAGGGCTTAGGGCAGTGCCTGGTGCTTGTTGAGGTCCCAGTAAATGTGACCTCTTACTACTCCCCAGAGCTGCCTCAAACACACGAATACGCTTGGTCTTTGGGCAGGATGATACCACTGAGCACTGCCGCTGCTCAGCCCCTGTTCTAGACTCCAGCAGTTTCTGAATCACCAAGGTTCCTCTTTCTTATTTTTCTTACATAAACTTGCCTCAAAAAACCGGGACGGATGTAGTGATTTCTCTTCCTCTTCTCAATCTCACTTCATACAAGCAATTCATGTTTTTCTCAGAATTAAAAAAAGACAGAAACAAAAACCATCTAACAGCATTGTAAATCAACTATACTCCAATAAAAAAAATTTTTTAATTTCATATTTTCCAAAAAATAAAAAGAAACCAAAACAACAATTGGACAAGATGCCAACACACTTTATCCATTGTTTTCAGCATAGTATAATTAATATTTGCTTATATCCTACTGTCTTCCTTAAGCAGTAAGAACTGTGCCAATTTAGCTGACTGCGTTCAACACAGTGTTTACTAAATAATTCTTCATTTATGTTGAGTAGATTTCCATATGGATACATATCATGGGAAATAATTGGGGCCCATCAATCATGTAATATTAACTCTCCAAAAGAAATGGCAGGGTTTCCAGGTTTAAGTGTGGATATTGTCCCAAAGCAAGAATACCAGGGAATTCCCTGGCAATCCAGCAGTTAGGACGCCTCACTTCCACTGCAGGGGACGCAGGTTCGATCCCTGGTTGGGGAACTAAGGTCCCACAAGCTGCACGGTACAGGCCCCGCCCACCCCAAAAGAGAATACCACCCAATCTTTCATTCCAATTTCAAGAGGGTCTCTTACCACACAAATCAAATTCTCACACTTGGAAAATGCTCAAAGAACATTTGAAAAGTTTGCAATTTCTAGCCATGAGTTTTGGCCTCTTCAAATTTTTCTTATTCTACTCTCTGCTTTATAATATCTTTGGTTTTAAAACTGCCATCAGAATCACTTTAGGTGAGCCTATTCCTTCCATACAAGATGTCTCAAGAGGAGCATCTTATCCAGAAAAACAGAAAGACACAGCCAACCTGGGTGTGCAGCTTGCCTTCTAACAACAATCATTTTTGTTATCCCTCAATCCTCTGCTAATTATATTAGGGAGGTGGAAGTTCTAGGTATTAAACAAGATCTCTTCTGCTGCAAAGCATGCCATTTTTTTTTAACACTACCTGCCCTCACATAGTTAGAATGGACATAGTGATTCCTCTTCCACTTCTCAACTGCACTTTACGAAAGCAGTCCATGTTTTTCTTAAAATGAAAAAAAATACACGAATGATTGGACATGATGTCAACATGGAGATGCATGGGCAGCTCACTGGTATCTAGACATGAATGACATAATCTCTAATGTTTCTCTGAGGCCACGACCCAGGAAGCAGCCCAGCACAACGGCTCGCAAGGTGGGTTCTGGAGTCCGACTGCCAGTGTTCAAAGACAGCTCTACCATTTACAAACTAGCAACTCTGGACCAGCCACTTAGTCCCACTGAATCCCAGTTTCAGCCTATGCAAGATGGGAACAATGTTATTACTGATCATATGGGTTTTCTAGAGGTTTCAGTGAACTGTGACTTGCATGGTGTTTAGAACATGCCTGCACGTGATAATCACCACCACCAAGAAGACCGCGATGGCGACCGCTGGCCTCTGCTCTCACCCAGCTCTCCTTATGGGGTCAAGTCTCTCGTAGTCCTTCTCTAGAAGGCACTTAGTTTCTCAACATGGAAGGGGTTGGCTCTCTGGCACCTCGGAGGTGACCAACAAGCTCTCCAGGCCAAGAGCAGGGCTCCACCCCTGTTGAGTCTGCAAATCCTTCACAATGGTGCATTGAAGGAGATGTGTGTCCTTTCATTCACCAACTGGTAATTTGTGCCGAAAGTTAGTGATGCAGGACACTGTCAGAAGTTTGAGTTTCTTATCTGAAAAGCAGCCAAAAGCCATCTCGCCACAATGGAGGCCCATGGCCTAGTTGTGTCACTGCCACAACTTCACTCCGGCTAAGACTATACAAAGTGCAGAAGTGCAGAGCTCAACATGCCCACAGGTGGGTGCTGGGGGCAGGGAAAGTCCAACCTGGGATCACAGATGGTCATCCTCCAAGGTTTCTAAAACCTCTCAGTGCGTCTCCTCTTTTCCATCTGGGCCACATTCTTCATTTGTGGCCTGCTGGGTCTAACCTGTCTAAAACCGTGCTGTGGATGCCAGCTGTGATGCTCATGGCACTGTGGAAAGTACTGGCATCTATCTCAGCACCGAGAAGTTATAAATGCCTTCCCAAGTGCTTCAGATTTAGTAACTCATCTTCAGAATATCCACGTGACACAGTGGAGGGTATGTAATATTATCTTTATATGAAAGTTCATATAAAAAGGCATCAATAACTAATCAGTCTCTTATAAAAACACCCAAGGATGATTTCTTTTTTTTTTTTTTTTTGCTGCGCACAGGGTTTTCTCTAATTGCGGCGGGCAGGGGCTACGCTTCGTTGTGGTGTGCGGGCTTCTCATTGCGGCGGCTTCTCTTGCTGCGGAGCGTGGGCTCTAGGTGCACAGGCTTCAGTAGTTGTGGCTCGCAGGCTCTAGAGCACAGGCTCAGTAGTTGTGGCGCACGGGCTTAGTTGCTCCGCGGCACGTGGGATCTTCCCGGACCAGGGTTCGAACCCGTGTCCCCTGCATTGGCAGGCAGAGTCTTAACCACTGTGCCACCAGGGAAGTCCCAAAGTTGACATTTTATTCAGGTTTTTATTATCTTCAGAATTACTAAATTACTGTCAAAACCAAAATAAACCAAAACAGGATTTTATCCCATTATTTTCACAACAAAAGCTAGTTTTTATAAAATGAGAACAAAAAAACCTGTAAGTAGCTTTGTTTACATTTTTAATGGCTGCTGTTTATTCTGTAAATAGAGCACAATTATTCCTTCCTTCTAGTTATTTCCCCTTTAAAATTTACTGCATATGTGTAATAAATATGTGGTCCAAGAAAGGCTTTTCTGCAAGGAAACGTGGCTGAGATTTGAGGCTGGTTGGATCAACAGGGAAGCACCTGCCTGCTCCTCTGGAAGGCTGTTTGGTTATCAGTATGTGTGATGCAGCCCTGAGCTCAGGAACGGGTGTGGCAAGGGAGTGCCACTCTGCCTGGTACAGGGTGCATATGGGGTAATTTATCCCAGCAGAGGCTGGCACAGTAAGGAAAACCGCCCTTTGGTATTCTTATCAAATTTGCATGGACCAGCAGGGAAAGCCAGGCTGCAGAGAGCTGGCCCCTACCCGCCAGAGCCTCGGGATGGGGAAAGGGAGCGGGGAGACAGGAGGAAAAGAGGCTCCTTTCAATGACCTCTTCAGTCTGTTTCCATGGCGATGGCTCCGGAAGCGGGTCAGAACTTTCTCAGTGGAAACAAACAGTGGCTCCCATTCACCATCACCCAAGCCACGCCGGCCGCACTGGCCGCTGTGCCATCTGGACACAGAGGAACCTGGGGAGGGATGCGGGGTCCAGGGCTGCTGCCAGCCTTTCTTCTGTCAGCTGTTGGGAAGGGAGGGGGGAGTCAGTGAAGCCGCCTCTGAAGGCTAAAGCTGGAAGAGCTGCGGGCATGCAGGGCCCTTCCTGGCTGCCTGATCACGTGCTGGAGGCACAGGGACCAACCACCTTCTAGGACAGGGGCATGGGAGCCACCTGCCAGCCCTACGTCTCCTGGCCGGCAGCACAAAGGATCGGGTCCTTCCCACAGCGACCACTGCCACAGTCTTTCTTTCGTTTTTGTTTTTTGTGTGGTTTTTTTTGCGGTACGCGGGCCTCTCACTGTTGTGGCCTCTCCCGTTGCGGAGCACAGGCTCCGGACGCGCAGGCTCAGTGGCCATGGCTCACGGGCCCAGCCGCTCCGCGGCATGTGGGATCCTCCCGGACCGGGGCACGAACCCGTGTCCCCTGCATCGGCAGGCGGACTCTCAATCACTGCGCCACCAGGGAAGCCCTCTTTTTTTTTTTCACTTTTAATTCCTTCAAGACACAGCTGATGAAAAACGTTTGGATGTTATAAATACTATGAAAATGGGAACTCAAGCTTTCCTATCTTCTCAGATCTCATTTTTAAAATTGAGGTACACTTGACGTATAACCTCATGTGAGTTTCAGGTGTACGACACAGTGATGTGATATTTGTATGTACCATGCAGTCATCACCACAGTACGTCAGATCTCATTTTTAGATCCCCGCACATCTCCTCTGCCACAGCCTCGTGCCCTCCACATTCAAAGCCATGAAGAGGCTGCCGACTCCTCCCTGAACCTTGTAATTCCGCTGGCTGGTCTCACTCTGCTCTCGGATTGATTGCTTCACATCCTTCCTCCTTCTGAGCCTGTGGCTTTATCTGAAGTGACGCATGAGCACCTGCTAGAGATGATTCGGACACCAGGCAGCACTGCCGGGGACACCATGACAGTAACTGACGTCCACCAGCGTCATCTGAGCGGCCCCGGGATCCACTGGTGACTGAGGTGCGGAGAAGAAACACAGAGCTTCAATCCGACTGACGAGAAACAGGTTTTGGCGGAGTTCATAAAGCCAAGCTGCTGCTTGAGAACCTCCTGGGAAACTTGTTACAGTCTCCAGAGTTCCACGTTTGGAGAATCCGATTCCTCAGGGCTGGGTGGGGCCCGAGGGTCTGTCTTCAACAAGCTCTCCAGCTGACTCTGCCTTGCGGATGTGCTTGGAACCACCGTTGTAACCCGGTAGAAAATGGGAAACGCGTTCCCCATCCTCCCTTCTCCGCCCCCTCCTTGTATCCTTGTACTCCACCACCTCCAGAATATGGAAAGCAGTACTGCCAGTGAGGTTTTCAGAAGCGAATACAGAATACACTAAGCTAAAACAAGCAGCCGATATGCTTCAAGCGTTTTCCTGACTGTGAGGTTTTATTTGGACAAAGCTTTTAGAGAAGGTCGGGGCGGGGTTGAGCCTTGACTTGGGGAGCTGTGGTGGATCTGCAGCCCGTCACCTTAGCTCAGCTGGACTACGTTTCCCAGATCCCCTCCCCCGACTGGGTCAGCGTGGGCCATGTGAGATGGTTCACGTGAGGTGCGCAAAGCAGAAGCGGCGTGGTAGCTGTTTTCCTTCTGGGCTTCAGGGTCAGTGCAGGGCATGAGGCCCTGCTGAGGCCAACACATGTCGTCACGTGTCCCCTGGGTCACCGAGTGGCAGGGCAGCAGCTGGGCTGCAGTGCTCGCATTCCTGCCCAGTCTCCTCCTCGGGGTCTCCGATCCTGGGCCTGTGGCTTGTTTCCCTCCCGGGGAAGGATGCCAGCCCCTCCTGCAGGTTCCTGATGTTGGAGGCTTGCTGGGCGGTCGTGAAGATGCCCGGGTTTCAGCCCATCCTTGTAGGCGGCGATCTGTTCTCTTTCCTCACTTTCCCACATCATTTCTGCCCCAAGTGCCAGTCCTGCGGACTTCAGGCCACATCCCTGGACAAAGAGGGAGCAGTCTCCACAGACACAGGAGGTCAAAATGCTATAATGACGTGACCCTAACATCTGCTTCTCCAACAGAACCCTGACTGATGGGGAATTTATGTGGCTCTCGGCCCCGCCCCTCCCTGCAGGGATGGGCGGTCCCTCCTCCTCCAGTCCCTCTGCACTGTGCCCACAGGGTATCATATCACTGTGTCTTGTGTTCTTCGGGGTGTCAGAGGACGGCGACCTTTCCTATCCTGTTCATCTTTCCAGGGCCTAGCATATTCGTCCATACAGCCGAAACATGAAAAGTGTTTATTCAATCAAACTTCACTAGAGGCCTAGCCCTGTGTCTTCCCTAAGTGCATCCATCTTACCTACCTGTCTTCCCTAAGTGCATCCATCCTTGTGTGGTCCTGGTGGTGGAGCCTATGATAAAGGCCTGGCGCTGGCAGATAAACAGATCTGGATTGGAATTCCACCACTGCCTCAACCAAGGTTTGGACTCGTGATCTTGGGATGTCATTTAGCCTTTCTAAACCTCGGTTTCCTTAACTGCCAACTGCCATCTACATTATAGTTTTGTTAGGAGGATTTACACACACAAGTGGTAGGTATGGGTCCTCCCTTATTCCTGCTAGGAAAGGAATGCTATTTATTTACTGATAGCCCCCCTCCTCCCCGGCCCAGTGTTCTGGTCACCTCTCCTGCAGGACAGACAATCATCGGTGGCCACCTCTGCACGTTAAATACCTCCTGCAGTCGCTCGATGCAGCCCAGGCACGTGGACTCAAGCTGGGCTGGGTCAGCTGGAGGCTCCCTCACCAGACGGAGCTCGGGGCCATAGAATTTTCAGAGGGAAACAGCTGAGGTGGAGAATTCTGGCACAGCTGCTCTTACTTGGAGCCCCTGCATTCTGGAATGTTGAGCCCCTCAAGTATGCTGCGCGATGGAGCACACACGTGTGCGGCCCACACAAACACATATTTCAGCATGTTGCGACCGCACGGGCTCTGTGAAAGCGGTGGTTGTCTCCCGGCCCTCCCCCACCCTCCTATCTTTGGGGCGTTGAAAGGACAGGAGAGCTCATGGGGGAGAGGCGCATTGTAAGTGACCGTGGCCACTTCGAGCCGCGTGTCTGGCACCGTCTACTGAGACGCAGGATGGAAACCACAGGTGCACTGCCGTGCCGGGCAGCACCCTACCTTCTGCGGCTGGGGAGAGAACAGCACTTACCTAGGCAGGCACGGCACTGGGGATTTCACACAACCACCCTCGGAAGGGGCCTTTATCCTGCACGTTTTATCGATTAGGAACCCGAGGCTTGGAGAATTTAAATCCCACAACTAGCAGAGCTTAAATTCAGGCTCGGATTCTGTCCAACACCAAAGCTGACATGAGCGACAGTGAACGTGGCGAGTCTGGCCGGTGCCCAGCACGCTTCGGAATGGGTCAGAAAATGAGCGATGTCCCAGGCTAGAAGGAACCCGGAGACCCCCTGACTCAGGCTCACTGCCGTGTCACTGGGAGCTGAAGTCTGGAGGGTTGACAATCACAGACAGACTGGAAGCCCAGTCCCTGGACAGTGACCTTGCCCTCATGTCCACAGCCCTGGCAGATGGCTACTGCTCAACTGATTAAAGCAAAGGAATACAGAATACATATGGTGATGCCTCGCTCTTGGTGCAGCCTATTTATTATCTGAAACTTAAGTTTGCTGTCTGCCTGTCTCACATTGCCCCCTCCTCCCTGTGAGCTCCAAGGACCAGACACTGGGGGCCCGAGTCGCCTTTGGTGCGGCTCTAACGGGCCACGAGCGCCCACCTCCCTTTCCTGGGGGGACAGTGGGGACACACCCCCCTGAACCGGGCCGAACCGACTTGTGAGCCATTCTGAAGAACGTGCCTCCACAAGGCTGCTGCACTCCTCACATGTGCTCTTTCCCCACGGGAAAGAAGTGGTGTTCCCCTTCACGCCCCACAGCTCTGCCACAAACAGGATGTGGAAATGGGATGCATTAGTCTCAGCTCCGGGGGACACGGCTTGACCTGGATTTCCCAGCAAACCCGCAGGCCTCATCAGCAAGTCTCACTGACTCTGGTCTGTTCCCAAGGAGGACTGATAAACAGTCACCGTGCATGTGGGCTTCTAGAGCTCACGTTTACCGGTGAGAAAGAGAGCCCCGGCCCGTCACACAGGAGTCCACGCGACCACAGGCTTTGGCCCCTGCCCTCAGGGGGCTTCCACCAACGGATGAAGCCTGAGCCCCTCTCGCCCCTCTCCTCAAGCCCAGGCGCTGGGAACGAGCTAACTGAGGAAGAGGAGGAGGTCCCACCTCGAAAGAAGTTCTGAAATTTCTTACACATTTCAGGATTTCTTTTTGAATTGACAAAAATACTCCAAAACAGACTGTGGTGACAGTCACAAAAACCCCCGAGAATAGACGTTCTAAAACCCACTGACTTGTATACTTTTTAACAGGTGAGTTGTATGGTATGTGAACTATAACTCAATAAATCTGTTATGGAGAATAAAATAAAACAAGTGTACTTTCCCAACAAAACTGCAGGTTTAAAACATTTTAAGGATTTTTAAAATTAATATTCTGTGTGCTTCTCCATATCATACCTTTATCTGGAGACGTTATGTGGAGCCCAACTTGAACAAGACTGCAGAATGGAATCGGGTGCTAAGGGGAGTGGCAGCTCTTAGAAGGAGATCCGGGGATCTGTGGAAACTGCCATTCTCTCCACTACATGTTTTTTAAAATGCTTTTAACAGGTGTCTTTTTAATCCTAATATTCACAAGCAGAAAGCACTGACTTCATATGACACTGCTATCCTTTTAGAGAGACACTGGCATATGCTAGCTAACAGGTGAGACCAAAGGAGGTCTTCTGTAATTCCAGTCCTGGAGAGAATCCAGTTTTAATCTTACTTCAAAGTACTGGGGGCACTTAATAAATTTCATGCGAGTATTTAATGAGCACTTGCTCTATGCAAACCACTGTTCTGGATATTAAAGAAAATCCAAAGAGAGGAAGAGAGTGAGTTCATGGCCTCAAGGAGCCCATGATCATGCTGGGTTGGGTTGGGATGAGAAAAGTGCACAAGGGGCTAGAGCCAGGGGCAAGGGCATGAACTTGGGTCAGACGGAACAGACAATGATAACAGACAAGATTGTTGAGTGCCTATTAGATGCCTGACAGCTTACTGAGGCCAGTACTGTAATGGTTATCCTCATTTTATAGTTGTGGAATCTGTAGATATAAAGGTAAGTAACTAGCCAAGAGTTGGAAGAAAGCACCTGGATACGAACCCAGAGAATCCGCTTTCAGGCCAGGCATCTTAACCCCAAGGCTATAATGGCACTTCGACCAGATTAGGATTTTTGTCTCTTGCTCTGGGACCTTAGGCAAGGTACTTATCCTCAAAAATAGCACGTATCTCAATGAGTTCATGAAAGATTAAATGATAACATACAATGACAGTGACTAGCACCAGTGCCCAATACACAGAAATAACCCAAGAAGCCGTGCTGTAACGTTGACAACAGTGACGATGATGACACACATGACCGTACATTAAGAGACATCAAATCCACACAAAATCGCTACTGGAATCCAACAGGTGGAAAGAAGACAGCCGGCGACGGGATTGAGAAAGCATTCAAGGAGAAGCAGTCCTTAAAACAGGACTTAAAAGAAGGAAATGCCTTCAAGGCAGGAACTCCAGACAACCCAGGAGGCATCTGGAAACAAGAGCATCCCGTGGGTCTGGAACTGGGTCCTGTGGCTGGGAAACTGGGAGATGCAGCAGTAAAGATGAGCTGGTGCTCTATGGGGGGGAGGGGGGGAGGAGGAGGCACGGGGGGCGGGTTTTGATCACGAAGGTGAAAGCCTGCGGAGATCCTAAATTGTAAGTGTCCCTGAGGGGATCTCAGCATCCTCTCAGTGTGACGGGACCTAACTGCCTAACTGTGCTTTAGGGAGTATCTTCCTGAATGCTCTTTTCCGGTTCGTGAGAAGACCGTTAAGGGTCTCACGTGGAGTAGTGAAGATGAAAAGGAGGGGAACAAGGGAAAGTTGTAGAAGTAGGAGCAACAAGATTTGGCAGTTAGGTTTTGGAATCGTGGAAGAAGAGTGGGGATAAGAGGTAAAGGCTGCGTGAAGTGTGGAAAGTGGTCCCTAGGACAAAAGAGGGGACATATGGGCAAAGAACAGGTTGTCACAGTGAGAAGGAAGGATAAAGAAGGGGTGGTATGTTCTACCATAAGAATGTGCAGCTTGGGGTGACTGGAATCGCAATGAGCAGACATGAGACAAAAGACTGCAAACAGGGGCTTCCCTGGTGGCGCAGTGGTTGAGAGTCTGCCTGCCGATGCAGGGGACATGGGTTCGTGCCCCGGTCCGGGAAGATCCCACGTCCTGCGGAGCGGCTGGGCCCGTGAGCCGTGGCCGCTGAGCCTGCGCGTCCGGAGCCTGTGCTCCGCAACGGGAGAGGCCACAACAGTGAGAGGCCCGTGTACCGCAAAAAAATAAAAAATAAAAAAATAAAAAAACTGCAAACAGGCAGGTCACCAGATGGGGGGATGGTGCAGACGGAGAGGCGTAGATGTGACGTGGGTGCCCGAGACAGTGGTTCAGAGCCACGGGTGGGGTAGGTATCTTGGGAGAACTTGCAGGCTGGATGAAAGCTCCAGGGGAACAACCAGAGTAAGGGGTGGGCAGGGAAGAAGGGAGCTGCCAAGAGTGGGCATAAAGTGCGGGGAGAGAAACTGGAAACCACAAAGTCATGGACGCTAAGGGCGGAGAGAGCAGCGTGACCAAAGGGAAAATCAGTGCCAAATGCAACAAGCATCTGCGAGGGGGAGGGGCCTCGGACCTTGGGAAGGGCATCTCAGCAGGGAAGGAAGAGAGGAGTCCGGCTTTAGGGGAAAAGTTTAGCAACTAGGAGGGGAGAGAAATGGAATTACGGTTTGGGAGGATGGAGGGATTCTCATGGGGTGGAGAAGACGTGGCATGTACCAGTGTGCACTCACCCACTCACTCACGCATGTACCCAACATTACTGAAAGCCTTTTATGTAAAAGATCCTGGCCTTAGCGTGGGAGGTGACACACACACACACACGCACGCACACAGTCACCACCTAGGAGCACCCATAAGTGCAGTCCACTGCAACAGCAGCAGGAGAGCTCAGGGGTTACAGAGTCCAGCAGCGGGACGCTTCACCTCCATCTGCAAATCAGGGAAGACTTCTGGGAGAGGCAAGGCCAGAGCTGGGCTTTTAAGGTTGAATGGAAGAATTTCCCTGGCGGTCCAGTGGTTAAGACTCGGCGCTGCCAATGCAGGGGTCCCACATGCTACATGGCCAAAAATAATAAAAAGAAGGTTGAATAGAGCTTGTGCAGGTAAGAGGGGTGGGGAGGACGATGAGAGTAGGGGACAGGGCACCCCACCAGAGGAGCAGCAATCAAGAGGCTCAGCGTCCGCGGGAGAATATGGCCCCTCTGAGAGATTGCAGGAGCTCCACCCACCTGGAGCAGATGGAGTGAGGAGGCATCCAGGCAGGCAGAGGGTGGATGACGGGGACGCAAGTAATCCAGAGAGTAGGTAGCAGGTGACGAGGCGGGGGGGGGGGGGGGCGGGGACCAAAGGGGACACATGAATGCCTGCTGGGGCTTCTCCCCTGGAGTCTAGAGGAAAGAGGAGGGGAAGACAGATTTTTGAGGGGGAAACAAGGAAAGTTGACACCTTCCAAAGAGTCACCAGGACTTCCCTGGCGGTCCAATGGTCGGGACTCCACACTTCCAATGCAGGGAGTGCAGGTTCGATCCCTGGTCGGGGAACTAAGATCCCACATGCCATGTGGCACGGCCAAAGAAAGAGTCACCAGCTTGCCAGATGAAACAATTCCGAGAATGAAGCAAAGCCAAATGGAATAAATGCTTGCACAGAATATTTATAAACTCTATCCATCTTATCCGACCACAGAACACAGCTCTCTCCCTTTTATTATATCTTCCTCTTCCATCATGCTACTATATTTTTTGGGCTTTTTCACCACAGGTAATGAAAGAAAGGGAAACTACATCAGAGAATGTTCAACTCTAGTGAAAGACTTAGTAGAAAAGAGCTTATAAATATTGGCTAAGGTGAAGTTTTGAGATTTATTTTGGACCTGCCTGCCTCTATAGATAAATGAGAGACCCGGCTTATATAAGAATAAAATTTGCTCCTACTTCCAAGGGAAACCGAAGTGGAGGTTTTAACTGCTGCTATTTACATAGTGCTCATGAGCTCAATGCACCTCTCACCTCTCTATCTGCCTAAGCAATACAACTACAGGTACTTTGGAATTAGACCTTAGTGGTTAGGAGCATGAATTCTTAAGTGGGAGCCAATCTGGGATCTGTCACATATTAGCTGTGTCGCCTTGGGCCATTTATCAACCTCTCTGTGCCTCAGTTTCTGCATCTGTCAATGGGAATAAGAGCACCCAGAACAGTGTCCTGTGCTCATAGCTGGTGCTCTGGGAACAGATGCTGCATGAAGAAATGAGTAGGGTAAAGTGGAGTGTGTCGTACAGGGTTTCTAGGAAAGCTTTGTAAGGGAAGTGCCTTTGGGTTTTTGCCCTTTTACCTTCTTCCCTTTACCCTGCTTCTCCTTCCCTCCTGGTAGATGCAGCAGCATTTTAAAACTGGAGGGAGGGAGGGAGGGAGGGAGGGAAAGGGGAAAGGGAAAGGGAAAGGGAGAGGACAGTCTGAGTTCCTGAAGGCTTGCTTGAGCCACAGTGCCAGCTCTGGACCTACCCATGAACAAGAATGTATCTAGTGAACCTTGTATTAGTTTATGCCACTACTTGTCAGTTACCTGTCACTAAACTTTGTTGACTGAAGAAAAACACACAACATAAAAGTTGCAAGTTAAGTTTTATTTGGAGATCTTACTGAAGACTATAGCCCAGGGGGCAGCCTCTCAGAGAGCTCTGAGGAACAGATCCTAAGAGACAAGGGAGGAACCAGGATACATAGGATTGTTTTTCTCCTTTTTGGCTGAGAAAAAAACGCATAGTTGAACATCAAAAGATTACTACTAATCACCAAAAAAACCCAGACATTTCAAGTTAATTATTTTAGTGGCTTTCTACGTATGAGAAGATGCAAGAATCTGGGCTCACTGAAATTATTCCTTAGGAATGCATCTTAACTAATAGGGCCAGGATCCAAAGCACAGAATGTCTCCTGGTTTTTCTCCATACAGAATTCCCTGGGGTGGGAGGCACTGCAGTGGCTGACGGCTCCATCTTTACAGAACTGGGATGGAGGCACCACATTCCCTGCCTACACCCACTCCGAATAGGTAGTTACAAAGATGTTTTCCAACAAAAACGGCTTGCTCTGTTATTCTTGAGAATAACTGGTGAGTAACAAAAATTTTAACTAACATTCACCTTTTCAACCAGTCAACACAAATCCAAGATTGGTGTAATAAAGTGGATAGTCTCATCAATAGGCAATGCAAATAGATATAAATAGAAGAGGTTCAAATTAAAGCTCCTTTGGCCTCCTTTATTATATTTTCAGTGAAAGCATATGGAGAGCCCACGGACTGTAAGAAAATAAGGATGAATGGAGACTCTGTCACACTGCGAAGGGGGGTGGGAGGGGGGCAGCTGGCAGGTCCATTCTCTCTCTCTCTCTCTCTCTCTCTCTCTCTCTCTCTCTCTCTCTCCATCCATCCCTCCATCCACCCCTGCTTTCACCATGCAGGCCCTGCACATCTAGACGCCAGATGGGCCAAGCCAAATAGAGCCCAAGCAGCCCCCTACTTGTCAGGCTACCCAGGCGCTGTCAGGTCAGGTATATTAGAATTCTCACTGCTGGTCTCCCCCCCACAAAACCCACCTCCTGGGTGTTTTCTTGCCAGAGTTATATTCCTGTAACTTAAGACTTTAAACCTTGTGAAATGCAAAATACCACTGGGAGAGGTGATGTATTTTTTAGGAAACAGATATTTGCATCATAATTAATGCCTAATACTTTTCTTACAACAGGTTTAACTGGGGGAGAAGGGAGGGCAGGGGTGCTGAGGACCCTGAGACCACTGTGAGGAGAGGGGGGACTGGATCCGGAAGGGCCCATCAACCTCTCAGCTCCCCTGTTACCTGCTGCCATCATCTATGCCTCTGCTTCTAAGGCGGTGCTGATGTTGGATTTGTCCACTTTTGTTTACTGAGTTCTCCTGCCTTTTGAATAAAAAGTAGAAGAAACCATCTGCCAATAAAACAACACTGCTGACTCAGAAGATATTCTGGTTGGCAGATACTCTGCAGACACTCACCAGACACAACCGAACTGGTTTGCCAGGTCGTCCTCCAGGGCTTGCAAAATTACCAGCAAGGATTTTCACTTGAAGAATAGCAGGATTTTGCATTTCAAAGTACTTGCATTTTCAAGTAGAAAAATACAAATAATTCAATATAAACACTACATCAAACCTACTCAGATTATAATCTGACCTTGAGCGTCCAGGGTGATACCTCATGTTTAAAAGGACAAAAACAAAAAACAAAAAACTTTGGAAGATTTAAATCCAAAATAATCATCAATTTCAGAATAAGTGTCACCATTTTGCGGCCATCACAGTAAAAACTGATTCAGGCAAGAACCATTAAAAGAATCTAAAACCATTAGGTAAAAATTTAATGAGGAACAAGACATTTACATAGTCTCAGATTACCTCCCCACAGAATATTTATTAATTACAAGAGACAATTGTAACTTCTTAGAAGAAACCTGACAGACATCACTCTAACCAAAAGATCAGAATTAATATCACCAACGATGGGACAAACTGACATCATGATGTAATGCACCGTGGAGGCCACAGCACCAGAAATGCATTACCTGGATCGTAAAAAAAAAAAACAAGAAACAAAAAAAACCCCAGATCAAGACACATTTCACAAGACACCTAGACTACACTCTCAAAAAAAATCACAAAGAAAAGCCAAGAAAGCCTTTCAGATTAAATGTGTAAGAGACATGACATGTAAATGCCATGAGTAATTTTTTTTAAAGTGCTGGATTGAAAAAAAAATGCTATAAGAATTATTATTGTGACAACTAGAGAAAGTTGAATATTAACTGTATATTCGGAAAATCACTATTAAATATTTTAATTTGGTAATTATATTGTGGTTCTCTATAAGATTGTTCTTGTCTTAAGAGATACAAGCTAAAGTATTTAGGAGTGAGGGTCATGAGATGTGCAACTTAGTGAAGTAACAGTAAAAATTAATGATATTACATAAGTGTGTGTATGTGTGTAGAAGGGAGAGATCAAGCATGCAGATTGGTGAGTCTAAGTAAAAGTTATATGGGAGTTCATCACACAATTCTTGTAACCTTTCTGTAAGTTAAAAAACTTTTCAAAAGTTTTTTATTTTAATTAAAAAAAAGTGTCATTGTTTTCGAAAACCATTTAAAGGGAAGTGGAGGATGAAATGGATTGAAATTTTCAATTCTTTAGAAACAACTAAATTTAAATAAACTATTGAATTTACCAGAAGCAGAGCGGTAGTATTACAGATGGAAGGTTGGGGATTGTCAGCAGCAGTGTGTGTGTGTGTGTGTGTGTGTCTCAAAATTGTTAACCTCAGGAGGCTGTCAGTCTTTCTCTGGGCCACAAGCGTCATGCCACATTTTACTAAGTGGAAGATATAAACACAGAAAGAATGACTACCCACAATTGAGGGGAAGGAGAAATACCCAGCCTAAATAAGATGAGTACAAATTTGGTGACTTGGTGAGTCACTTTCTCTTAGGAGGAAAGGCAAACATTTCTTGCCCACTGAAAGATTCAGAGAGTCTGAGAGATCACCTGAGTTCTCAGCCTGAATCATGCCATTTAGGTAGCAAACCAGGTCAGAGAAGCCCACGGCCCCTTCACTCAGTGTTTCTGCCCACACTCGGTTCAACACCACCGTCGTACCTCCAATTTCAAAATCAATGTCAACTCAGCTCTCTTGGCTATTTCAGCCTCCACACTACTAAGTTCCTGGGAGAATACATGCAACAAAGACAAAGGAAATTCCTATTTACTGCACATTTACCTTCCAACCTTGAGTGGGCAGTGGCCTTGGTTTTCTTTTGCTAATCACCCCTAACATTCCTCAGGCCTGATCCAAAGCAATTTAGTGAGAACTGAAGCTTTGGCACACAGCAGCCTTCCCTCCTGGAAGCCGCGTCTGTGCCAGCAGCACACACACGTGGATGGATTACGCAGAGCTGTGCTGTAAAGCACACACACGCTCGCCTAACGTGTGCTTTTCATTCCAGAAATACTTGATGCCTAAACCACTTCTACGCCTCTCTTGGCCTGAAACAGTATGAGTGGCTCTGTGCCAGAGGAAGTGTCTGTTTAAAGATGTGGACTTTCTCAAAAGTTCTTTACCTCAGAAAATCATAAATAGAACATGCTACCATAATTATGATAGAATAAAGTAGAAGAGAGAAAGGTTATAGGGAAAAAATTTTTTTTGCTTTGTTTTGTTTTTAACTGGCCAAAAAGAAATACTGGAAATATAAGATGTAACATAGAATTATCTCCCATGAGAGTAAAAATTACAGGGTCCAAGTTAGGACAAGGAGGCAAACATACTACCTTTAACAGGAAACGGTAGTGAGCCTTTGTCATCTCTGTCACAAGCATTTATCTTTGTTTTAAGGTCACCCACCAAAGCAAGGTGCATAGAGGGTACTGTAATCACTGTTTTATTCTGGAATGTATTCTATTTTTGTACTTCACTTCCTTATGACTGTCATCCTATATCAAAAACCAGTGTAAAAGAAGAAAACCATTTTGGTTGACTTAGCTGTCCTTTTCCTTTTCTACATGCTCACTTTCAGATATTTAAGCTCACTTACCATAAGGAGTGTAAAATCAATTAATGCTTTGAAGAATCCTCTGCATCACCAATTGAATTACGAAACACACTCATCCATCTACACACACACACACACACACAGATACACACCATGTAAGGAAAATGACATCAAGCTCTGTAGTACATACACAATATGATCACCCATTTCACGTCCCTCAGGATGGACCTAAAAGACACCTTAGAAATTCTGCTCCTGGACAGAAGGAAGAAAACTTACTTTCTTTCCACTTCTGGTGTTGACACGGTGCTACTGAAGCCCAGTGACTCCTAGGAGAGAAGATTCACAGTGTCAGTGTAGGCAGAACAGCAGGCTTCATCTGATTTCTACATAATACCACTTAAAAAAAAAAAAAAGGACAGAAGCAAAAATAGATGATTAAAGTCACTGTGCTTACTTCGATCTGGGACCGCAGCTGAAGTGACGTTGGGCTGGCTTCGGGTTTCTCCTAAAACAGAACAGATGCTGGTTTAATGAGACTTCCAAACGTGGCATACACCAGAAGACAAATAGTTGTGTAAGAAGAGATGGGGGGATTTGGAAAATGCTAGGGTACTGTGGGAATAGATGGAGGAGATAAACAGATTTTCCGGAAAAACTATTTTTAAAATGAGAGCCATACCCTTTTAAAATTGAACTGTTTTCCAAACTCATCACTTGACACTGTTGATAATTTTACTGCAGAAGAAAAAAGCACCATCTAACTGAAGGGTACTAAGAGTTAATGGTGAAATGATGCTCTGGATGTGATTAGACCGTCATCAGGACACAGAATTTACTATGATCCATTTGTGCCATAAAGTCATAAAGAAGAAGCAGAGAACTCAAACAGTTTTAGAGATAAAGTCATAGAGTATAACACGCATTTTATGGTTAAAAAAAAATAACCTGTATCCCCTTCTAAAGAAAAAAAAGAGAGATAACCTGTTGCCTGTGATAAAAAATAATATATTGAAATAAGCTTTGACAACAAAACAGGATAATTACACTATTAGAAGTGTTAGAATATGCCATAAGAAAATGAGAGTGATACTAGTAAATAGAGCACAGAGCACCGCACTGATAATTTTTCATAAGTAGAGAAAATTTTTAAATCTAAATAGGTGCTAAAGCGGAGGTTCGTATCAAAGTGTGATCCAAGTCCAGGGGGGTCCCCGGCTGATCAGCAAGTCATAAGCAGGATGATGGGCAGTTTTAGAGGAAGGAGTAATATCACTAATGTTGTACAAGTTTGGACTATCAGATTAATTATGAGTTTTTCAATAATTCTCCTGGGTTCTTTTTTTTTTTTTTTTTGCGGTACGCGGGCCTCTCACTGTTGTGGCCTCTCCCGTTGCGGAGCACAGGCTCCGGATGCGCAGACTCAGTGGCCATGGCTCACGGGCCCAGCCACTCCGCGGCATGTAGGGATCTTCCCGGACCGGGGCACGAACCCGCGTCCCCTGAATCGGCAGGCGGACTCTCAACCACTGCGCCACCAGGGAGGCCCTCCTATTGGGTTCTTAATGATTGCTATCTTCTTCACGACTGTATGTGCACTATATGAAGGCTGTTTTGTTGGTCTCAACTAACATTCAGGAAATGGGGGCAGATCATCCAAATTACGAATTCTCAATTGCATCTAATTGTTCATTTTTTTTTCAGGTTGCTTATTTCATCATTAGCACAACTGCAAATCTAGACCAATATTTTAAAACTTAGCAATGAAACAGTAACGTAAGTGTAACTCGGAGTGAAAGTATAAATGTAAACAAGGTAACAGGAATCCAGTACAAATACAGAAGATAAAATGAATGTGTTGGGGTGATTAAATCTGAGAACAGGATGATGTGGACAAGCAGACCACAGGAGAAAAGTGTTTAATGGACCGGCAACCCACTCACCTCCAGTCCCAGGACCTTATTTGTTATGAAAAAATATCAGAGTGGTATGAAGCCCCAATGAACTTCTCTTTGGTTAATATCCTCCTGGTTTTTATTGCCACCTTTGTTTATAATGATCAAATTTATATTCTGTCGCAAAACAATATATGGAAATGTTTGAGTTACATTCCAAGTCCAATTGGTATGATGTCAGACACAAGTGCAATCAACAAAGGGTATATGTATTTCAGAGGTTCTTGGTGCTTAGAAACTAATCACGATGCCCTGATACCTAACCTCTTAGCATCACATAGAGAAATTTACAAACTTAAACAACTGGAGGTAAGCAAAGGTATAGCTTGCAATTTTTTCATCTTAAGTCTTCCTATTCAGGAGTCGGTATGGAAGCCTCGGCATTCTGACACAACTCTGTTAGTTCCTCTGAAATGGTCCCTCTAACACCCAACTCCATAACCGTCAACACGAAGTAACTGATTCGACTCTCTTCCCCTCCTCTGTTCTTAACTTTCTTCATACTCTAAGTCTCTACATTACTCGGTAACGTAGACCATGATAGGAAGTTACCTGCTTTTATTGTCCATTTTTATCTGCACTTTTCTAATAAATTTTATTTATTGAGTGCATCACTTGTTACTCCACACCATAAACCCAATGTTTACGGTATATTATGCAAAATGTACCCGTTCCTGCATACAAAGCTGATGCTTGTTAACAATCATATTAAATGTTCGATGATCTGGAACTAATATTCTAAACAATTCGTTTTCACATGTTAGTTTGTCACTTATAATAGACATTTGACTGTGCTGTAGCTACTTAGGAAATTGGTTGGATGTGTAGTTTGATATATAATGTATTAAAATTCACCCCATTAAAATAATGGACACAGTTATTGTTTCCATGCAGAACATCTGTTTTATCAGGAACAGGATATGTTTAACAGGAGATCTTGCACAATGTTTCTAGTGGTTTTTTTTTTCTTTTTCCCCAGAACATGCCACAAAGTAATGTTGTTCAGAGCAAACATTATTAATTTCATCTCTCAAGGAGAGATGACCATCATTGTTAAGAGGCATTTCTTAGAGTAAACGTATCCTAAAGTAAAAATATTACACAACTGAGGAGAAGCTTGTAAAATTATCCACTAAGTTAAGGACCCATATGATGTTTGGTGAGAAAACAGAATGGACTATGGGCAAAATTCCATCATTATGACATTGATGGATGTCACGATATTAATGACAAACATACAAAAGACTATCATTCTATCATGTTCTTGTGAATGTGATGAAACCCATGTGGACCTACCATCTAGCCTAAGAAATGGAACATTACAAATAAGAGTTAAAGCTATCAGGTGTTCGGACGTACACTTGGATAAAACACCTTATGTACAGAGCATGAAACAAACCTTGAAAATGGGTCATACACACTTAAGGAGAAAGTGCTGGACAACTTTTTATTCTGTTTATCTCTAAAAAAAATTAGATTTTTTTTCACAGCACAGTGTGAAATGAAAAAGTGTGATAGAGTCAGACAGAAGAAGCACCCGTCATGTGTGCAGCAATAAAAGGTATTTGCTTATGTAATTCAGAAGGACAGATTCAGGTCAGAATGGGCAGAGAATTTGCAGCAACATGGATCGATCTAGAGATTATCATACTCAGTGAAGTAAGTCAGACAGAGAAAGTCAAACATCCTGTGATATCACTTATATGTGAAATCTAAAAAAATCTGATACAAATGGACCTATTTACAAAACAGAAACAGACTCACACAAAGCAAACTTATGGTTATGAAAGGGGGTAGGGGAAGAGGAATAAATTAGGAGTTTGGGATTGACAGATACACACTACTATACATAAAATGGATAAAGAAAGTCCTACCGTATAGTACAGGGAACTATATTCAATATCCTGTGATAAACCATAATGGAAAAGATTCTGAAAAAGAATATATATATATATACATATACATATATATATATACATATACATATATATATGTATATATATACACAAATAACTGAATCACTTTGCCGTACACCCAAAATGAACACATTGTAAATCAACTATACTTCAATTTTTAAAAATTAAAAGAACTATTGGGAAAAAAAAAAAAAAGAATGGGCAGAGAAAGGCTCCTTGACATCCCTCTTCCCTGTCCAGCCCCCAGATTAGGCCGGCCCCTTCTCTGCTCCCAATTCAACCAGTGTAATAAAGGGGCAGGAAGCCATGGTTCTGGAGTTCCAGCAGAAGGAAGTCCTGATGAAGGGGGGAGGTGGAGTAAGAAGAATTAAAGAGACGCACCTGATTGCCCAGCCACTAACTACTTTATTCTGGGACTAATGGATGGTCTACAATACAATTCCTGATTTGGAAGTCATCACGTTGATGGAAATAATAAAAATTGTGAATACCATCAAAATCACTGAGTATGTATGTATCTTTTGGGCATGTTATGAGAAGTGATGATCCCTGAGAAATAAGATTCTTCTCTCTCTCACTAACATATTCTGACGGTTCCAGTTGCTACTGCTGTGTAACAAATCATCCCAAACTTAGTTACATAAAACAACAAGAATTTTGTTTTGCTCACAGATTCTGCAGGTAAGAATTCAGGAAGGGCATGGAAGAAAAGGCTTATCTCTGCTCTATGATGTCTTCCTCAGCTGGGAAGATTCAAAGGGGGTGGGGGGTGACTTGATGGTTGGAGCCATAATTATCAGAAAGCTCACTTACGCACATGTCTGAAGGCTGATGCTGGCTAACAGCTGGGACTGAAGCAGGAGGTATCAGCTGAACACCTATACATGGGTGCTGCCAGAGAGAGAATACCAAGAGAACCAGGCAGAAGTGTATTACCTTTTTTTAAGAAAAGTTACAATTTATTTTTTTTATTTTTATTTTATATTGGAGTATAGTTGATGAACAATGTTGTGTTAGTTTCAGGTGTACAGCATCCATTATCCATATACACATATAGAAATACACTATCTATAATGGAATCACTTTGCTGTATACCTGAAACTAACACAACATTGTTCATCAACTATACTCCACTATAAAATAAAAATTAAAATAAGATATATAACCAAAAGAGCCTATGTATAGCACAGGAAACTCTCCTCAATATTTTGTAATAACCTAAATGGGAAAAGAATTTGAAAAATAATAGATATATGTATATGTATTACCTATTATAACATAGCCTCATACAGTGTCACTTCTGCTGGACCCACAAGCCCTTCCGGAGGCAAGAGTCCGAGCCCCATCTCTCATGTGGAGGAGGGTCAAAGTCACATGGTAAGAAGGGCGCTGGGATGGGAGGTATCATTAGGCTGTTTGGAAACTACAGTCCACCATACTGACTGCCAAGGAGATGGGAGTTCAGGTTTTGAAACCAGGAATGAGATGAGACTATTTATTCTTGACAATGTCCTGAAACATTCTTTTGTGATTTTTATAGAGTTTACTCAAGCAGCACATCATGGCAATATATTTCATCCCAAACTTATCACATAAAACAAAAAAGAAGCAGACACAGATACACAGAACAAACTAGTGGTTACCAGTGGAGAGAGGGAAGGGAGGAGGGGCAATAGAGGGGTAGGAGGGAAAAAGAGTTATTAATGGTATTGTATGACATCATGTGTGTGAAACGTTTGAAAATTGTAAAGCACTATTGAATTTTTTTAAAAGTTGAAGTATCACAGTGTTTTAGGCTACAGTTATTATGTGTCTCTTATTTCAAACTTATTATAGAAAATCTCAAATATACAAAAGGAAGGAAGGAGAACAGTATATATAACAACTTCCCAAATGCTTCTTACCTAGCATCAACAATTATCTACTCATCAGGATCAACTTTGTTCCATCCATACCTTCACCATAATTCAGCTCCACCCTTTTACTTTGAAGAAAATCCCACACACCGTATCGTGAAATATCACAATTTTTTTTGTGTGTGTGTGCAGGATCTTACTTCCCCGACCAGGGATCAAACCCGGGCCCCCTGCAGTGAAAGCATGGAGTCCTAACCACTGGACTCCCAGGGAATTCCCTCACAATTTTCAATGTTAAGGTTTAGCTATCAGGGTTTCTTACATCCTAACTGTGGCTCAGTCTTGAGCAAATGGCTCAATTATCAGGAATTCGACTCTTTCCTAGCACTGGAAAACTTTCTTTGGTCACTGCAAAAAAAAAAAAAAATCACTTTCAACAAATTTAAATATTCCATCTGAATGTTGCAAAAGAACATGAAGAAACACACTCCAACTTGAACACAACCACAGAGTTCATTAGAGAAGGACTCACTACTGTTTACCAGGTATAAATCTATCATCCTAATACTTTTTGAGTATGATATGCTCATTGACTTTGCTCTTGACAAGAGTATTCTAAGCAGTATTTTATGAGAAATAACTCCAAACGTTGGTCCATGTTCAATATGGGCATCCAGAGAGCCACACAACACTGGAAGCTGAGCCTGAACCTGTAATTGTAGGCTAGGGTATCATAACTTGGTTAAAGTTTAAAAAATTTAAAAAGAAAGTGGATGTATGGAACTTGACCTATGAATTAAACTGCTTATCATTAAGCAACATGTGTATGTCTTAGTTAAGAATGACAAATATCATTAACATTACAAATTCTTAGTGAGTTTGTAAATTACAAATGCTTAAGGAAACCTCCCTAACTTAATGAAGCATTAACAGAGAAAGCCAAAGCAAAATATAAATATTGCCCAACATGGGTGCATGTAAGTATGTGCATAGGAAAAGGTCTGAGAGGATCTACACTTCTATTCTCTTTGCCGCTTTTTACCAGCATGTAATCTTGCATTACCTTTATTATTTATTTTTCTAACAATGGAAAATCAGCTTAAAAATACAATCTCCAAACCAGACTTACAGTGGTGATAATTTTGCAATACATACAAATATCACATACAAATATCAAATATTATGTTGTACTCCTGAAAGTAACATGATGTTTACCCCCCCTGCTTTTCCAACTGTAAAGTTCATTTGGCTTTGAGCACTGGCAGCATTGAGGGAGGGAGAGATGTGGCGGAGGGTATGTCAGTTATACTTCAATTTTTTTTTAAGTTGTAATAATAGTATTATAAATAGTAAGAAAGGAAGAAAAAAGGTTTTAAAATTAAACAAATTTAAAAACAAATGATTACTTATGATATCATATCATAAGTATATCATATGATATTACTTATATGTGGAATCTAAAAAAAGATACAAATGAACTTATTTAGAAAACAGAAAGAGACTCACGGACATAGAAAACAAACTTATGGTTACCAAACGGGAAAGATGGAGGTGGTAAATTTGGAGTTTGGGATACAGCTACACAATACTATATATAAAACAGATAGGGATTTCCCTGGTGGTGCAGTGGTTAAGAATCTGCCTGCCAATGCAGGGGACACCGGTTCGATCCTTGGTCCAGGAAGATCCCACTTGCTGTGGAGCAACTAAGCCCGTGTACCACAACTACTGAGCCCGTGCGCCATGACTACTGAAGCTTGCGTGTCTAGAACCTGTGCTCTGCAACAAGAGAAGCCACCACAATGAGAAGCCTAAGAACCACAACGAAGAGTAGCCTCCGCTCACCGCAATTAGTGAAAGCCCGCAGGCAGCAACAGACCCAAAGCAGCCAAAAATAAATACATATTTTTTAAAAAAAGGATAAACAACAAGGTCCTACGGTATAGCACAGGGAACTATATTCAGTATCTTGTAATAACCTATAATGGAAAAGAATCTGAAAAAGAATATATATATATACATACATATATATATAACATATTGAATCACTTTGTTGCACACCTGAAACATTGTAAATCAACTATACTTCAATTTTTTAAAAAATAAATAAAAAATTAGTTAGTTAAAAAAATTAAAAATTTTAAACTGCAATCTCCAGATTCTATATGTTTTTAAATTATCTACATGTATATGTTTATAAATGTATGAGAAAACATCTGAAAGGATTCCTAAACACCAATGATAGTTCCTGCAAAGGCCACTGTATTTCTGAACTTTTAACATATTTTAAAGCACATATTAATCTTGTATTTTTTAAACATAATAACCATTCTAAAAAATTAAATCTGATAATAATTTTAGTTTTACCTCAACAATTAAAATTAAAACTTAAGCAATATCAGAACTTAATTTGTCAAATTAGGCCATGCCCTGTATAAAATTCTTCAAGTGTTAAAATTTTTAATAACTAGTGTCATAAAGCTATGCATGAATTTTATGTTTAACAATAGAGGTCCATGGTGATTTTAGAAATGATCTCATATTCATAATTTGAATGAAAGAGACTAAACCATAGTATCATACAGTTTTTTTAGAAAGGAATCAGATGACAAAATTACTAGGGGAGAAAACCTCAAATCCATTTCTTATCAACTTGGACAATTTCTGGAAATAGTTCCCTAAATGTTTATTACGTCTAACATAGAAGCAAAAAAAAAGAACAAATGTTTCGAGATGAAATCAGTGGTTTGCCAAAACCAGAACCAGAACCAAAACCAAAACATGAGAGCACGCGTGTGCTTTCACCAGCTTGGGCATGTGCACGCGTGCCCAAACACAGGCAACACACACACACACACACAAACACACTATAAGGTCACACCAGTAGGGCATGGGTCAAATAGAAAACTAAGGTTCTGACCCTGATAGGCTACATTTTCACTCTGAAGTGCTACAACCTACTGTGTAATACACCAGCGTCAAAAACCCACTCAGGGCAGAGTAGGACCAGGAAAGCAAGTACCCTGCCCTCATCCTCACCCCGACTTTGTTTGCACGTTCTTGTGGAAATCCACACCTCTCCCTCCCTTAATGCTGGCAGTGCTGGAAGCCAAATGAACTTTACAGCTGGAAAAGCAGGAAGGCTAAACCCCTCTCCTATTCCAAAAGCAGAGAGGAAGAACCTCAGGCGCCCAGCAGCTCTGCTTGGCATCAAGTTCTCCTCCTCCACCGTGGGTACAGGAAGGAGGACTCGAAAAAAGTGAAAGGACTGAGTGCTTACAACTTTCAGCTACAAGTGAAACGCCACAGGCTCTTATTAATGTGTTCAATTAATGGAGGGAACCAAGCTCTGAACTGCTGGGCAAAGTTGCTGCTGGTGGTCGATTTTAAGACGCATGTGGCATCTCTCACTTGACAAGAAGACTGAAGTGGTGGTACCTCCCGTTGGCCGGGTCTTCTCCCCTCTTGTCTGACTCCTCCATTCTGGCCCATCAGTGTGGCATGTGTTCATTTTCCCAGGATTTAAACCTCAATGTTTTCTTAGGCGTTTTCTCACTCCCCATCACATCAGCTACTAGGAGCTGCTGCTTTTCCCTTCACATGGCTTCTTGCATCCAGCCAACCCATTCCATTCCCAAAGACACCGGCTTCTTTGCAGTCCTCCCCTCACAGACCTGGACCGCACTGCACAGCAGAGTGGGAGGTGATGACGTCAAGCCAGGAGAACTGAGTTCCAGTCTGGCTCCCACTTTAGACCTCCGTTTTATTTTATTGGGTTTTTCCAATGGCAATGAAAGAGAAATGGACCATTTGATTATCTTTAAGCTCCTTTTGGACTCTAAAACCCCAGGATGGAGCAGTGTCATGCCCATTCAAGCACTACTGTCCATTAAATCTTCTTGAAATCCTAATGTTATGTCCTTGCTATTTAAAGTGTTTCATGTATCATGAGCATTAGAATCACCTGGAAGCTTGTTAGAAAGGCAGTCTTGGGCCCCACCCCAGACCTCCTGAATCAAAATCTGCATTTTACCAAGATCCCCAGGTGATCCGTTTGCTCACGTCACTTTTGAGAAGCACACTGCTTTGTACTCTGTGTCATTTCTCCATTCCAAAATTTTCCCAAAATGTGGGAACACAATACCAACAGGATAAAGTCCACATTTCTGAAGGAGAGGCCATTTGGCCGACAGGCCGGATCATAAACCGGGTGCTGGGTCCAATGTCTTAGAGACCGGGTGCCGGGTTCAATGTTCCCTGAGTGCTTGCTGTCCTAGTAGTTTCCCTTCTGCTCCCTTTCCACCCAAACCCTAGTCAGCTTTCAGATCCAGCTACAAACCCACCTCCCATCAAACCTGTGCTGCCCAACTGTGCCTTAAATGCCATTCCTGAGGGTCTCCCTACGTGTAGCTACTCTTCTGCTCGCTTATTTGCATCGTATTCCCTCAACTAGACCGTAAATGCCTTCTTAACAGGGATTCATTGTACCCACAGACAGACAGGCACCCAGACAGACAGACCACACACACACACACACACACAGAGGCTCACAGTCCCACAAAAACTATTCAGCACTTATTATGGACCAAGCCCCATGTGAAGTGCTAAAGAGGCAGCGGTGAACCAGACAAGGGTCCCTCTCCTCATGGCTGTTACTGTCTGAACAAGAGAAGTGCTTGATGGCTATCTATTGGTCTGATTTGTTTAAACTGGATTACTCTGCCAGTAATTCTGACTCTTCCATTAATTTTTCATTCCAGTCCTACTGAGTGGGACATGTGTTTTCACGCTTTAAGATTTCTTTCGGGTTGCAGAGTTACATCGGTAAGTAAAAGCAATTCAACAAATATTCTCAAAAAGATCTACAACTTAGACCTATAAGAACTTAAAAAGACCATGTAAAGATATTGAAGCACTCTTAGGGTAAAATATGTAGTGGTCTGTGTGTTCTAAATTCGGTCCCACAGGTTGTCATATCTTATTTTACCTAAGTCGTTCATAGGTGAAACAGGAAACGTTAGTCATTTTCAGGCTCCTGTAAATAAGCTCACCGCCCAGCATACCAAATTTTTTCTAATGAGTGAAAGTGAATGGAAAACGACTCTCACCCCACCACATCAAAGAAGAAATGTTCCGAGGAAAAAGCTTTTTTTTTTCACAGTTGAATGCTATTATACTAACTGCAGCCTTAAAACCCAACTATAATGAACAGATCAGTGAATTTCTGTAAGCATTGATAAGACACCAGAAGCGGCGATTTCCACCTAGCCATTACTGCTCTGTGGTAATTGAGTCTCCTTGCTGCATTAGCCCATGTTCTCTAAGCATTTGTTACATATTTATTAGACCTCTCCACTTTCCAAAAAATGACTTAAAATGCCTGATAAAACTTAAGTGCAATGTTGCCTGATAACGTTAAAAAACTGATGTAAATGATACAAAGAGGGAGAAAAATCAAGATTGTGTAGTAAAACTGGTCCATGAATTAGGTTAGTTCACAAAATTCAGGTTACGGATTCTACACTAAAGACAGACCACACATTTGGGGCTAAGCTTCTAATGTTTAATGCAGAGCAGACATGATTGGTTAGATTGACATTATCCATCGTGAGAATGAGAATTTCTCCTCTGGCTTCTGGCAGAGAGGACACCATATCACACTGACCAACGTCACAAGCCATGCCCCTGCAGAACTGTCCCACAAGTGCTTTAACTTCAGCAGAGCTGGAGGTAGGCCTGAGATCCCCTAGTGAAAACCAAGGGACCTCCCAGGGGGACATTCAGGAAATGCACATCCTCCTATCTACTGGAAGTACCCAGGACAGGGGCAGCACTCAGTCTGGGGAGAAAGCAGGGTGAGTTCTGCCATCTTGAAGCATGACTGTGCTGAAACACAGGGGAGAGTCAGTGAATGTTAGATGAATTGGTTAAAATCAGGGATAATTTTAATCTAAGAGTGTCAAGCTTGGCATTCTCGTGCCTCATTTCAAACAACAAGGCAGTACAGTTCTTTAATTTCTAAACTGTCTTAGGAAATGATATACTAGATCTTTCAGGCTACAACTTGAACAGTGTTGAGTACATAGCGTGCACCAAGCATCTTGAAGAGAGGTAGGAATAAGACCTAAACCGTTGCCTGATGATAGATCATTTCAATAAAATGCATCACAGTAGAAGAATGCACCTTTTACTATGAACAAAATTAACACAAGTATGTCATGTCATATAAATGTAAATATTAAAGGCACAGTGTCATGAAGACATTTTAATCACCCTTTTAAAAAAGTTGTGAGAGAATTCCCTGGCGGTCCAGTGGCTAGGACTTGGTGCTTTCACTGCCGGGGCCTGGGGTCGATTTGATCCCTGGTCAGGAAACTAAGATCCCGCAAGCCGTGCAGTGCAGCCAAAAAAAAAAAAAAATTGTGTAATTCAATTTTTCATTTTACTAACAGGACTTGGCTTATGAAGACCCACATACAAATGGCCCCTGCATTTCCCAGTGGTGGATACCCACAACGTCCAGCCACTCTGGATGGCGCATCCAATCTCACTGTTGTGAGAGCAATGTGCAGGGATCCACACTCACCAAGAGATACTCTGGGTACATCTAGTTGCCGACTGGGATTGATAAACCTGAGACAAAAGTCACAGAAAGCAACTAAACGAGGTCCACTTATTTTTAATTTCTCTCCGTGTCTCTACATTTGCTCTTTCATCTAACCACTCCTTAATTTAAAAATAGTTATTGATCACACACCGTACGCTAAGCACTGTTCTAGTCAAGAAGGATAAAACAGTGAAAAAAGACAGTTGCTGCCTTCATGGAGCTTACGTTCTAGTGATTTCTAAAGTCACTCATGGGAATCATTTGCACTAGATGTCTAAATCACAGGCCCAGTATTCCTTCTGTTCTAGCACCAG
The DNA here is from genome assembly GCF_964341445.2 of Mesoplodon mirus. Taxonomy (NCBI): domain Eukaryota; kingdom Metazoa; phylum Chordata; class Mammalia; order Artiodactyla; family Ziphiidae; genus Mesoplodon; species Mesoplodon mirus. The sequence continues at coordinate 17,207,637 of NC_138986.1, forward strand.
GCATGATATCTGGACAGTTGTGCTCAGCTTGGGATGCCATATTTTCCAGATAATAATGAAAACCAGGAGAACCTTTGTTAGAAGGGTGTCTAGAAATGGAATCATATAAATGAGATCAATTGGAGGAACTGGAGCTGTTTACTCAGAGAAGGGAAGGAGAATGAAAACATGGTAAGGCCTTCCAGGGAGAGAGGGCAGACAGCCAGCCGCCTTGTGCCTCTTCCCATACAGCACAACAATAACAGGCCCCTGCACACTGAGGCACTGAGGAGGGGTTGAGTGGGAAAACATTTATTACATGTTTAAATAATATATACTGATTATACCAGAGTATTAGTGAAAATGTGAAATTTTTCCTGCAGCATGCGGGATCTTAGTTCCCCAATCAGGGATGGAACCCGTGCGCCCTGCAGTGGAAGTACAGAGTCCTAACCACTGGACCGCTAGGAAAGTTCCGTGAAAATATTAAATACTGAATTGGTACAAAACTTCCAAATAAAATCTTTTTAGTTTTTTAATAGAACTTCGAGCTTACTGAAAAATAACTTAAAAAAAATTAAGTTATGTGATTGAAATGACTGTAAGCTAAGTTAGGTCAAAACATTACTCACAAGGAATTTTGTTCACACAACTAAGTCATCAAAATTGTTTTGTCCATTTCTATAACCACTGAAATACTTATGGCAATTCACATTGCAAGGACCGAACAGCACTTTGCCTAATGTCACAGTGAAACTGCTTATGAAAATGTAACAGATTTCCAATCTAGTTAAAAGTTTTCGTATTAAGTATTACAAAATGACCAAGTTCTAATGTCCATCCTGAAACTAGCTCAGCCACACGGGGCCAGAGAGTCCCTGTGCCACCGTGTCTGACCACTGCACCTTGGACTACCTGCCTGAACCTTGCCCCAAACTCCTTCAACAGCTCCAAGTCCCCTTGACCATGATGTACAGCAGCAGAGTGCCGGGCAACTGGCTGATGAACTGCACGCCACCACTGAGTTTGCTGCCAGAGGAATCGCGTATCAAGGTCCTTCCTTGGGACCATGCTCCAGTGAGCCCTAGAACAGAGGCTCCACACTTAGTACCCTGCAATCCCCTGGAGGGCTTGTTCGACACTATTGCTGGGCCCCTCCCCAGAATTACAGATTCAGTCCATCTGGGTTGAGCCCTCTAATTTGCATTTCCACCAAGTTCCAGGTGATGCGCACACTGCTGGCTGGGGAGCTACACTTTGAGAACTGCTGCCCTAGACAAGGCTGCTCAGAGCTGACTCTAATGGTGGATTCAGTGGCCTGGAGGTTGAAGGGATCAGTATACCCTGAGTCACACCTAAACTCCAGCCTGGTCTTCACTGCTCTAGGAGGGGATGACCAAGACTAATGATTCTTTATTTTATTTTATTTATTTATTTATTTTTATTTGTTGGCTGCACCATGAAGCTTGTGGGATCTTAGCTCCCTGACCAGGGATTGAACCCGGGCCCTCGGCAGTGAAAGCGAGGGAATTCCCAAGATTGATGATTTTAAAGTAAAAGGAAAGAGGTAGGCTCAACATTATTTAAAAAAAAAAAAAAAAAAAAAGGCAGGTAAAGCCAGGTGTCTGATAATAGAATGAATTATTTACAACATGTGGAACACATATAACTGGAGGGTTTGAGCATTACCATGGGACTGTCTACTGACTGGGAGGGAGCGTTTTTCAGAAACTGATCCAGACCTCTGTCGACTACAGTGATTGTGCTGGACTGTAATCGTTGGAAATTAAATAAGCCTTTGTGGGAAAATTTACTTTTTACATTATATTTTTACAGGAAAATGAACAAGTCCTAACCCAGTGACTCACATGTTTTAGAATGAATAATCTTCAGAAGTTGGTGACAGTCTATAACTGAACAAAATTCATGTATTCATTTATTCAACCCATATTTCCTAAGTGTCACCTCTGTACCTAGTTGACATGCTGGGTACTGGAAGTATAAAGAATAGTCACTGAACTTCAGGAGCTCATGATCAAGTAAGATGAACATAACAGAATATAAAAACCCCAGAGCTTCCATATCATCACATAAATAGCATCTGCTCTGATTAGTAAGCAGACTGGGTGTCTGAATATGGGTTTTACAAAATTATGTAGCTTCACCGAACTGGAGATGCCAAATTTAAATGAATCCTCTAAGATACTGACTCACATTTTGTCATGATTTAGAGCATTATTATTGTTGTCTTTGCAGCTATAAAAATCAAATGCTGGGCTTCCCTGGTGGCGCAGTGGTTGAGAATCTGCCTGCCAATGCAGGGGACACGGGTTCGAGCCCTGGTCTGGGAAGATCCCACATGCCGCGGAGCAACTAGGCCCGTGAGCCACAACTACTGAGCCTGCGCGTCTGGAGCCTGTGCTCCGCAACAAGAGAGGCCGCGACAGTGAAGAGGCCTGCACACCGCGACGAAGAGTGGGCCCCACTTGCAGCAACTAGAGAAAGCCCTCGCACAGAAACGAAGACGCAACACAGCCAAAAATAAATAAATAAATAAATAAATAAATAAATAAAAGATTACTATTTTTAAAAAAATCAAACGCTATCATAACATTTAACCATTATTCTTTCTCAGACTTTGAATCATAGTTTCAAACCATCTTTAAAAGTTTTTTAACCATCTTTTTAAATTTTATTTATTTATTATTTTTTTAAATTTATTTGGCTGTACCGGGTCTTAGTTGCAGCATGCAGGATCTTCGTTGCCACATGCAGGATCTTCAGCTGCGACATGCTGGATCCTTTAGTCGCAGAATGCAGGATCTTTAGTTGTGGTATGCGAGATCTTTTTCTTAGTTGTGGCATGTGAACTCTTGGTTGCGGCCTGTGGGATCTAGTTCCCTGACCAGGGATCGATCCCGGGTCCCCTGCATTGGGAGCGTGGAGTCTTAGCCACTGAACCACCAGGGAAGTCCCAAAAGTTTTTTAAACATCTTAAAAAGCCTCAGAATCAATGACAATCAATGACAGTACAGTGTATTCTGAAATCATCAGCCACAAACTTTTACTTCTAAAAGAAATGGACTTTTGAATTAATAGCAATGATGTAAAACATTTAAAAACACATTGGGATTGACATATATACACTACTATGTATAAAACAGATTCCTAATAAGAACCTGCTGTATAAAAAATAAATTAAATTAAATTAAAAAAAAACACGTGCATAGATGTCATAGTATTTGATTAAGAAGAGTAAGAATAAAATAAAAATTGGAATCTCAGAAAGTCGAGACAACTGCCAAATTTCAGCCCAGGGTAAACTTTTTACTGCTGTATTATGAATGCTTGAAAAATCAGATTTATAATGGAAACACAGGCAGACCAAGCCCCAATGTAATATACATAAATGATATGTTTCTGTTCTTGTACAGTGATTTTCCTCCTTTCTAAGCATTAATCTTTGAATGCCTCACTCTATATATTATTGAACTTAGTTCAAAAGCAAATGAAATCTAAAACACCCATTTACTGAACGGCTAAAGTGCCATGTTGAAATTACTGTGATTTATCTGTTTCTTTAACGGTTACTGTAGCAAACGTACTTCATTGCTCAAAATTATTACCTGGTGGCACAGTTTACTGTGGTTTAAGCATAAATCTATTCCCCCATTCAGAACAGCAGCTGTTTGTCAAGATCTCATTCATTGTTCACTCATCCACAACCACGAGGCTCGACTTTTTATAACCCGAAAGTGTATCTATATGTACACTGAGGTACATATAGATGGCACGCATTTTTTGGAAACCAATTAAATTCACATGCACCACGACTACCACATTGGGGGAGGGGCAAGGTAGAGTACCATTTGCCCAGTACTGAGTTCGATCCCTGTGCTCACATGCTTACTTGTACCTGCATGACTGGCAGCTCAGGCACTAAACGCAGCCCTGTCTGTAGAACTATTACATTTCTTGGACATTACCGCTTGCAGGTACGACAATCACGGCAACTTAGCTGTTGCTGCTGTGGTTATGGAGCGAGATTCTGGTTTAAGATCCACACCAAGAGGAGGACCTCCTCCTCATTTCCCGTCACGTGATTTGGTTGCTGGAAAAGTTGGGGAAACCGTATATTCTCCACCTAGGGAAAATTTTGCTACATACATGATAATAGACTAAATGGCTCAATATATAAAGGGTGCTGATAAATAAGAAAAACAATACTTTAGATAGAAAAACAGGCAAACGACTTTAAAACATGAGCCACAGAAATAAAGATATTAAAAAACGTGTGTTCTTAGAAATAATCAAAGAATTATGATTGAAAACTCTGAGAATACTTTTCACCAATCAAACTGGTAAAGTTTTCTTTATCCTGATAATGTTAAATACTAGGAAGTATGACGTTTTAAAAAGGAGCACAGATACGTTGTTAATAAAAGTGCAAACTATACAATATTTCAAGACGGTAATTTTTTATTTTTATTTATTTTATTTATTTATTTATTTTTGCGGTACGCGGGCCTCTCACTGCTGTGGCCTCTCCCATTGCGGAGCACAGACTCCGGACGCGCAGGCTCAGCGGCCACGGCTCACGGGCCTAGCCGCTCCACTGCATGTGGGATCTTCCCGGACTGGGGCACGAACCCGTGTCCCCTGCATCGGCAGGTGGACTCTCAACCACTGCACCACCAGGGAAGCCCCAAGATGGTAATTTCACAGTGTTTGTGGAGTCTTTAAAATGTTCCTACTTTTCAACCTGCTAAACTCATATCTAATAATCTACCCTAAGGATGATAAATTATGAAAGTGAAGATGTACATTTAAAGATATTCATTGGGAATTCCCTGGCAGTCCAGTGGTTAGGGCTCCGTGCTTCCACTGCAGGGGGCAGGGGTTCGATCCCTGGTCAGGGAACTAAGATCCCGCAAGCTGCGCGGCCAATTAAAAAAAAAAAAAAGATATTCATGGTTACTTATTTTTATAATAACAAAAAGCACTTAAATAGCTTGAATTGAGGGATACTTAAATAAACTATGGTCCATTCACAAGATAAAAAGGTATATAACCATTAAGAATCACAACACCGGAGAATATTTAACAAGGGAAAAGTGTTTCTTATAGAAGGTTAAGGAATATAAGCAAGCACACAGTATGACAGCTTGATCCCAATGTGTATTTGGGTAAATGGGTGGATATATACAGAATGTACAGTCCACTGGGGCAGGCAATTCTGTATGTTTTGTTCACTGTTGTATCCCCAGAACCCAGCGGTGTCTGGCAATTCAAAAAGTAGGTACTCACTATTTGTTGAACAAATATATATATATACATACACAGACAACAGTCTGGAAGGAAATAAGCCAACATGTGGTTAAATCTGAGATGGGGGTAGGGATTAGAGGTTTAAACATAATTAGTTTGTTTTTTAGGCTTTTCTGTATTTTCTTATTTTTCTATACTGTGTATATACAGTATAGAAAACCAGAAAGCAAGACAAAAATGTTTCTATTTAAAATGTATTTTTCCTAATATTATTCCTTCTAGACCTAGAGTCAGATTTGATTCAAAATTTACACATATACATAGTACACTATCAAGATTCCATACCATAACTGGGACTTAGAATACCCAAGGCATAGAAGATGTATGTTAATTTTTTAAAATCTCACATGATGACTGGTTCCTTTTCTACAAATAGATCTTTGTGTGGAACACTTGTCATTTAAAGATACATTATTCAACATACAAACATACACTTCATAGTACCTATGTTTTTAAACTGCATTATAATATTGAAGATTCTGAAACATCAATAATTTGGAATTTTCCTCACAGAAAGTTTGCTTTACTTTCCCTTTCTCTTAAACTGCCTTGTCAAATTCTCCTTTTTCCCACAGCATGGAAAGATAAAATCAGAAGTATTTCCTTGTTGTCTCTTAACTAACCTCAATCACCTAAATATCACTGGGGTGTTAATTAGAAAACGGTTATTTCATATAAGGTTATGCATACAATATGCACGGAGAATTTGCATGTATACAAACAGTAAGCCAATTTGCCCCTAGCAAGTAGCATTTTTTCCTTAGGAAAGCAAACAAACAAAAGCCACAGAAGAGTACAAACAGGAAACACATTTGGACCTGATCTCCAAGGGCAGAAAACAGATGGACAGCCCTTCCCTAGCATCTGTAGCAGGACAGATAAGAGGGCAAACCCAATGACCAGTGTGCCTGGGAAATCGGCTAGATCTGGCTGTGTCCCTGAATATGACATGTCCCTCCCAAAGGCTGAAATGAACCTAGAGATATGATTATGACTTGGAGAATCAAGAGAATAAAGTCTTGCATGGTACAGTCAGGTCTGTCAAAACAACAAAAAAAAAGATGTAATCCATGTAGCGATACAGTATCCCTTCGAAATCACCCAAATTTTTCCTTTCTATCAAGCCAATGTACGCAAACTCAAAGCACTAACACGACTTTTTCATTCATTCCACAAACTTCAACATAAAGGGAACCCACGGATCAGAGTGCTCACCTTTACCACAAAACCCTAAGCTAGGAGAAACGGACAGCATCCTAGTATAAATTTTAAATGTAAAACATATAGATCTTGAAAGTTGCTATGAAGAGTCTCTTTGAAATATTCCAAATTTTAATCACCAGACACATTACCTTAACAACTCATGAAAATGCTAATCACACTAAAGAGAAAATGATCTTTGGAAATGGAGGGTTCTTCAGTTCTTTGCCATGTAGTATTCACAGAGCAATAAGTCACCCCCTCAAATCTTACCAAAAATATTTTAATGTTGGGATGAGCAATGCAGCACAGGAGAATGACTCAACAGGCAAGAGATGGAAAGGCGGGGATAATTGTCAGGCAAGATTCAACGTTGGGGAAAAGACTGGTTGCATCAAAACTGTCAAGGCCTTTAACGTCGTGATTTGAAGTCTGGAAGTTAATGAATATTTTGGACAGACTTTTAGGAAAATTAAAGACGTTACCCTCTCGGTGGGCCTTGCCCTATCCCCTAAGACTGCCAGGTGCTCGCATCACACCATTTAACCACATTAACACTGCAACTGTCTCTATTCGTCTACAAGGATTTCACGGAAGGTTTCTGGGCTGAGGTTGCTCACCATTAGCATCCCGAGACCTAGTAAAGCACCACAGAGATTAAGTATCTAAATGATAAATATTTATGGGACAAATAAATGAATGAAAGGTAGTAGAGTAGAGAAGACAGGAAGTGGAGAGACCACAGCACAGAAAGCCTAGAGCCTTGTACACTATCAACTGAATTCAAATTTCTATTATGTTTTTAATCCCTAGGTATTGACATGGTATAATTAGATCCACGAGCATGAGACAGACAGTATGTTGAGAAATAAAGACAAGACAATGACAGAGACATGTTCAAGGAAGGACAGACACCTTGTTAATAAGCTCTCTATATCATCCACGACATGTGTCAACGGTGTTGTTGGGGACCACACAGACTGCCATTTCTCCTTGCTTAACCTGAGTGGGCAACCAGGGGAAAAATAGGAGAAGTTTAGGGACACATAAAAACAAATAATTATTTTCTTGAAAATCCTCTCTTAAATATTCAAATGGTACCCATTGTAAAAATTGAACTGATGGATTCAGTCAGCCACACAAAGGTACTAGCAAGTAACCAAAGAAACAGCAGCAACAAACTCCTTGGGGTTACCTGGTCAATATACCTCTAAACACCAAATAATTACCAAGTGCTCATCAAGGCTTGTTCTACACTGCATCCCACTTCCCCACCTGCTGGCTGTCACTGGATCTCCACCTATAAGTTGCATGCCAGGGCCAGTTCTGTCTTGAGGAGCAGGTACTCCCACAGTACTTTCTGATTCATCATCATCATCAATATAGTCATTACCAACATAATTATCATCATCACCATTGTCACCATCATCATCACCCTCATCATCTTCTTCACTTCACTGCCATCATCACCAATGTCGATTAGGCGCTCACTTGGTGCCATATACCATTCTAGGCACTTTACATATATTATTTCATTTAATCATCTGGAATACCTTCTGAGGTAGCAAATTTTACTATTTCCATTTTACCAACTAGGAGACTGAGGCACAGAGAGATTATAGACCACATGCTGGAAGTCTACTTGATTCCTGGGTGCACAGTCTTCATTGCTATGCTTACATCTACTGGCCCTTTGGGTCAGTGCTCCAGTGCTGACACTCAGGCTACCTTTAGCTTCCTGAGTCCCTGTCCTCCTCCCCTGCTCTTTAGCCTGTTACCCAAGTGTTGTGCTTTGTTGTTTTCTTCCTTCTAAGGCTTTGTTCTGATAACTGACCATAACCTTGGTCTTCTCCCAAGACAGGGGTTCTGCCCCACCCTTGGTCAGCCTGATGACTCAGTCCCTGCCACCTTCTCATAGGCTTAATGACGGACAGGCATCCATTAGGAGTTGCTCTCAGTTTCCTGGTGCTTTCCGAAGGACCCCATCACCTGCTGCTTACTCAGACCTGAACTTCCTGCTGGAGACCTGGGCCCTCCAGTAGATCCCTGACATGAGGCCGCCACAGTGGGTAGGTCTACACCCAAGATCTGGTCTCCTTGGCTTGTTTCTGATCCTGCCAAAAATCACTGGCCTTGTTGGCAAAACTCTGAAGTTGCTAAGGGTGGTAAAGAATCTCACATAATAATGACCCATGTCCCAGGGAAGATCTTGGGTCCTCTAACTATTTCAATTGTAGTCCAACGAAGACTCATTCGCTCCTGAGGCAGCACAACCTCAAGACACAAAGACACTGTTCCGAGCTGGCGCTGGACGTGCAGCAGCTCCCTTCTCCTGCAAGACACTGTGGAGCCTGCCACCTGTCAGAGAGTGTGCAGTTTAATTAGGTAACACTTGTGAAGGGTTTTGCAATGTGTAGCACACATGTTGTCCCGGGAGCTCACACATGGCATTCCACATCGCAAAATTCAAGAGCTATTTTTAAAGTCTCTCTACCAGTTGAACAGAACCTAGAGTATGTCCTTTGCAGACTGTTGTTAACCCACCACTCTTTCACTGGAATACCTCGAAAAGAGCGTACAGCTGGTGGGGATTATTGAACAGGATACAAAGGACACTTAAAAAAAAAACTGTTTACAAGCAATGTCTAGTTTTCAGAGAAACCGCAAAGAGCTTGCTTTGTTTCATCCAGTCCTTTGAAAATAAGCAATTCCAATGGGGAAAGAGGGAACCTATTGCATCATGTCTGTCTAGATGTCATTTCCAGGTAGGAGGGTGAGTCACGGCGGGGGCCAGCTGAGGGCACTGAGAAGGCTTCTGGGATGGCCTGGAACCTGTAAACACCAAGGCCAGCATCTCTGAGGCTCTGGCTAGACTTACTTGGTCAGTTAAGCCAAGCGCCTTGACGGCTGGAGGTTTAAGTGTGGGATCACCTCTACCTCTTCAGACTGTAAATACAGAAAGCTTCTCTGGCTTCAGGAAAACTATTTTTTTGTAGTATCTTTGTTTGGTTTTGGTATCAGGGTGATGGTGGCCTCATAGAATGAGATTGGGAGTGTTCCTTCATCTGCAATTTTTTGGAAGAGTTTGAGAAGGATGGGTGTTAGCTCTTCTCTAAATGTTTGATAGAAATCACCAGTGAAGCCATTTGGTCCTGGACTTTTGTTTGTTGGAAGATTTTTAATCACAGTTTCATTATTTGTGACTGGCCTGTTCATAGTTTATATTTCTTCCTGGTTCAGTCTTGGAAGGTTGTACCTTTCTAAGAATGTGTCCATTTCTTCCAGGTTGTCCATTTTATTGGCATAGAGCTGCTTGTAGCAGTCTCTTATGATGTTTTGTATTTCTGCAGTATCCGTTATAACTTCTCCTTTTTCATTTCTACTTTCATTAATTCGAGTCCTCTCCCTCTTTTTCTTCATGAGTCTGCCTAAAGGTTTATCACTTTTGTTTATCTTCTCAAAGAAAGAGCTTTAGTTTTCTTGATCTTTGCTATTGTTTTGTTTCTATTTCATTTATTTCTGCTCTGACCTTTATGATTTCTTTCCTTCTACTAACTTTGGATTTTGTTTGTCCTTCTTTCTCTAGTTCCTCTGGGTGTAAGGTTAGATTTTTTATTTGAGATTTTGCCTGTTTCTTGAGGTAGGATTGTATTGCTATAAACTTCCCTCTTAAAACTGCTTTTGCTGCATCCCACAGATTTTAGATCGCCGTGTTTTCATTGTCATTTGTCTCTAGGTATTTTTTGATTTCCTCTTGGATTTCTTCAGTGATCTCTTGGTTATTTAGTAACATATTGTTTAGCCTCCATGTGTTTGTGTTTTTTACATTTTCTTTCCCTGTAATTGTTTTCTAATCTCATAGAGTTGCAGTCAGAAAAGATACTTGACGTGATTTCAATTTTCTTAAATTTACCGAGGCTTGATTTGTGACCCAGGATGTGATCTATCCTGGAGAATGTTCCGTGTGCACTTGAGAAGAAAGTGTAATCTGTTGTTTTTGAATGCCCTATAAATATCAATTAAATCTATCTGGTCTATTGTGTCATTTAAAGCTTGTGTTTCCTTATTAATTTTCTGTCCAGATGATGTCCATTGGTTTAAGTGAGGTGTTAAAGTCCCCCACTATTATTGTGTTTTTGTTGATTTCCTCTTTTATAGCTGTTAGCATTTGCCTTATGTATTGAGGTGGTCCTATGTTGGGTGCATGAATATTTACAATTGTTATATCTTCTTGGATCGATCCCTTGATCATTATGTAGTGCCCTTCTTTGTCTCTTGTAATAGTCTTTATTTTAAAGTCTATTTTGTCTGATATGAGAATTGCTACTCCAGCTTTTTTTGATTTCCATTTGCATGGAATATCTTTTTCCATCCCCTCACTTCCAGTCTGTATGTGTCCCTAGGTCTGAAGTGGGTCTCTTGTAGACAGCATATATATGGGTCTTGTTTTTGTATCCATTCAGTGAGCCTGTGTCTTTTGGTTGGAGTATTTAATCCATTCACATATAAGGTAATTATCGATATGTATGTTCCTATTACCATTTTCTTAATTGTTTTGGGTTTGGTTTTGTAGGTCCTTTTCTTTTCTTGTGTTTCCCACTTAGAGAAGTTCCTTTAGCATTTGTTGTGGAGCTGGTTTGGTGGTGCTGAATTCTCATAGCTTTTGCTTGTCTGTAAAGCTTTTGATTTCTCTGTCGAATCTGAATGAGATCCTTGCCAGGTAGAGTAATCTTGGATGTAGGTTCTTCCCTTTCATCACTTTAAAGATATCATGCCACTCCCTTCTGGCTTGTAGAGTTTCTGCTGAGAAATCAGCTGTTAACCTTATGGGAGTTCTCTTGTATGTTATTTGTCATTTTTCCCTTGTTGCTTTTAATAATTTTTCTTTGTCTTTAAATTTTTGTCAGTTTGATTACTATGTGTCTCGGTGTGTTTCTCCTTGGGTTTATCCTGCCTGGGACTCTCTGCGCTTCCTATTTTCTTTCCCATGTTAGGGAATTTTTCGGCTATAGTCTCTTCAAATATTTTCTTGGGTCCTTTCTCTCTCTCTTCTCCTTCTGGGACCCCTATAATGCAAATGTTGGTTCATGTAATGTTGTCCCAGAGGTCTCTTAGGAGGTCTTCATTTCTTTTCATTCTTTTTTCTTTATTCTGTTCTGTGGCAGTGAACTCCACCATTCTGTCTTCCAGGTCAATTATCCATTCTTCTACCTCAGTTATTCTGCTATTGATTCCTTCTAGTGTATTTTTCATTTCAGTTATTGTACTGTTCATCTCTGTTTGTTTGTTCTTTAATTCTTCTAGGTGTTTGTTCTTTCATTCTTCTAGGTCTTTGTTAAACATTTCTTGCATCTTCTCGATCTTTGCCTCCATTCTTTTTCCAAGGTCCTGGATCATCTTCACTATCATTATTCTGAATTCTTTTTCTGGAAGGTTGCCTGTCTCCACTGCATTTAGTTGTTTTTCTGGGGTTTTATCTTGTTCCTTCATCTGGTACATAGTCCTCTGCCTTTTCATTTTGTCTATCTTTCTGTGAATGTGGTTTTCATTCCACAGGCTGCAGGATTGTAGTTCTTCTTGCTTCTGCTATCTGCCCTCTGGTTGTTGAGGCTATCTAAGAGGCTTGTGCAAGCTTCCTGATGGGAGGGACTGGTGGTGGGTAGAGATGGGTGTTGCTCAGTTGGGCAGAGCTCAGTAAAACTTTAATCCGCTTGTCTGCTGATGGGTGGGGCTGAGTTTCCTCCCTGTTGGTTGTTTGGCCTGAGGCGACCCAGCACTGGATCCTACAGCCTCTTTGATAGGGCTAATGGCAGACTCTGGGAGGGCTCACGCCAAGGAGTACTTCCCAGAACTTCTGCTGCCAGTGTCCCTGTCCACAAGGTGAGCCACAGCCACACACTACCTCTGCAGGAGACCCTCCAACACTAGCACGTAGGTCTGGATCAGTCTCCTATGGGGTCACTGCTCCTTCCCCCTGGGTCCTGATGCACACACTACTTTTTGTGTGCCCTCCAAGAGTGGAGTCTCTGTTTCCCCCAGTCCTGTCGAAGTCCTGCAGTCAAATCCCGCTAGCCTTCAAAGTCTGATTCTCTGGGAATTCCTCCTCCCATTGCCAGACCCCCAGGTTGGGAACCTGACGTGTGGCTCAGAACCTTCACTCCAGTGGGTGGACTTCTGTGGTATAAGTGTTCTCCAGTTTGTGAATCACCCACCCAGCAGTTATGGGATTTGATTTTATTGTGACTGTGCCCCTCCTACCGTCTCACTGCAGTTGTCCTTTGTCTTTGCATGTGGGGTATCTTTCTTGGTGAGTTCCAGTGTCTTCTTGTCGATGATTATTCAGCAGTTACTTGTGATTCTGGTGCCCTCCTCCTATCATTTTCTTTAACTGCAATGCAGCAGAGACTAAGAAGCAGAAACCACTGTGGGAACCAGCACTGGGAGGAAAACTGGAACTCCAGGAGCTTGACCAGATTCCTGTAGTAAACACTGGAGAGAAATCTTCTTGTGCTTCCCACAGGGAGAGGGGAAAAGGAACCATCTTGAAATACACCAGAGCACTCTTTCTCTTCAGGAAAACTAAAAAGTTTATTTTTAATGACTGAGGGCAGGTCCCTCATCCCCTCATTAAGAATGCTTCCTTCTGCCAATGAGAATCCTGTGATTGAGTGGGTAGGTTTAATGGATTGCCTTTCGCTAAGAGTTTTGTGGGTAGTTCCCCCAAATCATTGTAGTCCTCCAATGACAGCCACTAGGGTTTGCTTACTTTCCCCCGGGCTTTCCCTTCTATGATTTTTTAAAATAAATTTATCTATTTTAGTTTTGGCTGTGTTGGGTCTTCATTGCTGCATGCAGGCTCTCTCCAATTGTGGTGAGTTGGGGCTACTCTTCGTTGTGGTGTGTGGGCTGCTCATTGCGGTGGCTTCTCTTGTTGTGGAGCATGGGCTCTAGGTGCACGGGCTTCAGTAGTTGTAGCAGGTGGGCTTAGTAGTTGTGGCTCGCAGGCTCTAAAGCACAGGCTCAGTGGTTGTGGCGTATGAGCTTGGCTGCTCCACGGTATGTGGGATCTTCCTGGACCAGGGCTGGAACCCGTGTCCCCTGCATCGGCAGGCGGATTCTTAACCACTGCGCCACCAGGGAAGTCCTCCTTTCTGTGATTAACTGACCATTGTGACAGCTCTCTGGTGACCTGTGTCCTGCTGGCTCTCAGGTGATTGTCACCAATTTTTAAGTTGCTGAAGTTTGCAGGGGCAGGGGCTGGCATGTTCTCATACCCATTCATAGGAGTTCCCTTGCGGTCCAGTGGTTAGGACTCCCTGCTTTCACTGCCGGGGGCCTGAGTTTGATCCCTGGTTGGAGAACTAAGATCCCGCAAGCCTCGTGGTACAGCCACCCCCAACAACAACAACAAAAATCATTCATGTCTCACGCTTATCTTTCCAGAATCTAAGCTCTGACACAACGATGCTGATCGCACCAAATGACAGTCAAACCTGAACAGTGATCCATCTTTGATTTTTTTTTTTTTAAGAAAACCACCCTGTGGTATATTTCCTGCAAAGTTAATAGTTTTCTTCAAGTATTGCTTTATCAATCTTGTTTTCTCCCCGACACGTGTGGCATAAGAAGGGCGCCTTTTAGAGAAAACCCTGGGTCAAAGCTATCAAATGTCAGAAAAGTGATATTCTTCCCTGGTGCTTCCTATTTAATAGACGGAAGCAGCACAATATATGAAAATCAGTACCCAGGCCCCTTCATAGTAACCAGAATTTCCTAGGCATACACATGATCATCATAGACTAATATCAACATGTAAATTGTGCAGATGACACACAGGCACCAATAGGACTAAGTGATTTCCTCCCCGAATTAAAAATATTCAACACCAGTTTCTAAATTCATTTGCTAATGGAAGCCCCTACCCATTTGTCACGAAAAAAATATGAAAACATTCTGCGGTGTCGGATGTCAGTGATGTTGGCTCACACTGAGCTCGGCCAGGCAGTATGCTTGGAACCTTACAAAGAGTGAGAAACGTATTCATTCTTCCTGGACCTACAGAACATAATAAGTGCCACAGGGGCAGACACATCACCCATTTTCTTCATTGCTGCAGCCCCAGTGCCTGGCATGTAACAGGTGCTGAATAAATATTTGGTGAATAGATTAAAAGAAAAAAATTCTCCATAGTTCTCACTGCAGCCTTCAAAGGTTGAGATTATGTTTATCTCCTTTTTACAGAAGGAGAAACTGAGGCTTGGAGACATTAAGTAACTTGCTCCCAGTCACATGGCTAATAAGTGATAAAACCAGGATTTCCCCTCCCCTCTGCCTGCCCTCCTACACTCAAACTGCACCACTCTGCTCTATTGCCTAACAGTCTCCTAAAGTCAGTTACCTACTAAAACCATCTGCATCCAACAAAATGTCCACATGGATATACAGCTGACCCTTGAACATCGTGCGGATTAATCTGCATATAATTTAGAGTCCGTATCTGAGGCTCCTCCACATCCACGGATTCAACAAACCACGGACCATGAAGTGCTGTAGTATTTACCATAGAAAAATCTGCATATAAATGGACGCTTGCAGTTCAAATCCCTGTTGTTCAAGGGTCAACTGTACATGCAGGAACACTCCAGAAATTCTTCCCATGATATGCTTTCTGACTGTGCCTTATGACCTAATACTTAGCATGTTTGGGGGCTCAAAGCTAATTATCTGGGTGCTTCCTCTATTTCTTTATGTAATTACCTTTCTTTTTAGCAAATATTATACAGACAAAAGTAGAAACACAAACCTTTTGGGAGGACTTTCATCTATTTCGTAAATACGAATCATGTGCTCTTGGAAAAAGGAGGATCAGAAAGCCACCCAAGCTTTAAATATTTTTCATTCTCCAAACAGGGAAGGTCACACTTCTTCCATTGTTTTTACACAGACTTCATAAAAAGGAGAAGCAATTCCCCCACATATTTATTCTTCCTTTTTATTTTTTAATCTTCATTACCATTCTTTTCTTCCCTTCTTTTGGCACACAAACCTGTTCAACTCTCCCCACAGAAAGAAAAATGGAGGAGAGTGGAGGGGAAAGGAGAAAAGGGAGGGAGGGAGGAAGGCAGGCAGGAAAGGAGAGTGAGAGGGAGGGGGTGTTCGTTGGGTAACACTCTACTCATTGCACTCGTGCCTTCAGCACCGAAGAGCAAACTTCTTGAATGAATTTTCTATACCCACCACCTCCATTCACCTCCCATGAACCCATTCATTTCAGGCTAGACATCAAGTAGGTGCCAAGAAGATGATGAGGAATAAATCTCAGAATGTATCTCTCTCACGCCAGCTGCTCCTCTAAATCTAAACACTGCCACCCTCAGGTCCCTGGCTGTACAGCTCCACGAGAACACCTGGACAGGACCTCAACCTCCACATAGTATGAAGTGAGCCCCTGATCTTCCGCACACCCCGCCTTCGTCTTTCTCTTACCTGCAAAAAGCCACACCAGGGACTTCCCTGGCGGTCCAGTGGTTGGGACTCAGTGCTTCCACTGCAGGGGGCATGGGTTAGATCCCTGGTCAGGGAACTAACATCCCACATGCCTTGTGGTGCGGCCAGAAAAAAAAAAGCCACACCAGCCTCCCAGCGTCTTCACTTATGCCTGTCCCTTCCAGAGACTCAATGAAGTTCTAAGTTCTTCCAGCAGAATGTTTCTTGCCTCTGTTTCATCATTTCTGTTTCCACACTTGGTGTCTTTACTCAGGTTTCCCTCCCTTTCACCTGGACGGGAGCCACAGCCTTCTCACTGCTCTCTCCTCCCAAATAACTGAATGCACTACTGATAAATCAGACTTTCCAAGAACATAATGCTCGTGTCATTCTCCTAATCAAAAAGTTTCACATGTTGAACCCTCCTACACTGTTGGTGGGAATGTAAATTGGTGCAGCCACTATGGAGAACAGCACAGAGGTTCCTCAAAAAACTAAAAATTGGGCTTCCCTGGTGGCGCAGTGGTTGAGAGTCCGCCTGCCGATGCAGGGGACACGGGTTCATGCCCCGGTCCGGGAGGATCCCACGTGCCACAGAGTGGCTGGGCCCGTGAGCCATGGCCGCTGAGCCTGCGCGTCGGGAGCCTGTGCTCCACAATGGGAGAGGCCACAGCAGTGAGAGGCCCGCATAACGCAAAAAAAAAAACAAACTAAAAATTGAGTTGCCATATGATCCAGCAATCCCACTCCTGAGCATATATCTGGACAAAACTATAATTCGAAAAGATATATGAACCCCTATGTTCATACTAGCACCATTTACAATAGCCAAGACATGGAAGCAACCTAAGTGTCCATCAACAGAGGAATGTGGTATATATATACCACATAGAAGAAGATGTGGTATATATATACAATGGAATATTGCTCATTCATAAAAAAGAATGAAATAATGCCATTTGCAGCTGCATGGATGGACCTAGAGATTATCATACTAAGTAAGTGAAGTAAGTCAGAAAGAGAAAGACAAATACCATATGATATCACTTATATGTGGGACCTAAAATATGACAGAAATGAACTTATCTACAAAACAGAAAACAGACCCATAGACATAGAGAACAGACTTGTGGTTGCCAAGGGAGAGGGGGCTCGGGGTAGGGATGGATTGGGGGTTTAGGACTAGCAGATGCAAACTATCTATGGATAAATAACGGGGTCCTATTGTGTAGCACAGGGAACGTCAATATCCTGTGGTAAACCACAAGGGAAAAGAAAAAAAATTCTTCATACGCTCCCTCTTAAAAACAGAACAATGTCAATTATTAAACTGGTGTTCAAGGCTTCCATGATACAGGTACAACCTACTCTACAAGTTATTTAATCTCACTAATTTAATTGAAACTGAACTGCACTAAGCTCCCTTGAACATCCAAACATGATTCAAACTAACTAAATATTAAAGTAGCTCAAACTACTAAAATTATAATTAAGTTTCACGCATTTGTTAAGAAATCAACACACACACACACACCAAGGTTCACACAGTTTTTAAAATGGTAAACATTCCCCTAGAGTCTCATCATTAAAACCTTAGTATTATTCAGAATCACTGAGTTGCTTTCTTTAAGAAATGCCTCTTTCTTTTTTCCAACAATAATGATTTTCCTGTGATTCTTTCCCTATATACTCCACGATCTAGTGTTCCAACTCTGGGGGACTTGTTGCAAACTGCAGAAAAGATGGCACAAATTATAAGTTTAAAAACCAAACAATAAATCTTCATTGTATCATTTTATATCATTTTTTAAGCAACTTTTTTCCCCCTTCCATTCATGGATGTTTTAGCGGTAACTGGAGTCTATTAAAGAATACTTATCTCCAAGTGCCAGCACCTAAGTAGATTACTACTATTGCCAGGAGAGAGTGAGGTACAAATTAAAATTTATGTGAAAGACACTTGGTACTTCTTAAGCATTTCTTAAGTGAACTCTGATTTTCTCAATCCTTAAATCAAAATCTAGCCAAAACGATCCCTCATACTTATAAAACTCTAAGCCTCTTAAACATCTTGAAATATGGTTCGTCAGACATATACATGCTTTTTTAACACCTTAACTACAAGTCATAACGAGTCGTAAGTATCAACGTTCAGTCTAGCTTCAGGCCATGAAGGATATGTAACAACATGAATTTTACCAAAATGGAGATTAAGGATTTGAAAAACTAATGGAAAATCCATCAAGAGTATAGCCTGCATAGAAGCTTTGGCCAATATTCCCATTATGGTCTCTGAGAATAATATTCCAAACAACTGGGGATTTCATGCTTCATATTAATTTCATCAAATTTTACATAGAAAATTACTAAAAACTCAAATGACATTTTTTTATTTCCTATAGTTTTATACACAGCCTTGCACAAGGTGAAGACTCAATACATGTTGACTAAATGTAATTGCATAATGCTGAATTACATAATGGTGAATTACATAAAACTAATTTTATTCATGTGTGTTTGTATAATGGAAAAAAAATTTTTATATTGCATTTCTCTTGGACCCCAGGACACCTAGTAAAGTTCTCAATCAGTATTTAGCATCGGAGTGAATGACAGGATTATATATTTAATCATATAAATATAAATTCATGACATTGCTTAAATAAAAATACAGATCTGGGGCTTCCCTGGTGGCACAGTGGTTACGAATCTGCCTGCCAATGCTTGGGACACGGGTTCGAGCCCGGGTCTGGGAAGATCCCACATGCTGCGGAGCAACTAAGCCCGTGTGCCACAACTACTGAGCCTGTGCTCTAGAGCCTGCAAGCCACAACTACTGAGCCTGCGTGACTAGAGCCTGTGCTCCACTACAAGAGAAGGCACCACAGTGAGAAGCCCATGCTCAGCAATGAAAACCCAACACAGCCAAAAATAAATAAAATAAAAAAAAAAAACAGATCTGGGAAGCAATTTTTATGTCTGTGTCTCAGATTTATGGACAAAAGCTTTATTTTATATGACTCGGTAGCTTGTGACACTACAGAGTGTTACATTAGGTTATAATGAGATCCTTCTTAGAACACCTGTTACCTCTAATGTGATGTAGTTGTTTATTACCTCATAAGAGTTCCATTTACTATGGAATGTGAATTTTTGTGCAACTTCTAATTTAGATTGTCCTAGAGTGAAAATGTAATGGTAGTAATATGGTTCCTTGGTTTACAGGAAGGTATGGCTCTTGTCTCAAGAGAATCGACTGAGAACTTAAAGAACTTTTTGAGATTAAACAACAACAACTATTCTAGAACACAAGTGATCTCTTTTGTGATTTGAACATGCAAGCATTAAAAATATAACCATAAGCACTGCTTTCCACAACATTGCCTTTTTCTTATAACAAAAGCACACTCACCTCGTTATTTTATCCATTTCTCATGGTGAGTACTCACTGGGATCACTCTACAAAACACTCTCTACCAGAGATGTGTTCACAACCTCCAACTGACATACACCAGGAGGTTTTCCAAAGACATCTTCCTGATGGGACAAGTAGAAGTACTGGTTTCAGGCTAAGGGTGTGTTCTGTTATGGTCTGTGGGGAAAGTGACTCTGCAAGGGACCAGACTTGGTCATTTGATACGTGCTTCACGACCTGCCTCCAGGAATTCAACTTTATTGAAAGCACAGGGAATCACCTTCTGCCGTCTGGTTTTAAATACAGATCGTAGTTTTTAAGGACAATCTTGAAGTCACTTAGGTATGAAATTTCTTAGCTAGCCCCAAGGTGATGTTGGTATAAAAATTCCTCCCTTCTCTTATGCTCTTATTCTTCTCTAATTCTCTTATTAGAACATTGATGGCAATTTTCATAGCATTTTCTGACATTTTAAAGAAAACAAAACCAAACTTGAGACTTCATTTAAGCAAAAATTAAAACTGGAGAATGTTTAAATTCAATATTGCTATTCACACAATACTATCTTCTAACGACTCTTACTAATTGGGTATACAGTTAATAATCGTTGGCCTCTACAAGGTACAAGTCACCATGAGGCACCAGGTATTGTGGCAAATGCTCTGAAGGATACAGGGATGAAATTAAAGCCAGCCATCTTGGGGCTTATAATCTGGTAGAAGGGATGAGACAAGTACATGAATAATAATAAAAGGTAGGAAAGAATAGATATCATGTGAAAAGTATCATAAAACTGCAACAGGAATTCAGAAGGACAAGTGTCATTTGCCTTAGGGAACCAGTGAAGACAATGCAGAGATGGCATTAGAGCAAGATGCAGTGACACGTGTAGAGGGAAAATGACTGTCTAGGCACAAAAAACGGGGTAGAAGGGAGGCAGAGACTGTTTTTCTTCACAAAATATCTCTTGAAATTATGTGATAATGCAGGTACTTCATAATAATAAAAGCTAAGGGAGTACCTTACACCATACACAATAAATAACTCAAAATGGGTCAAAGACCTTAAATATAAGAGCTAAAACTATAAAACTCTTAGAAGAAAACATAGGGGAACATCGTTTTGGCAATGACTTCTCGGATATGACATCAAAAGCACAGGCAACAAAAGAAGAATTAGATAAATTGAACTTCATCAAAATTATAAAATTTTTTATACACTACTATATATATAATAGATAATCAACAAGGACCTACTGTACAGCACAAGAAACTCTACTCAATACTCTCTCGTAACCTATATGGGAAAAGAATCAGAAAAATAATAGATCTATGTATATGTATAACTGAACCACTTTGCTGTACATCTGAAACTAACACAACATTGTAAATCAACTATACTGAAATATAAAATAAAAATTAAAAAAACAAAACAAAACTTTTGTTCATCAAAGGACACTATTAACAGTGTAAAAAGGCAACCCAGGGAATGGGAGAAAAATATTTGCAAATCATATATTTATTTGATAAGGGATTAATATCCAGAATACATAAAGAACTCCTACAACATAACAACAAAAGCTACCCAATTTGAAAATGGGGGAAAAAATGAAAAGACAAAAAAACTTGAACAGACATTTCTCTTAAGAAAATATACAGATGGCCAAAAAGCATATGAAAAGATGCTCAGCATCACTAATCATTAGGGAGATACAAATCAAAACCACAGTAAGGTATCACTTCACATCCATTAGAATGGTTGCTATTTTTTTAAAAAAGGAAAGAAAGAAACAAAAGAATGAGCATCGGCAAGGATATGAAGAAATTGGAACCTTTGTGCACTGTTGGTGGGAACGTAAACAGTATGGAGATTCCCCCCAAAATTAAAAATAGAATTACCATATGTTCCAGGAATTCCACTTCTGGGTATATACCCCCAAAGAATTGAAAGCAGAGACTCAGAGAGTTAATTGTACACCCATGTTCACAGCAGCACTATTCTCAATAGCCAAATGGTGGAAGCAATTCAACTGTCTATTGATGGATGGATGGATAAATGGATAAAGAAAATGTGGTAAATACATACAATGGAATATTATTCAGTCTTAAAAATGAAGGGAGACTTCCCTGGTGGTCCAGTGGCAAAGAATCCACCTTACAATGCAGGGGATGCGGGTTCAATCCCTCGTCAGGGAACTAAGATCCCACATGCCTAGGGCAACTAAGCCAGCGCGCCATAACTACTGAGCTCACGCGTCTCAACTAGAAAGCCCCCGTGCCACAAACTACAGAGCCCACACGCTCTGGAGCCCACACATCACAACTAGAGAAGAAAAAACCCACATGCCTCAACTAGAGAGAAGCCCCCGCGATGCAACGAAGATCCCACGTGCCACAACGAAAGATCCCATGTGCTGCAACTAACATGACGCAGCCAAAAATAAGTAAAATAAATAAAAACATAATAAATAAATCTTTAAGAAAAAAAGGAAGGAAATTCTGACACATGCTGCTACATGGGAAAACCTTGAGGAAACTATACTAAGTGAAATAAGCCAGTCCCAAAAGAACAAATACTATATAATTCCACTTACGTGAGATACTTAAGAGAGGCCAAATCCATAAAGACAGAAAGTAGAATGGTTGCCAAGAGCTGGGGGGAGCAGGGAGTGGGGAGCTACTGTTTAGCAGGCCTCAGGTTTCAGTTTTGCAGGATGAAGAGTCCTGTTGATGGACGGTGATGAGAGCACAGTGAGAATATATTTAACACCACTGAAATGTACACTTAAAAATGGTTAGGATGGCAAATTTTTTTTTTTTTTTTTTTGCGGTATGCGGGCCTCTCACTGTTGTGGCCTCTCCCGTTGCGGAGCACAGGCTCCAGACGCGCAGGCTCAGCGGCCATGGCTCACGGGCCCAGCCGCTCCGTGGCACGTGGGATCTTCCCGGACCGGGGTACGAACACTTGGTCCCCTGCATCAGCAGGCGGACTCTCAACCACTGCACCACCAGGGAAGCCCAGGATGGCAAATTTTATGTTATGCGTATTTTACTAGAGTCTTTAAAAAAAATTTTTTTTAACTGAAAAAAAAAAATGCTAAACCAAACTAAAACAAGTTCAACCCTCTTTACTTACCCTCTAGCAATGAACAACGCCTTCCTAGACCTGAGAAGGACCTGCCCCCTGGCCTCAGATTCTCCCTGCTCCTCTCTGCCTTCTGGCCAATTCCCTAGGGCCAGATCCTTCCTGGACTACCTGGATTCCTATTCCAACCTCTTGGCACTCAAGCTCCACAGGTCACCCGTAAGTTGTCCTAGAAGAAGACATACATATGTTGGCTGTCTCTCTGCTAGGTGCTGATGGACAGGACACCCTTCTCTCTAAGCTTAAGCAATGAATTTAGAAATCTGCATACAAACAGTAACATATATAACAACAAATTAAAATAACACATACCAATTGCATTTATTTATAACTTCTTTTTCAACTCTTGCAGTTCAGAAAGAGATTTCACTCACAACAGTAAGGGCTGCACTGGATCTCCTAATGATGTCCTTCAGAGGTATTCTTTGAGGTGCATATGGTGAGAATTCCAACCAAAAGAAACAAGCAAACAAACACAAGCATTGCTGAACAAATTTTTATCTGACTAAAATGCTGGCTTGTGTTCAAAGTTTGCTTTTCCTTAGGTCAGACCAGGTGACTGGCACCCAGTACTGAGAAGCAAGCGCCCATCTGGCCTGTTCTACAGCCCCGCCCCTTCTTCATTCCCATCCTCAAGTCAGTGTGACATGGGCGTAAACACGTCTCCACCTGGAGAAAATGGCTCTAAATTCTCCATTGCTTTGGAGGCCACCGCCCAGCACAAGATGGGTTGGGTTCCAAGCATTATCTTGTCCGTTTCTCTTTTGAGGGTTCTTTTTTTTTTTTTTTTGAGGTAACAAAATTGAGCTTTAATATTAGCAAAAATGGACACAACCCAAGCTCAGGCCACCCAGTCCAGTTTTTCTCAGGATGTGCTGGGATACAGATGCAGAGCCTACTTGCCAGCGTAACAAGTTTCTACGGGAAAATGGAGTCCAAGATGAATTCACCCCCAGGGGAGTGAGGGAGGGTGCACAGCCTCGAGGTGTCACTGGTGGCCATCTTCACCTGGGCAGTGAAGGCCCAGGGGTGAGGATGGGCTGCAGGTGGATGGCGGACCAGGTGGTGAGAGGAAGGGATGAAGGCAGGAGCAGGCGAGTGGGGGGGGGGGGTGGGAACGCTGAGGAACAGATGCGGAGGAAAGGTAGCGGGTGGGTGCGAGAGGTCCTTGGCATCTTGCACTCTCAGCCCTGCTGCAAACCAGCCCTGCAGTAGAACGGGGTGGGGGCGGATAGGGGCAGAGTCTCCTGTTCTCCTCGTGCCCCTGAACCAAGGACTACCAACGTAGGGGCAGGGGCAGGAAGAGGTGTGGGCACAAGGGGCATCTTCTCTGGTCTTCTTCCTCCCTGCTTGTCCCTGTCTAGGGACAAGATATTTTCTACAACCGTGGTCACCATTATCTGCTGATATTCTCTCTCTCTCTCTCCCTCCCCCACCCCGCTCTCACACACACACACATCCACACAGGTAAACACTCACCCACACATGACCCCAGGGTGATCTCAGGCAGGACGTGAGGTCTAGAAAGCCAGGGCTGACGGGACAGGCAGGCCTATCAGAGGGGCCTCCCTGTGCCCCATTTTCAGGGTGTGCAGCACAAAGAGAAAAAGAGGCGGGGAGAGACAAGAGGCAGGAGGAACGACCCCGCATTTGAGCATCTGCTCATTGGCAGGAAGGCCTGCAAACTAGGGGCTTTTGGTCCAGCTAGGCTATGGGCAGAATCAACCGTCTGTTCCAAGTCTAGGAAGAGCTAGTGTTGGTTCTTTCTTGGGTCCTCACCCAAGCTTCCAACACTTGCCTTATTACGGGGTCCCTGTCCACTATTCTGCAGTTCCATGTGACCATACAACAGGCTCTCACTTGCGGTAAATGGAAGGGAGGGAGGGAGAGAGGGAGGGAAGAAGAAAGGGCAAGCTGCTGCCTTGGAGAGGTACAGACCTCACAAGCAATACACAGTGGGGGAGGTGAGGGAGCTAGGAAGTCAGTTTGGAAAAGATGTGGGTACCAAATGCACTTTTCTATTGTACTCCAGTTTTTACAAAGATCATCCTCATTGGATCCTGGGTTTTCACATTTAGATACCCATTTTAAGACAGCAGCCTATCCCTTAGAACCATACTAAAATATAGGTGTACATAAGCAAATTTTAAAGCAGGAAAAGACTTTTTATTATCATATATAATTTCATTGGGAGCCTTTTCTCCTCTAATCAGAAGTTTGAACCTCTGAACATATTTTATGTTTTTATTAGTCAGTGGATTCATTCTTGTAATAAAGGCACGTTTCCCCAGAATTATACTTTCCAAAATTTACTGCTTTAAAAAGTTTCTTATTTATGCTTATTTTAAACACTATGAGAGTAATAAGAAAGCCTCACTTTTTGAGGATAGAAATTCAAAGATGTTCAAAATGCCACTGTCATTGTCATTCATTCATTCATTTCACAGCTATTTATTGATCATCTAGTACATGCTGGGAACTCTTCTAGCCACAGAAATGCAGTAGTGAAGAATGTATTTATTATACACTCACTACAGAAAGGTGAAAGACAGAACACGAAGTACTGGGGGATTCTGAAGTAGACCGTGGTACAGACTGCACAACCTCGGGAATACACTAAAACTGGGGAACTGTACACTTAAAAGAGTGAATTTTATGGTATGTGAATTACATCTCAAAAAAAAATCATTTTACAAAGCCCTATGGGAGTGTTCTGAAGGGAGATAATATGTACTATGTGTTTTCACATGTTAGGTATTCAATAAACGCTTTACAAAGAACACAATCAGCTGTGGTGTTTAATTAAAAGAAGATACCTACTCGAAAAAAAAAATATATATAAAATCTTGGTTATTACTGTAGTCAGCATTATCATTCTAACTATAAGTGCTCTTATAAGTCCAGCCCTGTTAAATTCATCCAAACCTTAGCTGTTTCCTTGTGTTGATCTAGGTTATGGCACAGAATAAGCTGAGCAATTGTACAAGTTCTTGTCCAATTACTCAGAAACCAGTGTTGTGCTTGATTTTAGGTTGTAGAGTCCCGACCCTAGCCTGAGGCACCTGCTCCTCCAGACCAGTTCAGCTAAGCTTTCCAACCAACAAGCATCACCACCTTTACCTTTTCTATTGTCCTAATGTTTAACGCATCTCCAGGTGAATGGATGGATACTAGAGTTTGCTGTAAGCAGATCTCTATGTATCACCCACTTATGAATATGACTAACAGAATCTTATCCTTGGATGTCTTGTTCTATTGCAACATGAACTTCCTGAAATGAGGCTTATATTTTCTGTGACTAAAAACTCCGCCATGACACCACCTAGGTTACTGAGACACGCCAGAAAACCATTAAATATTGTTTTTACTTTACTGTTTTTACCAGTTCCCTGTATTCACTTTCAGGAAGAATAATACGTGCCATCATTTAGCTACCTCTAAAATAGTTATTACATAATACACTAAAATTACAATATTTAGAACCCTCTAATATTCTGTTAAACTAAATTTTCAAGAAAAGGATACAGGTAAAACAGCAAAATGTTTTATTTTACTTTATTTACTTTCTTTATTATTTTACCTTTCATGTTATTTTACCTTCTTTAATGGAATTCTTGAAACGTCTATTACCCCTTGTGTTCTGTAACAATGTAGGAAATATAATTTAACAGATTCTTTTTAATTTACAAGGTTTTTGGCCCCTCTTCTAAATAGTCCAGACTGTCGAGATTCTTGAGTTCTATTTACTTTTTAAATGTTCTATGTCTCCATTTGTGAACATTTCCTACCACTATCAGATGACCGTCTCTAGCAATGAGTCAACGCTCTTTTAATTTACTGCTTCTACTCTGTCGTAGGTAAAACATCACGTACGTTCATTTGTGAGTGTCACGTACGTTCATTTGTGAGTGTGTATTTATGTGTACATAAAGAGAGAAAGAAGAGATGAAGAAGAATGAACAAATAGAAAATTGGAAATTCCAGGAAGCTACTTAAAACCCAACTGTTTAGAATTGTTATCCTTGCTAAGTATTAGGAGACTTTAAACTTCTACTTTAAGGAATTTTTGTGAGGTTTTTTTTAAAAAAAAATTTATAATGAGTGTATTATTGTAATTTGTATAATAAAAATTACTTTATATTATATTATTGTTTATAATATCACACATTTAAATTATATTACCCAAACACATAATCTGTAAATCAAGATTTACTTCCTGGGGAGGAGTGGGGGAGGAGGAGTCCGGGAGGAGGAAGGGGGAGGCGGGGGAGGGGAGGAGGCGGGTGTGGGGGGGTGGGGAGGGAGGAGGCGGGGGGGGGTGGGGGGGTGGGGGAGGAGGCGGGGGCGGGGGTTGGGGGAAGGCTGCTTTGGGAGGAATCTCCTGAGAGTAAAAATGCAAGGTTAGTGGGTGGCCTGGGCGGGTTCAGAGATTTTGCACTGACCTCCTGGTTTCAAATTCCATCTCTGATACCTACCAGCTATTAGATTTTTAATAAGTCCTACTTATTTAGTATTCCTATTATAAATAATACTTAGTATAAATATTCACTGAGCCCTAGCATGTACCCAGGAACTCTTCCTTGTGCTCTACAAACATTATCTTATTTAACCTTTACAACATCTGATGAAGCAGCCCTGTCATCCTCATCTGGCAGTGCCCAAACCGAGGTTCCCAGCAGGTCCCAAGCAGTAAATGTCCAGACAGGTGGGCGATGGAGCTTCCCTACCAAGTTACTTGGCCTCTCTTTGGGAGCATTATTTTCTGCCTCTGCCCAACTGAAATCATAAGATTACTAATACCCATCTCATAAGGGTATTAAAACTAAATAAGGTAGTACATGTGGATGTCTCATAAACTCCAATGTACTTTTTTTAAAATTTTATTTATTTATTTAATTTATTTTGGGCTGCACTGGGTCTTCATTGCTGCACGTGGGCTTTCTCTAGTTGTAGCGAGTAGGGGCTATTCTTTGTTGCGGTGTGTGGGCTTCTCATTGTGGTGGCTTCTCTTGTTGCGGAGCACGGGCTCTAGGCGCGTGGGCTTCAGTAGTTGTGGCGCACAGGCTTAGGTGCTCTGTGGCATGTGGGATCTTCCCGGACCAGGGCTCGAACCCGTGTCCCCTGCACTGGCAGGTGGATTCTTAACCACTGTGCCACCAGGGAAGCCCCCAATGTACTTTTAAAATGTCATTATTACAATAATTATCAGCATCATTATTATGGCCTCCTCACACTTTACCCTTCCTTTCTAGTTACTGGCAATATTTTAGGTAGTGAGGCAGATAAAGTACCCTGAGTTTTACACATGTTAGGCTATACTGGTGATCAACGATGCAAAATAGCTTCATTGATAATTATCAGAAAATCACCAGCGTTTAAAAGATTCATCAGAAACACTAAATGGTGAGTTTTTACTTAAGCTAAAATTCTCCTTTAGAAAGAAAGTTTTAATCTTCATGAGTCAAGTAACTGACTCCAATGAAGAATTCAGATAAAATATCAAAACAGATTCCAAAAGATGAAAGAGATCAAAGGAGTATCTTGGAGAAGTGAAACCCACACCCCAAGGAGAAAGGATATCCACACACAAACAAAAATACCCTTTGAAATCACAGCTGGAAATCTGTCTTCCTCTTGGCATCTTTGTTAAGAAGCCATGTCTCTGTGATCGCACACATTAAAAAATAACATACACTCCCACAAACACATCCAGATGTCCACGAATATTCATGATGTGCTTCCAATCTGGTTTGGACATAACCTTGATTTATTTTTGATTAAGTTGCATCAGCTTCTGCTGGGGTCCATGAGATGGATGACATTGCTGTAGCTTAAATTTTGAACATCTTCATATTCTAAATAATTGCAGAAAGTCTCTCAAACTATCCCTTAGAAATAAATGATTTATGCACAAACCTCAGAATAACCAAAGACAGAGAAATTGGTTTACTCCTGAACCCAAACTCTAAGACCACTTCTACAGTTGATCAATTAAGCCTCCACTTCTAAAACAAAGGTTGACATGAGGGATGGGGGGAGCGCAAAAAACTAGAATCTGATGTCCTTTTTCAAGTAATACAGTGAGACTTTAAAGGAAAGCCAACAGACATGCTCTGAAGTTACTAAGATGTATTTTCCAGTCACCAAGTTACTCTGTGTCCTTCCAAACACCAAATGGTTGAAAAGCCAGAAAAACCAACTGAACCAACTGCATAGAACAAAGTCGCTCAACATTTTACCATCTTGCTTTCTCCTATTTGAAATAAAATTCTCGAAACTTCCAAACAGAAAGAAAAAAAAAAAAGACAGCTCCAAATCAAAAACTACTACTGAAACCGGTGTAATGATCTTCTCAAAACAGGTGGCCAGAGAAAGGTCCAGTCAATATACTTGGTGTTCCGGAGCCCAATTCTTTCTGTCCTTAGTCATTTCAGTTGGTTCACAGGAGCTGTGATGAGAGAGCCCTCTAAAATATGGACCTAGTCTAGGGAATTCCCTGGCGGTCCAGTGGTTAGAGCTTGGTACTTTCACTTCCAGGGCCCAGGTTCAGTCCCAGGTTGGGGAACTAAGATCCAGCAGTGGCCAAAAACAAATAAAATAAAATAAAATAAAATATGGACCTAGTCTACAGCCATACCACCCTGATCACGCCCCATCTTGTCTGATAAAATGTGGACCTATAAGGTCAGAAGGCCAAAGTCAGGTGTGTGTTCTGACACCAGAGAAGGCTCATAACTCTGCTCCAGGTGACCTCCTGTCCGGGCCCTGCACGCATCTGCGTAACCCCACTCCAGACCCAACCCTTGCCATTTCAAGCAAGCTGGGCCTTAGAGGACAGGTGGATCAACCACTTGGCCTGGGCCACTCAGCCTTTGCCGAGGATCTCAAACTTAGACCTTTGACAATAACAAATAACATTGTAGATACAGCTACAGAAACCCATTCTTAGGGCCTGAAAATAAAGAAACATTCATCACACTCCTTTACATTTTGTCTCCAGTCAAGACCATACTGCCTCTAGTGTGCCACAAATTAGCATGTTTAAATAGCCTATAATTAGCTTGTGATTAGCATAAATAAATTACACTGTAATCTTCCACGTTAAAAGTGTTTAATTGTTAAATGTAGACATTGAGATCACACTATACTTTTGGTAACCTGGTTTTAATATTCCAGGGCTCCAAAATGCACCTGGCCTGGGCCTCACTTAACTTTGAAAGGTCCTGATTCCAAAAACAGAGACACTCCTTTCCCCTCCAAGCCCAGATTCTGCCATCAAAAAGTGGCCTCTTTAATTTCTTGGCTTTTCTCCCCAATTATTGTCAATTTGATTAACATCTAGGAATGCTCTCTGTTGTATGTAAATGAAAACAACTACAAAGCTCAGACTTTTTTCCCTTTCTGGCAAGCATTTATATTTTGAGCAGAATGCTATTTTGGTGTTTAATCTCCTGGGAACACTGTGTTTATAAATGCAAACAAACAAAAATCAGTCATTTCTGAATGCTCAGAAGCAAAACCAGAAAAAGAAGCTGATGTTGTTGATTCCTATTTGAAAAGTCTGATGAAGACGGCTCAACTATCCTATCACACATGGCACATCTAATCTGTCCGTTTCCATAATGGTATGGGCAGTCTACAAAGGTCTCTAAGTTTAAGAGGATGGAAGCATACCTAAATTGATCCTAAGTATAATAAAAATCTTCTTAATTATGAGAGGTACGGGATGCCAAGATCAAATCTGGCAGCCCAGAGACCTATTCATATTTATGTCCATGTTAACGTGGTGCAGCGAACAAAACAATGCTAAGTGGGGACTGGGCATCTGACTACAAATGGGACTTTGTCTGAGGGGCCCAAGCAGAGAACTGTATTACCATCTGGCTTAAGACATAAAGCCTCAGTGTATTTTGACATCAAGTGTGTAAATCCCACAGCCGAATGTGGTTCAGACTCAACTGTCTCCGGCCACCATTTCTGACTGCAATCTGCAAATCAACAGTAGCCCAAAGCTAGCAAATAATGTCCATTAAGACAAAATGAAACAAAACAAAAGCAAATGCCCTGGTGCAACAGTTGGGCTTTAGCATTTAGCAGTTGAATATTTAAAGTCAGGCAATTTGCAACACAGCTCACATATTTATCCTGGGGGTGAGAATAAGAATTCAGGTAGCCTCCTGGGGCAGCCAGTGTTCCCTAAGCACTGAGGTGGAGGCAACCCTTATCTTTTCTTGTATATCTTTTCTTGAATATTCAGGGAGCTCAAAGGTACAGGAAACCTGTTTTCCACAGGCTTTGCAGTCTCTAGCAAATAACAAAAGAAGAACAGTCAATAAAACAAAACAAAACAAAACCCCCCACGGAAACTGGACTAGTCTGCATGACTGGGGAAAGCCACAAGGTCACCTTGGCCCAGACGGTCAACTATTGCAAAATGGCAATTATTTTTGTTTTGTCTTGTGAATGGTGATGAATCAGAGCAATGTTCTATCCTTTTATATCATTAATGATCCAAGGACCTGTGAACGGACAACATGTATCTTTTCTCTGCACACCTGTTTATGCCTTAGGTTCCAGCCCTAGTAAACAACTCTCAGTGGCCCATAAAAGCCACATTTTCTCTCATTTTTGACCTCTTCACTAACTGTGACCTCTGCCTTAAATTACTCTGCACTGTCTACACCTCGCTCCCCAACCAGATTAATCTTCTGTGTTTCCTTACAGTTGGGCTTGGATATCACCTCCTCCAGGAAGCCTTCTTTGATTTTCCTAAACTGGGTCAGGGGCTCTCTTGTGTACCCCTGCAGGACATTTTAATAGTCTGATTAGGGAATTCCCTGCCAGTCCAGTGGTTAGGAGTTGGTACTTTCACTGCTGTGGGCCGGGGTTTGATCCCTGATCGGGGAACTAAGATTTCACAAGCTGCGCAGTGTGGCCAAAAAAAAAAAAAAAAAGTCTGCTTACTTGTCTAAAGCCCCCACTAAACTGTGACATCTTTGTGGACGGGGAACACATCTTTACCTGTATTTCTGGAATGACAACATCTCAGATGCTTGACGCTCATTTAATAGTTTTTTTTTTTTTTTTTTTTTTGAGGTACACGGGCCTCTCACTGTTGTGGCCTCTCCCGTTGTGGAGCACAGACTCCGGACGCGCAGGCTCAGCGGCCATGGCTCACGGGCCCAGCCGCTCCACGGCATGCGGGATCTTCCCAGATCGGGGCACGAACCCTCATCCCCTGCATCGGCAGGTGGACTCTCAACCACTGCGCCACCAGGGAAGCCCTCATTTAATAGTTTTAAATAATTACATACACAAATGAATTCAACAAATACAAATACTTACTGAGCACCTATTATGTGCCATGCACTGTTCTCCATGCTGGAATACAGAAAGGACCAAAACAGACTGACAAAAATCCCTGTCCTCAAACTAGGATTTACTGGGAAGGGATATGAGGGAATTTTGTGGGGTGTCCTACATCATGCTGGGGTGCGGATAACATGCCTATATCCACTTGACAAAACTGGATAGCTAAGATGCAAGCATTTCAATATGTAAATTTTACCTCACAAAGAACTTTTAAAAAATAATAATTAAGCAGGCGTGAAGGGGCTTCCCTGGTGGCGCAGTGGTTAAGAATCTGCCTGCCAATGCAGGGGACACGGGGTTCGAGCCCTGGTCCGGGAAGATCCCATGTGCCGTGGAGCAACTAAGCCCATGTGCCACAACTACTGAGCCTGCGCTCTAGGACCCAAGAGCCACAACTACTGAGCCTGTGCTCTAGAGCCCGTGCTCCGCAACAAGAGAAGCCACCACAATGAGAAGCCCGCGCACAGCAATGAATACCCAATGCAGCCATAAATAAATAAATTAAAATAAATAAATTTTTAAAAAAAGCAGGCGTGAAGAGTAAAGATGAAGTGAGAATGGCAGGATGCTGGTAACTGTTGAAGCTGGGTAAGAGGCACAGGAAGTCTGTTACAGTATGCTGTTTATATATGTTTGAAATTTCCCAAAATAAAAGCTAAAAGAAACCTCTGCACTCAGGTGAATAAATATTAATGAAGTACAAATAACAGATACTCCTGCATCATGGCAGGAGTTTTTGAACCAGGAATAGAAAGGAAGGGAGAGAAATGAACAGTTACAGGTCACTTACAATGAGGGACCAGGTATACTCACAGCAGTTTTCTCATTTAATCCTTGTAACAACTTTATGAGATATTTTTACCCCATTTTATAGATGGGGGAACTGAAGCCTAGAAAGGTTACACAACTTGCCAGTTAAGTACAACAGCCAGAATTTGAACCCAAGTCTTCCTGACTCCCCCAGTCTCCTTCCATCATGTTTCTCACACCCTTTTGCCACTGTGACAATCGCCGAGGCCAGGACTCCAGCTTGGGCGTGGGGTGGGAGTGGTAGGGTCTGAAGAAGCCCCAAGAATCACCCCTAGTCACGCCAGACACCACTCTTACTGCCTCTATCTTTGGCCAGAATTATACCTCAAAAGATTAAACTACGAAAATTGCTAGGAACAATAATTATGCCCCAGAGTCATTCCTACACCATCGGCAATGGTTCTGATATCACATTTCTCTGTGATAATATGTAATAGTCCCAGTCCTCAAAGACCTGGGTGAGTCTTGCCTGGGCTCCTGGCTCTTGAGGTACAAACTGTAAGTCACCTGTAAGTGGCACAGAGATCCTGTAAGTGGTGACTTCTCTGTCAAGGCTATGATACAACAACCACTGTACAAACTTGTTTCTGCCAACATCCAAGCAGACTCAGCCGCAAAGATGCCGAGGAAGCTGACATGGCCAGTAATAAGAGGCTGCCTTGCATGTGTCCCTCTCCTGGCCATGGTGTCACTTTGACAGATGTCAGACTTAGCATCACTAGACATGGGCCCATTATGGACTTGGAAAGCTGCTGTCATTTCCAAATGCAGCTTCTCACAGCCAACAAAACACACAGTGCTCAGGGATGTGCCCAAATGTATGGAAATACGGGCAACTTCCCTGCTCTTCCCAGCCACTAACGTCCTAATCCCCGGCAGAGGCAAGGGCTGTGGTCCAAACACACGGTTCCTTTAGGGCCCACTTGGTGCTAAATAGAAACTCTCATGACAGTTATAAATCTCAATCATAATCTGTGCTTATGCTGTTGAATTTTCAACCATCTGTAACTCTCTCTGTTATCTTCGTCTAAACTAACTGGCCCCCAAAACACTTCATCAAGTAAGGGCTTTATTCCAGTCAGGGGCCAGGTGATTAGGTCCTGGAGAAGTAGTTTGATATCCAGTCCCAAAAGTTAATTTCTAACATAATTATCAAAACCTTTTATTTTTTAGGGTTAAGTCAAGCATCTCTGTGGGCAGGGTGACTTTTGGCTTGTTTGTTCTCCAGTTGACATGTAATTAGCTCTTAAGGACACTGCATTTTTGGGCTTTTTAAAGCCAAACATCAATATCTAAATATCTATTCTGTCTATAGAACATTTCTTCAATCTCCCAAATTCACCCATAGGATGTGAAATGAAACAAACCCATAAAGCCAATTTAAACCATCACCCCAAACTCTCTGCCCTCAAAGCTGTCTCTAATGACTTTTTCTACAGCAGATACAACAAACTTAATGCTATTGTTTTCCCTATAAATTGTTTTATGTTCCTAACATGTTACTATTTCCTCTTAGTGCTTTCGGTGGATTATTTCTTCTCCAAGTCATCTCATTTCTGCTTTTTTTTTTCCCTTTTTGGCTGAGCTGCACCACATGCAGGACCTTAGTTCCCTGGCCAGAGATCAAACCCGTGCCCCCTGCAGGGGAAGCACAGAGTCCTAACCACTGGACCACCAGGGAAGTCCCTCACTTCTGCTTTTGACAGGGCTGCTCACTAGCACAGAAAACAAGTATTAAGCTGCAGGTCCTCAGACCCCAAGCTGCCCCAAAAGCCTAGCATGCAAGAAGTTTGCCTACTTGTCTGAAGGCAGAATTCACAATCTAGAAATACAGGTAAATTCTGATGCAATAAAAAGTGGCGTTACGAAAAAAAAAAAAAAAGTAGCATTACCGAGTGAAAGTTGCAGCTTTTCAAGAAAATAAGTTCCCATCAGGACTCAATCTGTGATGAGCTAACCACCGTGAGAGGGAACATTCCCTAAGTCGCCAGTGTTGCAAGCATGGCCTGAACGACGACCTTAAACAACCTCTAACTTCTGGACTCCCTGAGCCGTGTGAAGGACGTGAACCACATGGCATCTAACTTGGTCTTCAATACTTGCCTGGAATCTCATAGAGAGGGAACTGAAGACGCTGACTTGGGATCTTCCTTGTCTCACTAACTACACTTTAAAGGATGAAGACAGTTTCCAGCTAGCTCCCATCAATTGTACCCACCACCACATTCCTGCACCTTTGATGAGAAGTAATTTAGCTTATGCAGTGTTTTCTCCCCCCACTGTCTTTTGCAAAAACTCTGGAACAGAGCACACCAAATTAGGCCCATCTGTCTAAATGGGAAGAAGTTATTTATTCCACCTCCAGGCAGGCTGTCTTTCCTACCAAGAGGCTGCTTTCCAAGGTTCCCAAACACTGTGGAATGACTATGGTAACCCCATTTTAACAGTCTTTTGCCACATGAGAATACTTTCTTAAAAGGAAGGAAATAATGCCCCTCCCCACCCCCCTCACACATGCCAGGGGACAAAGTTACAGGAAAGAAGCCCTTGGCAACAATGACGCCCATGTGCCTGCCTGGGCCAGGGTGTCAGGCTCCTGGGGTGATGGCTTTCTGCCCCCAACGGATGCTTCTCAGTCTCAATCGATTCCATTATACTAACTCCCACCCAGGTTGAACACTAAATCAGTGAACAAAAGGGAAAAAGGATCAATAGTTATTTGACAGGTATGATATAAGAAATCTTTACGTGGACTGAGTTAAGGAAAGAAATGAAACTGCATAAGAGCACCAGCATCTTACTTAGAGTGGAAGTGAATGATGTCTACTTATGGAATATACAGCAGCGGTGCCTAAACTATTTGGTGGGTCCCTTATCCAATAGATTTTTTCAAACATAAAAGGAATTATTAATAAAAGAATTACCTGTTCCGAGTTACTAATTTTTTCATCTCTACTTGAAGTAGATTTATGGAAAATCACAAAATAAATAAGGATTCAATTGAATCAGTAGTTTTCAAACATTTTTTTAAAGGCAGAGGTACTGTTACTCAGAAAAGATCCGTGTAGTCCCCTAATACCTAAAAGAGGCTTAAAAAGGAGCTGGTCCAGATAAGGAAACACGGAGTGTTGAGCCTTTTCTTCTGCCTCTCATTCCTAAAATGGTCAGATGAAATGGTCACAATGAAACAGAACAATTTGAGAAGCACTGAATCAAAATGAACCCAAGACCTATATAGCAAATTTAAATTAATAAATGCAGAAGTTTTGGTAAGATACTTTCTAGTAAATGTACAACATGGAAATACCAGCACACATATAGATTATATAGACCTGAAGTCTGTATTTACTATTTATCACATGGAACTTCAAATGCTCCACTAATCATACACATAAAAGTCTTTATAAAACAGCCAAATGGGGCTTCCCTGGTGGCGCAGTGGTTGAGAGTCTGCCTGCCGATGCAGGGGACACAGGTTCGTGCCCCGGTCCAGGAAGATCCCACATGCCGCGGAGCGGCTAGACCCGTGAGCCATGGCCGCTGAGCCTGCGCGTCCGGAGCCTGTGCTCCGCAACGGGAGAGACCACAACAGTGAGAGGCCCGCGTACCACAAAAAAACAACAAAAAAACAAACAAACAAAAAAAACAGCCAAATGAATTTCAATGCACCTGAGAGAAGAGTTGTGTCTTCCTTGGTTATCTTGGTAAAATCATGAAAAATGGTGATTACAAAGAGGTCTTAGCAACATGGAAGAACTATAATAAAATGTTAAGTAAAAAAGCAAGAATTACATTGCTGATGTAAAAATGCCCAGAAAAACACGGAACGGAGACTTGCTAAAACACCAATATGGTTATTGCTAGGTGAGAAATTAGGGTGGTTTCTTGTTTCTTTAAATTTTATTTTGTTTAAAACAAAAAGAAGAAAACAAAGAAGGAAGGAGACGAGGAAAGAACTAGCTTAGGCCTCCTCCTTTTGGCTTAGAGTCATTAAAAATGTAGTGGATACCGGCCAACAGTAAGAACATCCTTTCCCCTTAAGCTAAAAAAAATTAAAATTCAAATGCAATCTTTTAATGAATACAAAAATTTGATCATTATTGCCCCAACTAATACTCATTCAGTCTGACAGCCACAGACCTGGGTTAATCCTTTTGGGATCTGAATTTTTTTTTTTTTTTTTTTTTTTTTTTGCGGTATGCAGGCCTCTCACTGTTGTGGCCTCTCCACGTTGCGGAGCACAGGCTCCAGATGCACAGGCCCAGCAGCCATGGCTCACGGGCCCAGCCGCTCTGCGGCAAGTGGGATCTTCCCAGACCGGGGCACGAACCCGTGTCCCCTGCATCAGCAGGCGGACTCTCAACCACTGCGCCACCAGGGAAGCCCTGGGATCTGAATTTTTTATCTCAACTAGTGCAGCAGCCTGCAGAGTAATAATGCACGCACAACCGTGAGAGGGCTGAAGGAGGGGATGCTGGACCAGGAGCAGCCCGGCTGGGCAGGAACACATTCCCAGTGCCCCACTCACCACATCCAGGTCCTGGGAAACCCGCCGTTTCCGCAGCTCCTCCATCCTCTCGCACACATCGGAGAAACACGTATTGTAATAATCTGCATACTGTTGCGCCAGGTCATCGATGTTTCCCAGGGAGCCGTCCTGAGGGTGAGGAGGGCAGGGGGATGAAACAGGAAGAGAACAAAGGCGATCAGTCCACCGGCAAACGCCCCGCATCATCTAGTCTTCCTCTATGCAGCACTTATACTAAAAACAGCTGGCATTTTTTCAGTGGTGGACGTGTGCCAGGCTAAATTTTACACGCGACATCTCCTAATGCTGAGGACAGCCCTGGGACACAGGACCTATTTTCCTCACTATGTATAGATGGACAAACAGCAGCTCAAAAAAGCTGAGTGACAGCCCAAGGACTGCACGGCTACCAAGCAAAGAAGCCAGGCCTCCAACTCAGGACTGTCTGATGCCAAAGCCACGGTTTTAACCCACATCGCTGCCTGCCTTGCAGGGCCAAGAAACCCCTGGGAAAACCACTGTGTCAGTGCGAGGCACCCTAAAGCCCAGTCAGTGGCTGCATCAGAACCTCTGGAGAAGCATTTGAGAAACCCAGATGCCAGGACACCACTCCTGGGAATTCTGATGGGAAGCTGAGAATTCAGAAGCCAACAGGGAATGCTGCATCTGGGACACACCTGAACCATGCCTCCCATGAGACCCTCAGAAAAGTGGGAACTCTTATTCCCTACATTATTCAAGTACAGATGCAAGAGAACAAATTCAGCTAAATAAATAAGAAAACATATCCGTCTCTCCACTGAGGGATGGGCCCGGAAGCTGCTCTGGAGCCCACACCCCCAAGTTCACATCCAGCTCTGCGGCCACTTCTGGTTCGGCAGCTTTAAGCATGTTTCCTAATCTCTGGCAACGCTGGGATACCTCCCCATGAGAAGTGATGAAGTAACGTGACTCACTCAGAGCTTGGTCCTTCACAGTCCTCCTGGCACATAGTAAGTGCTCAATTTACTTAGCTAATAATATTCACTACAAATAATATTTCAGATTGTAGTCTTCCTTTAGGGGAACTGATTCCTAAATACATGTTTGAACATATACACAGAGGATGACAGCAATGCTGTATACATTTGTAGGTTATGCCATTTTGTCTATTCATTCATCCATTCATGCCTTCAGAGAAGCATCTCCCCTGCCCCTTTTCACCTCCCAACAAGGTCTTTCTTTGGTATGAATAAAAGACCCTACCAAGACAACCAAGGAAAATGATTTTACCAAGATAACCAAGGAAAACACAACTCTTAGACAACCGAAAAAGTGCACACACATTTTCCCTGTGACAGACCACCGGCCAGCCCTGTGTCATAGTTAATGCCAGCACACCACCCTTAGCGCACGTGTCTAAGACTGCAAAGCACACTTAGATGCAGATAGGCTTTGGGAATTAAGAGTTCTTCAGTGCTGGTGCTGAAATCTCTTCAGAATAGTCATCATGATCTCAAAGTTTGTTTCAAAGTTTGCAAACATCAAGTGTCAATCAAAAGTGAAGATGAAACACCAATGAATGTTGAATTCTCATGCTTTAGATGTACTTCCTTTTGAGAATTTTTGGTTCTCTGCTATTTATACCGTACTGTTTCATTTAAGTTTCCTTCATGCTAACTTCGTTTGTTCTATTGAAATAAAATTACAGTATATACAACAACAAAAAGAGAGTTCTTCAAAAGCCTTTCTGCTGGGACTCCTTGGTGGCACAGTGGTTAAGAATCTGCCTGCCAATGCAGGGGACATGGTTTTGAGCCCTGATCCAGGAAGATCCCACCTGCCGCAGAGCAACTAAGCCCACGCGCCGCAACTACTGAAGCCCGCACGCCTAGAGCCCGTGCTCCACAATAAGAGAAGCCACCACAATGAGAAGCCCCTGCACCACAATGAAGAGTAGCCCCCGCTCATTACAAGTAGAGAAAGCCTGCATGCAGCAGTGAAGACCCAATGCAGTCTAATTAATTAATTAATTAATTAAAAAAAAAAAAAAGGCTTTCTGCTAAAGACCTCAAGGCCCTGGTGAGGATGCGTGGGTCAGAGCAAGTGACCATCTCTATCCCACTTCTGCATTCACCAATTTCACAAAACTGACCGAGTGGGGAAACAGAATTGAAGGAAATGATTTTTTTTAGAAAAGATTCTTCCTTTGTTACCAATAAAATGTTCTATGCTTGAGGTCATTGCCTCAAAGTCCCCAGTACAGAGCTAGGGATGGGAAGCTCTTTACAAGAACAGTAAGATGTTTGAACGTGTCTGGGCAAAAGTCAGTCCCTCCCCTCTGAGACAACAGGCTGGATGGCCACAGTAGAGGTGGCAGGAGCTTACCACCCCCCCAAAAAAAGGTCTGTCACGTTTCCGGTAGGGAAAATAAGAAGGAGTAAAATGGAAGTCTGCTGCTAGCCTCTGAGGAAACGCACAGAGGGGATCAGCCTACCAGTCTTTGCTTTACTGCCTTTAGTAGAGGTGAGGCTCCTGACAAATTGCATCATAAATCGGATTACGATCCTGAGGTCTGCCCTGACTTGTCTCAACTCAACAGCACATGCCGCACGGGCCACAACATGAAAATCTACAACTTCCTGACTTGTCTCCTTGTCTCCTTCCCCATTTGGCCTCATCTGCCTTGGATCCAGTCACCAAAGTGACCTTGCAAAACAGAGGTCAGACCGGGTCTCTCTCCCCTAAGAATGATCCGTGCCACACACGTCACCCATTCTACAAATAAACCCCAAACTTACCAGCCCAGTGGAGAAAGGGTCTGAGGCCTGCCGACGGGGAGGACCAGAGGAGTGAGAGAGGACAGGCAGCCCCTACAGTGGCCGCTCCCCCAGCCCCCACGCCACCCCCAACACCAAGAGAAAGTACTGGAGGAAACTTTAGGAAAGAGCTAAGGCAGAAGGGCTGCTCCCAGGGGAGCATCTGCTCCAGCCAACGACCAGGACTATGACAGCAAAATGCCCAGTGAGGCGAGGGCTCCAGACCACCACTGCCTCGGCCAGAGAGAAGCATCTGGACCGTTCCTAGGACAAAGGGAACTGGGCTACCTTTAACAGCAGGGTATCTGCCTTCTATTGACCCGGGATGTTTGCTTACACCTCCAAGACACAACGCCCTCACAGTCCCACTTCTCTTCAAGAGCATGAAGTTTTCTTAG
Source organism: Mesoplodon mirus (assembly GCF_964341445.2). NCBI lineage: Eukaryota > Metazoa > Chordata > Mammalia > Artiodactyla > Ziphiidae > Mesoplodon > Mesoplodon mirus. The sequence continues at coordinate 17,248,095 of NC_138986.1, forward strand.
CTCCCTCGCCCAGTATATACTGGGAAAGATGAGTGTGTGTTGGAAGGTAAAAAGGACAGGACTTGCAACAGTGTCCCCTGAGAACCCATCTTCATGAGTTATTGCCCTGATGCTGCGACTCCCCACAGCAACTGGGGCTCCTGGAAGATCTTGGGCTCTTTAGAACTGCCTTAGTCTCTCGAGAGTATGATGCCATCCTCATCAGGAAACTTTTGCCTTCATCCCTCCAGGAAATGAAACATACCTGCCACCTTTGACCAAATACAAAATCCATACCTTCTAATACCTGAGTGAACTGGTGAGAGGGGCTATATCCACACATTTCCCTATGGCTTGCTGTTCTTAATGGAAATTAACCTCTCTCCCTCTCTCCCTCTCTCACTGTCTCTTATTCACAGAGGCACTATGAGTTATACTGACCAAGCCAAGACACTCCAGTCTTGATGGCTGGCTTCTCCAAAATAATCAGCTTTCAAGTTTATGAACTGTATGACTTATCACAACCAACTACTACTTTCTTGGACGAATCAAGACCACCTGAAAAAATTATAAAAATGATAACTTATATAGCTTTGTTCAAATTGCTTTCTTTCCTTTCTCTCTCCTCTCTCACATATCCTGGGACACCTTCAAAGCCAACTGTTCACTTCACTTCTAGAGTTTCTAGGCTTCTGGTCAAACTTTTTTTCCTAATAGTGGAACAGTTTCATTCCCTATCCCTCACTCCCAATCACTCGGAACTCCCCAAATATTTGAGGGCCTGGGAAATATCTGTTGCTCACGAGGAAGAAAGCAGCTGTTCAACTCAACTCAGGCCAAAGACAGCAAACATTTCACACCCTGCAATAACCACTCCTCACTTGATGCTCAGCAAATAGTAATTTAGAACAGGGTGGCACAGCTGCCTCGATGTTTTTTCAAATCGCTTTCCAGATGTTCAGTGAGTCCCCATAATTACCACTTGCATCAGTCTTGATCATTTAAATGCCAAGAAAGACAAAATAATTTTTTAAAGCGTGTGTGTGTGTTTTTTTTAAGTAGGTCTTCTTTGCTATGCACAGAAAGGAATTCTTTTCCATCCCAATCACATGGAACCAAGGAGCCACATGATGATTTTCTCTTCACCCACTCCAAATCCATGCTTTTTCAGGACTGTCTGGAGACCCCTGCATCCTTTTTGTCCAACTTGTTCTTACTTGATATAGTACAAACCTATTCAGTAAAAATATTTACTTCTATTAAAATATTTGCAACATTAGTCTCTAGATAATTTAAATAATGCAGTTGATGTTTCAATAGCACCACACCTCATACATCTTTTTTTGGGGATGTGAAGTTCATGTCTGACTGAACACCCCACAATGCTAATGCCAAGAGGCATTGATGTTACAAAATCAACTTCTAAATATGTAGTATGACTTTATAAATTTCGATATTTATTATAATAAATACATTAAAATACTGAAATAGGTTCCTTTTTAAACTTTTTTTTCTTTTAAGGTGTTAAAAGTTTCTGCTGTAGAGTGTATTACTTGTCTAATCTGTTTCGTTTCTTATTTTCCCCCTTCGGTTCGCATGCATTAGGCTGAAGCAATATTAGTTCTGTGTTTAGGAACTCAGAAAAATCTTATTTCCTCAAAATAGCCTTCTTAAAGTAAATTGTGAAATTTTGTGACGCATAAACTTTTTTACAAGAATTTTCCCATCACTGTCTACCAAAAAAAAGATACATGCAAATTCAAGCTCTCTTCCCATTTCTTATTACAAAACCAGGTCACAGCAATTTTTCCATATAACCATCCATTTCACTTAATATGAACTTAATTTAAATCTGGGTCCCACTACCAGTGTCAGCTCAATGGATGACTAACTTGTATAATTTTCCCATGAAGCCACAGCACACATTTATACCAAACACCCATCTTTTTTTATACAACCAACATAAAAATATAGAGATAAGGGGCATTGTACCAAACAATTCAGATCGGGTGAACTGCTGTTACAATTAAGGAGAAAAGAAACAGAGCATTGTTCTCTCAACAATAGCATTTCTGAATTTTTATCCCAATGTACTTCTGTCTCTGGAAAATGTGAAAACTAAAAGCACTATGAAAACAGAGGCATTTGTATCATGACTTTTTTTGGTTTTGCTCTCTTCTTTCCCCAGATGTCATTTACGCTTTAGAATATCTTGACAAAGTTTAAGGGGTAAAAAAGAAAAAGAAAAAAATTCTCTGAAAACACCAGGAGACACAATGTAATCTGTACCGCTGTATGCAGATTACATGCAAATGAATGGAAATGAAATCTTGGTCCTGCTATTTTATCCATCTATAAAGACAGAGCCCTAAGGGAAAACTCAATGCGTTGCTCTGAATCCCCAAAGTTGAGGGGAAGAAAGGGAACAAGACTCCTGGCTCATTTATTTCACACATCTCTACCTTTTCTGTCTATAATAGTAAGTACGTACATGATATATTTTATGAAATATAAATTATATGTTTTATTTCCACTGCTCACTATTGTTTGGGAGAGGGATGAAGATATATTCATATATATAAAGATTTACATCAGTCCCCTACCAGATAAATCCACTAAAAGAAATCACTACAATACAATAAAGCCTAACTGATTCCTTGAATGACTTCACAATGCATTCTCACTCTTAATTAGCTTGTGTAAAGATTTTGAGGTGATAAACGCTTCCGGCAACCTTTCAGGTGAAGTTGCTACTACCGAAAACAAGACTTTAATTCCGGTTTCCTTGTTCAGCCTCACCGAATCCGTGAGATGTCAATGTTTGCACCGACTCTGTCACCCCGTCCTGCCACATCATTCTGGAGAAATCCATTGAATATGTAATAACGGATCTCAAATATATTTCTCTGAGGTATCTCTCTCAGCATTTCTACAGATGGTTTGAGCTGAAATACAGTTTGTCTCAGGCAAGTTTTTTACGCATAACAACCAAAAACATACACCAGAGGGACAAATTAAGTCATACTGGTGGTGAGAGAGGGCTCTGGGGGCACACCCACATGGCAGGCAGCTGGAGGAGGGCTGATTTCACATCTTCCACTCTCCTCCCTCCAAAACACCCAGAACCTGCCGGAGCCCATGTCTAACTCTTGCTTTGGCAAATATGATCTTGGTGCTCATGGCCCCCACTATCATGCATCAGTGGTCTCCAGTTAACATAAATCCCTTCCTGAAGCATGAAGAACAGCCTGACAAGCTGTCAGTATTGGCGACCCCCTCCTTCCCAGCACTCTCTCAGCAGCTGCTTCCAAAGGCAGTGGTCTGCAGGGACTTCCCTGGCAGTCCAGTGGTTAAGACTCCGCACTTGCACTGCAGGGGCGAAGGTTCCATCCCTGGTTGGGGAAGTTCCACATGCTGCAAGGTGTGGTCAAAAAATAAATAAATAAAATTAAAAATTAAAAAAATAATAAAGGCGGGACTTCCCTGGTGGTCCAGTGGTAAAGAATCCACCTTCCAATGCATGGGACGTGGGTTCAATTCCTGATCAGGTAACTGGGATCCCTTCCCACATGCCACGGGGCAACTAAGCCCGCGCGCCACAACTATTGAACTCACGCACCTCAATGACAGAGCCCGCTTGCCGCAAATTACAGAGCCCACGCAAATCCACATCTGCTTCTCATCCACTCCAACCTTGATGCCATCGGTGACCTACAAGAGAAGCTGGAGTTCTTCAGATGGCTCAGGACCCCCAGAAGATGACGGAGACCTGGCAGGACCTGGACTTGCTGGGGGTCCGGGCACCACTTCACGCTAGCAAGGTAGATCCGTGACACCACAAGGGAGCCACCACAGTGCCCACTGCCCTCCACTAACCTTCAGAGTCTGAAAAGTATGGCTACTGCTGATTCACTTCTGACTTCTGGGTTGACACAGTCCTAAGTCACCCACCACACAGTCCTAAGATATTCTGTGACATTTGAGACCAGCATTTGTTTAAACAACATTGCATAGCACAGAACAGAATAGAAAATGTTGGCATACATCCCATGAAGAAACAGGACTGTTTCCTGCAACATTTTTTTCAGTTATGTGTGTGTATAACTGTACCTGATCACAATGTAAAATACATCTTCCAGTGAATCTGTGGCCAAAAGTTTGAAAGCCACTGGTGGAGTCTGTCTCTCAGGCTGCCTCCTAGGGGTCCTCCCACTTTCGAGTCCATTCTAGAGCTCAGTGCATATGGGTCTCCTCGGGACTCTCTCTCTCCTCCTCAGCTTACCCCTAAATGCAGATGCTCCCCAAAGGCTCTCCCTGTGTTCTTCTCTTCCTGTGGTCCCTGCTCTCCTGGGGGAAATCTCATCTGTGGTTGAGCTGATTTAAAGCCACAACAGAACCATTTTTTTCCTTTTCCTCTTCCACCCTCAGGCTCAGGACAGCCTGCTTGACCCCGGGATAAGAAAAGCTTCAGTTCTTTAGCAAAAATGTTATTACCAAAATCTTATGCATGAACTAGTTATCCCTAATTATCTGCTGGGTATGTGCTGGGAAGGGATTTGAACAGCTTGGTTTAAATATGAACAAACTCAGTTTACAGGCCATGGAGAGGAGTAGCTACAACAAAATGGAACGAAAAGGCCTCCTCATGGGGAGAGTGTGTGCTGGCATCTTTCACATCACGATGATTGTCAGGTGTGATGAAGAAAGTGATCAGAGCTATAACATTATATTCTTCAATCATCAACACCTAATGGGATACTTCATTAATTCAAATAATACTTACTGAACACCTATGGCATTCCAGGTGCTGTGCTGGGTGCTAAGTATACAATATAAAATCAAGAAACATGAATGCTTATTATTACTGGACAGAAAAGCCAAGTATGGCTGTATTTTAATGCAGTCATATAATTAAGTCATGGAAATTTGTTGAAGGGATTTACTAAACTTTGTGCTAATATAAGGTCTTTGTGGAATTAAAGGCTTTGAAAGATCCCATTTGCTAGGCTATCGGTGGCTTAAACAGAACATTTCACAGGAACCTTCAGAACTTGAAAAACGCAGGGAAAAGACTAGAATGTTGACAGCTGGTTCTAAAAACTTCAAGTGCAGATTCACACTTAAAATGGACATGAGGATTTAGCAGATGACAATTTTAGACTCAACTCATTTCTCCTTTCCAAACTGCCTGAGCTTAATCGAATCACAGATTTGGAAAGAACAGCAGAGTGAGCTACTTGGGTGGGAATGAAGTCAGAACTTCAGACCAGATTCACAGATTTTGATGAGTATGAATCACAGTTTGCGCTTTCTCTGGCTGCCTCTGGCCCATACTCATGAGGATATGGGCATTCGCAGGCACTGATCCAATAAAAATCTGACAGGGGGAAAATGTGATCTATGATATTCTCAGAAACCTGGAAAGGAATATATTGATCTTAGAACAATCCTGAAATTTCTGGTTATGATGTTAATTAAATTTTACGTAACATTTGAGTTTGCTACGTTTTTTGTTTTGTTTTGTTTTGGTTTGGTTTTTTTGCGGTACGCGGGCCTCTCACTGCTGTGGCCTCTCCCGTTGCGGAGCACAGGCTCCAGACGTGCAGGCTCAGCGGCCACGGCTCATGGGCCCAGCCGCTCCACGGCATGTGGGATCTTCCCGGACCGGGGCCGGAACCTGTGTCACCTGCATCGGCAGGCGGACTCTCAACCACGGCACCACCAGGGATGCCCCTGCTACGTTTTATGAAAATTATATTCTACCCTGGCTTTAGCAGAGAGTCAGGAGGTGTGGTGTACATGGAGTCAGACGTGCACTTGAATCCAGTTCATTTCCGAGGACTGCTCCTGAGGGCAGTGCGACTGTGTTGTTTTTGTTTTTGTTTTAATTTTTAAATTTTTGGTTGCATTGGGTCTTCATTGCTGCATGTGGGCTTTCTCCAGTTGCGGCGAGCGGGGGCTACTCTTCATTGCGGTGCACGGGCTTCTCATTGCGGTGGCTTCTCTTGTTGCAGAGCACGGGCTCTAGGTGTGTGGGCTTCAGTAGTTGTGGCTCGCGGGCTCAGTAGCTGTGGCTTGCGGGCTCTAGAGCACAGGTTCAGTAGTTGTGGCGCACGGGCTTAGTTGCTCCACAGCATGTGGGATCTTCCCAGACCAGGGCTCGAACCCATGTCCCCTGCACTGGCAGGCGGACTCTCAACCACTGCGCCACCAGGGAAGCCCAGTGCGACTGTTAAGTGACATTTGGATGTCCTGGTGACCTGATCAAACTGAAGGCATCATGCTTATCACCCACCATTCAGTGTTATAGTGCTAGTGTTGATTAAATTCTTTCTTGGTGATGCTGCCAAAATTCCACATTTTTAAGAACTGGCAGGTAGGGACGTCCTTGGTGGTCCAATGGGTAAGACTCCGTGCTCCCAATGAAGGCAGCCCGGGTTCGATCCCTGGTCAGGGAACTAGATCCCACATGCGAGCTGCAACTAAGAAGCCCACATGCTGCAACTAAAGATCCCATGTGCCACAACTAAGACCTGGAGCGGCCTAAATAAATAAATATTAAAAAATAAAAGAAAAAGAAGAACTGGCAGGTAATACCTAAAGAGTGTTATCAATAAAAATTCACATGACTTACAAACCTGAGGATACTGAACACGTGGCCCATTACCAAAAAACTTTGTAGCCCTTAATTTATATTTTGATAACTCTTAAAACTCTTTCTTCATCTCCTTAGCTGTAGACAAATGCCTATGCCTATTCTTCCTACATATTCAGTCCAAACTCTCCATCCCCAGCAAACTTTCATTCTGGATTCCAGTAGTCCAGAGATTAGCATCAACCCATTTGATCCGTGCCAACATTCTCAGGGTCATTCACTTATCCCCGAAGTTAAGAGGTCACTAGGTCTTATAATGTGTCATAAATAAGTGCTCATATAATATTTCTTCTCCAATATCTCTCAATATCTCAAATGTCTCAAAATATTTCTCTATCCTAATCCTGGCAGTGTTTCAAGACATCAACCAAGGTTCCCAGCTATTCACCCCCTCTCCAATCCCATCTCATTTACGACCCACTCTATACCCCATGCCCACTGTAACTTTCAAAATATAAATCTTGAAAACTATAAACATCTCCTAGTGAAGACGTGACAAAGTCAGTCTGCTGCTGACAATACAAAAGCCTTTTCATTTGTACTCTGTCTGCCTTTCTAGGCCCCCACCTGTGGCTCCACCTCCCCCATCCATGTACCAGTTTTGGCCAGATCAAACTACAAGCAGCAGTACATCATCCCCGCTCCCCCACCCCATACTGTTTCTTCTGCCTGGAACACCCTTCTTTCATGCCACTGACCCTGCAGAGAGCAGCCCATCCTTCGCAACTGCACCTGACCTTCCCACTGCATAAGCATAAATCATACATTCCCCATGAGGTCTGCGATTTGCTTCAAAGTCATGGGGGGAGGGGAGAGGAGTATAGATGAAACAAGATTAGCCATGACTGATAACTGTAGTGCTGGCATATGGGTGTTCTTTAAAATATTCTCTCTAGGGCTTCCCTGGTGGCGCAGTGGTTGAGAGTCCGCCTGCCGATGCGGGGGACGCGGGTTCGTGCCCCCGTCTGGGAAGATCCCACATGCCGCGGAGTGGCTGGGTCCGTGAGCCATGGCCGCTGAGCCTGCGCATCCGGAGCCTGTGCTCCACAACGGGAGAGGCCACAACAGTGAGAGGCCCGCGTACCGCAAAAAAAAAAAAAAATATTCTCTCTACTTTGCTATGTAGTTGAACTTTTTCATTTTAAGACATTTTTTAAAAGTGACTCTCGCTTATTTACATGGTGGTTGTCCCCAGCACACTTTAAAGTCCTTGAAAGTTGAATCTGGGTCTTATTTTTGCAACCTCAGTCCCTAACACCATGACAACACCTGACACTTGGCAATTACTTGAGAAATATCTATCGAATATATGAATGAATGAAAGAGGGAAGGAAGGAATAAACAAAAGTTAGTAGAATGATCTCTCCCCTTCCTGAGGGTGCCGGATAATGATAACATTCATTCTGTAACTATGCGATGACGTTCTATCCACTAAGCCAGCATGTCACATATAATGGTGAGCTTTCACAGGCTCAGTCTCCCTGTTCCCACCAACCTTACAACAGCAATTCGCTCTAATGGGTAAAACATTCAAACACGAAATATATCACTAGAAACAGTGACAAATGAACTGAGGGTGTGGGAACAATAAAGGTAACTCCTCTGACTCATGGGATGGCCTAACCTGTTCCCAGAGGAAAAGCTCCTGGGGTTGGCTGACAGGTCAGTGCAGAGGTGTGGCAGGACAGGGGCCAAGAGACAGAAGAGAACCTAGGTGTGAGGATTCTTCATGTATAGGAATTAATGATTCCTAATAATCTCCACTTAATGCTGATAATTCTCAACATGTTAAGGGTCATAGATCTTGGAAGAATCCAATGGAAATTTTTTATCCCTAAAAGATTTAGGACAAACTTTCTTGGTGCAATGGGCTTTAAGGTCTAAAGGTTAAAGATTAAAGCCTCACATTCTTCTCTATCCTGACAGAAAAAGCAATTAAGTGTTTGGAATTAGTGTAGTATAGGGAACTCTACTCAATGCTCTGTAAGGACCTATACAGGAAAAGACTCTAAAAAAAGAGTGAATATATGTATATGTATAACTGATTCACTTTGCTGTACACCTGAAACTAACACACATGGTAAGTCAACAGTACAACAATAAAATTTTTTTAAAAGAGGTGTTTGGAAACAAAGAGAGTGCCTTCCTTAAAAAGGCACTGAACACACCCGGAACTTTTCTGGTTGAATCCTCTGCATTAAGCTCCCTTCAGGGAAACTAGTAGGAAAACACACCTGGAATGCAACTGGCTGTAAGAAAGCAAATACCAGAGCAACGCTGTGGCCTCTGAAACATGCATATTCCCCTTTTTTTAAAAATAAATTTATTTATTTTATTTTTATTTTTGGCTGCACTGGGTCTTCGTTGCTGCGCACAGGCTTACTCTAGTTGCCTAGAGAATAAGCCCTGCCTATTCCCGTTATGGGACTGAGCTATCGTGAGCTGAAGAGACACCTGTTTGTTCCTATTTACTGGAGACGATTTTAGGGTCCTTCGCTCATGTGACACCAACTGAGTGGTTTCTTTCCAAAGTCAGGGAGAAACCAGTTCACCCACTGCCCTGGAAAAACTCCCAGTGATCCCCAAACAACTCTTCACTACACATCTAGCCCCCTCCCAGCTCACTTCCTGACTTAGCTTCTGACATAGGCCTGCTTGTGAATGTGAATGGAGGGTGAACGCAGAAAATCTGGCTTCATTCTGTACCACATTCTGACCTTTCACGTATAGGAATAATCAGATTTAAAGAATGTCAGCCCCACAAAATTACTGCCCTTGTTGCAGGCACATGCGTGCGTATCACTGTATCTACGTATCTGTCCATCTACGAATGTAACCACATAAAATATTACATGACATGACAGCCATACTTTTACTTCAATTTTGGGGGAAGACAAGTTCTTTCTTAACTACATCATTTCCCCTCAAGATGATTTCAATTTCCATCATAAAAGACTTTCATGTTCGCCAAGAATATAATGTGAAAATGCTCTGAAAAAGCATCTTAAGCACATGGATCTGTTCTTACTCTTAGATTAAAAACATCTTGAAAGTTGACAGTGAAGACGATTTGCTTTCTACCGCATTCTATACGTGGTTACAACGAACACTTGACGGGCTTCTTAGGAACTAAGTGAAACAACAACAAAAATCTAAGACGAATTGATATCATTCTAACTAAGCCAATTATCACAAGAATGAAAATATTCAATTTGCTCACAAGCTGAGAAGTTACTAACATCGCCACTGGCTTTTTCATGACACCCGCAGTTTAAATTTCTAACGTATAGTTTTCTTTTTTTTGGCTGCGTTGGGTCTTCGTGGCTGCGCCCGGGCTACCTCTAGTTGCGGCGAGCGGGGGCTCCTCTTCGTTGCGGTGCGCGGGCTTCTCACTGCGGTGGCTTCTCTTGTTGCGGAGCACGGGCTCTAGGCGCGCGGGCTTCAGTAGTTGTGGCTCGTGGGCTCTAGAGCGCAGGCTCAGTAGCTGTGGCGCACGGGCTTAGTTGCTCCGCGGCATGTGGGATCCTCCCGGGCCAGGGCTTGAACCCGTGTCCCCTGCATTGGCAGGCGGATTCTCAACCACTGCGTCACCAGGGAAGCCCTGACGTATACTTTTTTGAAAGAGCAATTCCCTTCATCAAAGAATTAACATTTTTCCTCACACCTGTCAGAATGGCCATCATCAAAAAGAACACAAATAACAAATGCTGGTGAGGATGTGGAGAAAAAGGAACCCTCGTACACTTTTGGTGGGAAGGTAAACTGGTGCAGCCACTGTGGAAAACAGTACAGAGGTTCCTTAAAAAATTAAAAGTAGAACTACCCAACGATCCAGCAATTCCACTCCTGGGTATACATCCGAAAGAAACGAAAACACAAATTCAAAAAGATACATGCACCCCAATGTTCATAGCAGCATTATTTACAATTGCCAAGATATGGAAGCAACCTAAGTGTCCATCAACAGATGAATGGATAAAAAAGATGTGGTATATATATATATATATATATATATATACAATGGAATACTAATCAGCTATAAAAAAAGAGTGAAATAATGCCATTTGCAGCTACGTGGATGGAATTAAGAGATTATCATACTAAGTGAAGTCAGAAACAGAAAGACAAATACCATATGATATCACTTATATGTGGAATCTAAACAAATAAAACAAACTAGTGAATATAAGAAAAAAGAAGCAGACTCACAGATATAGAGAACAAACTTGTGGTTACCAGTGGGGAGAGGGAAGGGAGGAGGGGCTATATAGGGGTAAAGGAGTAAGAGGTACAAACTATTAGGTGTAAAATAAGCTACAAGGCTATATTGTACAATATGGGGAATAGAGCCAATATTTTAAAACAACTATAAATTGAGTGTAGCCTTTAAAAACTGTGAATCACTATTTGTATACCTATAACTTAACGTAATATTGTACATCAACTATACTTCAATTTAAAAGAAAGAATTAACATTTTTATCTACTCGTCAGCCAAATCTTGTTTCTTCCAATAGCTTTACAGGTCAATGTTTGCTCTGACAGAGCCCCCTCCTTCCTATCCATGATCTTGGATTCACAAAGAAACACTCTCACTAAAGGAAAGGAACAAGTTAAAACACATCTACCGCCTGCCTACCCAAACCTTTTTATTCTTCTTAATTGCTGCATTTAAAAAGGGCAATTTCACTTTCTTCTCTGTGATGTGTATGGGACACATTTTTATTTTAATTGTTTGCCACATTGTGGTGGTGGGGGAGCCTACAAAGAAAATTATATGCACCACTCAGACAGGCTGGGACCGGGGACCTGGGACCCTTTGCTGCAGTGCCTGCAGCTAGACAAACGTCTCCTCCAGCAACAAAATACAAATATAAACTATAAGGCACTAAAAATAACTGCATGCATGTGCAGTTGGGGCAAATTATGGACAAAAAGACACAAAAAGACCAAAAAGACCAACTGCCACTTCTGAAGAGCCAGGAGCAAAGGCAGGGGGTCGGGAGCAAAAGCAGAGTACTGTGCATGCCCCCTGCACACAACACCACCAAAGGGGTGGGCAATCCACCAAAGCCCCCCCTCCGGCTGGACCCCTGGACACACCCCTACCCTCACCCCATGGAAGGAACCAGCTCATCAGGCCCGCCTTTGGAGAGCAAGCGGGCAAGGGGACCTGTTGCTTGTTCTCAGTAAGGGGCCCCAATAAAGTCTTGCGTGAATTTCTTGTCTGGCCTCTGATCAATTTCTAGCGATTAAAGATGCCAAGAACCCTGGTTGGTAACCCTATCAGGCCTCTTAAAGGGTTGCCCAGTTTTAAAATGCTGATTCTGTCGGGATGGGCTGTGCTTTTCCATTCACAAAGCACAGCAATTTAACAGCTGTTTTATTCTGGGAGATCAAAGACTGGGCTGCCTCCTTTCAACCCTGCACACCCTCAAAACACAGCAGTTGGAGAGACTCTGTTAGAACCTATTCGGATCCTGTCGCCCTGCTCAAAAGCCCTATTCAGGCTCCCCTCTTACTCAGAGTAAAGGCCTCGATCCCCCCATGACCTGAAAGACCCTCCCGATCTGCACCTCCAACCAGCACCTGTCTCCTGCCTCATCTTATGACTCTCCCAGGCTCACTGCCCCCAGGGACACACGGGCCACCTCTTTACTTCTCCAACAGCCCAAACCCACCAGCCCCAGCCAGGACTTTGAACCTCCTCCTCCCTGGGGCCTGCTGTGCTCTTCCCACAGTTACGTGCCCCCCACCCCCTCCTGCAAAGGTGACTCCAATACCCTCTTCTCAAGGGTCGTCCTAGCTAACACTGCAACCTCCCTCTCCTGTACGCACAACCTCTAACCCCATTCTCTGCCTTATCTTTTCTCTTTACCACTTTTCAGCATCTAAACTAGTTGCATGACTCCTAACTTTTCCAGTCTCTGTCTCCCGACTAAAGTGTAAGGTCCATAAGGGCAGGGATTTTTCTCTAAGTTTTGTTCACTGTTCAGTGTTGAGGACAGTGCCTAGGAGACTCTCGATATAAATTTGCTGAATGAATGAATGAAATAAAATGCTCAATCCACAAGCACTGTGCCAGACACTATACTCAGGTATAGTGTCCTGGGGAAGGTCCTGGGGAAGATGGACCTAAACAATTCATATACTGCTCTACGTTTTAATTTATTTTTTCTAAATAACAGATCTACTCCTCAGTCTTCAGACTTAAAGTAACTGGCAAGTTTTAGCTTCTAAACACCCATGGCTTAATCATAATTTAAAAGGCCAATATTAACTCTGCTGGTGCCTTTTGTATGTGTATCATCCTGTTCTTTTTGCACGGTTTCTAAAGAAACAAATGGAATATATAGTCCAAGGTGTTAATTACATGAGCTTATTAAAAACAAACTCCCAAGACGTGTCAGTTCTAACACTTCGCACTTTTATGTTTATGTAGTTTATTAGTTTTATAAATGTGAGAAAGTCAAACATAGGGAGCGTAAGATTGCAAAACAGCCAGTACCAAAGGAAAATTCTTTCACTTACACAGACAGGCCTTTTAAAGAACTGGCTCCAGTGCGCAAATTTGAAAATGATTAAAGGACATGGCAGTGGAAGCAGGTTTTTACATGACAGTGTTTCTGAATTCGTGGTAGGGTGATGTTCTGCTTCCTTATGTAATATGCAATTTAAACAATTTCACGTAATCAGAAGAGAAGTATTCATAGTATTCCATACTGTGAAAATGAGTGAGGACTGTTTCAAGACATTCTGTATATCCAGATTATAAATGATCTAGCTTAATAATGCCAAATCATTTTTTTATATTAGATTTAGAGAGAAAGTTCTGTGAACAACTGCTACTGAGGAAAATTAGCTCTGTTAATGAATATACCAGAACAAGACCTTCTGACCCGCAAGGGCGAACTAGGCCATAAATGCAGGAAATAAAGATTCTCAAAAGGCCATTAAAATTAACTCTTCCCCAACTGCAGCTACTTCACCACCCTCCTGCAAACCTGGTGTGTGAAAGGCTTCCCGCCCCTATTACTCTCTTTCCTTACTTTGCCAGCACTGTGAACCCATAGGGCCTCCTGGCTCCATGCCCAGACTGAGGTCAGATGTTGTCCCCACCTCCCTATAGACAAGTGTGGCCACAGAGGCTTGACATGAGTCATAGGTGACAACGCAGAAAAGTCAATTTGAGTTTCCACAGAAATAATTCAGAAAACATCTAAAAAGGTATTAGTCAATTAATTTCAACCTCATTTCATTTTTTCCTAAAGATTAGCCCAGTGACTTTAGCCTCTTCTCTCCCATTCCCCCCTTCCGTGGCAACAAAACCACTAAAAGGTACAAAACATGGAAGAACATTAGCCATTCCCGAAAACTATAGTTCCATGAGGCTGGTACTCAGACAGCAACATTCAAAGAGATAGCCAACGGAAAGATACCCAGCTTGAGGCACTTGGCAATATACTTCACCAGTTTTTTTTTTTCATTATATAATTTTATTTATTACACAAATATATTTCAGTCCTCATTTGAGACTACCGTATTAGGTTGGAACACATTTTTGAAAAGGCAAGAGACCCTAAATAACACCAAACCAGAGAGAGAATTTAATAGGAGAACACCAAGATGGCACTGTTCAAAGACAAGGAAAGGAAAAGTCTGAGATGGAAACATCTCATCCCACTACACTCAAATAGCAGAACTCAAGGATTAGTGGCTGGGACTAGTATTTCAAAACTTTCCAGGAATTCCCTGGTGGTCCAGTGGTTAGGACTCCACGCTTCCACTGCAGGGTGCGCGGGTTCCTGCAAGCCATGAGGCGCAGCGAAAAAACAAAACAAAACACAGCTTTCCACAGACTACTTCTGTGTGAATTTTTTCCCGAGGCCAAATCTTGCCAACTATCTTTCAATAGCCAATGATAGCTAATCACCTACCAGTTTCTTAAAGTTGCACTGGATTTTATCCATATTCCACAATTTGTTTTTTAATAAAAGATGTCCGGGGAATTCCCTGGTGGTCCAGTGATTAGGACTTGGCACTTGCACTGCTGGGGGCATGGGTTCGACCCGTGGTCGGGGAACTAGGTCTTCTCAAATTGCCATTGGTGGGCTTCCCTGGTGGCACAGTGGTTGAGATTCCGCCTGCCGATGCAGGGGACACGGGTTCGTGCCCCGGTCCAGGAAGATCCCACATGCCGCGGAGCAGCTGGGCCCGTGAGCCATGGCCGCTGAGCCTGCGCATCCGGAGCCTGTGCTCCGCAACGGGAGAGGCCACAGCAGTGAGAGGCCTGCGTACCGCAAAAAAAAAAAAAAAAAAAAAAAAAAAAAATGCCACTGGTGCTCACAATATTATAGGATATCATGACCAACTCTGGATTATCTAGCTTCAAAATTTTTACTGCATCATAAAGACATTGCCTTTGTCCAGGTAGAAACAGTTTCAGTGTGTGAAGCAGGTATAGCTATAAACAAAAAGCAATGTGTAGAAAGCCAAGAGACCCATGATAAAGTCCAGCTTCCAAAATGGCCGATTCCTCTTCCATGGCAGGGGGATATACCTAAAGGCAGGTCCCTCCTATGCTCTTTGTTCCCTTAACGTTTATGCAGTCACTCTACCTTGCATGGGGTTATTCCTAGTTCATTCACATCTGCACATTCAAGTACTCTCTCCAATACATATTAGCTCTGCTGGGCCAATGCATGCGTCTTCTTGCAAGGCAATGCATCTATAAACCTTTGCAGTGCCTGCCACAAGGTAGCACAGGTAGGTGTTTAACAAAAGCGCAACAAATGAATGAATCCTTATCCTGGGGAATATGGTACAGCATACAGCTTCAGACATCATCATATGGACGGCTTTAAAATGATTTGCTTTTGTTCCATTTGATTAAGTTTGTAGAATAAACTGGTAATAGAATGGGGGCGGGGTATGAGTGCATGCACGTGCATGCGTGTGTGTGTGTTGGGGAGGTTGAAAGATGAGAGGTAGGGGACAGTTTAAGTTTATTGAGTGTATAAATACCTATATATATAGATAGATGGATAGGATACATATACCTATATTATATCTCAGGTATTCTTGCAAGTTATTTAACTTAAAACATACAAGACAATATAGGTTTCGCTAACTGCACCATACCAATGAGAACAGATACTCAGGGAGGTAACAAATGTGTCCACTGTCACATAGCTCATGAAGAGCAGACCCAGACTTCAAACCCACCCCTGTCTACTCCCAAAACGTGACTTCACCATCCCAGTAGTATGGACTTAGAGCAGATGGGCATATAACAAACCTTAGCTAACCTTACTGCTTATTTAAATTATAAAGCCATCTATTAAGGCCTTCCACAGAAGGTACACCTCCATTCTATTTTTAAATAAAAGTGAGGGTTAGTTAATGCACAAGTGTACAGCTGAATCATTCATTCAACCACAAATGAGGAAACATATGCCTGGGTGCTTGGCCAGGCCAAACAAATTGGCACATCATCCAATCCATCGTTTCTTCCTGAGGCCGGGATCACAGCTCATCCAGCAGCCCTTGAGGGACCGGCTCGTGGCCCGGTGGGAAAAGCTGAGGCTCGGAAATGCTGACACAGCTGCTCTGGAGGCCTCTGGGGGGTGCCCCCTCCCGAGCTCTTTACCCCAGTACTGCGTGCAGGAGCATGACATGGCAAACAGGCACTGGGTGCCAGGGGGCAGAAACTCAGCGTCTCCCCACCAATTTCCCCCTCCCCAGTCTGGGCAGGAGAACTGGCCTTGAAACTTACAGGCTGGAAAGGGTGGTTCCAGATACAGATCTAGGCTTGACCTCAGAGCAGTGCCCGGAGGGCAGAGGGGGCTGTGTGTCATCACATCCTGGTCACCCCGGCCTGCCCTCCACCAGGACAGCTTCCTGAGGAAATCCTGATGGCTACAGAGAAATGGGTGGCCCAGCCCAAGTATGTACACAGGAGCAGCATGTTTTGTTCTCTGTCCCTGCACACCCAAATGAGGTCCCGGTTCCACAGCTTCTTTGGCAGCAGCAGGGCTGAGCAATGGCTTGGATGACTAGCATTTATTAATACAAGTCAAGAATGTGCATGGCTTCACTCAACGGGGGACTGCTTAAGACGGAGGCGGTCTCTCCTAAGCTTTTAGCTTAAGAAAGAATAATCACAATAAATAACAAAAAGACGTGCAGTCTTAGGCATGTTCCCTAACCAAAGGTCAAAATGCTTTCCAGCCTGGAACTACTCTACTCAGGTTCATACCCTCCTGGATAGAGATCAAATTCCATAGTCAGGACCAAGCTCCCGGTAACTCCCCTGAACTTATCAAGGTGCCTGGCACGTGGCAGACACTCAGTAAAGTTGACTGAATGAAGAGTTTTCTCTGTGAAGTGAGAAAATCCCTCCCAGTTGGCTATACACTGGCGCATAAGAGTATATATGCACACCAAGAGTACTGCATTAAAAATTGGAAATAAAACAACTGAGTAGAAAGGATGCTGTCCTACCCCATACTCAGCCCCTTGGCTCACATCAGCCCCATCCACCGTATCTCGTGTTTGTGCTCGTCCTTAGGAATTCTCCTTGGGAACAGGAGAGTCTCATGGCCAGTGGGGGCCCAACCTCTTCTCAAGATGAAACGGTACCTGGCTTCTGGTAACTCAAAATGTTAAACATAGGACTGATATATATTTTCTCCTACGGTGTCTTAATAATTATGGAATTTTTGTTCATTATACTCCGGTGTAGAACTGTCTCCCTTTCTCCACCCTGCCCATCTTTCCTGTCTGCCCATCTGACCAGGCACAGACACACAAAAAGAAGGGTGCTGCCAGATCCTGATGCTGCCAGACTGAATGGCAAGCCAGCACCTGGCCATCACAGACATCTCCAGTGTAGCAGTGGCTCATAACTCCTTTTAGGAAAGAGATTGATGTATGCACCAGAGTGCAGTGGAAACCAATATGGGCTGTGAAGCCAGAATTCTTGGGTTTATTCGGGCTACACAATAAAGTTACACAGCTACACAGTTACACAGCTCTGTGTGACCCTGGACAAGTACTTAACCTCGCTCAACCCCATCTGTAAAATGGGGTGATAATGAGAGCACCTACATCTCATTTCAACTCACTGGACTGTGCAAAGTTTAAAAGAAATAACCCCCCAACAGCATTTAGCACAGTGCCTGTCACGTAATAAGCACTCAATAAATCTTAGCTAGTATTACAAGTACTAAAAATCGAGAATTAATTGTGTAAACAAAGCCCTAGGGTGCACCTATCTGTAAAATATTATATTTTTAGAAACAGTAACACAGAGGTATTTGAGATTTCTTTTGAGCCATTTAATTAAGTCTGGCAATTATTCCCCTACTGAGCTTTTTGAACACAAAGTTTCATGTAAGTATTATTTGGAATCCGATTTTTAAGTACCAGAGACTGCACGTGTGATTTTGTAGTTTATACCAACTAGAGATATCAGCCCAGGAACAAAGCTCATCCCCTTGTCATCAACACTCATTTGGACAGTGGGATCTGCCTCGTCCATGTGTGGATTCTACCACCACCACAGGGTCCGACGTGGGCGCCTGGTTTTCTCAAGCAGCTGAGAACAGTCCTGTGGGCACACGTGGGTCACTGAGCACTGGGAACTCCAGCCGTATGATATCCTACAATAGTGACTGTGCAGCTTTTCGTCACTGTGCTTCCTGAGAGGAGCAATGAGGTCAACGTGAAAATATGTCGGCATGGTAAGGGGTAGAGGGAACACTGAAGGTCTTTTCTTTTATTTATTTATTTATTTATTTATTTTTTGCGGTACGCGGGCCTCTCTCTGTTGTGGCCTCTCCCGCTGCGGAGCACAGGCTCCAGACGCGCAGGCTCAGTGGCCATGGCTCACGGGCCCAGCCGCTCTGCGGCATGTGGGATCTTCCCAGACCGGGGCACGAACCCGTGTCCCCTGCATCGGTAGGCGGACTCTCAACCACTGCGCCACCAGGGAGGCCCTGAAGGTCTTTTCTTAATCGATCAAATTAAAAATTAGAAATTGGGAAATTTCAAGAAAACTGAGCAGACTGATTTGGGCCATAAGTTTAAAAAGTTAGCTGAGGGGATGTCTGTGGTGGCGCAGTGGTTAAGAATCCACCTGCCAACGCAGGCGACACGGGTTCAAGCCCTGGTCCCAGAAGATCCCACATGCCGTGGAGTGACTAAGCCCGTGCGCCACAACTACCGAGCCTGCGCTCTAGAGCCCGCGAGCCACAGCTACTGAGCCCACGTGCCACAACTACTGAGCCTGTGCTCTAGAGCCCGTGAGCTACAACTACTGAGCCCGTGAGCCACAACTACTGAAGCCTGCGCGCCTAGAGCCCGTGCTCCGCGACAAGAGAAGCCACCGCAATGAGAAGCCCGCGCACCGCAACGAAGAGTAGCCCCCGCTCACCATAACTAGAGAAAGCGTGCGCACAGCAACAAAGACCCGACGCAGCCAAAAATAAATAAACTAAAAAATAAATTTTAAAATGCTGTGAATTCAGAACACAATGATAAAAAATAAAAGTTAGCTGAAGAGTGTACCCACACGAAGGCCACTCATCTTCTTTAGCTCCCCTACCACATACCCCCCCATCCCTTTCACCTGGGAGCCTCAGGCATGATGCCAGCCTCCCCACTTCTCTCATCCGCCCCGCCCCCTGCCGCCGAGGATCAGCAGCCAAGGCCCATCATTTCTCCCAAACACACCTCTCAAATCCATTCCCTCCACGACCTTAGCTCCCTTCCTGTCACCCTAGCCCTTGCTGGATCAAGGCTGCATCACTGTCACGGTGATGGCTGAGTCCAGCACCTCTGCTCTGCGGTACAGGCCACACTGCCTTCTAGGGGAAGTGAGGATTCTGGTCTACTCAAGAGGACATGGGCACATGATCCAGACTGCCCAACTGGGTGCCCTTCTGGCCCTAATTAAATTTCCCAAATGGACTTTCTCACGGGAGAGAGCATGTCATGGTAGTCCAGTCTGCTGGTTAGCTTTACACTCTCCCTGTAAATCAGTTTAATGGCACTGGGTTTGTCTTGATTTCCCATCCCCACCCTCACAACCCCAAACAATCTCCTTAGATGATCAGACAAAGCACCTAAGTGTCATCCTCAGTTCTCTGTCCCCCTAACAACCAGCCCAAATTCAGAGGCTCTCCCTCTAAGACCTATTCCACATCTGTCTACTTCTCTCCAACCCCAGCTCTACAGCCTGGTCCAAGCCACTGCCACCTCATTATGATCCGTTTTCCACAACACTCCCAGTGGTCTTTTAAAAACATAAGTTCATTTAAATGCTCCAATGGCTTCCAACGATGCTTAAAATAAAACCTGGACCATGACTGGTGTATTCTGGTGTATTCTCTTTGACCCACTCAGATCTCCAGCGGTCACTAAGCCATAACCTTATATGGGCCTTGTCTACCTTCCTAAAGTTCACCAAGTTCATTCTCATCTTGGGACCTTTGCAGCTGATGTTCTCTCTGCCTCTCCCCTACGATACTCCTTTCCAGCTCCTTCCTTGACCACCCTATTTAAATCTAGCCCCTCGGTCAACTGGATTACTTATTCCATCTTCAAAGAGCTGAGAGTTTTATAGAGAAGAGACTGCAGAAAAATAAATTATATAACATGTGTTTATATCCTGCCTCGTTTCACACTGAATTTGAGGTGGCAATTGAAAATAAGTGATGAATACTTACACAAATAAGGAAAGAGCCGTCCTTGGCCCAAACCTACATACCGGTCACGCTTTTACACAGGGTCCAGACATTTTAAGTCAGACACTTAGAGGCCTGCCATCCCCTCCCCAAGTCCGGACAAAACCTCCAAGTAAATGAAATTCTTCTTGTGGCTTCTGAAGCTTTGTTCCTCCCAAGTATCCAATACTTTCTCGTGCTTACACCTTATCACTAACTTCCGGGGCACAGCCTCTTCATTCTGGTAAACATCCCCTCCTCAAAAATTATCTTGGGACTTCCCTGGCGGTCCAGCAGTTGAGACTGAATGCTTCCACTGCAGGGGGCGCAGGTTTGATCCCTGGTTGGGGAACTAAGATCCCACAAAAGATTGAAAAACAAAAATTATCTCTTTCTAGCCCCATCTCTTCTTCCACTGAAGCTCCCTTTAACAGAGCCACGTCAGCGAGGGGCAGCAAGACGGAGAAGGTGCTTAAGGAAAGTGAGGATACAGCGTTTGAATTCCTAATGAGAAGTGCAGGCATGGGGTGGGGGTGGGGGGCGACATCTACACTGTGACCACCCTCCTCAGCATCTTGGTAGGGAACGCCTGGGCCCCCCCCAGCAGGTCTCAGTAAAAAATTAAAAAAAGTAGTCAGAGGTCCATCCAACAAATAAAGTGGCTAATAAACCTCCTAAAGACTGTAAATGTCAAATGAGTGATACAAATAGTGGGTGCTAACACATATTCAGAGAAGAAAAATACCATTTTTGCCACATCATGAGATCTACTATAAAAAAACAGTCGAGAATTGTAAATTATATAACAGTGAAGCATGACAGGAATTTGCCTGGTCAAAGGGGACACGGTAAGATACTTGGAGAAGAGAGTTTTGTAAATCGTAGCATGTGCTGTCTTTTATAATACAAGTATCCCTCGCTTTTCAAAAGTTCGCTTTACACCACTTCACGTTTACGAAAGACCTGCATTAGGCCCTGTTCTTGCTAAACGAAGGAAGCCCAAAGAGGATTTCCATTTTTATGAAAAAGGCGAAAAGGGTCATTTGAGATCAGTGTATGTTTTGCAGCGCACACCTCCTTCCCCGGGAACCACACTCATTCTCTCAGCCTCAAGACTCCATAGCTTTGAACTGGGTCTGATCATCTGTGCTTTACCTCGATTTACAGTTGACCCTTGAACAACACACAACTGAACTGCATACATCCACTTACATGTGGATTCTTTTCAATTAATATAGTACCTGTATTTTTACTTTACAGATCTTTAAATTAACTAAGTGTAGGAAAAGTTTGTGTTCAACCAGAGATCACACTACATGGAATCCAAAGAACTAGGGTCTGAGTCCTGATTCTATCCCGTTTCAGCTTCCTGCCCTTGGGTGAGTCATTTATCAATTCTTTTGTTTTTGAGGCAGAGATAGCAGTATACAGATTTTCGTGAATTTTTGATGGGGGTGGGCAGGGGTCAGACTCACCTACCACCGTGTTGTCCAAAGGTCAACAGATGTACTTTGTGCATCTGTTAGCAAGACGTATCCTAAGGCAACTGCTTCTTCACTTTACGACATTTCAGCTTATGAAATCTCAGGAACACTCTACTTTTGGATGGGAGGGTGGGTGATGGTACCTGGGGTGGGAGATGGAGAGTTGGGGGGAGACCTCTACTGATATTGTATTGACTTCGTGTTTCATTGTTACCATTTTTCAGTGTTTGCTGCTGTCAAAACTCTTGGGAACACTGCTATCACTCTATCCCTGTGTCAGCAAGCCTGTCAATCACAGACAGAGCCACCAGCCAGAAGTGACCCTCACCTTGACCAGGCACCAACAGAAATCTTTCTTTCGGCCTTGAGTCATTTCTTGCCCCAACGACAGCAATTTCTGTTTTTATATTCTTCTTGAATATTGAATCACAAACTCTAAATGTGCTCAGGGTAGCCAACTTTTGCATTTTTAACTCCCACATTACATTAGTGAGGTGTCTTATACCCTTTTTTACCCACTGCTGAGCTTGATTCCAAATTGCTGATTCTTCTGTCACTCCTTTAAGGGACTACACTCTGGTCCATGCGCTCACTCCATTGACTTCCCGAGGGCCCTTGGTGAGTATGTTTCCAAAGGAAGGTGTGGCAGCTAGGGGCCATCTCTGAAAACTTCAGGCGTCCTCTTCCTTTGGGACCATGAATCATCTTCCTCCTCAGTCTCAACTTTAAAATTTTCCTTTCCCTCTGCAAATCAGAAGTTTCTTAATAGGATGTCTGCTGGGATGTGTAATAGTCTCCAAAGGGAAGTGATGAAGGTTTTGGCTTGAATCATTGAACTAGAGTTGGAAAAGTAATCTATGGTAATGGGCCATAGGGAGCAGTCCATTACCAGCAGGATGGGCTACAGATGATGTCGGAAATTGAATTTTCTTAACTCTTCATTTTTATTGTACTTTACAAAAACGGTTCTCTGAAAGCATTTGTTCTGAACGAATGGTAGGGATTCAAATTAATTTGTTCAGGGGTCTGAACGTTTTAGGATGAATATCCCATAAGATTTTAATTAAAATGTCCAGTAAAGAATCCACAGAGAATAACATAAAACACACTACAAATTATTTCCATTTTCTCCATACTCTCTCTTACTTTCATTCCTAACCCTCAGCAATCCCGCAAGGAGTGGTTTCTGCCTCCTCAAATCTTCCATAAGAGCTAAGATACCTGTGGCATTCTACACAGTCTCAAAGACCAGGGGAAAAAATGGTACCAGGAGAAGCCTCAAGCAGAGGTTAATGTTTTCATCTAGAAACCCCCTTTCCTAATACAGTCCTTATGGAATACCACGATTCATCTCCCTCTTACTGGATTTGAAGGACTGAGGGCAGAAGATTCAAAGGGTGGCCCAAGGGTGAAAGAGTACAGCCTGACATTTACAGGCATCACCACCAACATTCCTTGGGGGCCATGTAGCCCCACCCCCAAAGCCCTTTGCCAGATTCTCTGACCCTCCTCCCACCCCCAGCTTATTTGCCCCACCCTAGAAATCAGTTCAAGAAATCTAGCAGCAATGGGACATCTGTTTGGTCTCCGCACGCTCTCCCAACTTCTCTTCTGGGTAGTGGTTGAGATGGGGGTGGGGGCAGCAACGAGGAAGTGCTGTCCTCTTCGGAGGACTAGTTCAATTCTATCACTTCACAACAAAGATGTAAGGCACTGTTAAGTCTCCATTTCCTTATCACCCCTGCCCATCCTCCCCTCACTTGCATCTCTTTCTCTCTCTCTCTCTCTCTCTATCGATAGATATAATACAGAGAGAGAGAAACAGTAATAATAATGGTGAGCAGAAGAGGGAAAAGCTGTGGGCACTTGCCTGAGGGTTTATTTGGGTGAGAAGATGGGATACAATGCAATTTCCCGAGTCCACTTCATTCCTCAGCTCATCAGATGAGAAATGCTGGACCATCACGAAGGAAACACTTCCCTCTACCTCTGTCCCTCTTGTTACCCCCTAGCACTTGGGAGAGGAATAGAGGAGTCCGTCTTCCTCATGCCTGGCGGAACCACCCAAAGCCAGGAAGCGTTTGTTGCACAGGTGTCTGTGCTGCCCTGGTCAGGTTCTTTCTGAGGCTCACTGTTTACCTATCTTGTCAATTTTCCTTCTCCTCCTGGTCAAGGTATTGGTCCGTGCAAAGTACTAAAACTTTCCTGGAAAAAGTTCTGCTTTCTTTATACCTTACTCCTTTTCCCAACAGCTGCTCCCCTGCAGAAAGAAGATAGCAAAGCGTCCATCTATATCGGTTTTCTAGGACAGCTGTATTCCAAAGTACCAAAAACTGGGGTGACTTGAAACAGAAATGCCTTGTCTCACAGTTCTAGAGGCTAGAAGTCCAAAATCAAGGTTTCAGCAGGGCCATGCTTCCTCTGCAACCTGTAGGGGAATCCTTCCGTGCCTCTTCCTAGCTTGTGGTGGTTTGCCAGCAATCTTTGGCATTCCATGGCTTAACAGATGCATCACTCTAATCCTCCATTTTCATATAGTTCTCTCTGTCTATATGTGTCTTCACATCATCTTCCTTCTGTGTCTGCCTGTGTCTGTGTCCAAATTTCCACTCTGGATTAGGGGCCACTCTAACAACCTCATCTTAACTTGATTACATCTACAAAGATCCTATTTCCAAATAGGGCTGCACTCTGAGATTAAGACTGAGGGTTAAGACTTTAAGGGACTTCCCTGGTGGCACAGTGGATAAGACTCCAAGCTCCCAATGCAGGGGGCCCAGGTTCGATCCCTGGTCAGGGAACTAGATCCCACATGTATGCCACAACTAAGAGTTCACATGCCACAACTGGGGAGCCCAGGTACAGCAACTACGGAGCCGGCGAGCCACAACCAAGGAGCCCGCCTGCAACAACTAAGACCCAGTGCAAACTAATTAATTAATTAGTTAATTTTTAAAAAAGGCTTTGACACATCCTCTTTGGGGGGCTACAGTTCAACCCATACCACTACCTCACAGGGTTATAGGGACAATGAAATGAGACAATGCATGGAAAGAGCTTAGTACAGTGTTTAGCACATAGTATATGATCAGTCAATATCAGCTGCCAACAATACTATTTTTATTATTACTCTTCTCTTTCTGCCCCATAGCGTCTTTGCTAAAATGGCTTTATAAACAAGTCTTGATGGCAGTCACATTTCAAAGAATATTGCAACTACTGCACAAAAATATAACCTCCAAATTCCTTGAGAAAAAAAATAACTACAATGGGTGACTGGGTAGCAAACCGTAGAATGTTCCTTGTTCTATCCACCGAGTTCTGAAGCTTCAAGGAAGCGTGGAATGTAGAGCTGCAAAGGAATCAATAAAGAAGTCCTCCAAAGAATCCGCTGACAACTGAATTTCTAAGTTCCTTTAGTTTGCAGAAAAAAAATTCTGATTCTATCCTGCACACTCTCCCTACATTGCCACAAAGAATATATGCTTATATTTTTTAAATAAAAGTCCCATCAAGGACAATAGATACACAAAGCGTTAGAAAACCATAAGCCAAAGAACCAATTAGTTGACTGCTAATGGTCTAAGAAGTAGTGACTTAAAAATTAAGAAAAAAAGGTGATCGCCTTTAGTTTTAACAGATACTTCAGAATGTTGGCTCTATCCCTAGTGGTACAGCTGCGACTATCGTCACATCCAAGGCTCTGCAGCAACACCAGCGTGCTTTTCTCTGCACTAATAAAACTTGTTTTGATTTAGATCTTCAGGGGACACCAGAGTAGTGTGTCACTCCCCCCAGCCCTCATTCATTGTGTTAAGTCATTTTTCTACCAAAACAACCTTTGGAGCTTCATCAGTCCCTGCTGCCAACTACACTGCATAATTCAGTACTTATTTATCTTGACCTAACTAGCAAATTCAGGAATTTAAACCAGTCTTGCTTTGGCTTGTTCACTTGGTCTTTGGCTGATCCTTTGAAACCATCTGTAACCTAGCGCCCTTGAGCAACTCTTGTCCCAGATTTTCTTCTTTATATGTAAGGACTTGAAACAGAACACCCTTAAACTTGTCTGCAAGTAAGTCCACAGGTATACAAATGAAAGGTTTGCGTGTCTTTTTAAAAGTCTTGATTTAAAAAAAAAAATGTAAACCTAGTGTCATAAAACCAAACTCTTGAAGCTTGCAAAACTTTTTGGCTGACAATAGTAGAGTCTGCTTTTCCCAGCGTTGTGAAAGTGGGCCTTCCTGTTTTCCACAGTAGAAGAACTGGAAGTCATGAGAACAAAAGTCTGGCTTTTCTAGAATTTGTGGCAAGCTGGTAACAATGAGACACCAAACGTTTGTGCTTCTCTCTGCCTCCTTGGAAGAGGTGAGCCTGCAAAGTCTTGAGTGTTTGCCACACTGACCCACCCTATAGCATCCAAGACCCCAGGGACCAGGCAGCTTGGGTAGAAAATGGGAAAATCCAGACTAGGGATCACTTTCTGGCTTCACCCCCAAACTCTGCTCAAAAAATAGCAGAGCCCACATCCAGCTGGGTCTGGGTCTACTTTGGAGGAGCATTTGAAAATACTGGCAATGATATAACTTCAATGTTTCACCTCTATTTCACAGATAAAATAGATGAAAACTTAGAAGGCTAGAATTTACAGAAGCCAGAATCAACCAGAGATTGTTGAATTACGGGTAATGAAATATGGGCAATGAAATGTCAGTGTGTTTGACAAGGAAACCAGGAACCCTAGATTACTCACCAGGCTAGAGAACTGTGGCTGCCAACAAGGCTGGGTTTCTGGTAGCTATAAGGGCATTAAACCAGTTGATGCATGTAAAGGACGCACCATGAAATGTAAGGAATTATATGCCAATGTAAGTATTATCATCTAATCTCTAGAGCAGAACTTCTTGAGAGTAAGGGATGTGACCTGCTGAAAATCTCTCGATGTCTAAGGAGTGTATTAGTTGTACCTGCCTCCCCTCCGGTTTCTATGGAAACTCTTCCACCATGGAAGATACCCCGCTTTCTAAAGACACAAGCTCTGGAATGTGCAGTCTTTCAGTAATGTGACAAGCAGAAGAGTGCTTTGATATAGAATGTGGAGGTTACCAGCTGACAGTCTGGTCTGTTGAAACAGTACATAGTTCTCTGCTAGTGCTAAAGTTACATCACGTGGATTTCAGTGTATCTTTCATGTACCTTTTATGAATCATTTGACACCTCTTTACTTTAATGCTCATCGCATAGCCTCAGTTTCATAATATCCTAATCAGGGCAAATCACTACCATGCACCAGTGTTATGAGGGGCCTTTCATTAAGTCACCACCTGGGCACCACATGTTACATAACTAGAAGCAAAATGCTGCAGAGGCATTAATGACCTTTCCCCAGTAGGCTATGTCCTAAGCCTACACTTTTGTGGAACGTTTTCAATAAAACTGTATTTCATGATAAAATATGCTCTAAAAATGAAATGTCTTATCTCTCCAGCATCCAATGTTCGTCTTTACAGACTTTCCCAAAGTTTCAAATTCCTTCATGTTTTCTATAGATGCATAGTGAAGTTACCCCCAAATTAAAATGTATATAAGTGGCATACTGCATAATAATAATAAATAATAATAATAATCTTTCTCAAACCACAAGCAATCCCATTTTCTATCACGTTCACACTGACATGTGTTTGCAGGTTGCTCTGGGCTCTGGTGGGGACACTACCGTATGACGCTTTTATAACTTCTTGATTGGAGACGGAAGATTTCTAATTAAGATGCAAAAATACAGAATGAATGTTTAGCAACCCTGACAAAAACATCAGTTAATTCAATAAAACCCTGGGAAAATATTTCACAAAAGAGTTCAAGATAATGAAAGTAGATTTAGCACATCTACATGAGCCCAGCATTCAAAAAATAAAATCATTAGTTAAGTGGATACTTTCAATATTTTACATGTTTCTAAGAAGTCAACTATTAAAAAGATCTCATATTATTGCACTACTTAGTCACAAGAGAACTGAAAATAGCAATCTGGACACCATTTAAACAGAAAATATGTTTTCATTACAAATACCTTCTTGCCTCCAGAAAACCCTGCCTATTCACAAGTTTCATACATTTTCTCTCTTGAGTATACAGGTCATTTTTTTTTTTTTTTTTTCCGTACGCGGGCCTCTCACTGTTGTGGCCTCTCCCGTTGCGGAGCACGGGCTCCGGATGCGCAGGCTCAGCGGCCATGGCTCACGGGCCCAGCCGCTCCACGGCATATGGGATCCTCCCAGACCGGGGCACGAACCCGTATCCCCTGCATCGGCAGGCGGACTCTCAACCACTGCGCCACCAGGGAGGCCCCCTACAGGTCATTTTTAACACCTGTTTCCTAACATGAAACCTGAAGGTTAATACTTTGAAGCGATTTATGCATTTGTTTTTAAATTGTGTATTCTAAAAAGGACATGTGACATACATTAAATCAATAGTTAATATCAATCCTAAATTGAACATGTGGAATCAGATCATCACTCCATCTGAAGACGAGAATGAAAGGAAATTAATTCATATTCCAACCAAAGCAGATTTAACCGTTAATAGCTAATAATAACGAACATTTATGATCTGCTTACCATATGCTATGCACAGTTCTAGTCATTTAATTAATCTTACCAGACCCAATGATGTGAGTGGCTATCATCCTCATTTTACTGATGAGGAAACCAAGACATAGAAGGGTTAAGGAACTCACCCAGGTCACAGGTCCACTAAATGCTGAAGCCAGGACTTGAAGCCACTCTGAACTGCTTCCTTTGCTCTTAACTCCCTCACAAAATAACCTTTCAGTTTTCTAAGAGGTGTTTAATCAATTTTTTTGTTTTTAAATGTTCTCATTCTGTTACCCTTCTCTTGATTAAAACAACAAAAAATTCAATTATTATTTTCTTATTAAGACTTCATTTTTTTAGCAGCTTAAGACTGACAGCAAAGTTGAAGGGAAGGTACAGAGATTTTCAATATATCTCCTACCCTCAAACAGGCATAGCCTCCCTCATTATCAATATCCCCCACTGTCACATTGTGACTTACAGGAGACAGATACTTGGTCTTCTTCCCAGCCCTGGTACAGAGGTCCCAACCCTTGGAATTTGGAGTGACAGGAGCATCTTTTGTCACTAATTAGGAATCCCTTCAGAGCACATCTGAGTTTATGCCAATGAGACACCTAGGCTGGGGCTCCTAGATAGCCTCAGGATGGAGTTGGTCACCAGCAAGACCAAGTAATTAGAGGGTAAGAACTTTCAGTCTCACCCCACCCTTACCCCCCAATCTCCTTGAAGGGAAGAGGGGCTGGAGACTGAGTTCAGTTACCAAAGGCCAATGATGTAATCAAGCATGCCTACATAATGAAGCCTCCATACAAACCTAAAAGGACAGAGTTTAGAGAGCTTCTGGATTGGTGACCACGTGAAGATTCAGGGAGAGTGGTGCCCCAGAGAGGATGGAAGCTCCTCAGCCCTTCCCACCTACCTTACCCTAAGCAACTCTTCCATCTGGCTGTTCCTGAGTTATATCCCTTCATAACAAACCAGTCATCTAGTAAGTAAACTGGTTAATCTAACAAGCAAATTGGTTTCCTGAGTTCTGTGAGCGGATCTAGCAAATTAATGGAACACCAGGGGGGATGCAGGAACCTCCAATTTATAGCCAGTCGTTCAGAAGCACAAATAACAATCTGGACTTGCGATTGGCAACTGAAATAGGGACAGTCTTTGGGACTGAGCCCCTAACCTGTGGGATCTGACACTAGTAGATAGTGTCAGACATGAATTAAATTTGTGGGAAACTCCGTCAGTGTCCGCTGAGAATTTGAGAATTGCTTGGTGGTGTTGAAATAAACCCATCATACTCATTAGAGTGGAACCTTTGTTACAGCTGATGAACATACAGTGTCACATCATAATCACCCCAAATGCAAAGTTTGCATTACGGTTCACTCTTGGTGTTGTACATCTATCTATCCATCATTAAAAAAAATCCTCTGTGCTCCACCTATTCACCCCTCCCTCCCTCCAACACCTATTTATCCCTCCCTCCCTCCAAACCCTGATCTTTTCACTGTATCCACAGTTTTGCCTTTTCCAAAACGTCATAGAGTCAGAATAAAAGACTTTTCAGGTGGGCTTCTTTCACTTAGTAATATACATTTAGGGTTCTTCCACATCTTTTCATGGCTTGATGGTCCATTTCTTTTTAGCACTAAATAATATTCCACAACACATGGGCTTCCCTGGTGGCGCAGTGGTTGAGAGTCCGCCTGCCGATGCAGGGGACACGGGTTTGTGCCCCGGTCTGGGAGGATCCCACATGCCGCGGAGCGGCTGGGCCCGTGAGCCATGGCCGCTGAGCCTGTGCGTCCGGAGCCTGTGCTCCGCAACGGGAGAGGCCACAACAGTGAGAGGCCCGCGTACCACAAAAAAAAAAAAAAAAAAAAAATCCACCACACTTTATTTATCCATTCATCTCCTGAAGGACCTCTTGGTTGCTTCCACGTTTTGGCAATTATGAATAAAGCTGCTATAAACAGCTGTGTTCAGGTTTTTGTGTAGACATAAGTTTTCACCTTCTGCGGGCAAATACCAAGAAGTGCAATTGCTGGACTGGACGGTAAAAATATGGCTTAGTTTTGTAAGAAAATGCCAAACTGTCTTCCAAAGTGGCTGTACCATTTTTCATTCTCACCAGCAATAAACAAGAGTTCCTGTTGCTCCACATCCTCTTCAGCATTTGGTGTTGTCAGTGTTCCAGATTTTGGCCATTGTTACAGGTGTGTAGGGGTATCTCATTGCTTTGTTTAAAAAAAATTTTTTTTAACCCTGTGCATATCCAAAACAAGGACATCTGTAAAATTGTTAATGGTTTATCTTTAAGTGTGGCCTTTAAAATCCTCTGAAAATGGATGTAAGCCTATAGCGAAGATACTTATTCTTAAACTAGAATATTCCTTTCTTCTTTATAACAAATAACTTAATATTGAAACACTCTATTTTTAAGAGTGCCCAAAAAAGCATAAAAACATTTTTTAGCTGTAGTGTGAAAAATGTATCGGTTGACAGCAAGTCTTAGGCAAAAGTACTCAAGTTCCCCAAATTAACTAGATTAATTAACTAAATTTTTAAAGTAACTAGGGCTCAGGATACATACTAAAATTTTTTTATTCTGCCCTTCAATGATACTTTTAGTTAAAATTACAATTATATGCATTTCTTTTTCTTTCCCTTGTAATTCCACTTTTAATTCTGCATGCCAGGACAGAAAATGAAGCCACAGCCACAACCAGGCACAGAGTAATGTGTAGACACACTGGACCTTCCTCACTCACTACTTGCTGTAAAACCAAACAAACAATGGATGAAGCAACAAAATAAACCATGAATCAAATCTACGTCACAGACACCAAGGAGAGCCGCAAAGTATCTCTATGGACACATGGAACAAAAGTCTACAGAGGAGTCATTATAAACTCAAACGTATTCACGTTTTTACCAATCAGCTTAGAAAGGTGAAAGACAATAGGAGATCTCTTCAGAAAAGAAAAAATTAGGGATCACAGAGAGGAAAAACTATCTTATTATCAAGCTTTTGTCTTCCAAGTCTCTAAGATACTCTAAGGCCTGGGTCTCCAATCTCCATGCCAGAGTCGTCTCTATTACAGGGCTTGACAAGCAAGAAAAAATTCAAACTAGGTTATCTCTATGAGGCATCTCAACTCATAAAGAATTAATGCTACCCAGTGAAACATCTTATGGAACAAAGGGTGGGACACTAGACAGCTGCCTAGGAGCAAAGCTAATGAGGAACAGACCTACAAATTCTCAGGTCTCATTACCAAATTAAATTAATAAATAAATGAGCATACCATCTGAGAAATGACAAATCCGGGTCATCATAAAAATACATTTTATCTCAAAATTAGTCGGAAGGTTTGGTTAATTCTTTTAGTCTTAGTCTATACTCACTGGTATTAAATGGTACAGTTAATTCTTAGTCTTAGCCTCTATCCATCTAAATTCATTATTTTGAGATCAATTTTATTTCTACCCTAAGAAAAGAATGTGTGTAAACCATGGGTAAGCACATCATATATCACAGTGGGATTATGATGGTTAAGTCTGAAGCACAAAGTACTCTTAAAAAGAATACATTAAGTAAACTGCTAGTTACAGGTTTTCCTCTTATGTCCTTTATAAAACTGAGCTACAGATATGCTTATGGATCAATATGCCCAACTGAATATTTCCCTCTATTTCACTGTTCTCTAGAATTAGCTTTTTTTTTTTTTAATTTTTGTCTGCAACGGGTCTTAGTTGTGGCATGTGGTATCTTTTCAGCGCGTGGGCTTAGTTGTCCGGCGCGGCATGTGGGATCTTAGTTCCTCAACCAAGGATCAAACCCACGTCCCCTGCATTGGAAGGAAGATTCTTAACCACTGCACCACCAGGGAAGTCTCTAAAATTAGCTTTTAAAAGATGGTATTAAACATCATTTAGCTATAGCATTGTGTGTATATTGTTATAAATAATAATTCCCCTCTTTAAGGAACCAAATCATTTACTCCAGTATAGAGAGGCAGGTAAGTAGATATGTGTACACATAGATGTGTCAAGATAGCTACTTCCTTAGAATGAAAAAAAAAATCACAACACTACAACATGCCTAAAAATCTCTTGCATTAACCCAGCCTACTCTTGAGCGTAAAAGAATTTATCAAAAGTAAATTACCATGAGCAGTCCTTGACTCCTTATAGAGTAAAATATGGGGACTAACAGAAGCCAGGTGATAGATAAACTGGTATGTTTCATAAACATTTAATCCAAGCTCTCATCTTCTCTTGCCTGGATCACTGAAGTAGTCTTCTTCCAAATTCATCACCAACTCATCACCCCCAAAAGTCACTTTTCTAAAAAGTGATCATGACACATGTCAGTTTAAAATTCTGCAATGGCTTCTCACTGAAGCCTACAGTATGATTGCAGCTACTTCAGCACTCAGGACCTGGCACCCACCTCAGTGCTCTCTGCTCTCCCATCTTTCTTTCCCTTGGCTCTGTCCAGAAGGCCCTTCCTCTCTCCTTTCCTCCTTATCCCTCACTGGGAAACACCTCTCAGGTAAAGCCTACTCACTGCCAGGGCTCAAACTGAAAGGCATTTCTGGGACTGGACTTCCTGCACCAGCACCACCGCCAACCCTCCCCACCTCTGTGCTCTTTGGGGCGATCTGCACACTACACCGCAGGACTGGGTATTTACGGGAGGGACAGTGGATGCTGTTTCTCCTACAGAACTACTGTCTTTCTGGAAGTCAGGGGCATGTGCGGCTAGTACTTAGCTCAATAGCTCAAGCAAAAAAGACTGACAGTCAATAGATGTCTCGATAGAGATGTGAAAGAATGAACTAGAAAACTGCAACTAGGAGTTAATTTCCAGGAAATAACACATGACCCAAATCCCAGCTCCTGTTTACTGTCTGGGTGATTCAGGACATGTACGTTTACCTCTCCACTGTAAAATGGGGACAATAATGCTCACGGGTCACAGTGAGAGGACCAATTAAGGTAAGTTTGGGAAGGGCCCCGCACAACACCAGGACTCAGCCCTTGTGAGCACTGCCTTCCCCTCCCCATGTTGCTGCATTCTATCATTGGAAGTTGAGAGTCAACGATGGTGAACAAGGATGCAGAACAAGCCAGGTGGAAGAGGGGAGCATTACAAGGTAGAGAGCGGCCAATGAAAGCAGGATGTGGGAAGACGGAGAGCATGAACAGTCGCTTTAATGCAGAGGCCTCTTTTTAGCCTTTTTTTTTTTTTTTTTTTTGGCTGCGCCTTAGGGCATGCGGTATCTTACTTCCCCGACGACCAAACCTGTGCCCCTTGCATTGTGAGCATAGCGTCTTAACCACTGGACAGCCAGGGAAGTCCCAGAGCCTCTTTTGACAGCAAATTAAGGACCCCAGCCAGAACTGTAAGACTTAACTTTGGCAAAGAAATGAAAATCGGGAGGTCTGAGTTCTGGTCGCTACGCTCCTGCTGCCTCAAGCCCTTCCATCCCTCCTCTCTAAATGAGGGAGTTGAGGTCTCTTCAGTCAGTGTCTTCCGCTACATCACTCTGCAATCTCTCTATTTATATAAAAGCCATAGGCTTTCAGCCAGCTACCAGGGACAAGACGTCAAGATGAAGTTAGAATATTGGAAACCGAGGCTGACTCTCAGATTCCAAAGACCTAAAAAATTAAGTCATTAGCTGAAGGGCTTAAGACACCACCCAGAGAATATGTAAATTACACACTGGTCTGTACAAAGGAGTTTGCATTTTAAAAGCCCTCTAGGGATCTCACTGACACCTCCCCTCCCCTACACTTTGCCCAAAAATACAGAGCAAAAGGAGGGTCTTTTAAGGAAGAAGACTTCAGTAAACAGCAAGACAGAATGAACCTAGCCGATAAACTTAAACAGAATGAACCTAGCTGATAACTTAACCTAAAGATAAACTTAACAGATAAACCTACTACATTCTTTTCTGTAGCTTGAATAGGAATTAAGAGTAGGGGAAGGTCCTCCATGTAGAGTTTGTCTACACAATGGATATTTTCCAAGCATTGCTAGGAAATGGGTGTAGATTGTAGGAACATAGCAGGGAAATGTAAGGTTTGGGGGAGGTGCATCTTGCAGGATCCTGCAAACAATAGTCACTTACTAACTCCCTTCCTTTCCCTTTCCAGTGAGAACAAGTAGCTTTAAAGGCCTGATTCTACGTTTAAGAAGTCCTCGAATGCTGGAGGAAAAATTTATGAACCATCACAAGTTACCGAATGGATACTTGGGGCTGAAAACATGATCTACCTCATCAGATAACCTCAGCAATTCCTACTCTTAAAAAAAAAAAAACTACTCTCCCCCACCCCAAAAAAGAAAAAGGAATGCTTTGTCTGCAACCCGGGAGTAAAGATAAAAGAGTAGAATCCCATAGGATTCTAACTTGTTCTGCACTTCTCAACAGAAGTCTAAGCATGTCATCGTGAAAGGTGACAGGCTTTGAAAACCCAGGCAGACCACACGTTGCCGAGTTAGACAACAGAATAGCGTATTTCGCAAGAAGGCCACGGTTTAATTGCTCAGGGTTTACAAACATTTCGCAATTTGCCACTACATTTTCAGTGGAAGTGCCAGGATTTAAGTATGCATGACGCAACTGTCCAAGTGGTAGCTTTGGCATAAGCAGAATTTATTAAAGTCTTCATAAATGCGCCCCGTTATAGCCGGGGCATGAGTCTTTACAGAACTGTATTTTGGAGTGGCTCCTGCATTTAAGAGTACATACTTTTTTCCTTTTTCACTCAATAAAAGCATATTCTCAGCACCCAGTATCCATAGTGGTTTTGTAAACTCATTTTCTCTTAACTCTCTATTTACATATTCACTTGTTAGCATTTTATTCATTCCAACACACTCAAACATTTTCATGCCATAAATTATACTATCACTTCTCTAAATAAGCATTTTGTTAGCAATTATATAAAAGCAACTGATTGGTGCTGAACTGGGCAGGACTGCATTAATTTAAATGTAAAATGTGTCCCAATGAACTCAAACAACCATCCTGTATGTACCGAGATCAATGCCTCTGGGGCAACACTCTCCCCCCTCCCCGGGTTAGAACCAACAAAATCCAAGGGGGTAGGGATGCCGAGGGCTTCTCGCTGTACTGCGCCTTCGGGAAAGAGGAGCTGTGCTCATTCATTTAAAAAAAAGTTTTAACCTAATAAGCTTTGAAGTTTACATTTTTACACTAAGAAGAATCTAAAAAATAAAGTAGCAACTGTGCCTGAAATCTGCTAAGTATGATGTCTGGATGTATAATTCCCCTACTACCTCTACTCTCCTAATCTTCCAAACAGCATTTGCCTAAAATGACTGGATGTCATTACATTTCTACCAAGTGGATCTGGGATAGTTAACTCTGGAGCATCACGGCATCAAGCTCCTGACTGGTGGAGGTCAGAGAACTGGGGTGCAGTCTGACATTGCCACTAACAATGTATATGTGCCAGGGATCAAGTCACTTCAACCTGTCTAGGCTGATAGATGATTGCAAAATGCCATGTTAAATACAAAATGAAGGAAATTGTGTCTTTTGTCTCCGTAAGAACAGAGAAAGTCAGCTGTCAGTTAGTTTCGTGTCTTGATACATTCTTCCGAAGATATAGTTTCTTATAAACACTTGGATGGCAGCTTTCTAAAAGCAAAATAAAGATCCTTTTCCCCTGGTGACTTCTTACAGGCTCGTACAAAGGACAGCAGGTAATCTATGTCTTCTTTGTCTGCTTTTTCACTAAGGAACAATCTTGATGCCCAAGACTTAAAGCACAATAAGACCTTATAAAAGATGGGAAAACACGGGTGAACACTACCTGTTTGGGACAATCTTTACCGTCTTTCAGCCTCACACCAAACTATTAGCTCTGTAAGAAGCATGTATTTTCTTTTCTCCTGCATCTGCCTTTTGAATAACAGGTTTGGGCTTCTTGAGCCCCACCCCATCTTCTAACTCAGCCAAAGAACACTCTGCTACAACTGACCCAACAGCGTTGGAATCTGCCAGGGAAGGGAAAGCAAATCTTCAGAAAGTGGTCCATGCCACCCCAGTCCCCAAACGACCCTGAGCCCACACTTCAGTTCAAAGGAGCATCTCTAACCCTTCCCTCCCCAGCCCACACCCTAGTAAGGGATGCAATGAGATGTCATTAAGCCAATTTTCTCAGTGCCTGAACATTTACAGAGTGAGACCTAAGCAAGAAATAACAAGATAAGCTTCCTGCTTGATAAACTTAAAAAACAATCTATCACCACAACTTTTATATATGTTCATCGGGTTTTCTGGAATTTCACTGAAGGCCCATATTCAACAGTAATGTTCAGAAAATGCAAAAAGAGTTAAAAAATTTTTAATATATATATTTTTTAACGTTGGAGTCATTCTGAGATGGCCCACACTCTGTCTATGGAGTGGGTATCTCCCTGAATAAATCTGCTCTCAAAAAATAAATTAATTAAAATAAAATATCGGAGAGTGAGACGAGCAGATAGAAATCTTTGACCAACCTTCCCTGGCTCTCTGTACAGGAATAATCATAAATACCAAAGGACACCTGAAAATAGAATAACTGGGACTTTAGGATGTCTGGAAAGTTGAGACACAAGATCATTTGCAAGAAAAAAAATAGAAAGAGAGCTATTCTTTATTAAGCACCTACTATGTATCAGTATGGAGCACTAGCTATATATCAGCTTAGCTAAATCTCAGAGAACCTAAGAAGCAAATCTTTGCTTCACTTCTCAGGTAATGAAATAGAAAGTCAGTGGAGTTGGGTACCTTGGCCAAGATCATGCAGTCAGTCAATGGGAGGGCTGGGATTTGAATCCAGGCTAACTCACTCCAAAGTCCAAAAGCTTAATGACTGTGCTACAAATGATTTCATCATTACCAAAGAAGAGTTTTCTATAAACTACACCTCCTCCTATTTAAAAAAAAAAAAAAAAAAAAACTCCAAGTAAATCTAGAGCCTCTTCCAATGATCTACACAACTCCCAATTCCGAATCTTTCCATTGAAATTGACTTTTTAATGTGTGGAGTAAGATGTCTGACTGTAAGAACCCCACCCATCTGATTCCAGTCTACCTGCCTACCTACAGCTCCACCAAAGCAAATCTACTAATTCCTCAAGGCACTGAACCCTGAACAAGTTAAAGCTTCAACCTCCATGCCTAAAAACTATTTTTCAGAAATTATGCCAAATCCATGGGCGGGTTTAGTTACTGGACATTTCAAAATGCATGACAATACAGATTTAGAAAAATAAGTCTTATTGTTTTTAGTCCCAAACACATAACAAATATCCAGCTTGTAATTCTACAAGCTGAAAAACTGCAAACAAAGTAAACTTTCTGCGGTTCTGAGTAAGGAGATAATTGTTTTCCTCTCCTGGTCAGACAACACATGGTGGAGAGATAAACATCAGTAACATCAGCCTCTTCCCAAATCCGACTGTGAAAGCACATCAGCCAAACAGTATTTATTTACATCTATTCTTTGAAGGACTCTGTCTTTTCCACACCAACTTCTCAGCAGGTGTCCCAGATTAAACGGTGGAATATCATACCCGATTGTTTAAAAAATATATCTTTGATGTGATCTGTGGCTGGTTATCTTTTTAATTAGGGTTTGAAATCCTAAACCGTGTGCATTTAACCCCCTAAGAGCTAGAGCCGGAGAAGGACGACCCCGACGGGTGAGCTTGTCGAGTCTGCGAGCGCGAAGGGAGCGCCGGGGCGCCGGGGGGCTGCCTGCTCCCGGGTCCCGCGACCCGCCCTCCCCGCGTCTCCGCTTCTCCAGGTAACTCACCAGGATGCCCATCACGTCGGTCCAGAGCCGGGAGAACGCCTCGGACAGACCAGCGCCCGCCTCAGGCTCCGGCGCGGGCTCGGCTTCGGGCTCGGGCGCCGCGCCGGCGGCTCCCGCGTCCTCCTCCATGGCCGGGTCCCCGGGGCGCCCTGGCCCCGCAGACGTGCGTGCCCGGTCCCCGGCGCCGGTCCCTGCCTGCCGCGTCACCACCGAGCCGCGCCTCCGCGCCGCATCCCCCGCGGCCCCGGCCTCCGACCCGGCGGGGGCCCCCGACAGGCGCCCGCACCTCGGCTCTCGGTGGCGACGGGCCGCGCGGCTGACAGGTCCACAAACTTTCCCAGCCCGACTCGGCTCGGCGCGGCTCGGCAACCCGGTAGCAGGAGGCAAAGTTCGCACCACCGAGTTTTCCGGCGGGGAATTCTGGCAGCCCAGAAGCAACGCAACCCGCTGCAAAGGCGTCTCTTCCTGTGACGGGACCGACTAACTAGGCACGAGACTCATTTCTTCCAGCAAGTCTGGGCAGGGCCCCGCGGGGTGACCGCGGCGCCTCTGGAACTTGGAGGGTACTTCCCGGGCCCCCCCTCTTCAAAATGAGCTCTTCCAGCTCCACATGACTCTCTCCCCTTGATGCTAAAGAAAGCGTTTAGCAACAAAAGGTGCTCTGATGTCAGGCTCTTTGCATGGAAATGAGCCACAGACAGGAGAACAAATCGCCTGTTGAAAGAGCGGCCGCGCTGCTGTCCCCCGCCTGCACAAGTTTCCAATCACGCTCTTCACTGGAACAGCTTTGGTCACAGAAACTCGAGAAAGTTAATCTTTAAGCTGCTCCTGCCGAAGGAGTTCCCAAGTAGTGTAATTACCCCGCACACCTCGCCCCCTCCTGAGGTCAAGCGACCTCAGGAATTACAGCTCTGCGTCTGGCAGCCAAGACTTGGAAAAACAAGTGTGAAAGCTTGGGCACGAGCCATTGTTTGTATCGTGTTTATTACAAGGGGGGACATTTTGGTTCCTGGGCGCCCACAATGCCATGCATTGCTAGGGGTGGCAGCTATTTAGGGGGAACGCGCTTTGGGTTTTAATGGTTCCTTTACAGTAAGGGCATAGGGAAGGGCCTTTTTCAAAAGGAAATGTTATGGTTGTAGCCATTAAGCCAACACACCTGGGACCCCGTGTGTGTTTTTCTAAGGACAAGATCCATGACGGATTTATTTTATGAGGGAAATAGTTCTGTAGATGCATTTCTCCTTTTGTGATTGTTTCTTTAAACACCACTCAGAATTCTCCCTGGGAGATGACAGTCCACGTCACAGCGGATCTGGTGATTGATCACTTTGTGAAACAGTTCAGAAACTACAATGAATCGCCCCTAAATTAAAGGACTGAGTGGTACAAAAACCCAGGTGAGGTGCCCCAGGGAGAGAGCCCTTGCTTGTTTTAGAGGGCTCTGGCTGTTGTTGTTTTTTCCTTCTGAACCCACATGAAAGGAGGGGTACAAGATCACGTCCCTTGAAGTTCCCCTCCTAAAGCATTAATTACGGGATCCAAAGGATGAATAGCTCTTAGAGGAAAGTTCAAAATTGAAAAAAAAAAGTTTTCAAAGGTAATTAAATTTATATGCATAATCCCCGATGACAAAGAAAAAGAATGCAAAAGTTTCCCCTTGATAGTAAGGAGGCATTGTGTTGAAGTGGAGTGCTGGGTGCAGAGTCAGTATGACCAGGCCTGGTGCTTTTCCCTGGGCTGATGCTGGAGTTAGATCAGGTGCGTGTTCTAAGATGCTGGGAATCCAAATAAATTCATTAAAGCATTGGTGGGCTTTATTATTATTACTATTATTATTACATCTATAAAGACATGAAAATAAGTAAATGATAGGAAAAGGTAAAATAACCATTGAGTTGATTTTATGTATACTTAAGAATTTCAATGTATTAGCCATGTGGTACCTTACTCAATTCAAGAAAATACAAAGGAGGGACTTCCCAGGTGGTCCAGTGGGTAAGACTCTGCGCTCCCAGTGCAGGGGACCGGGGTTCGATCCCTGGTAGGGGAACTAGATCCTGCATGCATGCTGCAACTAAGAAGTCTGCATGCCACCACAACTAAGACCCAGTGCAATCTAAATAAATAAATGAATATTAAGGGAAAAAAAGGAAGAAAAAAATACAAAGGACAGTGCTGCTTCTACGGGGGCGGCTAGTTTTCTGCAATCAACACCTCTGGCAAGGGACTGACCATGAAGCCAAATAAGCAGGATGGTCGGGGCAGGACTCTCCAGCACCAGTCGTGAGTCTTTCTTCTAGGCTCATCAGATCACCTGAGGGCAGAGCATTTAACTTTTCTGTGCTGCAGTTTTCCCATCCTAGAGGAGGCAAGGCCACACTAATTGCCGTGTACCTCCTCAGAGGAGATATTATATTTCAGAGTCATCTAAAGATAGGTACCATTTTGCAACGATGCAAACACACATATCAGTATAACTAAATCTTAGCCAGCATTTTGGTACTTGGAGAATCAAGCTACCCTAGATATTTAAGCTCCTTGTCCTGGCATTCCCTAATAAATGGATAAGAAAATAAGTAATACATTTGAGGGGGAATGTTGGTACCTACAACTTTGATGTCTGTACATAAATATGAAATTTTGAGCATTTTTCTACTTGTAGTACATAATAATTTTTTTGACCACCTGAAAAATGAAGCTGAAACTTTTCGCTTATCAGCTTCATGATGCTTCTACTCAAAATGAGTCTGATTACTTCTCCCAAATTGAGTCTTTTCTCCTTTGGTTAATGTCAATCTTCCAAAAATGCCTTCAGGGGCTTTTTAACAAAATATAAAGAATAATTAGCAACATCACAATCATCATCAAACTATTTCAGAGTCCCATAGGGTACTATTTACAAAGAGCTTTCTTTTTTTTTTTTTTTTTTTTTTTTGCAGTAGGCGGGCCTCTCACCGCTGTGGCCTCTCCCGTTTCGGAGCACAGGCTCCGGACGCACAGACTCAGTGGCCATGGCTCACGGGCCCAGCCGCTCCGCAGCATGTGGGATCTTCCTGGACCGGGGCACGAACCCGTATCCCCTACATGGGCAGGCAGACTCTCAACCACTGCGCCACCAGGGAAGCCCTACAAAGAGCTTTTTATAATAGAATTATATCCCATGAGGGCCGGACAGAGCCTTGAAGGTGATCTGGATCAAATCCCTCATTTTTAGGATGAAGAAATGGGCTCTGAAGAACTTGAATGATCACTCCAAGTGAACACAGCTACATTGAGCAGAATCAAAGTCAGATGACTTGATTACCTTTAAAAGTTCTTTCATCTATGTTGTAATTTATTTGATTCCCACAAAGCTCTGTAAGGTGGGCAAGTGTAGATGTGCCATTAAAGACATGTATAGGGGAAGTATACACATAGGAATCCTGCTCTCTCCTTTTCTCTTTCCATCAGGGCTCTCCCTCATCCAGCTCTGTGGAATTGTTATGATGTTGGTAAGTGAATTCCAAGGACAGAAAGGGATCTAGAAGAGAATTTTCTAGACACCTAGTAGAGACCCAAAAGTTGACCGAAATCAATTCTGTGGGTTCTGATCAACATTTATTGCAATGAACTGTCAGAATGCAGTCAATGAAAGTAAATATTGGAAATGCACCTATCTCAATAAGTGTTACTTCTTGGAAAATTAGTGTCAGTCATACAGCTGCACATATATGCATGCAACACGTAAGTACATACATACACACATACACATATAAATGCAAATACTAGATTGCTTTGTAAAAAATTGTTTCTTACTATGTAGCAGGATTACAAGTTTAAAAGCCACTAGTCTAAAAGCTGCAGGGTGTTGCCTGCAGTCTACTTAGGACATCATTTTGACATAAGAAAAGTAAAAAAATCTATTGCCTGGCAGTAAAGGTAGAGTTTGGCAGTAACACAAATATAATGGGTTCAGGACAGAGCCCAGTTTGAATTTTCACTCAGGTTTCTATAAGACATTGGGCAAGTTATTTATCTCATCTGTAAAGTGGGATAATTCATCTACTTAATACAGTTGCTATGAGGTTGTGTGTGAAAATGCAGGCAGTAATTCTCTATGAATTAGAACTTTTCCCCCCTTTCCCTCCCCCTATTCACTCACACCACGAGGTGATATCTATAAAATCTCCCTGTTCATACCTGTCTCTTGGATCACATAAAGGAGTAATTCCTAGCCCTGGAATGTGGCTGCTGAGTGGAAGGGCTGGGAGGTTACCTCTGGCAAGGTGGAGTCACAAGGGCTACTCAGTTTGGAAGTAAATGTAGTAATAACAGTAATATCGATGTTATTTATTGAAAATCAACTCTATGTCAGGCACTGTGTTTGATGTTTTAAAAATATTTTATTTAAACTTTAAATAGAATTTATGACTTCTCACTACGATCCAACCCTCCCACCCGCTCACTTCCCATTTCAGTACTCTGTTACATCCATCCATTGGTTCAAGCTACCAACCCCAGAGACATGCTTGAATCCTTCCCACACCTCACCATCACTCCCATCTAACCATGGACAAGCCCCGTGGATCCTACTTCCTAAATATGTGTCAAGTTCATCCACTTCTCTCCGTCTCCACTACCACCTTAGTCCATACTAGCTCCATCTTTTACAATATTTTATCTAGATCAGTGCTTCTCAAAGTGTGGACTCAAGAACAGAAGCATTAGCATTACCTAATTTGTTGGAAATGCAAATTTCCGGCCCCAGCCTCCAAGCCTGCAGAGTCAGACACTCTGAGGATGGGACCAGTGACCTGTATTTTAACAAGCTCTCCAGGCAATTGTGAAATCTGCTCAAATTTGAGAGCCACTTGAAACTATGGGAACGTCAGAATAAGGAAAAGGAACACATTGCCAAGGGAAGGTGAAGTTGTAAAATATAATATGTTGAAAAACTAAACCAGCGGATTGCTTTTTAAAATTAACTGGTAAAAGAAACCATCATGAGATATGTGAATGGAGATCCCCAAATCAGATGTTCAGAGACATTTGGCTTTTAAGGGCAGATGATAAAATATTAAATGTATTTATTGCAATAAAGTGTATTATCCATAAGAATAGTACATATTTTAGGAACACAGTTTCATTCAAACACTTGTTATTTTTTAAAGACAACACATTTTCTACAGAAAAAAAAACGTGAGATTAAGCAGAGATTAATAGAGAAGAGACTTGAGGACACAGTGGGGGAAGGGTAAGCCGGGACGAAGTGAGAGAGTGGCATGGACATATATACACTACCAACCGTAAAATAGATAGCTAGTGGGAAGCAGCCGCATAGCACAGGGAGATCAGCTTGGTGCTTTGTGACCACCTAGAGGGGTGGGATAGGGAGGGTGGGAGGGAGACGCAAGAGGGAGGGAATAGGGGGATATATGTACACATATAGCTGATTCACTTTGTTGTACAGCAGAAACTAACACAACACTGTAAAGCAATTATACTCCAATAAAGATGTGAAAAGAAAAAGCAGAGATTAAATCCAAAAGATTATAAATAGTCCAATTTTTTTTTTTTAACCATACTGCATTCTGAAATTGAGCAATGAAAACAGATAAACACATTTAATTTTTGCCTACGGTCAGCAATCCTCTCTGGCACTCTAACGCGGGGCATTCCATAATGCCTCGGAGTGGGGGGGGACTAACTTCAAGCAAAGACTGAAATGCCAAAACATTTTCCCCCTTGACAATCCCAAACACACTTTTTCCACAACTGCCTTAAAAGTGAGCCAAACCCCTGCTAAAGCATTACCTGTTTAAAAGCCTTTTCATCATGGAGTATTTGGTAAGAGAGACTGAGAAAAGAGCTAAGAGCAAACTAAAGAAAAATTAAAACCAAGTGAAGACGGCCCAAACAGGCTAGGGAGAGAAGGTAAATAAACAAAATGATGATTCAGGGCTATAAATACTTTTCTCTGAAATCTCTTCTTCCACTCTGATAAGCCAGGTTACTAGCTT
Source organism: Mesoplodon mirus (assembly GCF_964341445.2). Classification (NCBI taxonomy): domain Eukaryota; kingdom Metazoa; phylum Chordata; class Mammalia; order Artiodactyla; family Ziphiidae; genus Mesoplodon; species Mesoplodon mirus. The sequence continues at coordinate 17,292,389 of NC_138986.1, forward strand.
AGCCAGTTAGGTTTTCCTCTGTGCTGATGCTATGTAAACACCACGTTTCTGCCTGGGAATTATTCCATCAGGCATAAAACGATGTGACCGATATTTCATCTTGCACAGCTGGGTCAGACTAGGTAATTTTTAAAGTCATTTGTAATTCTGAAATACAAGGATTCTGAACTATTCAGTAATACACATTATAGACAAGAAGCAAAAGACTCTGAGTGGGGTACCAACATTGAATTCACAATGTTTAAGGCAAAGGACCCAAAGACTTCAACTCACCATGAAATAACTTCTGAATTAACATAGGAGCAGTGTCCCCTGTGGAGAGCTGTGAGATTCTCTGAGGGCTACCTGACACTGAAAAGGAGAAAAAAAGGAAGCATGGAGAGGGAATGGTCTTTAGAATCATATTCCCTGCTATTTATCTTTTAGCTTAGGAGAGTGTAAGAAAAAAAAAAAAGGAATGTGTTAATAAGAGACGAAAGGTTATGTTAAATATTTCCAAATTATGCAAGGACAGTCTAAAAAGCACAGCTGGGAAGTATCATCCACCAACCAAACTGCTTCATCAATCTTGTCTATAAACTTTACCCAACGAGAATGCCTACTTGGCTGTCTCTATTGCTTAAACATACTTGTGAAAAATATTTTTTTCCTATTAAATGTAAAAGCTCCAGTTAACACTATTGCTCTGCTTTTTTTTTTTTTTTTTTACTTATTAATTAATTAATTTATTTTTGGTTGTGTTGGGTCTTCGTTTCTATGCGTGGGCTTTCTCTAGTTGCAGCGAGCGGGAGCCGCTCTTCATCGCGGTGCGCGGGCCTCTCACTACCGCGGCCTCTCTTGTTGCGGAGCACACAGGCTCCAGACGCGCAGGCTCAGTAGGTGTGGCTCACGGGCCCAGTTGCTCCGTGGCATGTGGGATTCTTCCCAGACCAGGGCTCGAACCCGTGTCCCCTACATTGGCAGGCAGATTCTCAACCACTGCGCCACCAGGGAAGCCCAGCCCCTGCTCGACTTCTTCCAAGTGCAATGTTATATACATAGAACAAAAGATTCTCACTCACAAAATGAATCCCAGAAACCATAGAAAACTATTACAAATCTTACCCAGAATTGAAGTATTATCCAGAATACTTTGGTTGAACAACGAGAAAAAATAATTTATAATTAATGACATTTGCATATGACTATTAAAAAAGGAGGGAGGCACTGAGCTGAGTATAACATTCTGGAAAAAATATGCGTTGACTCATTAAAGCAAAGGAAAGTGTGATATCCTTTTCACTACTCATTTTTTTAAAGAGTCACATATTTACTATATAAATTACTTGAGGAAGAACCACGAGTCTTAGATGCACTGCCCAGCCTGATGGTAACTCTGTATACAGCCTTGCTTTACTCTGTTCTGTGTCTTTCATGGGGGAGCCAATATTTTGGGTCACAAGCAGCAAGATTTTTATACTCCTAAAATGTACCTGATGGCTATTGAAGAGAGACACTCCCATTCTTGTTTCTAAAGGAATAAAGAAAGGAAGGAAGGAAGGGAGGGAGAAAGGCAGGGAGAGAGAGAGAAAGAGAAAAGATATCTAATTTTCCCTTTAGCTATAAAGTTCTATCCTTTTAGAATCTCAGAAACATATCTTCCTTCTTATGCAATCTAATTCCCTTCTTTTCCATGTATAGTAAGTTTTTCAGTCTCCCCTTAGTCATTCAAGGCCATTTTCCTCTTCTGGGTACTTTCTTTCAAATTGCATTTCCTGTGACACACAGAGGCACACGCGCATGTGTGCGCACACACACACAAAGGCTCAGTTATCTCAGTTTTTCTGAGCCGCCTTATACAATTGAAGATAGAAATAAATGAACTTGGTGAAGAACTCATCAAAAGTGGTGGCACCATGAGAATGTCTCAATGAGCTTCTCACATATAGAGAAGTTTGAGTGACAGGACATTGGGGTCATGGCTATGTCTTTAAATAGTGCCTTGGTCAAGCTTAGTGAAACACTTCCCTGTTTTAGGAAGCACGTAGCATGCTCTGTTCCTGTGGTGAGTGCTGGCTGGACTGGGGATTGAAACTGAAGAGAAATATTAATATGGATAAGCAGGCCCCAGATTTTCTGCACCATTTCCCTCTCAAGGAACACAAATGTTTTTAAAGGAGCAAAGAAGTAGGTTGTCTAGGCATAAATTTTTCCTATGCCTTATAAATGAAACAACTAGGTGCTAGCTCCACTTTATCTAATGAATGTTCTCAAAAACCAGATGATGTTGATGCCAATTGCAAAGAGACACAACAAAGGCCCCTTGTTCTAGAAATGAGGTCATTTGGACAGTCTATCCATTAAGAAAAAGCCCATTTTGCTTTAAGAGGTCACCTATTGGGGCAGGAAATCCATCTTTCAGCCAGTGCACTAACATCTGGCCTAAGTCTTCTGGGCTGAAATGTCAATTTCCTGGTCTAAATGGAACACACATGAAAGGAAAAAAGATAAAAAATACAATTTTTTTTTTTTTTTTTTTTGGCCAATCTTCATGGCTTGCAGGATCTTAGTTTCCTGACCAGGTATTGAACCTGGGCCCATGGCAGTGAAAGCACTGAGTCCTAACCACTGGGCAACCAGGGAACTCCCAAAATTCTCCAAAAAAAGAATTACTCTTTAGTGATGATCAAAACAAATAAACAAAAACTGTAAAATACCTCTATGAAAATTTTATTTCTTTCTGTAATAACTCCTGAAAGGTAAAATTAAGAGGCTAGAGATTAACGACAGCAAAAGGACAAATCAATCATTCACTGGTACATTCATAAATAAATATACTTTAATTTAGAATGACTAATCATGACTCATGATGATTCATCCCAAGCTGGGCCAGATTTGCTTCTGTATTCTACTATGAGGAGGGGGAGGGGAGGAGGAAGTATACTAATTAAATTAACAGGATAAAACTTAAAAATGAGAAGAAAAGGGAGGATATTTAACCAACACAAGAAAAAAATCTTCTCAAGCTGGTTAAGAGTGCCATAAAATACTTCATGTGTAATTCTTCTAAATAAGCCACTCAATTTATACTACTTTTTGTACCCTTTCAGAATATTCCATAGTTTTGACTAGTCTTCTCCTACTGGTTTAAATCAGAGAGATCTGGTCCATTATTCATTCATTAATTCATCAGGCAACAAATATTAATTGAGCTCTAGTTATGTCTGACATCACGTTAGGTATTCACAAAAGACGGCCCTGGTTCTCAGGAGTATTTAATCAGGAGTGTAAAATCCTTATTTTTTTGAAATTAAATTGTTAAATTGTCCGATTTAGGTTCACTTTATAATTAGTGGTGATGTGGAGTCTAGAAGAGGGTGAAAATTGAGAAAAGGCAACTTTTCAGTCATACTACTAATCTAGGCAAGAGCTACAAGGATTAACAATGGGGGCACTTAGCACACATACATCGGTTCCTGCCTGATCCCACACTGCTTTTTCAGCTTGACTTTCTGTTATGATCAAACATAGAGTTATTTTGGAAGGCTCTTATCTACTTTTCCCCACATTCTCTGTATTTCCTATTTTCTGCTTCTCTGTTTTGTTCAGTCTGTTCATTTTCCCTGAAATACTCCTGCTTTCTCCCTCCAGCTTTGTTGAGACATAATTGACCTATAACATTATGTAAGTTTAAGGTGAACAACTTGTTCATTTGTTACACTTATATATTGCACAGTGGCCATCACCATCGTATCACGTAATTACCATTTCTTTTTTGTGGTGAGAACATTTAAGATCTACTCTCTTAGCAGCTTTCAAGTATATAATACAGTAGTATTAACTATAATCACTATGCTATACATTAGATCCCCAGAACTTATTTGTCTTATAACTGGAAGTTTGTACCCTTTGGTCAATACCTCCCCAGTTCCTCCACCCCCAGCCCCTGGAAACCACCGTTCTAACCTCTATTTCTACGAGTTCAGCTCTTTTAGATTCCACATATAAGTGATATCATACAGTATTTGTCTTCTTTCACTTAGCATAATGCTTTCAGGTTCTTCCATGTTGTCACAAAGGGCAGGATTTCCTTCCTTCTCATGGCTGAATAATATTCTGTGAATCTATCTATCTATATTGATATCAATATCAATATAGATATCTCACATCTGCTTTATCCATTCATCTATTGACAAACACTTAGGTTGTTTCCATAGCTTGCCTATTGTGAATAATGCTTCAATGATCATGGGAGTTCAGATAGTTCTTTGAGAAGCTTTTTCATTCCCTTTGAATATATATCCAGAAGTAGAAATGCTGGATCATATGGCAGTCCTGTTTTTAATTTTTTGAGGAACCTCCATATCGTTTTCCATAGTGGCTATACCAATTTACATTCCCACCTACAGTTCACAAATGTTCCTTTTTCTCAGGTATTCTTATTTTTTTGAAAGAGCCACAGGTGATTATGATGGGTAGTAAGGGATGAAATCCATTGGTGTAAGTGAGAATGTAAAACTGAGAAAGACAGAACTTGGGGAACACCAGCATTCAAGAGAACAACATGGGGTAATGACACAGTGTCTGAGTGAGAGTAGTCCCAGGGGTAGAGAATCATGATGGCATGATGTCAAGGAATTTGAGGGTAACAGGAAGACGGGAAGGAGCAGCAGTGTCCAACATTATGGAAAAGTCGATAGGAAGAGTATCAACTGAACGTTCATTTTAGCGGTCACTAGTAACTCTGCTTAGCCAGTGCAATTTCATTGTAGAGGAAGGAGTAGAAACAAGATTGCAGGAGACTGAGGAAATGATGGGAGAAAAGTAGGTGAAGAAAGATAACAGAAGGGATCACAAGGTTTGAAGAAATATTTTTAAGCATGTGAAAGATTTGAGCGAATTTATAAGGCAAGCAGAAAAGGAATAGTAGAGGAGGAGAGATTGGAAATTTAAGAGAGGGTGGTACTAGGATAAGATTCCAGAGGAGATGATGGTGACGATAATAATAATTTACATTTTTGAGAAATTATTGTTGGAGGGATTCTCTTGTACAGAGTCCAAACAGACTACCCCTTTCCTGTTAACACAGGTTTCCTACTCAATAATACAACAAAATTGATCAGATTTAAGCATTCTAAGAAAGAATTACATTCTAGTCACATTTTGCTGATGCCAGACCCAGACCATCTTCAGTGGATTTTAAGATTTTTACAAATCCTCATTCATACAATTCAGATATTTCAGTTCAATAAGCATTTACTGAATGTCTATTCTGTACTTAGTGGAAGGTATTTAAGCATTGGGGAGTATGTAAAGTCACAGATTCTGATCCTGATGAGCTTAGTCTTGTGAGGAGACACATAAATACTCTCAACCCAGTGTGATAAAAGAATCCGTAGGCCCTTTATGAACTGAGAGAGACTGGATGGTCATGGCGGCCTAGAGGCATCATGGCAGCCTTCCTGTAAGAGGCTTCGTCTGAGTTAAAACAGTCTCAAAGGAAAGGTTGAAATTAGCCAGTTACATGGGGGTTAAGCTGGTTTCAGACTATGAGAACAACAGGAACAAAGGCACAAAGACATAAAACAATATTACGTGTTGGAGGAACTTGAAGTTCTCTGTTTTAAAAAATGCTAGTGAGGGAATGAATAGCTAGTCCAAAGCTCAGAGAATGAGATGGTCAGTCACACTGCACCTAGCCTGCTGTCAACTAAAGAGGTTAGTCTTAAGGCTCTGGGAGAGCGCATCCTTTGTGTTTTAATGCTTCCTGATTTCCTTTCTGAAATGGTAACCTTCATTTTACTTCCCAAGTGCACCATGTACTGCTGAGGGTCCCTGGGCTGAACAGGCAATGCCAACGTCTGCAATAACAGAGTACACATGAAAAGCCACGGGCACGTTAGGGAGGGAGTAAAATTTGGAACACTTCACTAATGTGCAGGTCATACCTGCCCAAAGGCCATGCTGATTCTTTTTCTTTCCAATATTAGTAAATAGGCCACCTCCCTTGATATTTCCTAGCAGCAGAACCAAACAGCTTCATGCAGAGAATGTCGTCCTAGATCTCCCCACCAACACTGTGATGTGAAGGAATTTGCAATCTTCCTGGTTCTCGGGGTCCTTAACTCTCAAATGAGGAGGGGGGAGATATTTGAGGTCTTTTCCATTTCTAATGTTCTGTAATACTGTGAGTGAGTATTCTGGTATAGGAATTGTCTTAGGGAATAAGGAAGTAAGGAGATACCAAAAGTCTGGGGAGGAGGAAAATGGCTTTCCTGGTTAGTGGAAGGTATTTATATAACAGATGGGTTAAGCCATCTGGAAGATACCCCTTATAAGAAATGGCTTATGCATGCATTCTTGATGAGGCCAAGTGTTCCTCAATTCTCCATCTAGAAATCAAGCAGTATCTTCAGGAAGGTGGCAATGGAACGTGACTGACATAAACAAAATTACAAATGTAAATTGGTACAAGATTCAGAAATTTGGCAGGATGCATCAAAATACATAAAAATGTTCATATCCTCTGATCCAGTATTTAGACTCCTGGGAATTTATCCTGGTAAATTACTGGAAAGGAATCAGAAGCTCTGTGCTCAGAGGCTTATTACTGCACTTTTTATAACATTTAAAATTTGGAAAGAGCTTCATATTCCACAAGAGAACAATGGTCAAATAAATGATGATACTGAAGGAATAATATCTATTGATTAAAATGTCAATATAAAGAACATGTAACAGCATGAAAAAATATCCTCTGTATGAAACACTTAACTCTGAGAAATCTGGAGTGCATGTGTGCAAAGGTGAGACGAGAATCTACAAATATTATATGCCAGTGTTTGAGTAGGAGCTCAATAAATATTTTTTGAACAAGTAAGTAAATGAAGTAAAATGAAAACTGGTGATGCATTAGGATGGTGGGATCTTGAATTAAATTATCTTTGAGAATTTTTCTATTTTTGTTACTATGTTGTTTAATGATAAGCACAAAGTTAATGAAGGTTAAACATTTATTAAGTGTTTATTGTGTACAGATCTGGTCCTACAGATAATATATTTTGTAATGCTACTTATTCATCACCTTCCAAAACATGCCTGCTACTTTTCCACCTCCAGATTCAAGCCTTCATGGAGCCAATTTCAATGCCGGCCAGACATTTGAATGAATGAATGAATACCTCAACAAATGAGTGGCAGAGATTGAAGCACAAGATACTGGTACCTTAAACCACACGGTCTCTGGTGTGCTGTATGGTCAGGAATTCTCAGTACTCACTCACAGTCCTAGACTTCGAGATTCTCTATGTAAATAACTGCAAGAATTGGAAGGATTGAGTTCCTGAAGCTGAGAGACAAGAAAGAGTTCTTCTCAAAACCCCGTCTCAGAAAGCATAAACTTGGGCTTCCCTGGTGGCACAGTGGTTAAGAATCTGCCTGTCAATGCAGGAGACACGGGTTCGAGCCCTGGTCCGGGAAGATCCCACATGCCGCAGAGCAACGAAGCCCATGCACCATGGCTGCTGAGCCTGCACCCTGGAGCCTGCGAGCCACAACTGCTGAGACTGCATGCCTGGAGCCCGTGCTCCGCAACAAGAGAGGCCACCACAATGAGAAGCCCATGCACTGCAACGAAGAGTGGCCCCAGCTCACTGCAACTAAAGAAAGCCCGAGCACAACACCGAAGACCAAACGCAGCCAAAAAGAGAAAAACAAATACCGTATGCAGCCAAAAATAAAATCAAAAAAAAATAGAACGCATAACCTTTTCAATTACTTCTGATCATTCTTTTTTTTTTTTTTTTTTTTTGCGGTACGCGGGCCTCACTGTTGTGGCCTCTCCCGTCGCAGAGCACAGGCTCTGGATGCGCAGGCTCAGCGGCCATGGCTCACAGGCCCAGCTGCTCCGTGGCATGTGGGATCATCCCGGACCGGGGCACAAACCCGTGTCCCCTGCATCGGCAGGCGGACTCTCAACCACTGCGCCACCAGGGAAGCCCCACTCTTTTTTTTTTTTTTTAACTAATTTATTTGTGGCTGCATTGGGTCTTCATTGCTGTACGTGGGCTTTCTGTAGCTGTGGTGAGGGGGGGCTAGTCTTTGTTAAGGTGTGTGAGTTTCTCATCGCGGTGGCTCCTCTTGTTGCAGAGCACAGGCTCTAGGCACGTGGGTTTCAGTAGCTGTGACATGTGGGCTCAGTAGTTGTGGCTTGTGGGCTCTAGAGCACAGGCTCCGTAGTTGTGGCGCACAGGCTTAGTTGCTCCACAGCATGTGGATCTTCCCAGACCAGGGATCGAACCCGTGCCCCATGCAATGGCAGGCGGATTCTTAACCACTGCACTACCAGGGAAGCCCCTTCTGATCATTCTTGAATGCCTCACTGTTCTTTTGTTTTTTGTTTTTTTAATTGGGGTATAGTTTCTTTACAATGCTGTGTCAGTTTCTGCTGTACAATGAAGCGAATCATCTATATGTACACATGTATCCCCTCCCTCTTGGATCCCCCTCCCACCCCCATTCCACCCATCTAGGTCACCACATAGCACTGAGCTGAGCTCTGTGTGCTATACAGCAGGTTTCCACTAGCTATCTATTTTACACACGGTAGAGTATATATGTCAAACCTAATCTCCCAATTCATCCCACCCCCCTTCCCCTCCCTTTGTCCACACGTCCACTTCCTATGTCTGTGTCTCTATTCCTACACTGCTGATTGGTTCATCTGTACCATTTTTCTAGATTCCACATATATGTGTTAATATACGATACTTGTTTTTCTCTTTCTGACCTTCTTCACTCTGTATGACAGACTCTAGGTCCATCCAGATCTCTGCAAATGACCCAATTTCATTCTTTTTTATGGCTGAGTAATATTCCATTGTATATATGTACCACATCTTCTTTATCCATTCATCTGTCGATGGGCATTTAGGTTGCTTCTATGTCCTGGTTATTGTAAACAGTGCTGCAATGAACATTGGGGTACATGTGTCTTTTTGAATTATGGTTTTCTCAGGGTATATGCCCAGTAGTGGGACTGCTGGGTCATACAGTAGTTCTATTTTTAGTTTTTTAAGGAACCTCCATACTATTCTCCACAGTGGCTGTATCAATTTACATTCCCACCAGCAGTGAAAGAGGGTTCCCTTTTCTCCACACCCACTCCAGCATTTATTGTTTGTACATTTTTTTTTTTTTTTTTTGGCGATATGCGGGCCTCTCACTGTTGTGACCTCTTCCCGTTGCGGAGCACAGGCTCCGGACGTGCAGGCTCAGCGGCCCTGGCTCACGGGCCCAGCCGCTCCGCAGCATGTGGGATCTTCCCGGACCGGGGCATGAACCCGTGTCGCCTGCATCGGCAGACGGACTCTCAACCACTGCGCCACCAGGGAAGCCCTGTTTGTACATTTTTTAATGATGGCCATTCTGACCAGTGTGAGATGATACCTCACTGTAGTTTTGATTTGCATTTTTCTAATAATTAGTGAAGTTGAGCATCTTTTCATGTGCCTCTTGGCCATCTGTATGTCTTTTTTGGAGAAACGTCTATTTAGGTCATCTGCCCATTTTTGGATTGGGTTGTTTGTTTTTTTGAAATTGAGCTGCAAGAGCTGTTTGTATATTTTGGACATTAATCCCTTGTCCATTGCTTTGTTTGCAAATATTTTCTCCCATTCTGAGGGTTGTCTTTTCATCTTGTTTGTGGTTTTCTTTGCTGTGCAAAAGCTTTTAAGTTTAATTAGGTCCAATTTGTTTACTTTTGTTTTAGTTTCATTACTCTAGGAGGTGGGTCAAAAAAGATCTTTCTGCAATTTATGTCAAAGAGTGTTTTTCCTATGTTTTCCTCTAAGAGTTTTATAGTGTCCTGTCTTTTACATTTAGATCTTTAATCCATTTTCAGTTTATTTTTGTGTGTGGTATTAGGGAGCATTCTAGTTTCATTCTTTTACATGTAGCTGTCCAGTTTTCACAGCACCACTTATTGAAGAGACTGCCTCTTCTCCATTGTATATTCTTGCCTCCTTTGTCATAGATTAGATGTCCATAGGTGCATGGGTTTATCCCTGGGCTTTCCATCCTATACCATTGATCTATATTTCTGTTTTTGTGTCAGTACCATATTATTTTGATTACTGCAGCTTTGTAGTATAGTCTGAAGTCAGGGAGCCTGATTTCTTCAGCTCCATTTTTCTTTCTCAAGATTGCTTTGGCTATTCAGGGTCTTTTGTGTTTCCATACAAATTGTACACTTTTTTGTTCTAATTCTATGAAAAATGCCATGGTAACCTGATAGGGATTGCACTGAATCTGCAGATTGCTTTGGGTAGTATAGTCATTTTCACAATATTGATTCTTCTAATCCAAGAACACGGTATATCTCTCCACCTGTTTGTGTCATCTTTGATTTCTTTCATCAGTGTCTTATAGTTTTCTGAGTACAGGTCTTTTGCCTCCTTAGGTAGGTTTATTTAAACAATGGAATGTACTGCAAAACGTTTACACGTTGTAGCATTTCCAAAAAGGAACAGGAGGGCACTATGGCAAATTTTTTTTTTTTTTTTGCGGTATGTGGGCCTCTCACTGCTGTGGCCTCTCCCGTTGCGGAGCACAGGCTCCGGATGCACAGGCCCAGCGGCCATGGCTCACAGGCCCAGCCGCTCCGTGGCACGCGGGATCCTTCCGGACCGGGGCACGAACCCGTGTCCCCTGCATTGGCAGGCGGACTCCCAACCACTGTGCCACCAGGGAAGCCCTATGGCAAATTTTTAAGGAATGGAACCTGAATGGACCCAGCATCCAAAAAAAAGCAAGCAGGAGATGTTGGGAGTCACATTTTAAAAGGTTTTCTCAGTATTTCCTCAAACCTCCTTAATAATAACAAATATTCAGGAACCACCTCTTTTGATCCACCCAGAGTGTTTAACTTTCCTGGTTTTGCAGGTCTGATGATAAATATGGTGTCACAGATTAACAAGAGCTCTTTATTGGACTGTATTTTATCACTGGCTCATGCATGCCCAGGTTCTGTGGAGGCCATTGGAATGGCTCATCTGTATCCAAAAGAAGTATTTAGCCTTTGGTCAGCAACACAAGCAATTTCACCCTTGATTTTTCTTGGATACAGAGTCTACCTTCTTTACTATTCAACTCGATATTTCCCAAGGAGAAACCCTATTTTTGAAGTTGCTCTGTGCCCTTGGCTATTTCTCCTGATTCCTTCCCTTTCCAGCTGATTCAGAGTGGAGCGCATGCAGCCAGGTGCTATATCTGATCACCGTTATACTCCTCAAGGCACAAACGACAGTATTTTTAAGCACAGCAATCTCAGGCGTTCTATTTCAGTAGCTCGTGTGACATAAAGAGCCTCACTTTGAGGCTCTTTCATGCATACATATACTCAAGATACACCCCTCTTTCCATAATTCTTTAAACCCTGACTGTCCCAGAGCTTGGCCACCTCGGCAAAGCAATAATCAATACTCCCTGCATCATCTCAACATATGGTGGCCAGTTTCTCCCAGAAGTATCTATGACTTATGAAGGAAAACCAGCAAAACATTTCATAAACCCATGGTGTCAAACACCACTCACTTTCCTGGTCTGTAGAATACAATGTCTAACTTTCAGTGCCTATGAGATGAAAAATTGAGAGTCCAAATGCACACTGCCCAGCATTTCCTGAGAGCTTTCTTCTAATCACAGATGCATTCTGGGCAAGCCAATTAATCTGGGCACCATGCCCTGAAGTGGGTTGTGTGCTGCTCCATGTCACTAACAGCATGACATATATCTATGCCCTGCACCCACTTAATTTGTCCCTGGCTGGAATACATGAACTTTTATTTGTATTATTATCATCATATCCTGTCTAGACTGAAAACAGCTACAGAGTGGCTCCCTTCATATTCAGTGAATTAAAAATAAAGAAGCTGGTCTCTCCCCCCACTGCCTCTGCTGGGAATGCTGGTGGGTTTCCACTCAGCCTGTCCCATCTAAAAGGGGAGAAACAGAGGGAAGACCAGGGAAGCTGCTTCCAACTGGAAAAACCTAGATAAGAGCAAAACTTGACGTTAAATAGTAAACACAGTGATCCGACTCCAGTAATATTATATTTTAAGTCAATCTCTTGGAAAAATAATGAGGTTTAAACCAAGCTAGGCAGCAGTAAAGTTCGGACTCTGTTTTGATTCTGGTTTGAAAACACTGATGTGCCAGGAAATCGGTGAACAAAAGGATTACTGTATCCTCAGAGTTGTGAGTGGGGGAAGAGTCTGTGGGGCTACAGCGCAAGGATTCTCAAAGGCAGAAGTGTCCAGGGGTGTGGCAGGCTATTCTTTTTCTGAGATTTTTGACAGGCTAAGAAAGCTCCTACCACCAAGGTAAGAAAATCCTTTAAACTTAAAATATTTTGAATTTATATAAAACTGGGATAACTTGCATCAGAAACAAACAAACAAAATCTGTCTATTTAAGGATTCATCAAAGGATCTAAGGTGGTGGTTGAGCACATAGACTTTGACTGTTTAAGTTCAACCTTAAACCAGCCTCAATTTCTTCAATTATAAAATGGGGTTAATGAAAGTGTCTATGACATAGTGTTGATAAGAAGAATAAATGAGATAGTTTGCAAAGAAGTTGATGCTATGAGTGGCACATAGTAAATGATCAATAAAAATATATTAGCTACTTTTATTATTATTACGTGGAAAAGCAGTTAGTACAATATCTACCTGGCTTAAAGGGAGCACTGAATAAATGAGAATAGTGGTTATTAAAATTTTATTTCAATTCTGTTTAATACTAATGATAAGTAGCTGCTTTTAAAAACCGTGTATACAGGAGGGTGGGAGGCAGACGCAAGAGGGAGGAGATGTGGGGATATATGTATATGTAGATCTGATTCACTTTGTTATACAGCAGAAACTAACACACCATTGTAAAGCAATTATACTCCAATAAAGATGTTAAAAAAAAACCCCCAAAAACCATGTATACTATTTTTCATGAGTAGCCTTGTGCCTTAGGAGAGAATAAGTTATTCTAACTCCATCCTCTCTTTCTTTCCCTCCTCCTGAGCTCAGACACAGTAATGATGTTGGGTGGAGAGGAAGACAGGAAAATAGACATCTATTTCCAAAATTGGTTCAAGGGCCTAAAATGAAAACGTATGCCATTGATTAGAGGGAAATGACCATGAATGTCTTAGAAATAACCCCTAGACTCAGGCACAAAATAATACACTCAGCGGGCTCAGTAAACTCCTCATTATCATATAAATTGTTTTCAAGGCTGATCTAATAGGATATGATTAATAATTGGGAGTTGTTTTCTTCCAAGAAGCTGAATGATTGAAGGGAACCCATACAATTTAAAAGACCATTCCTGAACTGATCAAGGAAGTGTTTTCTGCTTTGTTTTGTATAAACAAAAGTATTCTCATCAGTAGGCAGAGTCCTCATGGGTGCCGCTGAGCGAGGAAGTGTATGTGGCTTCAGTCTTGGCGTCGTCTGTGTTCCCTATAGGAAGTGGGGCTGCATCTACTCACCATATGGCTTATGAAATGAGAATTGAAAAAATTCTGGCTGCTCAGGGACAGAACTTCCAACTCCGTGTTGTTTATCCTCTGATTAGAATACCTGGTAGAGTCCAAGGACTGCTTGAGCTACTTCCCAGCTCTTTTCATTCCTCTTTGGACCTTTTCTGAGAAGCACAAGCTCATTACTGGTGTAAATTTAATGCAACCCAAACTGCTTATGAAAATCTGGACAGGAAAACACTGAGCTTATGCTAAAGGTAATTTTCAGAGAAACAAGGTTTCCTTGTTCAAGTTGCCCAAAATTCAGAGCTCTGCAAGGGGGAGGGAAGGACTGGCAAGTTAAGGGAAATAAAATCAGCAAAATAAGGCCTTTGATTACAAGTTAACACGATGTGTTCTAGCCAGTTACCACAATTACAGCGCTTGCTCCTCTGCCAGAAGGAGTAGGTAGCAGTTTCTAATTCCACTGCCCACCCTACACCAGGCATGCGGCCTCACGCACACAGCCACCAAGGCCCTTGTCAATTAGAAGCAACATTAAAATGACATCCCATCTGCTCACAAATGTTGATGAGCTCATGCCACCTGTTGAGGGGCTGTGGGACAGTAAAAGGGTAAAGAGACTCGACACAGGTTTGTATATTTTTAAAAATTTTTTTTAAATTATTGGGTTTCCCTGGTGGTGCAGTGGTTGAGAGTCCACCTGCCGATGCAGGGGACACGGGTTCGTGCCCAGGTCCGGGAAGATCCCATATGCCGCAGAGCGGCTGGGCCCGTGAGCCATGGCTGCTGAGCCTGCTTGTCCAGAGCCTGTGCTCTGCAACGGGAGAGGCCACAACAGTGAGAGGCCCGTGTACCAGAAAAAAAAAAAAAATTTTTTTTTGGAAATATTATTATATTTTTATTTTTGGCTGCATTGGGTTTTCGTTGCTGCACGCGGGCTTCTCATTGCAGTGGCTTCTCTTGTTGAGAAGCATGGGCTCTATGCGCGCAGGCTCAGCAGTTGTGGCTCGCAGGCTCAGTAGTTGTGGTGCACAGGCTTAGCTGCTCCGCGGCATGTGGGATCTTCCCGGACCAGGGCTTGAACCCGTGTCCCCTGTACCAGCAGGCGGATTCTTAACCACTGCGCCACCAGGGAAGCCCAGGTTTGTATATTTATATTGACAAAGAGCCACTTCATTCAATGTTCTCCCTCCACTTCCACCTTCTACTCCACTGCTTTGCCAGAAATCTTTTGAATAGTTTTCCAGTGGTATTTTGCACCCAGAAGAGTGTTAGTTGTATTTAAATACCAAGTCTCGAGAATCACAGGACACTGTGAAACGTGTGCCATACCTCAAATAGTAGAAAAAATTAGCAGCCTAAGTTACCCTCGAACCATCCTCCACATGCATTCACAAATAAGCACGAAGAAAAACTGAAGCCAAGAGGTTTTAAATTGGAGCTACAGGTGAATTTTCTCAGTCAGGGTGAATCTAAGACACCGGAATGAGTATAGAGATTATCAAAGCTCTTTTCCAAAGATCTGGACAGTAGGAGAGTATGTCAGAATCAGGATGTCATGTCAGCTTACGTGAGCTTCCATCCGACCTCTGCTCACGTAGTTTCCCTACAATATCTAAGTCCAACTTTGGGGTTTGGCTCAGACGGTATCCCCTTTCTCTGCCACTAATTCCCATGATTTGTTTTTTTTTGGGGGGGAGGGGGAGGTCTGGTTATCATTTGGAGTGTGTCTCTCCTCAGTCACTCCACACGCCCTGGATCTCTGTCTGCTGACACTCAACCTGTCCTTCAAGACATAATCAGATGCCACCTCCACTGGGAAGGATTTCTGCAGTACCACCATCTCCCCAGCAAGAGTCTCTTCCTCCTCCTCCATGATCCCAGAGAAGTATCCTGCAAACCCCACTCTCACAGCACTTCACACACTGCATTTTATTTTATCTTACTACTTTTTAAAGATTCTCTATCTTTTTTTTTTTTTTTTTTTTTTTTTTTTTTTGGTACGCGGGCCTCTCACTGTTGTGGCTCTCCCGTTGCGGAGCACAGGCTCCAGATGCGCAGGCTCAGCAGCCATGGCTCACGGGCCCAGCCGCTCCGCGGCATGTGGGATCTTCCCAGACCGGGGCACAAACCCGTGTCCCCTGCATCGGCAGGCGGACTCTCAACCACTGTGCCACCAGGGAAGCACTTGCCTTCTTTTCTTTTTAAATTGAAGTATAGTTAATATATATAATATTATGTTAGTTTCAGGTGTACAACATAGTGATTCTAAAAATACATTATGAAATGATCACCAGGCAAGTCCAGTAATCAATACACAGCATTTTAATTGTTAATTTGCTTCCTTGTCTCTTCACTGTGAGCTGCCTAAGGGCAGGGACTCCATGGTCTTTTCCTTTTGTTATTCTTAGTGCCTAGCACAGTGCCTGGACATAAGAGATTCTCAGTGAAGAGTAAAGCAAAGTCAGCACTTGTGGAGGACTTCCTATATGCCAGGCACTGTGCTCTGCATATTAATGATAGTATCTATTCCCTGAGGTTTTTAGAACTGACTTAGATAAGCCATATCCAAAACCTGGTACAGACTAAATGGGGAATAAACTAGCAAATTTTATTTCATGAGTTATTTAGTTCTTAGAACATATGTTGTATGCAGTGCTACTATTTCTTCTCATTTTAAAGAAGAAGAAATGGATCCTTACAAAGGTTAAGAAACTTGCCGAAGGTCACTTACTCAGCTTAAGTGTCACAGTGGAGTTTTGTTTTATTTTAACATCACCTTCATAGCTTTTGACAACTAAGTACTGTCGTTAGTATTACTTCTTTTTCTTCCAAGTCAGGTTAATCGAGGCATAATTTATATACGGTATATTTCATACCTTTTACTGCACAGTGCTGTGTTACAGTTGTGTAACTATCACCACAATCAAGATAGGGGACAGTTACACCACCCCAAGAATCCCCTCATGGACTGAAGCCGTGAACGCCTTTCCCCACTCCTCGGCTCTGGAAAACACTGATCTGATCTCTGTCCTTTACAGCTTGCCTTTTTCAGAAAGTCACGTAAGTGGAGTTATACAGCATGTAGCCTACTGAGGCTGGCTCCTTTCACTTAGCATTTGAAGTCTGTGAAGCATTTGTGATTCATCCACGTTACTGTATCAGTCGTTTGTTCCTTTTTATTGCTGAGTGGTATTCTATTGTATGGATGTACCCCAGTTTACTCATTAACCAGTTGAAGTATGCTTGGGTATTTTCCAGTTTTTGTTGATTATGAACAAAACCATTTATAAACATTCGTGGACAGGTGTTGTGTGAACATAGGTTTTCATTTCATTTGGGTGAATACCCAGGGGTGGGATTGTTGGGCCATGGGGTAAGTGTGTATTTAATTTTATAAGAAATTGCCAAAATATTTTTCAGAAGTAGCTGTACCATCTTGCACGCCGATAAGTAATGTGTGAGAGTTTCCTTTGCTCCACAGCCGTGCCAGCACTTGGTGTCAACAGTTTTTTTTTTTGCTTTTGGTTTATTTTTTAAAGTTATTCTAATAGGTATCTAGGGGTATCTCACTGTGGTTTTCATTTGCATTTCTCTAATGACGAGTGGTGTTGAATACCTTTTCATGTGCTCTGTTCAATATTTTGCCCATTGAAAAAATTGGGCTGTTATCCTATTACGGACCCTTAAGATATCTGAATATATATTCTGGATACAAGTCCTTTATCCGATATGTGCTTTGCAAATATTTTCTCAGTCTGTGGTTGCCTTTTTATTCTATAATGTCTTTCAAAAAGAATTTTTACATTTGATTAAGTCCAACTTATCCATTTTTTCTTTTATGGATCTCACTGTTTTATCTAAGAAATCTTTGTCTAGCAGAGCCACAAGACATTTCTCCTATGCTTTCCTTTGGAAAATTTTCTAGGTTTAAATTTTTACATTTTGATCTATGATCTATTTTGAGTTAACCTTTACATAATATATGATGTATGGCTCTAGGTTCTCTTTTTCTTTCACTTATGGATTTCCAGCTGTTATAGCACCATTTATGAGAACGAGCAGAAATTTTAACTCTAGTCTCTCTGCTTCTAGAGGTCAAGTTCTTACTATGTAAATCCTTGTTCTATGTTTATGTATTTCTTTAATCTTCTGCTGGATCATACGCTCTTTTTTTTTTTTTTTTTTTGGTACGCGGGCCTCTCACTGCTGCGGCCTCTCCCGCTGCGGAGCACAGGCTCCGGACGCACAGGCTCTGGATGCGCAGGCTCAGCGTCCATGGCTCACGGGCCCAGCCGCTCCGCGGCATGTGGGATCTCCTGAACCAGGGTACGAACCCGCGTCCCCTGCATCGGCAGGCGGACTCTCAACCACTGCGCCACCAGGGAGGCCCCATATGCTCTTTGACAGAATTCGCTATATCCCTCATAGCAGAGTGCCTTGAAGATAACAAATCCTCACTAATTACTCCGGACTGACTCTTTAAATGGAGGATAGAATAATAATCACTCAAAACTGGCCAGTCCTTGTTCTCCCTTGCCCAAGAAAGAAACAGTATCCTCATACATGTTGCCTGTGTGTTTAGAGCTCTGACCCACCCAGCAGGCAGGCAAAGGTCACCTGTCCAATATTTACAACTGACCTCCATACCCTAAGCCTTTCAATACAAGGATGGAGGAACTAGTCTTTTCCTCATATTAACATGGGTCTCAGTCTACTGGTGGCATGATGATAATTACATTTCTTCTGACAGCATTCCAGCCTGATATACAAACTCTGGCTGTCCTGAGGAATGCTCATTTGCCAGTCTCTTCTGGCCAACAGGCAGGGTTAGTTCAGAAGCAATTTGGGGGCCAGAACTAGTGGGTGGAGGAAGGAAATATGCAACCCTAGTATAACTGAGATTAACTGACATCTTGTGTCTGATCCTAGAGTAAATAAGCTAGTGTGGCAAGCCCTCTTCATGATCTTCAGCTCCATGGATTTATAAGCAAAGGCCATTCTGTAACTCACAGAGGGCACGGCCAACAGACCATTGCTTGGCCTTTGCCACCGAAAAGGCAAGAGGGTCTTGCACAGTCCACCTGAGAAGAGTTTGCATTTTTACCCCATCACTCATTTTTCATTATAATAACCTTCAGTTCTCATTCAATATTCCACCTTTCGCAAGACAGCATAACTACAAACACCAAATCATTTCTGGTGGGGCCACATAGAGGAAGAGATGCTCACAGGCTGAAAAGGAACGATTCCATTTTCTATTTTTTTTTTTAGGCTGTGCCACATGGCATACAGGAAATTAGTTCCCCAACCAGGGATTGAACCCGTGCCCCCTGCAGTAGGAGAGCAGAGTCTTAACCACCGAACTGCCAGGGAAGTCCCCATTTTCTGATATGAAAAACTGGAGACAAGAAAGAAAAGCAGAAACTATCTAAAAAAAAGCTCTCAAGTTTTTGGTAAACACTGATATAACACAAGAAAGGTTTTTTGCCTAGGGCCCATTACAGAGTAAGTTTTCAGACATGCAATATTGTTAGCCATTATTATGCATTTTTGCTTTTTTTTTTTACCATTTTTTAAAAAACTGTGGTAAGATGCCATTATTATCTCTTGTACAAGGTGCAATACACATGCGTATGTGCATATGTGCACACACACAAACACACATGAGACACTAGAGAGAGAGAGAGAAATAGAGAGAGACTTAGAGATTAGGAACGGAGAGAAAAAGATAGGGCATTGTGGTCGGCTGCACATCTTGCTTCCCCAGGCTAAATCTCCAAGGCTTCAGGCTGTGTCTCTTCCATGATCTCTATCCTCGTTATTATCATAGAGATTCTGGGTTCATAGCTTCCCTTCAGTGCCCTGCACATCTTGAACATTCAGAGTCAGCTGGGTTATTTCAGGGAAAATTACATAAAATATATTTGCTGAATAAACATTAATGGAAAAGTCATCAAACCCTGAGCAAAGTGACCAGTTAAATCAAATTCTACCAGCCAAGTGATTTGCTTTCCACCAAAACAAGATAAAGCCAAGTTACGTTGACTAAGAGGCTGAGCAAAAAAATTAATAACCTAATTAAAAAAGCAGCTGCCGGGCTTCCCTGGTGGTGCAGTGGTTGAGAGTCCGCCTGCCGATGCAGGGGACGTGGGTTCATGCCCCGGTCCGGGAAGATCCCACATGCCGCAGAGCGGCTGGGCCCATAAGCCATGGCCGCTGAGCCTGCGTGTCCGGAGCCTGTGCTCTGCAACGGGAGAGGCCACAACAGTGAGAGGCCCGCGTACCGCAAAAAAAAAAAAAAAAAAAAAAAGCAGCTGCCCATTAGCAACATGAGGAAGAGGACAGGCCATTCTGGTAGGGCTGGATTCTCAGGACAAATCATACACCCTCCTCTGGAGCCTGAGAATCAGCAGGGTGTGGAAGGGCGGTAAATACAATAGGGTGCATGAAAGTATCGGGGCAGCCATGGAACCTGGTTTATACATGTCCTCTTCCAGGAGGATGTCATTTTTTAATGGGTTTGACAGCTTGGTATACTGTAAGATCTTTTAGGACAGGGCTCTCAGCTTCCTCTCCAGTTGCCTTTGAGGGTTGTGCCCGGAATGTGGCAAGTGGCCAGTTCTCTGGCGCACCCAAGGATGACTAAGAGGCACTGTCACCACGTACGCTTAAAAACACCGAGGTCAGGTCATCGTGCACGTATCTACTGAGCACACCGCACAAAGTGACTCCCAGAGGTACTGACCCAGTCCTGTGGCCAGGATGACGTTCTCCCAATCCTTGGGCACAGCTGGCTTCTGAGACTCAGTGGGCTAACTACTTGTGATGCCACTGCATGAACTCAGACCAGCCTCACATGGCCTTTTGTTTGGACAGCAAAACAAAAGCAACAAGGCAGGGGTATGGTAATGCTCATTCAAAGGCTCCTTTCAATGGTGAAGTGCATTAGTTAGGCACTGAAGAGAACCCAGACTAAAACATAGTCCTTGTCCTCCCTTGGTGCACTAGACCAGTGGTTCTTAAATTTTAACCTGCATCAGAACCTTCTGGAGGGTTCCCAGAAGGTCAGGTTCAGTAGGTCTGGGCTGGGCCTGAGAACTTGCATTTCTAACAAGTTCCCAGCTGGTGCTGATGCTTCCGGTTCAGGAACTACAATTTGAGAACCACTGCACCCACATTGGCTTGGATAACATTTCCTACCTGTAAACTTGACACATGATGGAAGTTTCAGAATTCAGTAAATACTGAATGATTCCATAGTAAAAGAAAAAGAAAAAGTAACAGTGAAGCCAACAATGTTTCACTTTTACAGAGGTCAGAGTTTTGGCAACCTCAAGGATTTGGAACATAGTTGCAAACTCAGAAGTACGGTAAGTCCTTAACTTGTTAAAATAAGCCTGTAAAAAAGTTATGGTAGGGCTTCCCTGGTGGC
Organism: Mesoplodon mirus; assembly: GCF_964341445.2. Classification (NCBI taxonomy): domain Eukaryota; kingdom Metazoa; phylum Chordata; class Mammalia; order Artiodactyla; family Ziphiidae; genus Mesoplodon; species Mesoplodon mirus. The sequence continues at coordinate 17,313,343 of NC_138986.1, forward strand.
GCAGTGGTTGAGAGTCCGCCTGCCGATGCAGGGGACGCGGGTTCGTGCCCTGGTCTGGGAAGATCCCACGTGCCATGGAGCGGCTGGGCCCGTGAGCCATGGCCACTGAGCCTGCGCGTCCGGAGCCTGCACTCCGCGGCGGGAGAGGCCACAGCAGTGAGAGGCCCGCGTACCGGAAAAAAAAAAAAAAAGTTATGGTACTCTGTAGGGGGTGACAATACAAGAGAACCCCTTAGGTCTGAGTGTAAATTAAGCCAATACATATTGCAAGATAATGACAAAAGAAATATGAAGGCGCTAGCATCAGGCTCTATTATCTGTAGGGGCAAAATGTCCTATTTGACTTGGTATTAGCCCCTGTGGTCATCACTATATTACAAGTAAAACACAATAATCCATTTTCCTAAAATATTAAGGCCCCTCTTGTAGCAACTCCCTCCCACTGTTGCCCCAGTGTCAATTAAAGAAAATATAAAACGGCCAATAAGGAATTCTCCCTGGATGTGAGAGTGCAAAAAGACTTACAGCTCAGCTTGGGACACACGATGATTGTCAGCTGGAAGAAGTGGTCCTGAGGGGGCTGCTGGGTGATGCGTTCCATGGCCTCACTCTCAGGGGGAATGGAGGGGTGGGGAAGGAAATCTGCCCCTGGCTCAGCCCTGAGGGGACCTGTCTGTGTTCCCAGGTAAGGGAATGAGGCTGTGAAAACTGAAGGATAAGGTTACTCTGTAAACCCTAGGAGGGGCTGTAAATACTAGTGCGGAAAGACAGCCCTCCTATGTCAACAAGATCAAAGAACCCCCCTCTCCTGGAGAGACCTATCGCGGGCTGAAATAACAGCTGATTTTGAAAGGGCCACAAAGTACGAAGCAGAGCACAACACAAGCAACAGAGAGGTGGCAGCTGTGATGTTCCTTGACAATCAAGGAGAGGCTTCCCAGAACCCAGTTAGAGGCTGGTACCTTGGTGCTTAGAGATTAGTGACCATCAGCTCCTCTAGATCCATCTCTGCCTCCTTTGCCATCTTTCTCCTGGGAGGCTGATGTCTATTGATGGTGGCCTGAGTCCTGGTCCTCTGGCTTCCTTTGGGTTGGGTCAGTGGTGGAGGATAGGAGAGTATAAGGAGAGAGAGGTAGGGTAGGGTGTCTATCAGTGTCTAACAGTGCCGACTCCTGCCAGGGTTTTAAAAGTTGCTACCTTCCTCTAAGCTTGGAATTCAGCAGAGGTGAGCCCATTTCCAGGGTTATGGTTCTTGACTTAACAACTGTTTTCCCCAATTTTCCCTTCAGGCTTCGAGGTGGTACAGGCTTCCTGCAGTTGCTAATGTCTGGTGCTTCCCCATCCCTGGTTCTTTTTTTTTTTTAATTTATTTATTATTAATTATTTATTTTGGCTGTGCCAGGTCTTAGCTGCGGCTCGTGGGATCTTCACTGTGGCATGAGGGATCTTTAGTTGCGGCATGCAGACTCTTAGTTGTGGCATGTGGGATCTAGTTCCCCGACCAGGGATGGAACCCGGGCCCCCTGCATTGGGAGCGCAGAGTCTTACCCACTGGCTCACCAGGGAAGTCCCGTACTATCCCTTGTTCTTTAATCCTGGCCACACTTCTGTGAAATAGCACTTCGTTCATCTCTCGTCAAACCCTTTGAGTCAGCCTGCTGTCTACTGCCTGGGCCCTCTGAAATAGAGATCAAGGTCAAAGCTTCCTCGGATTGAGAGTGAGCTTTGGTGAGCTCCCGACTGTAAACTCGGGAACAAATAGAATCATCAGCTTTCCCAGGTAACCCTGTAGCAGAAGGTAATGAAGGTAGAGGACTTGAGGAAATTAGTCTCAGCTCAGGAATGTCAATGAGAATATGACTCTAAAACAATTACCAAAAGCATATGAGCAGGGGTTAAAGAGCTGAATACATTCTGAAGAAACTGATTAGTATAGAACATAGGAGTTATTTTAAGAAGGTTTTCCAGAAGTTGTGCATTTTTAAAGCTAGGTCTTGAAAGAGCAATAATAATTTTTTTTTTTGGCCACGCTGTGCAGCCCGTGGGATCTTAGTTCCCCGACCAGGGATTGAACCTGGGCCCAAGGCAGTGAAAGCACAAAGTCCTTACCACTGGACCACCAGGGAATTCCCAATAATAAAATTATTGAAAAGATTTGAGGGATAGTATGAGTACTGGTAGATTTAGGAGGGAATAAAGCAGGATGCTATGTCCTATTTTTTAAAACAGCTTTTTTGAGATATAATTCACATTAAAATACAATTCGCCCATTTAAAGTGTACAATTTATTGCATTTGAGCACATTCCCAGGGTTGTAAAACCATCATCACAGCCTGACTTTAGAACATTTTCATGCTCTTGAAAAGAAACTTTGTACCTATTAGTAGGCAATTCTCATTCCCTCCCTCCAAGCCTCACCTCAAGCTCAAAGCACCACTGATCTATTTTATGTCTCTATAAATATGCCAACTGAGAATATTTTATATAAATGGAATCATACAATATGTGGTGTATTGTGACTGACTTCTTTCACTCAGCAAATGTTTTCAAGAGTCATATTATTTATTCATTCATCAGTTGATGTATACTTGTGCTGTTTCCATTTTTTCAAAATAAATAATGTTGCTCTGAACATTCATACACAAGTTTTTGTGTGTACATGTGTTTTCATTTCTCCTGGGTATATCCCTAAAAGTGATATTGCTGAGTCATATGATAATTCTGTTTAACTTTGAGGAACTGCCAAAGTGTTTTTCTAAAGCAGCTATACCAGCTTAAATTCTTACCAGTAATGAACAAGGGTTCCAATTTTTCTACATCTTCATCAACTCTTGTTATAGTGTCTCTTTTTGTTTATAACCATCCTAGTGGGTGTGACATGGTATCTCAACGTGGTTTTGATTTCTTTTTCCTTAATGACAAAAGACGTTGAGCATCTTTTTGTGTGCTTATTGGTCATTTAAATATCTTCTTTGGAGAATTATTTATTCAAATCCTTTGCCATTTTAAAATTGAGTTGTCTTCTTATTACTGAATTGCATTAGTTCATATTCGGGATACAGGTCCCTTGTCAGATATATAGTTTGCAAATAGTTTCTCCTATTCTGAGGTTGTCTTTTCACTTTCCGGATGTTATTTCTTGCACCACAGAAGTTTTTATTTTTGATGTAATCCAATTTATGTGGGTTGGCCAAAAAGTTCGTTTGCGTTGTTAAGCTGTACGGAAAAAGCTGAACGAACTTTTTGGCCAACCTAATATTTTCTTTTGTCACTTGTACTTTGGCATCATATCTAAGAAACTATTACCTAACTTAAGGTCACAAAGATTTATGTCTGTGTTTTCTCCTCAGAGTTTTATAGTTAGCTCTTATATTTAGGTCTATGAGCCGTTTAATTTTTGTGCATGATGTGAGGAAGGAGTCCAACTTTATTCTTTTGCATGTGGATATCCAGTTGTCCCAGCACCATTTGTTGAAATGACTATTCTTTATCCCATTGAATTGTCTTGGCATCCTCATCGAAAATCAATTGATCATATATGTTAGGGTTTATTTCTGGACTTTCAATTCTATTCCATTGATCTATATGTCTTTCTTCATACCAGTACCACACTGGCATGATTTGTAGTAACTTTTGAAATTCAGTATTGTGAGTCTTTCAACTTTGTTCTTCTTTTCTCAGACTTGTTTGGGCTATTCTGGGTCCCATTATAGGGGCTGTGTTGAAACTGTAGATCAATTTGGGGAGTACTGCCATCTTATAAATATTAAGTGTTCTGATTCATGAACATGGGGTGTTTTTCCTTTTAATTAGATCTTGAATTTCTTTCAACAATGTTCTGTGGTGTTCAGTGTATAAATCTTTCACTCCTTTTGTTAAATCTATACCTAAGTGTTTTATTCTTTTTGATGCTATTGTAAATGAAATTCTCTTAATTTAATTTTCAGAAAGTTTACTGTTAGTGTACAGAAATATATTGATCTTATATCCTGTAACCTTGCTGAACTCATTTATTATTTAATAGTTTTTTGGTGGATTTCATAAGATTTTCTATGTACAAAATCATGTGATCTGCAAACAGAGGTAGTTTTACTTTTTTCCTTTTCAATGTGGATGGCTGTTATTTAATTTTCTTGCATAATTATCCTGGCTGGAACCCTCAGTAAAATGTTAAATAGAAGTGGACATCCTTATCTTGTTCCTTATCTAAGGGGAAAAGTATTTATTCTTTCACCATTAAGTGTGATGAGTTTTTGGTAGATGCTTTGTGTCAGGTTGAGGAAATTCCCTTTTATTCTTAGGATGTTGAGCAAAAACTTTTTTTTTAATCACAAAAGGGTGCAGAATTTGTCAAATGTGTTTTCTGTGTCAATTGAGATGACTCTATGGATTTTGTCCTTTATTCTATTAATATGATGTATTACATTAATTGACTTTAGATGGTAAACCAAGCTTGCATTCCCGAGATGAATCCCATTTGATCATGGTGGGGAAATCTTTTTATATGTTGCCGGATTCAGCTTGCTAGTATTTTGTTGAGGACTTTTGTGTCTGTGTTCATGTAAGATATGAATATAAGGGATACTGGCCTGTAGCTTTGTTTTCTTGCAATGTCTTTCTCTGGTTTTGGTATCAGGGTAATACTGGTCTTACTGAATGAGTTTAGATTGAATTGGAAAGTGTTCTTTCTCTTCTTCTTTTTTTTTTTTTTTTGCACTACGCAGGACTCTGACTGTTGTGGCCTCTCCTGTTGCGGAGCACAGGCTCCGGACACGCAGGCTCAGCAGCCATGGCTCACAGGCCCATCCGCTCCATGGCACGTGGGATCTTCCCGGACCAGGGCACGAACCTGTGTCCTCTGCATCGGCAGGCGGACTCTCAATGATTGCACCACCAGGGGAGCCCCTCTTCTATTTTTTGAAAGAGTTCATGAAGGATTAGTATTAATTATTTTTGAATGTTCTCTGGAATTCACCAGTGAAGTCATCTGGGCTTGGGCTTTTCTTTGTGCAAAGTTTTAATATTACTCTTTCAATATCTTTCTTGTTATAAGCCTAGTTAGCCTTTCTATTTCTTCTTCAGTCAGTTTTGGTAACACATATTTCTAGGAATCTGTGTTTCATTTAAGTTACCTAATTTTTTGATGTACAGTCGTTCATAGTATTCCTTTATAATCTTTTTAATTTTCAGTAGTGATATCTCTTCTTTCATTCCTAATTTTCATTATTTGAGTCTTGGGACTTCCCTGGTGGCACAGTAGTTAAGAATCTGCCTGCCAATGCAGGGGACATGGGTATGAGCCCTGTTCCAGGAAGATCCCACATGCCACAGAACAACTAAGCCCATGCGCCACAACTACTGAGCCTGCACTCTAGAGCCGGCGAACCACAGCTACTGAGCCCGTGTGCCACAACTACTGAGCCTGCACTCTAGATCCTGCGAGCCACAACTACTGAGCCCGTGTTCCACAACTACTGAAGCCCACGCACTGAGAGCCCGTGCTCTGCAACAAGAGAAGCCACTGCAATGAGAAGCCCGCACACCGCAACGAAGAGTAGCCCCTGCTCGCTGCAACTAGAGAAAGCCCATGTGCAGTAACGAGGACCCAATGCAGCCATAAATAAATAAATAAATAAATTTTAAAAAAGAAAAGAAAAAAATGATGGTTCAAAAAAATAAAATTGAGTCTTCTCAACCATAATTCTAAAAGAGTCATGTACCACAATGTTCATTGCAGCTCTATTTACAATAACCAGGACATGGAAGCAACCTAAGTGTCCATTGACAGATGAATGGATAAAGAAGATGTAGCACATGTATACAATGGAATATTACTCAGCCATAAAAAGAAACGAAATTGAGTTATTCATAGTGCGGTGGATGGATCTAGTCTGTCATACAGAGTGAAGTAAGTCAGAAAGAGAAAAAGAAATACCGTATGCTAACATATATATATGGAATCTAAAAAAAAAAAAGAAAAAAGAAAATGGGCAGAAGAACCTAGGGGCAAGACGGGAATAAAGATGCAGACCTACTAGAGAATGGACTTGAGGACACAGGGAGGGGGAAGGGTAAGTTGTGACAAAGTGAGAGAGTGGCATGGACCTATATACACCACCAAATGTAAAATAGATAGCTAGCGGGAAGCAGCCGCATAGCACAGGGAGATCAGTTCGGTGCTTTGTGACCACCTAGAGGGGTGGGATAGGGAGGGTGGGAGGGAGGGAGACGGAAGAGGGAAGAGATATGGGAACATATCTATATGTATAGCTGACTCACTTTGTTATAAAGCAGAAACTAACACACCATTGCAAAGCAATTATACTCCAATAAAGATGTCAAAAAAAAATTTTTTTTTGAGTCTTCTCTCTTTTTCCCTTGGTCAGGCTAGCTAAAACTTTGTTAGTTTTGTTGATCTTATCAAAGAACCAACTTTTAGTTTCACTGATTTTCTCTATTGTTTTTCAGAGTCTGTTTCATTGATTTCTGCTCTAGCCTTTAAATTTCATCTCTCTGACTGCTTTGAGTTTAGTTCGCTCTTCTTTTTCTAGTTTCTTAAGATGGAAGATTTGGTTATTGATTTGAGATCCCTCTTCTTCCTCCTCCTCTGCCACTTCTTCTCCTTCTTCTCCATCTTTGTCTTTTCCTTCTTCTTCTCCTCTTCCTCCTCCTCCTTCTTCTTCTCCCCCTCCCCCTTCTGTTTCTTCCTCTTCTTTTTGTTACATAAATTAACCCATTTATTACAGGTTAGCCATGTTTCGAATGGTGGAGCTTCTAGTGTTTTTTTAATTCCTTCAGTCTTCTCATGATGAACTTTACTGTGATGGTAGAAGTGGTGTTGTAGGTCCAGGCACCACCAGCTACTACTTTCACGTAGGAATTGGAGTGCCAAATCCTCACAGTTCATCTCTTTAGCTTGCTTTTGCCATAGAAAAGCAAGTGAACTTAGAATGCAGGATGATTTCAATTTTTTTTCACCAATTTCCCAAGGTAGGAACCATAAGGGTATTGTGTTTACTGATGATTTTGTCCTTCTTGGTGGATTTAGCCATGTTGCTGCAAACTGAGCCCAGAGAGCTTTTCTTCTTTTTTTAATATAGGCATTTTACAGCTATACATTGCCCTCTAAGCACTGCTTTAGTTTCATCCCATAAATTTTGATATGCTGTACTCTTCTTTGATTTCATCTCAAAACATCTTCTAATTTTCCCTGCAATTTCTTCTTTGATCCATTCATTATTTAAGAGTGTATTGTTTAATTTTCCTATATTTGTGAATTTACCACATTTCCTTCTGTTAATATATTTCCATAACAGTCAGAAAACATACTTTGTATGATTTCAATCCTTTTATATTGAGTCTTGTTTTATGGATCAGCATATGGCCCATCCTAGAGAATGTTCCACTTGTGCTGAGATAAATGTGTACTCTGCTGCTGTTGGATGTCATGTTTTTATTTTTTAATCAAGTTTAAAGTACAGAGGTGCCTGGAATCAAGCACACTTTCATCTCCTTTACCTTATCCATGGTCAAATTGGGAGAAGAATAATTTCAATCATTTGTTACTAGATATATAGAAAGATATATATATATATATATAGATAGATAGATAGATAGATAGATAGATATACATAGGTATAGACTATTTTTGTAGCATGGGGACATATCATGTGACTTTGAGAATAAGGCTGTATGAAATCATAGCACCATGGATCTAAGGTTTCCCACTCTCACTTTATGATACAAATATCATGGCAAATCCTAGAAAATTAGAAGACTGGATTCTATGATTCCAAAGGTCCCCTCTAATGTTAAAATGGTAGGCAAATACTTAACTTCTCCAACTCTCACTCTGATCATCGTTATTGACCAAGAACATAAGATGCTATCTTAAGGTTCTTGTGAAAATTAAATGATGACTTTTTTCATAAAAAAAGAAATGACATGAAAATGACTTAGTAGAGTGTTTGGTACATAATAATCATTATGTTAGTTGTTTTTAGATACAGATGCTATTTAGATACAGAATGTTAGTTAGGTTTTAGATATAGAACTGCTATTGCCACCAATAAAGAATGGTTTATCAGCTATTTTTCTTCCCTCAAGTAAAACATACAGGGAATACTTTGTACTGCTTTAAGGTTTTTGAAACTCTGGCCTGATCTTGTTTCCTTGCTCTAAATGAAGGGAACAGAATACCTTATTTATGGGCAGCAAAGAGGTTTTTTTTAAACAATTCTATGAAATTTATTCTAGGGTACCTAAAAATGTTGGACCACTTGGTGAGGATGCTATAGGGAAAATAAGCATCTGATGGACATGGGCATGTCACACTAGATAACATTTTACATCCTTCCAACCTCGAGTCTGCTGAGACAGACAATAGAGGTTATGAAAATGAGTATTAGCATGAAGTCATCTTGTGAATCTGATCAGACTAATGAAAAAGGACACACTAATCAATTTGTTTCTTGGAACTATATTAAGGTTTTTAGCCTTCCATATTCAGTTTACTAAATCATTTCTGGCAGTGTGTTATGGTAAGGTAGTCATAGGAAAGAGTTAATTCATTTCTACCCAAAAGCAATATACTACCTCTCAAGTGTAGAATAAGGACTACAATATGTTGCTAAACTGATATCCATGCATCAATGGAAACAGGCCCTAGGAACTTAAAGTTTCATTTCCTCCCCAACATCTTGACAACATTCCCTGCTCCTAGAACCTTCATTCAAATATGTGGGGAGGATGGGACAGGCACCCTGTAAATTTACTCTTACTTAAGAGTTGAGAATTTGTAACTAAAGATAATGTCCTGAATTAATGTCTTGCTTCTTGTGCCCCCCAATTCAGTCTGACCTTTTACCCCAAAGGCTTCTTAAATTTATATAATTCTCAGGCATAAAATCCTGAGAACTTCTTAAAGGATTTAAATAATATCAGGAGGTATAATTCTTGTAGCACCAATAAATGCTGAAAAATAAATATCTAAAGTCTAAATTATGAAAAAGAAATCTTTATAACATCATATTGCCCCACAAAATATCATTAAGCTTCCTGGGATTGGTTATAGTCTAAAATTCACACAGCCTCATAAAACCGTTCTCTAAAATGAAGACCCAAGAGGACAGGGAAGTTTTTTTTTTTTTCTTTCCTTATTTCTCCCCAAACCTTCAACGATGTCTAGGATAGAGTGAGTGCTCCATGGGTATTTGTTGTATTCATTGAATGAGTTCCCTCCTTTAACACACAAACATTTATCTACAGTTACAAAGTATTTTAAATGCCTGCAAAATGTCCTGTATGCTTTATTTATGAATTACCTGATGATATCTTGACTTGAGAGAAAATATGTTTATCTGTTGGTTCTCTGAGAGCAAATTTATAGACTTAAAGTGGGGAATTGCCAAATAAGAAATTATGGTAAAACTTTTTTCAAGCCAGCAATTCATTGTATTTTCTTTTAATGATGCTATTTCCCTTAAAACTTGTAAGTTATAGCCATGCACTAGTTTTTACCAAAGGTAGTGCTTGTTGCTGTGTTACATTGATGTTTCAATAGGGTTACCAGATAAAATACAAATAATTGCACAATAATTGGTACAAAAATATAAATATCACGTGGGGCATACGTGTACGAAAACATTATGGTCTATCTGAAGTTCAAATTTAACTGGACCTCCTGTACTTTTTTCCTGCCAAATCTGACACCCCTATACCTCAAAGTAGATATCAGTGCTCGCATCTTAAACTTTTGTCACAATCAAATACAAGTTGCTTAATAAATAAATCCATAACGGACTGTCTTATCCTTATCTTTTCTCAGGAAAATAAACAAACTAAGGAAGAAAATGGCTTCCCAAGTGATGGCAGTGGTGTGACTCTCCACGGGGCCTCTCCTTTGTAGTTCCCTGAGGTCAGCAGTGGCTCCGTGGGGCAGTGCTACACCAGGGCCCAGAGTCCTACCCCCTGTGATGAATGAATCCTATTTCACGTTACAGGCCCTTCCTTATCGGTATGCTTTTTCGGATGGACCTAGAGACTGTCATACAGAGTGAAGTAAGTCAGAAAGAGAAAAACAAATATCATATATTAACGCATATATGTGGAATCTAGAAAAATGGTACAGATGAACCGGTTTGCAAGGTGGAAATAGACACAGATGTAGAGAACAAACGTATGGACACCAAGGGGGGACAGTGGGGGTGGGTAGTGGGATGAATTGGGAGACTGAGATTGACATATATACACTAATACGTATAACACAGACAACTAATAAGAACCTGCTGTGTAAAAATAAATAAATCAAATAAAATTTTTTAAAAAAAGACAAAAAACCAACAGAAGTTTCTTCCTGCTTTTGGAGGAGCAGCGCTGGCCACATGAAAATGCTAGAATTCAGCAACAAAGAAATTCTCTTCTCTAAAGACTTTTCTTCCCTTAGCTTAACCTCACACAGAGGTTAACCCTCAGAGCTGCACACCTTTGACTCTTGACCTTTGCTTTCACAAGTATAAAAATGTGCCTTCAATATTTTGCTAAAATTTCCAAATCCTTTAAACAAGAGGCAGTCAGAGCCTCCACGTGGTGATTCCTGTCCTCAGCACACTTCTTTCCCTTGCTCTGGCCTCCTTCCTCCAAACTGCCACCAAACGAGCATTGAACACTGTATGTACAGAACTCTGGATACCCAGGCTCTGTAGGTCCCAGTGTGCTACCTTTACAGCTTGACAGAGCAGCATGCTTTTCTTTTCTTTTTTTTGGCCGAGGCACGTGGCTTGTGGATCTTAGTTCCCTGACCAGGGATCGAACCTGGGCCCTCATCAGTCAGAGTGTGGAGTCCCAACATCTGGACTGCCAGGATATTTCCAACAGAGCAGTATTCTAAGCTAATCATCCTTGAGTCAATAATTCAAGGCCCCTGAGCCTCAGTTTTCTCATCTATAAAATGGGGCTATGAATATCATGTGGCTCATAGAATCACATGAAATACTGGGCCAAGGAACATAGTAAATGCTAAGTAAACGTCACTATTACTCATATAAGAAGAATGTATTTAAGAATATGCAAATATCCATAGAAATTTGCTTTTTAACAAGTATGCTCTCCTTTAATGTAACAAGAATTTTCAATAAGTTTTAATGGTAACTAGAAATGGCTTAATAAAGTCAATACATATAAGTGGTATTAGAATAATACGGAACTTTAAATTTCATTGCTTGGAAGAACACTAAGCAGTTGGCTTCCCAACACTTACAGGGAAATTACCAGAACTGTACGGTGTCCTCATCTCCATTGCTCTAGTGCAGAGGATGGAACATAGCCTGTCAGAATGTCGGATGTGAGAAATTGCACTGCGGGGCAAGGTGTGGGCAACCCAGAGTTGGCTCTGCCCAGCAGGTGAAGCACAGCTGTCATCACGCAGCCCTCACCTGGGCTGGGGTCTGAGGGAGAAAGGCATGCTGGGAACAATTTCATACTCTTCTTCAAGCACCTGCACTTCTTCAGATGAGGGGAGAGTGCACTTCTGCGTGCCTCCACCGTGGTGCTGACCATCAGCTCAACCTGAATGTACCACAGGCCACTGAGGAAATGCCTCTCTACCCTGTGGGGTGGCTGCCTTTCATCGGTCCTCAGAAAGAAGGTGAAAGAGTTCTTGTTAGGAATAACATTGTTTGTTGCGTTTTTTCTCCATTTCTCTCTCTCTCTCCAAGGGAGAAGAAGCTGAGTTAAGAACAGAAATCAGAATCTGGAATCTGCTCACCCAAAGAATAATGGATCTATTCTGCTCAAAAAATGCCTTGATTGTTGATGTGTTTACTTCAGCTCCTTCTCTGAAATTTGAGGACAAAGCAAAATTGGGAGCAAGGAGTCTGTGTGTGTGTGTGCGTGTGTGTGTGCATAAGTGTGCACACATGTGTGCAGACAGAGAGCTCCTTTCTCTAAGGGTTCAAGATGCCCCTGTAATGAGCCTGCCCACCCCACTGAGGTATCAAAACTCATTACTTTCCCCCAAAGCTACATTTAAGCCACCTTTAAAGTGGATAGCAGGACACCTGGGGCTCACTTAGTTCATTATGCTGGGCCTTTGTTTGCTCATCTATAAAGTGAAGACACTGGATTAGACACAGTCTCAGACCTTTCCAGATCCAAAACACTCTCTTGTGATGTTACTGAAACAGGGACAGTAGATTAGAATTTACTCACAAGCAAAGCAAAGTCAACACTGTGTGTGTGTGTGTGTGCGTGCATGCACGTGTGCGTGTGTAAATGTCTTATTAACTCAAAGGACTTACTAAGCATTCATGAAATTTTCCTTTGCCTCTTTCAAAAGTGGGAACCATCAGATCAGAAATAAATGAAAAAGAAATGAAGGAAACGATAGCAAAGATCAACAAAACTAAAGGCTGGTTCTTTGAGAAGATAAACAAAATTGGTAAACCATTAGCCAGACTCATCAAGAAAAAAAGGGAGAAGACTCAAATCAATAGAATTAGAAATGAAAAAGGAGAAGTAACAACTGACACTGCAGAAATACAAAAGATCATGAGAGATTACTACAAGAAACTCTATGCCAATAAAATGGACAACCTGGAAGAAATTGACAAATTCTTAGAAATGCACAACCTGCCAAGACTGACTCAGGAAGAAATAGAAAATATGAACAGACCAATCACAAGCACTGAAATTGAAACTGTGATAAAAAATCTTCCAACAAACAAAAGCCCAGGACCAGATGGCTCACAGGCGAATTCTATCAAGCATTTAGAGAAGAGCTAACACCTATCCTTCTCAAACTCTTCCAAAATATAGCAGAGGGAGGAACACTCCCAAACTCATTCTACGAGGCCACCATCACCTTGATACCAAAACCAGACAAGGATGTCACAAAGAAAGAAAACTACAGGCCAATATCACTGATGAACATAGATGCAAAAATCCTCAACAAAATACTAGCAAACAGAATCCAAGAGCACATTAAAAGGATCATACACCATGATCAAGGGGGGTTTATTCCAGGAATGCAAGGATTCTTCAATATACGCAAATCAAGCAACGTGATACACCATATTAACAAATTGAAGGAGAAAAACCATATGATAATCTCAATAGATGCAGAGAAAGCTTTCGACAAAATTCAACACCCATTTATGATAAAAACCCTGCAGAAAGTAGGCATAGAGGGAACTTTCCTCAACATAATAAAGGCCATATATGACAAACCCACAGCCAGCATCGTCCTCAATGGTGAAAAACTGAAACCATTTCCATGAAGATCAGGAACAAGACAAGGCTGCCCACTCTCACCACTCTTATTCAACATAGTGTTGGAAGTTTTAGCCACAGCAATCAGAGAAGAAAAGGAAATAAAAGGAATCCAAATCGGAAAAGAAGAAGTAAAACTGTCACTGTTTGCAGATGACATGATACTATACATAGAGAATCCTAAAGATGCTATCAGAAAACTACTAGAGCTAATCAATGAATTTGGTAAGTAGCAGGATACAAAATTAATGCACAGAAATCTCTGGCATTCCTATATACTAATGATGAAAAATCTGAAAGTGAAATCAGGAAACACTCCCATTTACCATTGCAACAAAAAGAATAAAATATCTAGGAATAAACCTACCTAAGGAGACAAAAGACCTGTATGCAGAAAATTATAAGACACTGATGAAAGAAATTAAAGATGATACAAATAGATGGAGAGATGTACCATGTTCTTGGATTGGAAGAATCAACATTGTGAAAATGGCTTTACTACCCAAAGCAATCTACAGATTCAATGCAATCCCTATCAGACTACCACTGGCATTTTTCACAGAACTAGAACAAAAAATTTCACAATTTGTATGGAAACACAAAAGACCCCGAATAGCCAAAGCAATCTTGAGAACGAAAAATGGAGCTGGAGGAATCAGGCTCCCTGACTTCAGACTATACTACAAAGCTACAGTAATCAAGACAGTGTGGTACTGGCACAAAAACAGAAAGATAGATCAATGGAACAGGATAGAAAGCCCAGAGATAAACCCACGCACATATGGTCAACTTATCTTTGATAAAGGAGGCAGGAATGTACAGTGGAGAAAGGACACTCTCTTCAATAAGTGGTGCTAGGAAAACTGGACAGGGACATGTAAAAGTATGAGATTAGATCACTCCCTAACACCATACACAAAAATAAGCTCAAACTGGATTAAAGACCTAAATGTAAGGCCAGACACTATCAAACTCTTAGAGGAAAACATAGGCAGAACACTCTATGACATAAATCACAGCAAGATCCTTTTTGACCCACCTCCTAGAGAAATGGAAATAAAGACAAAAATAAACACATGGGACCTAATGAAACTTCAAAGCTTTTGCACAGCAAAGGAAACCATAAACAAGACCAAAAGACAACCCTCAGAATGGGAGAAAATATTTGCAAATGAAGCAACTGACAAAGGATTAATTTCCAAAATTTATAAGCAGCTCATGCAGCTCAATAACAAAAAAACAAACAACCCAATCCAAAAATGGGCAGAAGACCTAAATAGACATTTCTCCACAGAAGATATACAGACTGCCAACAAACACATGAAAGGATGCTCAACATCTTTACTCATTAGAGAAATGCAAATCAAAACTACAATGAGATATCATCTCACACCAGTCAGAATGGCCATCATCAAAAAATCTAGAAACAATAAATGCTGGAGAGGGTGTGGAGAAAAGGGAACACTCTTGCACTGCTGGTGGGAATGTGAATTGGTACAGCCACTATGGAGAACGGTATGGAGGTTCCTTAAAAAAACTAAAAATAGAACTACCATATGACCCACCAATCCCACTACTGGGCATATACCCTGAGAAAACCATAATTCAAAAAGAGACATGTACCAAAATGTTCATAGCAGCCCTATTTACAATAGCCCGGAGATGGAAACAACCTAAGTGTCCATCATCGGATGAATGGATAAAGAAGATGTGGCACATATATACAATGGAATATTACTCAGCCATAAAAAGAAACGAAATTGAGCTATTTGTAATGAGGTGGATGGACCTAGAGTCTGAAATACAGAGTGAAGTAAGTCAGAAAGAGAAAGACAAATACTGTATGCTGACGTATATATATGGAATTTAAGAAAAAAAATGTCATGAAGAACATAGGGGTAAGACAGAAATAAAGACACGGACCTACTAGAGAATGGACTTGAGGATATGGGGAGGGGGAAGGGTAAGCTGTGACAAAGCGAAAGAGCGGCATGGACATATATACACTACCAAACGTAAGGTAGATAGCTAGTGGGAAGCAGCCGCATAGCACAGGGAGATCAGCTGGGTGCTTTGTGACCGCCTGGAGGGGTGGGATAGGGAGGGTGGGAGGGAGACGCAAAAGAGAGGGGATATGGGGACATATGTATATGTATAACTGATAAAAAAAAGTGGGAACCAGATTCGATGCAGTTTAGTACAATGGCTGTGGTAGTGGGTTTTAACTCCCATTCTTTGGGAAAGGTAAATGTCAACGTGTAGCACAGATAGTGGAGGCTAGAAACTACTGAGGTGCTGAACCACTTCAGAAAAAATCTGGTGCTTTTTCCAGGTGATTTTCCACCCAGTAAGATAGAAGGGCAGTGGAAATTTTCAAGCCATTTTTTTTGGCTCCACGCTCTTTCTCCATTATGAGTGAGGGCTTGGGATTTGATCAGAGAAGCTGAGGTTCACAGCTCCGCACTGCCATTTATGAAGTATTATTTAAAACCTGGGGCATTAGTGTGTGCAGTCCTTTCTGTGTAAGAATAATAAACATAACAGCAGCCACCATGCATCAAGTACTTAGTTATGTTCTAGGCTGGATTCTAGGTAAATGTTGTACCAAATGTTCTTTAGTCTTCCCACATGTTGGTGAGAAAGGACCTATTACCATCATCCCTATTCGGACTTCATCCCAGTGAGAAAGGCTCTATCACCCATCCCTACAGAGGAGTTGGGTAATTTGTCCAGGGCCTTAGTAGTAAGGGAAGAATCCAAGATTTGTACAATTCTGACCATGAAGAACATGTTCTCGACTATTCCTGGATTCTGCCACTGGTCTCCATTTGGTCGCCAACGTGTGACAGTTTCCTGGCTCTGTGGCCTCATTTGTATTCTTGTCTGCCTTCTCTTGTGGCCAAAAACACATCTGCAAAGGAATTCATTGGCCACAGAACTGAATTTCTCTGTGCAAAGTCTAAGTGGGCCACTCCAGAAACATGGGAGTGCCCAGCGCTTCGCGAGCATCCTTCTTTGATGGGGCCAGCCCAGGTGTGGCAGGCATACACATGTCGTGCTATTCAGAGAACACATTCCCCTTGGTCTCCCCAGAATTGTGGCAAGGGTCCAACTGCAATTCCAAGATTTCCCGTGAAACATTCAGCCACCCAAACTAGGCCAATGACTCTTTCTCAGGTTTCTCTTGCTCCCAGATGAATCTTAATGTTCTCTGAGTGTATAAGAAGAGCAAATACTCCCTAAGTTCTGATAAAGGAATAGAACCTTTCCTTTTCCTTCTCTCAGGAATAACTGGCATGGTTGAACTAAGGTAGGGGCCACGTGACAGCCCAGATGGCAAAACACAGTGTTTTGTGACCTGTGGGAAGATTCTAGCTGATAGCTTCCCCCAGGATTCTAACTCACTTTGCCTTTTGGACAGGCTACAGGGTGCATACAGATTATAGAAAATTTAAAGCCTAGCACTGGTGTCATAAATGACATTTCTCAAACCCCCTCTCCATCCAGGACTCGCTGGCTCTGGGTCTCCAGCATCTCCCTGCCCTCGCCACCTGGGAGGGAGCAGCTGCGGAGAAGGGCAAGTGTGCCAGGCACAGGGGAAAGCACCCATTCACAGCGCTGCCCAGGGTCCAGGTGCAGCAAGTGGAATACCAAGACTTCCCTGAAGCCCTTGCAAGACAATTTGTGCACTTGCATTCTGAAGGGAAGAAAAGCAAACAGTTCAAGGCCACTTCCTTGAACATTTATCGACAGAACTGTAACCCCACTAGGGATGTTTCCTAGGCTGCTTGCTGACTTGTTGCATGCAAGGAGACACACCTGAGGAGACAAAGGGCAGTTTCTTTGCTTCCCGCTAGTCCAGGGGTGATCTGGTTCTGAGCACATCTGGAGGGTCACTGTCAGCACCACTGACCACCTATAAGGTTTGGATCATCTCGGGTTTGCAAGGTGCTCTGTGGCCACTCTGTAGGGACCTACATCCAGGTTTAGTGAGCCCTTCCAGACCATTATAGATGATGGTAGATCTGATTCCCCTCTCTGGGCTCCTGTTGATTTAAGTAGACCTTTTAGAGCCTGGCATAGAGCCTACGATTGATGGAATTCATGTATCATTTGCCTTTGTTGCTCTGCCCTGATTGAGCCACGTCCTCAGTCACTGAGCTCCCATGAGACTCAACATTGGAGCAGAATGTCCTACACAGCTCTCTTCCAGGTGCGGAGCCTTCTAGAGGCTGTGTCTGAGTCGTACAGCCCATAGGCCAACACACTCAGAAGTGATGGAAGGCCGAGTATTGCTAATATCTGTAATAATATCCATGCACCAAAGAAAATCCAGTTTCTGTGGAAGGTTGTATTAGTCCATATCCCAGGATGAAGCAGGGTGGGGGCCTGGGGGAGATGGGTGTCACCTTCTGTCAGTGGTGGGTGACAGGCAAGCTCAGAACTCAGGGCAGGGTGTGGTTTAAAACCTTGAAAAAAAATGAACTGGATAACCATTCAAATTGGATGGCTTAGTTATATAGCTTCCCGAGGCAGGAAATAAGACTAAACTATGTCTTCCAGCTGCATGATTCTATGAACAAATCAACACAGAAGACAATTCTGTCTACTTTCTAATCTCAAGTAACACTTAAAAACACTTCATTAAGTACATTTTACAAAGGTATTTCCTTCCTGTTCCATATTCAGTTTTTTTCTTTCTTTCTTTTTTTTGTCTGATCTTGCTACCAGTGTTAAAGACGCTAGCTGCTCTTTTTCAGGAGGAACTTAAGTAAATTCTTTTAAATCTTAGTATCTATTTTTCTTGGTTCTAATCTTTTCTTCTTTGCCATGTCTGGATGTTTCCGTTCTTTTCCTTATACCGAGTCTTCAAATGCCTCCAGGAGACCAGCAATAACAAAGATAACAATAACTATTTTATGCCCCAAGCTGTGGCTTTCTTAACCTCCGCCTGTATTTCTGGCTTTCATTTGATTTCAAAGAGCATTTCACTACTTAATAGATCAGTCACATCTCGCCTGTCCCTCCATCTCTCTTGGTTTTCTCTTGAGAGCTGGCTTTGCTTAGCATTCTTGGAGAAAGCTTAGTCTGCCTCATCAGATGGGTGAATGGCTCTCACAGTTTGGAGGCCCTGAGGATGGACAGATGGGAGGAAGTAATTTCCGTTACTCAGATTAGATTGAACCACATGAAACTGCCAATACTGGACCACTTTTTGACCTATAAACATAACTTCATAAGTTTAAACTAATATAGGAGTTTCGGGCTCATATTGATTTAGTGAATCAGTTTTCCTATAAATTCTATTCAGGCAGAGAGAATTAGATGGTCTTACTCACTGAAGGCTACCTTCATGCTGAATTCCATGTTTTTCTGAAGATGATAATAGCTAGCATTTATTGGACAATCCTGCATCTTCTCATGTGATCCTTACATCAATTCAGTGAGGTAGGATATATGACTCCCATTTTACAGATCTGAACACTGAGGCTCAGAGAGGCTGAGTGAAGGCAGGTCTGCCTCACTCTACCCCCATGCACTTTTCCCTCTACCACACAGCCTCATCTTTGCATTAACCTCTCTTTTTTTTTGGCCGTGCCTCACGGCTTGCGGGATTTCAGTTCCCTGACCAGGGATTGAACCCAGGCCCGGCAGTGAAACCACCGAGTCCTAACCATAGGACCATCAGAATTCCCCAACCTCTCACCTTTTTAAAGCTCTTCCTGATATTATTCCTTTTGAAGTGGTTTTGCCTAAAACAAATATGGGCAAGTTATCCACCACCTGATCTTCACTGGGCTGTAATTGTCCAAGATATGATGGAGATGCCTCCCTGTTGATAAGGAAACTGTAGGAACAGTGCCACTTATTTACCAGTCTCTGGTCCCTGATTTCCTCAAGTATTGATAGAAATACTTTGGCATTATAATTTTTTGAAGTTGTAGGCAGATGACCGATTTGTATGTGTTACAAACAAACTGGGAACTCAGAGCATGAATGTATCATGCTTATAGATGCCATCAAATAAAACCTAAGAAATTAAATTAATCTGACACATACTTAATGAAGTACATAATCATATTATGTTTCATGGTAATTGGGCACAAATGGAATGCATTCCATGTAAATAATTGTAATTGGTTTGACTGTGCATAGATTTTTAGGTTTTTATTTTCTGATCACATTTAGTTTTGTAAGATCTATAAAGGGTGTCAGTGTGGACCTGTGTACCCAGATTCCATGTGTCATCACCACCTCCACCACCATCGTCATCAGGTGCACAGACCAGTACAGGTGTGGGTCTTGCACCCCTTCCCTCAATAGTTAGGATTTCCTTGTCCCCTCCTTCCCCAACCCTAGCCTAGGACAATTGCTTCTTGGGTTGTAGGAATGCCCCTTGTACCTCTCCTCCTGCTGCGCTTCTCCCAGACTCACACCCTGAAGGGTTCCTTCAGCAGCTGCTAGAGCTGTACTTTTCTGTCTCCTTGGATGTCCTGGATGCTGAAGGCTTGAAGTGACTAATCTCTGGGCTTCACTGTTGTGGATGAGAGTGAGGCTGGGTTTAATGTGAAAGAGGATGAGACAGACGCGGGAAGGGGAAAGAAAGTTTCAGGCCTGGGCTGCTGACTGAGTGTAGGATTTCCATGTTGCCAGTGACCCTGTTCATATTGGTTGAAACCAAGGGGAATTTATTGGATCCCATAACTGAAATATCAGGGGTAGATTCCAGTGCTGAGGAATTTTTTTTTTTTTTTTTTTTTTTTTTGCGGTACGCGGGCCTCTCACTGCTGTGGCCTCTCCCATTGCAGAGCACAGGCTCTGGACACGCAGGCCCAGAGGCCACGGCTCACGAGCCCAGCCGCTCTGCGGCACGCGGGATCCTCCCGGACCGGGGAACGAACCCGCGCCCCCTGCATCGGCAGGCGGACTCTCAACCACTGCGCCACCAGGGAGGCCTGAGGAATATCTTTAGGGATCTGTGTTTCTCTTTCCCTAAGCTTTGCTTTTCTCTGTGTTGATTGAATCTTAGGCAGGCATATCTTCATGGTGGGAAGATGGCCACCAGCAGCTCCAGGCTTAAATCAACCATCTCAGAAACAGGAAGAAAAAAGCACCTCTTTTTTCAGTAGTTCCAGCAAAATTCCTGAGATCAACTATGATTTGCCTGGCCCTTACCTGAACTAAACAGAGTGGCCATGTGGGCATGTGATGCTCTCGTGAATGGCTAGGCCTCCATCACAGGAGAAACTTTAGATCTGGAGGTGGATTCAATCTCACTAGACCACGTAGACAGACAGTGGGCAACAGTGGGCTGCAAAGGAAAATTGGATGCTGTTATCAGAAAAGGGATTATAGAGTGGGCAGATTATAGAAATCACAGATGTCCACTCTAGCTGGTGAAACAGAGGGCAGAGAGAGCACAGGTAAAACGGCCTCTGAGACCCCGTATCTCAGAGAGTTGGCTCAGAGAAGAGCAAGTATGAGGATTAAGGTAAATAGAAGAAACGGGAGTAGATATGATCTCAGTGACCTAGTCTACCTGTTAAGTGGGTCTTTCAAGACCTTAAAATGAACAAAAGTTTTACTTTTCTGTCCTTTAAAACATCTCCCTCGGGCTTCCCTGGTGGCGCAGTGGTTGGGAGTCTGCCTGCCGATGCAGGGGACACGGGTTCGTGCCCCAGTGCGGGAAGATCCCACGTGCTGTGGAGCGGCTGGGCCTGTGAGCCATGGCCGCTGAGCCTGCGCGTCCAGAGCCTGTGCTCTGCAACAGGAGAGGCCACAACAGTGAGAGGTCCATATAACGCAAAAAAAAAAAACAAAAAAAAAAACCTCCCTCCACTGCATGCTGTTATTTGAAATGTCTTTAATCATGGACAACCCTTTATTCTAAAAACAGAGAAAACAGCTTTAAGCGCAAATGCCCTGGGAAAGGCAATACAGAGGTATGAATGTGTTGCAGCCAAGGTAGAAATGAAAATATCATATCGTGTCTTGTTTTGATAAGGAAAGAGAATTAAAAAGAACAGGGAAAGAAATGCCATTAGAAGAGAAAAGAAAGAAGAATTGTAGATGATTAAAGAGAGAAGACAGTCAAAACTCACTTCCCAAATTTGTCACTGTCAACTCAGTTGATCCAACATAAGTAGAGGCCACAAGACTGACCTTAGTGGAAATTCTACAATAGCATGTTTTTACTATTGATCTCTTTGCTTTTAAAGCTTCTTACTTTATTGAATGAGAATAGAACTTTCCAAATTTAGTATTTGCTCTTAGTTGGGAAGTCTCTATAGCCTGGACAATCTTGGCCCAGTTAGGTCATAATTCAAACTAGTGAGAAGAATGCAAGATAAAACATGTCACAGGAGAAATTCATTGGCGTTCAGCCATATGCAGAGCCTTGGCATGCCTTAATAAAGTTCAGCTTTTTTCCCCCTTCTCTGATATAATCTGCGTTTTGCTAAACAGGACTTAAACAAACTTGAACTTCATTCCAGAAAAGTAAAGAGAAAGCTTTGATACCCTTGAAGGCCCTTACATTTCAGAAATTCAGGTTTATTCAATATTTAAAAGACACTGAAAAATGGTACACTGTGTTCCCCTCAGTGTGACACCATCTTAATTGTACTTTCAATGAACGAATGAGCATTTGGGAGGCTGACCCTCCCAGTGACTTGACTCCCAGACCTGACCACATGGGTTAGACCATTACTTTAAGATATTCTGAAGATTTCCCAGTAGGGGTTAGTAATGTGAGGACCAAAAAAGTGACACCACAGTCCAAGCATTTTTATGATATTCACTCTTCCACATGAGAAATATTTCAAAGAACTTGAGCACAGGCCAAATGATATTCTAAAAGCACTACTAAAGAGCATCAACACTACAAAAAAGTTGTCCTAATTATCCTGAGCTTTTATCAAAAATACAAATATTCTGGTCAAGTAGAATGACAGGAAAATGTCAGGAATGGTAGGGGGTAGGATTGTGTAAAGAAAAAGGCAGTCTGGAAGACAAGATGCCTTTTCATCTCTTTGGTACAACATATTGAAATCTATAACAATAATTTTATATTTAATTCCCAATTCTTAACTTGGGGAGAGAAGGGAAATTCTTACCATATATCTGGGCATCAAAGACGAAAAGCTAAGGGTGTTGGTTGTAATCACAGATAAAAATGAACATGCACTGAAACTTAGACTTTCCTCACCGAATTCATGATTATTATTTGCATTCACAGTTGCTATACAACACATGTATGCAGGCAGGACAGAAATCAAATCACCCTCTGGTTATATATTAAAGGAAGTAGCATCTCCAACTCCTATTTCCCCATGTACAATACTCATTACACTTGTTTCTAGGTTCCTATTTTCAGTCGTTCTCCGAATCCAATGGCTTTATCAGTAACAATTATCTATGTCTCTGAGGCTAATCAGCTTAAAAAGAAACATTTGCCTGAAAGCCTTCTCTTTAAGTTTACTCTGGACAATGGCAAAGGCTACCACTGGCTACTGTGAGGACCTCCATGGGGGCACCATCCAGCCAGATGCATCAGACAGGCCTGGAGACTCCTGTGGAGGGGGGCCCCTCCCTCTAACCATTTCACTGCCTTTTACCCTCAGATCAACAGGAAAGGAAAACAGCAACAAAAATGAGGTTAAGGGCTCTAAGCTTGAGCCTGTGAGGCATTTGAAATCAGGTAGGATTGGGTAGGATCACACCTTTACACACGGATGGACGGATGGACGGATGGCCATGTTTGCACAACGTTAGTCATGCATCATAGGGCTGCCCGGCCACTTACTCCGCCTTCTCCCTGGGTCAACACCAGCGGTTCCCTCCCTCCTCCTTCCCTGCTTGCTATTAGCTCAAAGTATAAAATGCTTCTCAAATTATGGATTATGTCAGGTGACCTGACATAATTAACCCAAATAATACACTGAAACTGACCTAGTATCTGTTTGTTTTGCCTAGTAAAATGGAAAAGTTGCACACGGTGGGAGATTGGGCCATTTCCAGTTAACTGCCTCTCTGCTACCCTAAAGGCTGGAAGGTGAAATCTCTGAGAAATTTCTCTGGTCTTTGTTAGGTAGCCAGGCTCGTATGTAAATGATTTGGGCAACATGTATGTTGCCATTTAGAAGCATAGACTCTGGGGCCAGGTGCTGAGAACTAGGTGAGAAATCATAATCTGATTGCTACCAGGACATTTTTCTGATGGTTCGACCAGGTGTGTATGTGTATATGTGTGTGTGTGTGTGTGTGTGTTTATCCTGTGTATGTCTGTGTCAGCTCTAGGACTGGCGTGGAATTTGCCGAGAGGTAGGAAATTACAGAACTAAACTATCATTCTTGAGGTTGGGGAAAGGTGCATGAGGCACACACCCATGGCAGATAAGAAATAAAGCAGTGGAGGGATTTTTCTAAGCTGGGAGGTTGTTCTTTTTTTTTTTTTTTTTTTTTTGCGGTACGCGGGCCTCTCACTGCTGTGGCCTCTCCTGTTGCGGAGCACAAGCTCTGGACGCGCAGGCTCAGCGACCATGGCTCACGGGCCCCAGCCGTCCCGCGGCATGTGGGATCTTCCCAGACCAGGGCACGAACCCGTATCCCCTGCATCGGCAGGCAGACTCTCAACCACTGCGCCACCAGGGAAGCCCGGGAGGTTGTCCTTGTTTCACATGAAGATGAATATGTAGTTCAATCCCTTCCCATGGTTTTTGTATTTTTAATTATACTGAGTTTTAAACAGTCAATTTAAAGACACCTGTGTGTTGTTTCTTTTTACATCTCTAACCTAGGAGACTGTGTTTCTGGGACTGCGACAGGCTCGAGCATGACTCCCATGATCCTCTGCTGCAGGGATGCTCATCTCACAGGCACATCCCAGGGCTGCCTTGTCACTTACTCAGCTTCCTCAAAGTGATTGAAAAGCACACTTGACACACATGCCCTCTTCAGAGATCAAGTTATAATTAAATCCAGGAAAACTCTCTGACAGCTGGAGCCCAGGTTTTGAGTTTGGTATTTGTTCTTGCAAAAGCCCACAGCTATAGCTGATGTGTCGCTGCCACATGCCCGGTGTGGGTGACCCTGGAATGTTTGCTCTGCCTACAGTCTATTTTGCTTGGTGAAAATGAAAGCCCACTAGTAAAGTAAATTTGCTTTGAATACAGATTTAATCATTTTCTCACAAAACTGAAGCTCTCCGTGTTCCAGACAGGACAAAAGGTTAGTTTGATATTGTGCCAACAAACAAGAAACCATAACTAAGTAGTTGAGAATAGGTAAACACAAATGGCTTGGGAGAGGGGGAAGTGTCTGGTGGGATGCCAGCGTGGAGCCCAGATTTAACAGCTTCATCAAAGGGAATGTGTTAAATGCTCATTAACTGAATTTACAAATGATCCCCAACTGGGGGTGTTGCAAACAACAGAGGAATACACACACACACACACACACACACACACCCCTCACTAATTACATGCACACATTCATACAAAGCAGGAAATGAAGGAGCATTCTGCTTGGAAAATAAATCCAAGATAAAATAGTTTTAAATATAGACATTCAAAGAAAGCATTAACATAGATTTCATACAGAATTAAGGGAACAACTCGCCAATAGTTAGCTTCTGTCTCTGGTGAAGGTTATTGGGCCACTGCAAAGGGCAGGAGGGGAGACCGTGCCCATGGTGGCAGGGGGCGTGCACATCCCCAAAGGAGCCTGGAAAAGATCTGAAACACACTCCAAAGGAAAGCCGGGGCCACTGGACACCAACGGAGGCACAGTAGAATGCTTGATGGTAAGAGGCCACCAGAGTCTAAATATTTGTCCCTGAAATCCCTAATTTTCTAGGGCTTCAGGAGCCATTGACCCAGGCCACACTGTGGGTCTTGGTGGTGGAGGAGGGGCCACCGTGGATCACACTGGCACCCCACCATCACCCTACAGACGCTTAAGAAGCCATTAGGAACAGACTTCTTAGGGTATTGTTTTGAGTGTTGCAGAGGCATCTTGAGGAAAAAAAGTGCATTCTAGATCTTCAGCCGCATCCTGATGGCATCAGAGACTCAGAGCAAGAACAGCACCCCTACTCGTGCCCCAGCCCTGAAATCTGACCCGCTAGGCTTCCCCTGCTGACTCCTGGGGCAGCACGTGGAGGCAAGGCAGGGTGGGTCAGCAGTCTGGCTGGTGGGGCGCCTGCGTTGCAATTCTGCTTCTGCTGCTAAATATTTGTGTGACTGGGGGCAAGTCTCTGGACCTCTCTCTCTGGGTCTTAGTTTCCTAATAAGCTCAGATTTTCTTACTGGAGAATCTATGAATTAGCTTCAGGGAGATCTCAACTCCCTTGGTTGTAAACATTTTATGTGAATGTGCATATGTGCTTTTTTTTTTTTTTTTTTTTTTTTGCGGTATGCGGGCCTCTCACTGCTGTGGCCTCTCCCGTTGCAGAGCACAGGCTCTGGACGCACAGGCTCAGTGGCCATGGCTCACGGGCCCAGCCGCTCCACAGCACATGGCATCCTCCTGGACCGGGGCACGAACCCGTGTCCCCTGCATCGGCAGGTGGACTCTCAACCACTGCGCCACCAGGGAAGCCCGCATATGTGCTTTTTTAAAGAGAAAGAACACATCCTTTAGGAAAGAATCATATTTTAAAAGATGTTCATGATGTAAGAAAGTTAACAACCACTGACTATCACTGGATTATTCCTAAGTTTAGCTACAGCTAAACTTCAATCCTTACCCCATACAATCCCTTCCATCTCTAACCCATATAAACAACCAGAGGTTCAGGTAACAGAGCAAGAATCTGAGGCACCTGCCTATCATAGGTCACCAAACCTATAATCCAGACATTTTAGGTGTGTTTGGACTGAAAACCATTGGAGTCTCTTGGCTCAATTGGTTAGAACATAGGAAAAGTAAGTTCAGGGTTGCAGGTGTGATTCATGCTTAGACCGTTTCTTCACTTGAAAAGTAGAGAAAGGGGGGAAAACTTCTACCAGAATTACCATAGGAAACCCTACTCAGGCATCTTGGAACTTAAGGAAAATAGTGGAAAAGAGAAAAATATATAGCGTCTCATGGCTTTTTGAAAAACAAATGTAATGTCATACCATGTCCTCAGCCAAACCTTGTCAAGGGTCCTCTGGCTACCACCCTGTGAAACGGCTTTTCTTGGGCCTGCAAACACCCAGAGGCCACAATGTAAAGTAATACAAACACGGTAGGGTGCTAGGTGCTTATCTCATTTAGCCCATGTCACAACTGTAGCAGGTGGATAGTGTCAGCTTCATCCTCATTTTCCAGGTAAAAAAGGGGACTTTGGAAATGGGAGGCAACTTTTCTAAGGCCACAGATGGCAGGTGTTGGAGGTTGGATTCAAGTGCAGGCAGTCCCACTTCAGACCTTACCTACTGGTTCAACAATTGTGTCGGATTCCCACGAGGGCGTGAGGGGAGAGGTGAGAAGGGCTGGAGCGGGAGAGAAGGCGTTGGCATCACGTATGTTCAGTGTGCGTGTACGTTCTTGCTCCTGTGGGCGTCCCATAAGTACACTATGGATTGGGTACAAAGCTGCTTGAATTTTACTTCCTAATCATTTCCTCAAACAATTACTCCAGCATATTATGTTTCAAGGCCAAACAAGTCAATCTCTCTCCCTCTCCCTCTCCCTCCCTGTCCTTACCCCTCTCTCTTATCCTCTCTTATTCTCTAACCAAAAGACCCTATTTTTTTTTAAAAAAAAAACACCTTTTATTTCTATATCTGTAAAAGATGCTAAGTGACCTGAGTTCTTTTTGTTTGTTTGGCCTCACCATACGGCTTGCAGCATCTTAGTTCCCTGACCAGGGATCAAACCCATACCCCCTGCAGTGGAAGCACAGAGTCCTAACTGCTGGACTGCCAGGGAATTCCTGACCCTATATTCTTTTTTTTTTTTTTTGGCTGTACGTGGGCCTCTCACTGTTGTGGCCTCTCCGCCGCAGAGCACAGGCTCTGGATGCGCAGGCTCAGCGGCCATGGCTCACGGGCCCAGCCGCTCCACGGCATGTGGGATCCTCCCGGACTGGGGCACGAACCCGTGTCCCCCTTCATCGGCAGGCGGACTCCCAACCACTGCGCCACCAGGGAAGCCCCTGACTCTATATCCTTGAAGTTCTGTTGCTTAAAACGTCTGTGAGGGACTTCCCTTGTGGTGCAGTGGTTAAGAATCCACCTGCCAATGCAAAGGACAGGGGTTTGAGCTCTGGTCCGGGAAGATCCCACATGCCACAGAGCAACTAAGCCCGTGCACCACAACTACTGAGCCTGCACTCTAGAGACCGCGAGCCACAACTACTGAGCCCGTGTGCCACAGCTACTGAAGCCCGCACGCCTAGAGCCCGCGCTCTGCAACAAGAGAAGCCACCACAATGAGAAGCCCGCACGCTGCCATTTGGAGTAGCCCCCGCTTGCCACAACTAGAGAAAGCCAGTGCGCAGCAACGAAGATCCAACACAGCCAAAAATAAATACATAAATTTATAAAAAAAAAAGTCTGTGAGAATACAAATTCAGGATAATGGCTACCTTTGTAGGTGAGGGAGGGCATGTGAGAGGTGAGAAGTACAGAGTGCCCTTAGATGTATAAGTTATATGCCTTCTTAAGCGGGACCATGGCATAGACTTAATGGTTTGTATGTTTTCATCTGAAAAATGTGAATATTATTAAATATTAAACAATCTTTTTCACAGTCAGCCTGAAAAAAGATTTACTTGGCCTTAAAAATGTTCATACCACTTGACTGAACAGCTCCATTTCTGGGAATCTATTCTGAGGAAATAATCTGAAATGAGGACAAAGATTTATATGCCAAAGGTTCATCACAACGTTATTTCTAATTTAAAAATCTTGAAATAATTTTAAAAGCCTAACAAAGAAGAATGATTGGGCAAATTATGCTACATCTGTGAGCTGGAATATTATATATACTTCAAAAAAAGATGCTTACGAAGTGTTTTTAACGGTATAAGGAAACACATTTGATGAAATTTTAAGTGGAAACTCAGAATATGAAATTACACATAAAATAAGATTTCAGAGTTCTGGAAGAGACTGAAAGAAAAAGACTTGAAAGAACAAGGCAAATAGTGGGCACCTCTGTGTTGTACAACTGTGGCCCTTTGGACTTGTTTCTAAGTTCTGATTTTATGCAACTGAGTATAAATTACTTTTATTTCATTTTTTTGTTTTGGCCATGCTGCACAGCTTGTGGGATCTCAGTTCCCCGACCAGGGACTGAACATGGGCCACAGCAGTGAAAGCACAAAATCCTAACCACTAGGCCACCAGGGAACTCCCAGTATATATTACTTTTATAAAATGGAAAAAATAAAACTAAAACATTATATGCTTATTGGTTCTTGTCATCAAAAATCTTCTGATATGTTCCTATATTGGCAATTGGGATGACTTTTGTTGCTTGGCCTAGATAATGTGCTCCTGCTGACAGAGTAACTCACAGGGTTATGGACGGGCCTTCTGGAGTTCCTGGTCCCCAAACAATTCAGTGTCTCCTGTTTTGTGTCATCTCTTCCAAGACCAGATGGAGATGAGGAAAGCCCAGTAGGAGACCCAGGTAGATACACATGCTTCTGACCAAGTACGGAAGAACTATGGTCATGTGAGGTAAGGGTGTGAGGTTTCTCTGGCGTGTACACACACACACACACACACACACACACACACACACACCCTCGCCTCCCCACAGTGTCCCTGCCCACATTCCACCCGGCCTGCACGCCACGGGAGGAAGGTATGTGGCAGGAGTCCAGGGCCTCTTAGGCAGCTGTCTCAGGGCCCAGGTGGCCGCAGCTGGCAGGTGGAGAGTGGGCGCGGGAGGGAGCGCGAGCTGCTCTGGGATCCTCTCTTCTTCATGGCCCCCTCCACCTTCTTCAGTTCAGTCATTCACCCCAGAGGAAAGTGTCTGGCTAATTTAACCAGCTGCGGATGGCTCAGAATAAGGAAGAAATAAACCTGGGCTTAGCTGCAGTCACACGATAAGCCTTGTGGAGTGGGGTCCCCAGAGAGAGTTGCGAAGCAGCTGGTTGAATCTCTTCAGGTTTCCTTCTAGGGATACGTGAGTGTCCTTCCCTGCCCCCTGGATACATCTCTAGGGGTGTCCTCACCGCAGAGAAATGAGCTATGCTTAGAGGCAGAGGCTGCAGCTGGGGAGAGGGCTGGGTGTACTATAGATGGAGGAGAGGGCAAAAAAGCAAGAGGCACCACCTGAGACTCCTTACCACAATCTTGACCAGATGTTAAAAATATATATATTATGTATATTTAGTATATATATATATATATATATATAATATATTTATATAGTTTATTTAATTTATTTTAGTTTTGGCCGTGCGGAACCTTAGTTCCCTGACCAGGGATCGAACCCGTGCCCCTTGCAGTGGAAGCGCAGAGTCCTAACCACTAGACCGCCAAGGAATTCCTCAACATACTTTAAATACATATTTATTTAAACTATAACTGCTTTAAAGATGTTTCATATATATTTACATATTTTAAAAATACAGTTAAAGATGTTTTATATATGTATCTGTTTGATCTGTGTATAGATACATGCTTTTTAATCATCATCATATCGGGCAGAGGTTAATAAGAAAAATTTATTAAGTCAAGTAGTTCTCAAGGCCTTACTCCCCTCTTCCCCCCAACACAGAGCTCCCTCCTTCGCCCCCTCCTTCCCTGACATAACCACTCTTAGCTCTTTTGGTTATTTTATTTGTTTGTTTCTGGCATTGTC
Source organism: Mesoplodon mirus (assembly GCF_964341445.2). Classification (NCBI taxonomy): domain Eukaryota; kingdom Metazoa; phylum Chordata; class Mammalia; order Artiodactyla; family Ziphiidae; genus Mesoplodon; species Mesoplodon mirus. Next base: position 17,343,415 of record NC_138986.1, read on the forward strand.
ATCTTTCTAAATTTTGTGCCTATCCTGCTATTTCTTAGATTCTTTTCCCCTGTTACAGACATACAGATATTATCTGTTGACTTCCTAATATGAAAGATGATGATTTCACATTCCATCCTGCCTCCTTCCCCTACCCCTCCTTATTTTTCCTTTTTTTTATCCTCCCAATGTAATGATTGTGTTATCTCGGGTCCTCTGAGAAGCAGAAAACAAGGCAGAATTAGAAATGAACGAGATAAAGCGGTGGTTCCAGGGCAGATCTGACACCATGAAGGAGAGAGGCAAGGAAGGAAGTTTGGGTAGGAAGAGACTTAGACTGCAGTGTAGTTCTGAGAAATTCAAGGCCAGGCTGATGATGAGACCCAGACTAAAGACTGCCCAGTGAAGAAGTCTCGCACCGGGCAGCAATGGCTGGCCCTTGTCCCCCTGCTGTGCTCAGTCACTGGCTGGGAACCCAGGAGATCAAGGCTTCCCTGAAGACAACAGTGGGTCCCCAAGGGGGGGATATACTCCTGGAGCAGGTTGTCCTTTGATAGGAAGTCTGAGTGGTCCACATCCATGGCCACCTCATTTATAGTCTAATTTATGGTTTTGTTAATGTTCAGTGCTTCTACTATTGTGACTGAATGAATATTGTTCATAGCTGTGTCATATTGTGTACTATAACCATATTTCTTTTTTCATTATTTTTCCTTTCTTGGAGTTTTCTTCTTTATTACTTTTCTATCTATTTGTCCATTATTCTGCTCCAAATCTTCTGACAGAGTATAAAACACCCTGCAATATGATGGAAGCCATTGGTATATCAGTCAGTTCCATTTCTTTATTTTTTTGATCTATTCTGTCTGGAGCCCCATTCTGGGTTGGTTGTGCTTTGCTTATTCCCTCATTTCGGTGGAGCAAGTCTTCTAAGAGCTTGTTGAGAAGGGATGTAAGTGATGTAACTATTTTTATTTATTTATTTGGTTGTGCCCAGTCTTAGTTGCGGCAGGCGGGCTCCTTAGTTGCAGCTCCAGGGCTCCTTAGTTGCGGCTCGCCGGTTCCTCAGTTGTGGCATGTGAACTCTTAGTTGCGGCATGCATGTGGGATCTAGTTCCCTGACCAGGGATTGAACCCGGGTACTCTGCATTGACAGCACAAGATCTTATCCACTGCAGCACCAGGGAAGTCCCGATGTAACTATTTTGACCCCTTATATGCTATAAGTCCACCCCATACTTGATCATTTCTAGGTTAGAAGTCATTTGTACCTCAGAATTTGGAAATTACTGTTCTTGGCTTTTAGGGTTACTGTTGAGCAGTCAATGCCATTCAGATTCCTGATGGTTTATGTGACCTTCTTTTTGCTTTCTGGCAGCCTTTAGGGTCTTCTGTTTATCCTTAGTGTTCTGAAATTTCACAATGATGTGCTTTATTCTCTATGTTGGGTGCTAGGTGGGTCTTTCTAATCAGGAAACTCCTGTCTTTCACTTCCGGGAAATTTTTGTTTATTATTTCATTGATTTCTTCCATTTTGTTTTTTCAGCTATCTCTTTCCAGAACTTATTATTTGGATATTTGACCTATTGGACTGATCCTCTAATTTCCTTAGACTATGTCCCATTTCCTATCTAGTTCTGGCAGATTTCCTAAACTTTATCTTCGAAGCCTCTTAAAAATTGTTTTTGTTTACAGAATATTCTTTTTTTTAAAACTGTATTAGTTTTTCTTCCTCTTGCCTCACTGAGCATACTCAGTGTGTATATACATGTATGTATACACATAAACAAAAATACAAGAGAACAAATCCATACTTTTATTTATTCACTTTTCAATAAGTTTAAATCTTCGAAGGGTACAGCATCACATGGATCCTGTGTCCAACGGCCTTAGGAGGAAGGTTGCTTTGGAATTTGGCATCAATGGTACCACTGGTTCCATGAGCTTGAGTTATCTTTCCCCAGACTACTCTGGTTTTGTTGGGTTTTCCCACCAGGAGTTACTGTGTTCTGGCAATTCCCTGGCGGTCCAGTGGTTAGGACTCTGTGCTTTCACTGCTGAGGGCCCAGGTTCAGTCCCTGGTCTGGGAACTAAGACCCTACAAGCCATGGGGCATGGCCGAAAAAGAGGTTACTATGTTCTTTGCTTTGTACACAAAAGCACATCTCTTGGCTAGACAGAATTTAGTTTCACCTCGAGCATATACACCTTCAATTTTCAGAACAGCTGTGTGCTCCCTCTGGTTCCAGGGACCCCGCTTCTAGCCAGCAAAAAAGTCCTTGGACCATAGCCTTCCAGATATATGTCATTTTAGAAGTCCTGTTCCCAGCAGGCCTCCACAGGCTCCAAGATGGCTGAAAGAGCCTCAGTGTGTATTTTCAATGCAATTCTGTCCCTCAGATTGTCTCTGCTACCTTTGAGTTCATTTTCCCCACCCATCTGTTTAGCTGTCTTTCACGTCCACAGCTTTCTCCTGTTATCTGATGATTCTTTGTTTATACTTAAGACTGAGGCACCAGAAATCAGATTGGAAACCCTGCATTGTGGGGCTTCCTTTCCCAGAACCTTCTTAGGGTTCTCGGCTCCAATACACTTGTTCCTGTGGGTGTTCTCCACACCCCATGTAATTAATTTTCAGTTTCCTCCGTTATATTCCACATCAGTTGCTACTGTTTCCCTCAATCTGTGTTCAATCTTCCCAACTTCTGTTGGCATTTCTCATTTCTGTTATCCACACCCCCCATCATTGTTGTTCTTGTGGTTTTATTTTATTTCCCCCCTTATTTCCATTTTACTGCGATTTGAGGAGGGAGTGGGGACAAAGAACATATGTTCAATGCAATGTAGTATGTATAACGAGACATCATGCTTCTCCTATGTCTTATTATCACACTTTCAACACGCTCCATATCAACAGTCTATCCCAAAAATGGTTGAAAATGTATTTCTTTTGTAGAATATGCTCAGAGGAAACAACTGCCCATCAAATTTTCTTATCCCAAAATATCCTTCTTCTGTGACACTCTTTTGATCTATTTCTTCATTAAGGTAATAAAAAGTTACCATTTACTGAGGACCTACTGTGTGTACTTTACACTCAATATGTCTCATTTCATCTTCACAGAATCCCTGCAAGGTAGGCATTATTATACCCATTTTACAGACAAGGACTGTGGTTCAGAAACTTTTCCCAGGAAACTCAGCTGACAAGATGTGGAGCCTGGATTCAAGGAGGCTTCAGTCTAACTTCCAAGCCGACTGCTCTTTCCAGGGCACTTTGCTGCCCATCCCCAGGGGTTGTTCAGTGCTTGGTGACAGCTGTGACAGCAGGAGTGACACACCAGGAGCTCTGTGAGAGAACGTAATTTCCATGCAGGTAGAGCCCTCACCTGCCTTGTCTACATCCATCTCCCAAGCACAAGAATAATACTTGATGCATTGAAGACACACAATCAATATTTTTTAAACAAACCAGTGAATGAATGGAAGAACATGATATCCTTTCATTCTCAGAGCAACGCAGTCATAACTCTTACATTACCCTTTCATAAAAGGTTAGAAAACAAGTTTCAGACACTTGGGACTTCTGTTTTCTGGGGATCTGCCCTTTCTAGGATGTGTTGTTTTTATGTAATCTGAGGAATAACCCATGCTAAGGTGTCAGCTAGGACCTAAGAGGATAGCTGAGTTGGCTTGGCTTCACGAGTTCAGAATTATTCATCATTGGAGAAGGTGTAGTGGATAAGGAACCCTTCTACACTGTTGGTGGGAATGTAAGTTGGTGCAACCACTATGGAGAACAGTATGGAGGTTCCTCAAACAACTAAAAATAGAATTACCATATGATCCATCAATCCCACTCCTGGGCATATATCCAGACAAAAATATACTTCAAAAGATACATGCACCCTTATGTTCATAGCAGCACTATTCACAATAGCCAAGACATGGAAGCAACCTAAGTGTCCATTGACACATGAATGGATAAAGAAGATGTGGTACATATATAGAATGGAATACTACTCAGCCATTTAAAAAGAATGAAATAATGCCATTGGCGGCAACATGGATGGACCTAGAGATTATCATACTGAGTGAAGAAAGTCAAAAAGAGAAAGACAAATACCATATGATATCACTTATATATGAAATCTAAAGTATGACACAAATGAACTTACCTACAAAACAGAAACAGATTCACAGATGTAGAGAACAGACTTGTGGTTGCCAAGAGGGGGGTGGGTGGGGGAGGGATGGACTGGGAGTTTGGGAATAGCAGATGCAAACTATTACATATAGAACGGATAAACAACAAGGTCCTACTGAGTAGCACAGGGAACTATATTCAATATCCTGTGATAAACCATAATGGAAAAGAATATGAAAAAGAATGTAAATATGTGTATAACTGAATCGCTTGCTATATAGCAGAAATTAACACAACATTCTAAATCAACTATACTTGAATAAAATAAATTAAAAAAACAGAATTACTCAGCATTCATTCAACAAAATACTAGCGACTGTTCACTATGTGCTGGACTGGGAGACTCAAATTCATTAAATCTCATCCTAGCTTCACAATAATCCTGCTAGGTTGCTAGTCGTTCGAAAACCAGACTCTTACATAGCCATTTGCCAATGAAGAGTTCGCTTAAAATTCAAACTCTGTTTGAGAATCTGGACTTCATTTTAGTGTCCTGTGTTTTCTTGGCACTTTGGAGCAGTTGGATGATTTAAAAAAATTAGTTCCTTGAAGGGTACATCTAACGTAATTTTGTATTTCTGTTAGGTATTGCTTGAATTTGCATGATTTTTAAAAAATGGGATTGTTTTGGACACTTGAAAGTGCCTTTTTCTCTCTGACCTATTTTTGAATAGTTAAGCTCTTTTTAGTCAGTTTATATAAAAAGCCTTTTATTCAGAATTTAAATTAAATTAAAACTTAATTTAATTTAATGATGTTTATTTCCAGGACACCTGAATGGTTGTAAAAATGCTCCATAGGGGACTGATGTTACATAAGATATTCTCCTGCCAGGCTGTAATGAGTAAAAAATGAAGACAGACACCTAGGCAACCCACTTACTACCCCATTCCTCTTTTCCTCCTTCCTCTCCCACCACTGCTGTACAAGGAGGAGGTGGGGCTCCTCCTGGCTCCCTATTTTTGCCAAATGCTATGTTTCCTGATCTCTTGAGTCAAAGGAAAGAACTCAGGTGGGTCACTGAGTGGATGTATTGGAGACAGGCAAAACTTCTGGCAGCTTCTCCAGCAAGCTTACCTACCTATTCATCCAAAAACTATGCCCTAAAACATCAGTGGGGCATGTGAAAGGCTTAAAATAGGAATGACTAAAACAGCTAGAGAGATAGAGAACTTTGTAGCATTTGCAGTTACTTTATTAATTGTAGAAATGCTTATAATAATTCAAACAGGTAGCAAAAGGGAGAATTACTTTCTTTCTGCCTGCCTAACACATTCTTGGATCAGGATTTGTGAAATTTGTTAACTAGTTGAATGTTTCCCTATTTTTGATAGGAGAAAATGGAATCAAATTGCTCAGAGCAATTTGAGGGAGAGGTAAGAGCTCAGCGTTAGACGTATGAGTAATGGAATGACTTTAGAACATGGACCTGTCAAACTCAATCTAGGAAACATAAACAGAATGACCACAAACTGTATACTTTGTTACTTTTTTCATAGGTCAAAAAATAGATGATTCTTTAAAAAAAAAAAGATAGCACAACTGTATCTATTTTCATATTTGGAAAACTACTGGGGTGTCAACCTAATTTCAGAAAGAATTTTTTTTAGAATTCCCTGGACATCAATCATCTGGAATAAAGATGATGTCCTTCCGACACTGCAGTGCTAGGTGGGTGGCTAAGCTCATCTGACCCTCAACGCCTGTGGGTCCCCAGAGATTCTGATCAGTGTCCCTGAGGCTGACTTACTGGTTTGCGCATAATGAACTAAATGTCCTTCCATGCTATAAAATTCTACCATTCTAACTTTTCAGGCATTAAAATTATATTTTGAAAAGTATATCCATAGGGATGGTCATCACCAAAGTGGACTTCACAACATGGCTGACCGTGATGGCTGAATCGGCCACCTGATTGTGCGAGAAGCCCCATCAGCTGCAGGTACATTCTTTTTTTTTTTTTAATTAATTAATTTATTTTTGGCTGCTTTGGGTCTTTGTTGTTGAGTCTCTGTTGCTGCGTGTGGACTTTCTCTAGTTGCGGCGAGCGGGGTCTACTTTGCGTTGCAGTGCGTGGGCTTCGCGTTGTGGTGGCTTCTCTTGTTGTGGAGCACGGGCTCTAGGCACGAGGGCTTCAGTAGTTGTGGCACGAGGGCTCAGTAGTTGTGGCACACGGGCTCTAGAGCGCAGACTCAGTAGTTGTGGCGCATGGGCTTAGTTGCTCCGTGGCATGTGGGATCTTCCTGGACCAGGGCTTGAACCCGTGTCCCCTGCATTGGCAGGTGGATTCTTAACCACTGCGCCACCAGGGAAGCCCCTGCAGGTACATTCTTGCGTGAAGTGTGCAGGCTCTGGGACCAGACTGCCTGGGCTCGAGCAGTGGCTCCCATACATCCCAGTGTGTTGTCTTTCCTTAACAGTAAAATAAGGATTGTATGTACCTACCTCACAGGGTTGTTGTGAGGATAAAATGAGCTAATATGGGTAAAGAGCTAAGAACAGTGCCTGGCACCTGGTAAGTGGTACATTAAATGTTAGTTAGGAAGGTATTTCTATCATTTTTGTTTATGTGAACTATTTGAAATTACACAAGGTGCTTTTTAGATACCAATGCACAGCAGTGCATTCGTAGGTATGGTAAATGAACACTTGCTCCTTTTATTGGGATTGATATATATACACTAATATGTATACAATGGATAACTAATAAGAACCTGCCGTATAAAAAAATTAAAAAAATTAAAAAACCCACAATTGCCCCTTTTAGAATCCCAGAATGCAATTTCCCAGCCATGCAAGCCCTCATCTCTTCCTTTCACTTTGCAGCCACCTCTACCAAACAGCTTTCTCCTCATCCCCTTGCTCGTTTCTTTGCGTGTACATACAATGTTCCTTCTTCCTCCATCATAGCCTACTTAATTCTGCTTTGGGTAATTTTTTTCCCCAATACTTAACTCACAAATCCCCTGATCCCTCTTCTTCTTTTCTCTCACACTTTCAAGTTTATTTTATTTTTAATCACCCAAGCGATATGGGAAGTGGCTGGTAAAAGCTAGAATCATGCTATTGACAGGCTGCATCAAAATGAAGGGGGGAAGTTGCAAAAGGAGAGTGTCCAAGGCTGGAAGGAAGGCGCCCAGATTCCTCCTGGTTTCGAAGTTCTATGTCTGCCATCTCAGATCTAGACCCATATGTTATGACCACTTACCTTCTACCTCATATGGGTTAAGCACTAGACTAGAGCTTTTAGATGGATTATCATTTGATGCTCATGGTAACTCCTTCAAGTTAGGTATTACCCCCATCTTACAGATGAAGAAAAGCAAAAATAGAGAGGTAAATAACTTACCCAAGTCCACATAACTGGAAAGTAGAGAACTAGAGTGAGAACCCATACATTCTTATTCAAGCTCCATTCTCTTCCCACTGTTCATTAATCCCTCCCTTACATAAGCATAGAAGTAAAATAATAATGGTCAAATTTCATCAATATCATGTCCTTGAAACTAAAAGTTCCATTCAGAATTCCATAGAAGTTTCTATAGAGCTCTTCAGCCTCCTCTAAATAAATGAACTTTCTATCCAGCGCTCACTGCATCCATCCATCCATTCATCCATCTATCCTTTTATTAATTATTTACTATTAATATATTCCAGTGTTGTAATAAGTCCTGAAGAAATCCCTATCTTTAAGGAGTTCTCAGTCTAGTGAAGGGGACCACGTGTAAATAAAAATTTACAATATAATGTGGTGAATGTTAATACATGGTGGTACTTATAAGGTTTTAGAGAAATGCAGGAGAGGTGGGGAGGGGAATTTCTAACTTTTCCTAGGGGCAACTTTTTTTTTTTTTTTTTTTTTTTTTTTTGCGGTATGCGGGCCTCTCACTGTTGTGGCCTCTCCCGTTGTGGAGCACAGGCTCCAGATGTGCAGGCTCAGCGGCCATGGCTCACGGGCCCAGCCGCTCCGCGGCATATGGGATCCTCCCGGACCGGGGCACGAACCCGTATCCCCCGCATCGGCAGGCGGACTCTCAACCACTGCGCCACCAGGGAGGCCCAGGGGCAACTTTTAAAACTAGGATCTCTGGTACTTTAGAAGGTCAGTGAAGGAACCACTTGAACTTGTGCAAAGTTTTCTCAGAAGGGTTTATGTCCAAGGGAGGAGAGAAGTGAGAGTTTGACTGGGGCATCACAGAAGAGTTTTAACTGTGTTAGTGTTTGAGCTGATCAAGAGTTTGCCAGGAACCAGAAGAGGAGGAGGATATTCCAGGCAAAAGAAACCACAAATGGAAAAGTACATGCAAATAATTTGCTGGGACTGCTACCTAGAGTACCATTCAAAGGAGTAACAGGAGACTAAGCACCTAGGATAGGTGGTTAGGGTTTGGATAAAGAAAGGAATGGTATGCAAGGCCAATAATTAATTCTCAAGGATACTGAAAATGCTCTCAAAAGCATTATTACAATTCATTGTAAAATTGATTCTTCAATGCCATTAAACAAAACGATAGAAGTTCTTTCTGTCCATTTCCAGAAAGTTGCAACAAATTCTCTATATTTTGGGATAAATTTGCATTCAGGAGTTGAGCTGGGAGCCTAACCTTGTTTCTGAGGGATAATGTGTTCTGAATTCCAAACAATGGTTTACAAAACTCTGGAGAGCCAAGAGGCTGTGACTTGGCATATAGTGGCACAGCCTTAGAGACAGGCCTGATGTTCAAACACAGGGCAGGGAAAGAGGATATGGCCCCAAATGAAGACTTGCTTGTTACTCTAAAAGGGGCAAGAGAGCTTTTTTTTTTTTTTTTTGCGGTACGTGGGCATCTCACTGTTGTGGCCTCTCCCGTTGCGGAGCACAGGCTCCGGATGTGCAGGCTCAGTGGCCATGGCTCACGGGCCCAGCCGCTCTGCGGCATGTGGGATCTTCCCGGACCGGGGCACGAACCTGTGTCCCCTGCATTGGCAGGCGGACTCTCAAACACTGCGCCACCAGGGAAGCCCAAGAGAGCTTTTTGGAGGTGAATTTTACTTGAGGTAATAGAGGTTAAATTTCTTTTCTTTTTTTTTGCTGTGCTGTGAGGCTTTTTGGATCTTAGATCTTAGGTCCCCGACCAGGGATTAAAGCCGAGCCCTCAGTAGCGAAAGAATGGAGTCCTAATCACTGAACCACCAGCGAACTCCCTAGAAGTTAAATTTCTGACATGGGTTTCACCCTGAAGTCTCTGCAACACTACTTTTATTTTCTTCCCAAACTTCTGGGGTTGAGATTAAGTAAGTTAATGAAATTAAGATACATATAAATATAGCTATATCTCTATATCTATAATCATCTGCCAGAGAGGAAGCTGGTCTGAACTGGAACTGTTTCTATAGATTGCAAGGCTTATTCGCCAGTCTCCTCAGCTAGGGCAGAAGCAATGTTTGTAAGCCTGAGAATTCCCCCTTCTGTCTGAGTTGATCAATACATCTTTTTGCATCCTCCAGCACAAAAACCCAAATGTGCTTCCTTTTCTAAAAGGGAGCCTCTGTCTCGCTGGGATTAAGAGGGCATAGTCCCATGACACAGTTTGCGCTCAATTTTTGGCATCTGAAAGACCTTCCCCCTTTCAAGAACTGTGGGCAACCAGTCAGGAGGGAACAGTACATTGGCATTTGGACTGAAAATCTTACCTGCCAACTGGGCTGCTTTTAATGTATTTTTTTCTGAAACTGGGGGAAGCACATGTAACAGGAACAGGCTTTGTGCTATCGGAACATTTTTGATGAGCACATCTGCACTGAGTTGAAGGGGAAGCCGGCCAGCTGTGTTTGTTCACTTTCTCCTGTACCAGCTTTCCTCGGACTCCTGAACACTCTCGTAGGGCAATTGTTACCTCTCAAGACTCATATTTCATTTCTGTACTTTATTAATACCATAACCGCGGAATCACACATTTTATACGTAGTTGCTCTGACTGGCACTCTAGCACGTTTCTCTCAATTACTCGTCACCTTCTATGCTTTAGTTCTGGTGTCACTCTTGCCAAGAAGGTGAGTGGAAATTGAATCAAAGAGAGTTTCACTAGCTTCATATGTTCAAACTTCTTCCAGGGTTCCCTTCCACAATGTTATTTTCATTCAACAAGTATTTATTGGGTATCAGCTGTACCAGGCACTGTCCTCAGCTTCTCAGAGAAAAGGGTGAGCAGAATAGGCTTCTGGAAGTAACCTGAGAGGCCTCCACTCACCAAAGCCTAGTCCAGACCTGGAGAAGGAGCCAGAAGGGCCTCCGGAGCCAGGCTGGGGCAGGGGATTATGGGGGTGGAGTGGCGGAGGGTAACTCAGCATCCATAACTCAAGCTGTGGGGTACTCAGACCCTTGTTCATAACCACTGTTGCCTTCTTTTTCCTTTAATCATTTTTGATGAACAAATCTAATCTCCTTTTTAATTTAGAAGAAAAAGAACCTCACATTCTATAATAGAAATTTTTCACCAGAAAAAGAAGGAAAAAAGTTGTTCAGCCAGCTGAGAAGAAGACTTCAGTAGGATATTAAATGCTAAACAGTTAATCAGATGGTCCCGGTCCCCTGAGGCTTGGAATATGAAGTTCAGAGTCCCATCCTTCATTCCTGGCATGTGTGGAAATATTTTAAAATAATTTCATAGATAAGCTGAGGGTGGAAAAGCTCTCTCTTTTTAACAGTAAAAACTTTTCTTGGCTTCCAGAATCGTTTTAGAGGCTAGGGGGGGGAGAATTTTATATAAATATCTATACTTTTTGAATATATCTTATATAAATGATAAGTCACAAAAACGCAAAACCTGGCAGAGAAATTTCTGGACAGTGGAGGCTTCCTAGCCTCTTGGAATTCTGATCGATTCATTGGTGGCACTGAAAAGCCCACAGACTGACCGTTACTTTATACCTGTTAGCTATAACAGTCCCGCCCCGAATATTCCTGCCCAAAGGTCAGAAGGACATTTCCTTACAGAAAAACAGTCTTAAAGTTTGAAAACAGACAGCCTACATACCCTGCCGTCTTGGTCCTCCATGAAGGGAGCTGCCGTGTTGCTATCAGGCCATACGTTCGAATGTTCTCCAACTTCCTTTCTGACTCAGATCGAATGAATTCGCAGCGCTGATGTAAGGCTCTTAATGGCAATCTGTTTTCAATTCAGGGCAGATGTGGGACACTCTCGTAGCTCTAGGGATTATCAACTTTAAAACAAATCGCCTTCAGGATGATAAGTCAAGAGGCAGTAACTGCTTCCTGAGGCCTCCTTGGGGTTCCTTCCAAATGCTTAACATATAACACAAGAACTATGGCTCAAAAGCAGGTTTTGCTCCTGAGGTTCCCAGGCTTGAGAACGAGGCTTGCACATACTCCTCAGAAACAAAGCTTGTAAATACATCTCAGAGCGATTAACTAGAAATTCAGATATTTTAGTAACATGCCAAAGTGATCAAAATGTTCCTGCCCCCCTGCCCCAGCAATCTGTCTTAGCACTATGTTGAGTCCACGGAGTAGAACTTTTCCACAAATTGAAATTGAATTGTTCTGGTTCAGAGTTTTCTTGGCTCAAAGAAAGGAAGGGGAGGACCATTCCAAGACTTCCACAGAGAAACATCCAGAAATCAATTTAACATGATAAGTTTAATGTTCTAGAATTAGTGTTCCCGTGGCATGAACTGCCTACAACTCGGAGCACCCTCTGTCCGGAGACTGCTCTGTAGGGTTGGCTCATTCGCCAGGATTTAAGACTCAAAAACACCCATAGCTGGTGCTTAGTATAGTTTAACCTCATTTAATAAACCTGAAAAGAGGTTTTTAAAAAACTACTAACTTGCAAAAAATCTGAAGGAAAAATTTTAAGATTTTTAAACAAAACTTTCCCCATAAAGCACACACAGATAAGTCTAGGTATAAGTTACACTAGTGAAGAGTCAGAAAATAGTCACAGTAAACTATATATTTTGAAAACACAGTCTATTCTTTAAAATTAATGAGTGTGACATAATGAAGCTACGTGGCAAAGCATTAAGTGACCCACCAATGAACACTATAGCTACAGTTTCTCTTACCTTCATGGGGAGACACAGATTAAACTTCCACTAGCTGACACATGTGCTAAATAACCATGAAGCAGCATTACACGAGGGTGTTAAGAATTCTGGATGGGACATAAAGGGACCTGTCCCCAGGTTTCTTTAACTCAGTGGCTGTGGACAAGCCACTGCCCAGGCCACAGTTCCATTTGTAAAGTGGCTGAATTAGGTGGTCTCTAAAATCCAAACCTCACATATCAGTTATGATGCATTCATCAAGACTTGGTAGAGAGCAGAGGGTAAAGGGCTTTTCTTTCTTTTGTTTTCAAGAATAATCACTAAATGCCACTAGGTGGACATCTCAGACAAAATTTTTTTCCACCTTGAAGCATATATTTATAAGTATGGCCGCAAGGCAGGTTTTAGCTGAAAAGTCGGATCTGAAGGGTAAAGAAAGCTACTACCTTATCCACATCAGACACCTAGATTTTTTTCTTTTTCTTTTTTGGTTTTATGGGCTTCTGGGGAAACAGTTAGCTATGGCATACTCCAGAATTGTCATCCTGCTCATGGGCATCAGGAATGTACTTACTTAGCAAATTTATTAGGATTAGTTAATTTTTTTTTAATTAAATGAGGTAAGGAAAGTCAGACGTAGTCAGTGAGCAGTGGGTAATTTTGATAGGTAGGGTTAAGGCGGGGGATCCCTGGTACGGAGGACGGAGTGTGATGTGGTGAAAAAAGCAGGGAATTATGAGTCTAGTTCCAGGGCTACTACTGCTACTACTTAGCCTTGAGGCCTTGGCCACCTGACTTCTGTTTTCTAGGTGTCCATTTCCTCATCTCTACAAGGAAGGCATTGGTCTCTCCATCCTCTTAGTTGCCCAATAATCAAAAAAGAAATTCTACCCCATAGGATGTAGCTTTTAGAGTCTGACTCTCAGAAGCACTGAAGCCAAGACTATAAACTCAGTGTACATCTGATAACAACTGGAGATCAGGCAGAGATCTACAGTTAACCTGTGATACGATCTTTTTTGCAACTGTGGGAGATCCTCACTTACCTACAGAAAAGAGCTCAGATATACCAATAAAGTCCTGTTACATAACATGATAATGATACACATTTCCTTTCCACAAACGTATTTACATTTCTCAGCTATAATTTGATAATATATGAACATTTAAAAAACCATGTATGACACTGGCATTGTGGGTTGAACTGCGTGTCCCAGCTCCCAAATTCATAAGGTGAGGCGTAACCCCAGTACCTCAGAAGACGATCTTATTTGGAGATAGGGTCTTTACAGAGGTAACTTAATCAAATCATTGGGGTGGGCATGAATTCAGTGTGACTGGTGTCCTTCTAAAACGGGGAAACCTGGACACAGAGATACGCTTAGGGAGAATGCCATGTGAACAAGAAGACAGCAATCCACAAGCCAAGGAGAGAGGCCTGGAACAGAGCCTTCCTTCACAGCCCTCAGAAGGAACCAACCCTGCCGACATCTTGTTTCTGGACTTCTGGCCTCCAGAACTACGAGACAATAAATTGCTGTTGCTTAAACCACCCAATCTGTGGTACTACTTTGTTACAGCAGACCAAGCAGACGAACAACTGGCATCCTCTGAACAATGACTGTGCATTATCTTGCATCCTACTATGTGCCAAACACTCACATAAACAAACCGAGGTACTCTAGGGTTTAAGACTCTGAGAGCTGGAAGAAACGAGCATTGAGACTGGGTTGACAGTGGACAAAGGCCATCAGCAGCATTATTTTTGTAGTTTTAAAGATGCCTTCTCGCCCCCTCCATTCCAACACACAGTGTAACATGACTGATTCAACAAAGCACACAAAATACAACAAAATATAAAAACCTAAAGAAGCCCAGTGTTGGGGAGGGTGCATACCTGGGAACACTCACGGCTCTGTTTTTATTCCAGGTACCGTGTGCTGACTCAGCACAGGAGGTGGGGTCAGCCCTGTTACTCTACCAGCTCCTCCACAGGGCATGCAATCCAAGCATTTACGATACACCCTCTTATTAATCTTAAGAACTTTTTCCCAAATCAGAACAGATGAAGAAATAATGTGCTATTATTTCATATCACAAGAAGTTAGGCTACACTGATTCTCTCTATTAAGGCACTTTATCAAAAATAAAGGGAAATGCGAAGAAATGGGCATAGTGAATGCACATTAAAACAAGCATTATTACATAGAGCAAGTTGATAATAGTTTCCAAAGATAAAATTCAGACCGGATCCAGCACCATTATTCTCAAATGCCTTATCTGGCAAAGTTTGGAAGTGAGTAAGTTTTATAAGACCATGATGAAGGAAATGCAAATACTCTGAACCTCTATATTAATTAAAATCCATCTCCATTACCTTTTGTCTTAACAAGCTCAGAATTAAACATAGTCTCTATTCAATAGTGACAGTACTTATGGCTCAAGAAAAGCTGAGACAAAGGCGGGACTCCAACAGTGCAGCAACTAGGAAGAAGGAAAGTTTTACAGTGAATTACCTAGGCCAGGCAAGTGGATGTGGCCCCAGGGGAGGTGGGAAGATTCTGCAAGATGTAACTTTTCATAGCAATGTTAGAATGTTCAGTGGGAGCTGACAGACCAGTGATTCTGGCAGAGTGTGATGTTTTCAAAACAGTGAGGGGGAGTGGAATTATCTGTTGCAATGCACAATTAGCATTGAGCTGAGTTTTGCAACTTGAATATCAGCAGTTAACATTTTCCCTTCAGGTTTGCCATAGTAACTTGTCAGGATGTTATTTACATTAAACCTGATCTGCCTCACGTTCCCATGAGAGCTAAAAGTAATAACTTAGGCTTTATAGAGCTGTACAGTATATATCTTTTGGAGGGGAAAAAGTTTTAGTTACGACTGTCCCATTCCCATGGTCCACACCAAAACTTGAGTTTATTATTTTATTTCACAATATTCAAATGGAGTCAGTGATTCTCACCCCTGTCTGCACATTACAATCAACCAGAAGCTTCTAAAAATCCAGATACCTAGGCCACAGCCCAGACCAATAAAGTCAAAACCTCTAGGCATGGACCCAGGCTCAGTACTATTTCTTTTTCCTCCCCAAGTGATTCCAATGTCCATCCGAGTCAGGGAATAAAATATTTCTTTCTTAAATGAAAGAATTCTTCTTTTGGTGCATCTCTTGGCATTCCAAATTGTTTGATCAAGAAAAGTTTCAAAACATTGAAAATCTTATCCATCGGTCAAGATTTCCTGAACTAGAAAGGGACTGGTGATGATTCTTGCACAAAGAGAAATAGCTAACAGCTGTGTTATTTATTGTTCACATAGTTGGTTAACACACTTTTGCCTTCCATTCATAGGATTCATAAAGTTTCATGTGGTTTAGAGACAAATCAAGGTGAAGATTTTATTTTTTATTTTTTTGGTCACGTCACACGGCACGCGGGATCCCAGTTCCTTGACCAGGGATGGAACCCCTGCAGTGGAAGCATGGAGGCTTAACTACTGGACCGCCAGGAAGTCTGAAGTGTGAAGATGTTAGATGATATCCCTTCTAACTCTCAGACTATGATTCAACACAGTATTTCTCATAATTGTCTGCAGAGAAGAGGCAGCTAGAGGTGCTTGTTGAAAATACAGACTCCCAGTTCCTTCTTTGGAGGGTTGATTCTGTAGTTATGGTGGGTCTCTGGGGCTCCTTATCACCAGGCAAGCTTGAAAAATATTTTATTCCCTGACTTGGGTGGACATTGGCATCACTTAGGGAGGAAAAAAAGAGTACTGAGCCTGGGTCCACTCCTAGAGATTCTGACTTTATTGGTCTGGGCTGTGGCCTGGGTATCTGGATTTTTAGAAGCTTCTGGTTGATTGTAATGTGCAGACAGGGGTGAGAATCACTGACTTCATTGAAACGATAGTCATTTAAGTGAAGCAGGTGTGAAAGCAATGTCTACCATTCCCATTAAGATATTCAATGTGCTTTCACATACATGTGTCTCATTTGAATCCTTGAAAATCTGCTGAGGTGGGAAGAGTGGGCATTCTCTTTCTCTTACAGATAAGCAAACCAAAACTCGGAGAGGTGAAGTGGCGTGATCGAGGTACCACTAGAAGTAGAATTATGGAATTGGTGACATCTGTCTTATGGATTCTACTGCCTTGCCTATGTTTCTTTACTCCTTACTAGCTCACCAGCTGTCCCATCCTCCCTTTAAAAACAAAACAAAACACTTTTGGTTGCCTAGAGCGACCAAAAACTTACATCAGAATTGTTATGAATAATAATACTAATAAAAACCACATCAGCAGCTAACATTGGGTCCTTTCTATACATTGTGTAAGTGCTCTGCATGCATTATCTAATTGTCTCAAAGACTCTGTAAGGTGGGTTATCATTCCCATTTTACAGGTGAGGAAACTGAGGCTTAGAGAGTAAGTAACTTGCCAACGGTCACGTTCCTATGCAGCACTCTTCTTATTTCATCTAAATCTCTTCCTATTTTCCTTGCAGCTAACCAAATTTCAGCAAGTGGCAGAGAGAAAAGGATCTGATACAGTAATTCAGAGAAAGCTATTATGGACAATTACAGCTTTCCTGAATCATATTGCCACTTCTAACATGGAGATCAGATCTTTTAAGAAACTTCTCGAGCCAGCCATTCAAAAATGTTGAGTATCCAGCACTTGAAGAGTTCATCTGGAGAATCATGGGTCGTTAATTCCTAACTACCTGCTTTGTCTATGCCTGGGTTAACCCTGTCTTCCCAGAGACAGTCCATAATACACTGACTTGGCGTCTGAAGGCTTGAGCCTGAGTCCCAAGTGCTTGTTATTCGCTGTGGGATCTTGAGCCAGTCATATCCAGGATGTGGCTTAATGCTCTGAGAGAATCAGGCCCAGTTGGAAAATTAATCAATATTCTCATCTTTCTTTTTCTAAGGTTTCCAAAGTACTGAACTTATTTTTTTTCCCTGGCTCTGTCTGTTGTCACTGTTGTTCTTGTAACCATTTTCACTGTTACTATATAAATGAGATATACTGTACTAGATACTACATGATAAAATGAAATATATAGTATATTTTACCAGTAAATAAAGTGCCTAGCACAGTGCTTGGTAGAGTAAGCAAATATCTGAGACATCATCACTATTGTCAGCATCATTAAATGTATTATTTGTCCATCATAATTAATTGCTGATAGTATAGAAGAACGTATAGAAATAGTAATAGGTGACAATGACTGTATATTTACTCCCTTCACATGTACAGAACTTATTTTTCTTATTTAAGTATCCAGAGCTCAAAGTAAATGAGGTCAAGGATCACGTTCCTAAAAGTTCAAGAGGATGTGTCTTCTGTTTAGCTACAAAAACTCTTCCCAGAAATTAGGTACTATTTCATGATGCTGTGAAGAGGGAAAAAGATGTAAAAGAACAGAGTTTCTTTATCCTTCCAATTCTGAAGACTGTCATCTGGTGTGGGGGGGTCCTAGCTAACTTCCTGCAAAATTGTACTTATGTAAAGATTGAGGAGAAATTATTCTTTTATGTATACTATAAAGAGAATAAGGCTACTGGGTCAACTGACAGAAGCTTAAACTATGCATCCTCTAATATATAAATCTCGATTTATTCAACAAATATTAACTGAGCACTTACTCTGTGCTGCACACTGGGAATACAATGATGACAAAGGTCTCTACTCTCACGAAGCGTTCTTTTTTAGGTGGCACACGGACAAGGGACAAGCACACAAACAGGCTAGTAGAACAATAACTGTGCTAAATTTCTAAAAAGAAATCATCAGTGGGCTGAGATGGAGACTGTTGGCAGAGGTATCCTCTTCAGATAGAGCAGTCAGGAAGAGGTGACGTTCGAACTGGAAGAATATGAAGTCAGCTATTACGTGTGGGAAGAAAAACATTGCAGGCAGAGAGGTTTGTGAATGCAACGTCTCTGAGGTGGGGAACAATGCTTGGTGCAGTCGAGAAATTGGAAAAAGTCAAGTATAATTGGAGTGCAGAGAGCATGGGAGAAGGTATGACACCAAGCCTCAAGATGATCAGGGGCTGGGTCACCCAGCCCTCTGGGCCATGCTAAGGAGTATGGATTTATTTTAGGTCCAGTAGGAAGCCACTGAAGACTTTTAAGCAGAGAAGCAGCATGATCTGATTTGTGTCTCAATGTAATTCCTACTGCGTGTGGAGAAAGACCATTGAAGATAATGATGACCTTTCTCTTCCCAGCCAATACTTGTTAGAAAAGCAGAAATTATCAAGTAATCTCCCTCTATTTTTAAAGCAATCTTCCTTCATATTGTTGGAGGAACAGTGGTTCTTCTACATTCTAAACAGGACAGAATTATAGGGGTAGAGGCCACAAAGGTTTAACCTGTCTAGCTGAGGACAGGAATGCATTTCACAACACTTTTTGTCAAAATAAAAGATAACAGATTAAATCACTTTCAAGTCACTGTCAGTGACGTGCATGCCTTTGGGTCTTTCCTTCATCAGAGAAAACTGTTGGGTCCAAAGTGAGCAAGATGCAGGCATATATGACCCCCTTAAGTCTCAGGTGGAGCACTAGGAATTCTGTGCTTCCTGGTTCTGGACAGGTAACAGTAAACAAAACGCATACGTGCGTACCTAGGATAACTGATTGGCATGCAAGTGTCACTTTCCATCATAATAGAACTCTTAGTGGCCCTGATAAATATAAAAGTTAAGACACTCAAATTCTTCCTGGGCCAGCTCAGAAATACATCCTCCATTGTCAGGTACCCTTCTCTTGCCATTGTCCAGACAGGGGCAGGAAAACAATAAAAGTCAAACTCTCTTTACCCAATGATAGGTTTCTTTTCAGGTTTCAGTTCAACGCAAAGCGTATTTCTATGGTTGAGTTATGAACTCCAAAAATAGAGGCTTGTCATGGAAATGCAGACAGACGCCTCACTGCAGCCACGTTCCTGGGCACCGCTATAGTCATCCGTTTTAATGAGACCTGTTAATATCACCTCCATCAGAATGGTTGCCCTGGGCTGAGTTTCTGGGCTGTGCACAGGTGCTCTCGGCCAAAAATGTAATGTACATTATTACATTATCAATGAGGCACAGATGTGCTTTCTGTCTGAACTCAAGGTGGTGTTCCTGCCGAGTGTATAAGTCTTTCAGCGGGCCCGGGTCTGTTTGTATCAAAATGCTGTTCTGGTTCAGTGAACCTGAGAAGTGCCTTCTGCTTCTCCAGGACAGGAGTTTAGAAAACATGCTTAAGAGTGCAAGAAGGCTGGGCTCTCAAAAGGCAGGTACAGGATTTCTTAAGAACATGAAACTCAGCCCAACACCTTCTGCTTTTTCAGTGAAAACTTCAGCCACTGCATGTTCATTCATTGACTCCTCGGGATTTTCTTGGGCACCCACCCTGCGCAGGTACCCGGAAGAAGCTGATGATGATTCTGTCAAGGACTTTGCCCCCAGGCACTCTGCAAATATTTCTGCCATTTCTGATTTTCCCTGCCAACTTCTTTAGAATTGACTCTCAAGATCTGGGTCTCCGTTGCCACTCCCTGAAGCTCTAGTCCTAACATTATGGTGTTTTTCTACAGAGTTGAATGTTTAACTTTACATCCCCAGCGGTGTCTCCTTTTTCCTAAGCTTGAAACCCCCGTTCATTGAACTTTTTGTTATTCAACTTGGTCCCTAGGATCTATCTGACTTGAAGCCAGGTTTTTCTTAAAGCTGGCAGCTCCTGCAGTTAGCTTAGCTTCTTACCTTGGCTCTGCCAAACCAGTGTGGATACCTGGGTGCCGAGAACTGGCTTTGAAGGGCACCCAGGGGCCACCACCGACAGGGCACTGCACCTGCCTCTGTTCTCAATGTGAAGTCACCTGTCAGGGATGGAATGGTGGCTCAGGGAGGAAAAGGGTATCTCCTCCACACAGGAGGGAGTTTTGACTCAATCCTGACTTTGAAAGTGACATTGCCTTCCTTGCTGTCCAGGAAAATTGTTCTCTTACACAGAAGCTAAATGGTGAGAAAGGAGATCAGTGCACTGGCTACCATGCAGTCTCCTTACTGTCATTTCTGTTTTAAGCACAGAGATGGACACAAGGAAGACACTGGGAAGTGTGTGTGCATGTGTGTGTGTGCGTGTGTGCGCTTGGAGAAGCATGTAGTGTTTTCCTGGGCATCTGAGAGCATCCGGCTGAGGAACACATGAGAGCAGCAAGGTCAGGACCCAGCATTATCCAATCCTCCATCCTTCAGCTTGTTGTACACCCCTCGACTGATAATCGAAGATGACAGAGGCCCCTGAAGATACATGCGTGCTCTTCTTCCCCATTTCCTTTCCACCCCCATCTCCATGCCTGACTTCAGCTTCCCGCTTCCCCACCCCCAGCTAATCCCCACTCCTCACTTGAGTAACGGTTTGGCAGTGGCATCATGAAGCGGTGGCTGGTGGCATTAACCCTGTCTCCTGTCCCATCATCCCTCAGGGATGTGGCCATTTCTGGGGAGCTCAGGGCTGTCATTCCTGCCACCCGCCTCAGAGCCCCAAAGACCTGGGCCAGCAGCGGTGCCCTCGGGGTGCAACGGCTGTTCTACATGGCTGGCCTCCTTAGAAAGGGAATCTCTTGACAGGCCACCTGTATCAAGAAATCTTTTGCTAAGACTGTGAAGTGCATGAGACCCCCTCTCTGCTCCCAGATTTAGTGTTCACATGTTCTGCTTCTACTACTGAACGTACATTGTCCTGTTTGCATTTCCAGTTGGGACTTGAAATATTCTGATCACCTCTCCTTTCTCCTAGGCAGATAGGCACATGTTGTATAAGTGGTAGGAAGGCAAGGACAGAAGGGACCCAACAGGTGATAGTAGGAAGTAAATGTCAGACGTGCTTCCGACTCAGGAAGACTTGGGGGGTGCTGCAAGCCCCTCCAAGAGAATCGGAGTTTGGATGAAATGCAGAGGTGGAAGGGTTGACTTTCCGTCTAGGGATTTACCGCGGACTCTCTCTTGTCAAATATCAGGTGGAAATCTTCCTGATGATTACCTCAGTGCTAGAAGATTTGGACAACACATTAATATTTACAAAGTGCTTTTTAGGAGCTGTACCAACTATTATGCAAATTCAAAACAAGTTACATAAGAAGCTGATTAATGTTATTGTATGAATATATCAAATGTATAAACTGTATCGTAAGATGTTTTGGGGCAGGCAACTATAATATGATTAATGTAAGTTAAGTGATATTTAAAAATAATTTAGATTCAAAATAGAAATCTTTTCCAATGAATATTTCATAATTGAAAAATTAAGCTTCTTCAAATTTCATGAAAATTGAAAGGAACATTATGAAAGTGGTATCCTCCGATCTCTATTCTTTTAATATTTTCAAAAGATCATATATTTCAAATAGATGTACATATTATATTTAATCTTGGACTAAAAAAAGCTGGTTCTTAAATATGCTATTTTGTCCAGAAATTAAAAACGAGGGAAATAATAATTTAAAAAGCCAAGCTTGGGACTTCCCTGATGGTCCAGTGGTTAGGACTTCGCCTTCCAATGCTGGGGGTGTGGGTTCGATCCCTGGTCAGGGAGCTAGGATCCCACATGCCTCGCGGCCAAAAACCCAAAACATAAAACGGAAGCAATATTGTAACAAATTCAATAACGACTTTAAAAATGGTCCACATCAAAACAAAAAAAAATCAGAAATTGAAAAAAAAAAAAGACGAGTTTTACGGTGCATTGAAAAGAGTGTTAAAATGATGAAAAGTGCCTTAGTCTTTAAAAGACCTCATCATCCCAACCAAAGTCCTCCTCCCACAGATAAGGTATGGCTCACCCTTACTGTAAGGGGCACCATCGGTGAGATGCAAGGTCTTCTCCATGACAGGGAGTCAGTTCTCAGCCATATTTCTGCCAGGCATTTCTTTTTCTCCATCGACCTTATAATTTATTTATGCAGTTAATAAAAATGTATTAAGCCAGGTGTGTTCTGGAGGGACAATGATGAGTAAGAACAGTCTTAGCACTGCCTCCAGGAGTGAAGGGTGACAGGCAGTGAGATAAGCAACAGCAATGGAACCAGGGCCAGGATGGGAGGAGAAGGAGGGTTATCTACGGAGCCTTCAACAGGAGCGGATCCCACAGCCCTGAGCACTGGTGAGAATGTAGGGGGTTCAGGACATTGGGCCCTTGCTCTGAAAGAAGAATCCAAGAGAGATCTGGATTTTCTCTCTGCTCATACAGTTCATTTGAAATTTGAGGACAGTTTACACAATTGGCATTGGCAACCCCATCTGTTCCTAGAATTTTGGCTTAGCCCTAGACACAAGGAACACCCTGAGTGTGGTGGCTTAACTTTGGTTCTGTTTAATTTTCCTAACCAAAAACATTGGTCTTGAGTGACTCCAAGCTCCCCTGGAACACGGGTTGCCCCGCTTTGGGTATAAGCTTCCCCCCCATCCTTGCAGACAACAATCTTTGAGTGCCGTCCAGTTATAACACACAGGCAGCCAAGGTAACAGAGGTGCATAGAAATAGGAAAAATACCAGGCTGTTTGCATTGGGACATGGTAACCATGAAATGAGCAAACATTTAATTTTGTTTATTGAGGTCAACATGAAAGCTGTTGAATCTCTTATAACAACTTTGTGAGATTTGATGCATGCCTTTTTGAAACACCTCAAGCTGAGCTTGTTGTTCTGAAATGTCAGCATGTTCCATTCTGGTAAGCAGTCAACTCGTATTGAGTTCTCCCTTTGTGCAGAACGCTGTGAAGTGTGGCTGAAATGCATAAGGGGGACGAAAGAGGATACAATGAAAACTGGAAGCTGTGAGTCAGTTGACAGTGAAAACAATCTGAAAAGCCTTTCTGGTTTTGCTTGATTTCAGACTGCATTCATGATCAAGCGGGAGAAGCCCACCCACACTTTCCCTGCGTGCTTTACTTTTATGGTCCCCTTCTCAATGCAAGGGGCTACCTGGGCAGTCATTTTTGCCCACTGAGCGAGGTAATCTCAGAAATGGCAGCCTGAATTTGTGAAGAAGCTGTGTGTCGTCTTGGACCCAGGCAGAGATGTGCTAACCTTTGAGGCCAGGGAGCCTTCAGACAGGGCCGGGAAGAAAGGCAAGCCAACAATCTCAGGCCTCACCTCTTGCTTCTTTTTTCCATTTACCTTTGATGAGGGTATGCTGACAAAATAAAATATTGAGAAGTCACGGGAATTGCCTGGTTGTCTAGTGGTTAGGACTCCGTGCTTCCACTGCAGGGGTCATGGGTTCAATCCCTGGTTGGGGAACTAAGATCCCACATGTTGCACGGTGTGGCCAAAAAGAAAAGAATACTGAGAAGTCATAATTATATAGAGGATAAATGAACAGGCTTTGGAGTTCTGAGGTTTAAACCAAGGCTTCACTATGATTAACTCTATGACTCTGGGCAAGTCGACCTCTGTGAACCGTGGTGTCCACATCTGTAAAATGGGGGTAATAATAATACCTACTCAGGGGGTTATTGTGAGGATTAAATGAGATAACAAATATATAAGTAGGTTAGCCTAGGGCCCAGTCCAGAACTGTTTGTAAATGTTAAGCTATTATTATCTATAATTATGTCAACTCTATGGGAAAAAAAAATCACTGCTTTAATTAGGATTCTTTAGTTTGATAGTTCCAAAAACTGCCCAGTCTAACACAAACAAAAAGTTATGTGCATTCGAACAAGTTAAACATGGGAAAACAAAGTATTCATTTATTAATTCATTTAACAAGCATCTATGGAGCATTTTGTATGTGCTCAGCAATGGGCGAGCCACTGAGGGTGCAGACATAAAAGTAACAGTTCCCATTTGCCAGGAACTTGAAGTCCAGTGGAGCAGATCAATACATAAACTGACAATGACAATATAGCATGTGTGCTTAACACATGTGGCTTGGCAGATCTATGCTTTGAAAACACAGAGCCCAGGAGAGAAGAGCATGTAATACCAAAAGGATTACGTGCTGATTGCAGTCGAACATTCTCATGCTAAAGGAATGGAAGAGGGAAGTCAGGAACACAGGAGAGAGTACTGCAGGACCCTGCCGAGCTCCCAGCCTTAGAAACTGGCTTCTCCCCAGCCTGGGGTGTCATTCTTTGGTCTTTAAGATAAATGCCCTTAGACAGGAGCCTAAGGCCAATCCTCTGTAACTCAGGTTTAAGCCAAGTTTGCAGTCAGGGCAGCCTTGACCATATGCCCCCAGTCCGATACATGCTCTTCTGGCCTGAATGTTTAGAATCAGAAATGGGCTCTTTCTTCTTTGCACATCTTTTTTTTTTTTTTTTTTTTGCGGTACGCAGGCCTCCCAACGCCATGGCCTCTCCCGTTGTGCAGCACAGGCTCCGGACGCGCAGGCTCAGCGGCCACGGCTCACAGGCCCAGCCGCTCCGCGGTATGTGGGATCTTCCCGGACCGGGGCACGAACCCGCATCCCCTGCATCGGCAGGCGGACTCTCGACCACTGCGCCACCAGGGAAGCCCTTTGCACATGTTTAAAAACTCTAATATTGGCTGTGAACTCCATGCTTATGTGTGGACTCCTGCTACCTCTTAAAGACTTTACCAATGACCTTTCCTGCTCCCTAGGGTCTGTGTTGGTTGGTTTGTTTTTGGTAATAGCTTTATTGACATATAATTCACATAGCATACAATTCATTCACTTAAAATGTACAATTCAGTAACTTTTAGCACTATTCACAGCTCTACCGTCACCACCATCACCTTCAGAACATTTCATCACCCCCAAAAATCCTCTGCACCCCTTAGCTGTCAGTCCGATCCTCCTATCCCTCCAGCCTCTGGCAACCACTAATCTACCTTCTGTCATTACAGATTTGCCTATTCTGGACCTTTCACATAAGTGCATGCTATGGCTCAAATTATAGCCCCCTAAATTCATATGATGAAGTCTTAACCCCCAATGTGACTGCGTATTTGGAGACGGGACTTGAAAGAGGTAACTAAAGTTAAATAAAATCATAAGGGTGGGGACCTGATCCAACAGGACTGGTGTCCTTATAAGAATAGGAAGAGACACCAGGGATGTGTGTGCAAAGAGGAAAGACCATGTGAGGGCACAGGGAGAAGGCAGTAGTCTGCTAGCCAAGGATAGAGGCCTCAGGAGAAACCAAACCTGCCAAAACCTTGATCTTGGACTTCTAGGCTCCAGAACGATGAGAAAATAAACTTCTGCTGCTTAAGCCACCCAGTCTGTGGTATTTTATTATGGCAGCCTTAGTAGATTAATGTAGTAGATTCATACAATATGTGGCCTTTGTGTCTGGCTTCTTTCATTTAGCATAATGTTTTCAAGGTTTAATCCATGCTGTAAGATGTATCAGGACTTCATTCCTTTTTTGATGACAAATAATATTCCATTGTATGAATAAACCATATTTTCTTTATTCATTTTGATGGACATTTGGATTATTTCAACCTTTTGGCTGTTATGAATAATGCTGCTATGAACATTCATGTACAAGTTTTTGTGTGAACATGTTTTCATTTCTCTTGAGTACGTATATCTAGGAGTAAAATTTATGGGTCATATGGAAACTCTGTGTATAACATTTGAGGAACTGTTAAACTCTTTTCCAAAGTGTCTATACATTTTACTTTCTCACTAGCAATGAATGAGGGTTCCAATTTCTCCATATCTTTGTTAACATTTGTTACTGTCTGTCTTTTTGACTGTAGCCATACTAGTGGGTATAAAGTGGCAGTTCATTGTGGTTTTGGTTTGCACATCAGTAATAACTAATAATGTTGAGCATCTTTTCATGTGCTTATTGGCTATTTGTATATCTTTGTTGGAGAAATGTTTATTCAGATCTTTTGTCTACTTTTAATTAGCAATTAAATTTTTTAGCAATTAATTTTCCATTTGACTTTTTATTGTTGAGTTGCAATTATCCTTTATATGTTCTGGATACAAGTTCCTTATCAGACATAAGATTTGCAAAAATTTGTCCCATTCTGTGTGTTATTTCTTCATTTTCTTGAAGGTGTCCTTTAAAGCACATAAGCTTTAATTTTGACGATGTCCAATTCAACTAATTTTTCTTTGGTTGCTTGCACTTTTGGTGTCTTATTTAAGAAACCACTGCCAAGGGCCTCCCTGGTGGCGCAGTGGTTGAGAGTCCGCCTGCCGATGCAGGGGATACGGGTTCGTGCCCCGGTCTGGGAGGATCCCATATGCCGCGGAGCGGCTGGGCCCGTGAGCCATGGCCGCTGGGCCTGCGCATCCGGAGCCTGTGCTCCGCAACGGGAGAGGCCACAACAGTGAGAGGCCCGTGTACCGCAAAAAAAAAAAAAAAGAAACCACTGCCAAACCTAAGGTCATGAAAATTTACTCATATGTTTTCTTCTAACAGTTTTACCACTTTAGGTCTTACATTTAGATCTTTGATCACTTTTGATTTAATTTTGTATATGGTGTGAGGTAAGGGTTCAACTTCATTCTTATGCATGTGGATAACCAGTCATCTCAGCATTATTTGTGGAAAAGACTATTCATTTCCCCACTGAATTGTCTTAGGAATTTGAATAAAAAATCAACTAACCATAAATTTAAAAGTTTATTTCTGGACTCTCAATTCTATTCCATTGATCTATATGTCTATCTTTATGCCAGTACCATACTGTCTTGACTGTCTTGATAACTGTAGCTTTGTAGTAAATTTTGAAATTGAGAAGTGTGAGTCCTCCAACTTTGTTCTCATTTTTCAGGATTGTTTTGGATATTGTGGGTCCCTTGAAGTTCTCTATGCTTTTGAAGGATTATCTCTCTCTGGTGCCTGTTGCCAGGATTTATCTGCTGGCTGAGGCATCTGAGGTTGGCCTGAAAATCTGCCAGACTTACAATATGTGCTGGTCTCTGTATGCCTCAGTATTACTTCGTCTGCCTGAATAGACTTTTTCCAGCCCCTGGAGCTGGATCTTGTTACTCCAAGTTCTTGATGGGTACCTTGTGGGGGAGGGGATCACATTCCAAGCCCAGCTCTCGTGGTGTTTTAAATAAAATTGATATGTTAGGTCTCATGGTTCACTATAGAATCCTAAGAATTAATTAGCTTTGATGGACAGCTTGTTAAGTGCAGTCATGTTATGGCTGTTGTTTTTAGATTATAAAAATAATATTGTCATATCCTAAAAAAAAGCAAACAGGTAAAAAATCATAACCCATTTGTTAAAATTATAGTGTATCAATGATCTAATGTATTACTGTGGATAGGCTCTTTTTTCCTCTGTAGTAAGAAGTTTTTGCATGATTTTTGGAAATTAACTTGAGTTGAGAATTCCACTAGGAATTTTTTTGGTATCTATTGTTTCCCTTATGGTTTGAGAGGCCATTCACATTTTTGGAGGCATAATCAAGCAAAAACCATACTCTTGGCCTAGGAAGAGTTTGTCACTTTATAAGGGTGCATTCACAGAAATATATTTACTTGGATTTATTTTGAGGTTAGGCTAAGACTTAACATGTAGTTTGTCTTTATATTGAACTCTTTCCTCTCTAAGAGCATACATGCATTTACAAATGCAGCATCTCATCCTCAGAACAATTCTTAAGACTGGCTACAGATGTCCAGTTTAAATCGATTTGGCTTCCAAGCCATCTGAATAAAACGTGCCACACTATTTACTGAAACCTGGGCTCCGACAATCCTGATGCTCATATTTTCTTCAGGATGGCCAGCAAGGGGCACTAAAGCCTAGCATCTCTACCTTGTTCCCTTCCAACAACATCAGAGGTTTCAGTAAGCAAGTAATTGGGCATGAATAGGGAAGCTGTGCACTTTTATAGTCAGATCAAAACAATGGTAGCAGTCTCTTTGATATTTTTCAAGGGTATTGATATTTTTTAAATGAGAAAGATTCTGATTGGGTAAAAAGACAGCAAAACAATTCCAAATACAGAATCACTCTTTGTTTGCCAGCCATAATTCTCCTGTCTAGTCAATACTATTAGGTAAACCAGCAGAATCCTGTCATTGTTTCTCTATGAATTACTGTATTTTTTTCCATCCAGAGAACATAATGGCCTAGCCACATAACGAGTTCCTAAAAGGATGAACTACTTGATGTTACAGTGACAAGCAATTATTACAGAGGCCTACTGGTTGGTCTTTTTTCTTCTTCCCTTTAAATTTTGCCTGCTTATTTATTTCCATCAGCTAGTAAGGATGACTCTTTTATGGCTTCAAATAAAGGATGCAATCTACATGCTAGGCACACATTATGAATAATTCCCTGTCATAACATGCCACGAATGTCCTTCAGAGACTGGCACGAAGTTACTGGAGCTGTTTAGTATTTGGTAACGGGCTTTTCTTTTTAATTTTAGCTTTGATCCATGCTTAATCACCTCAAGGTACTGAAACAGTAAGAATGACAGCGTTCAATAATTAGTTCACCAAGCGGGAAGCTAAGACCCATTATTCCTTCATTCTAAATCAAAGAAATAGCTTCTAGAAGCTCTGTCCATTTATCAATATTATAGAAATGATTGCATGTAAAGTTAATTAATTCAATAGTAATGTTCAATTATAGGTCCATCAATGTATAATACTTTGAGAAACATTCATTCCTTTTTCAAGCTGGTTTTCTTTTAAGACTTAGGTTTTTTGGACCTTGTTACTTGCAGCATGTGAGAATTATATTAAAATGGATCACATAGTTCTTCACCCAGCTCATTACAGCCCTCTTCCCCTCAAATACAATCCTAAGCCTCAAATGGCTGATTACTTAAGAACCCTTAAGAAGTCTTAGCTAAATGATGGGCAGTTCAGAGTATGATTTCTAATATTTTCCCCTCTGGTAGCCAGAATTAGAAATTGGAGCTTGCAGAGCAGAGACTTGTAGGGGCTGAGGCAGATATTGAGAGTGAAACGAAAAAGAGCAAGAGAAAGAAAAGACCGTGGATTGCGTGTTCTCTGAGCAACCCCGAAGGTGTTCTGTCTTAGCTACTCGAGATGATCCTGATGCATCCAGGTGTTGTGCCCTCTCCACTCCCTGGGTCTTTCTTCTCTGTGACCTGGGGAGATGGAGACAGAGGCCATACATGCCTGGCATGGTTAAGAGCACAGACCCTGGAGCTAGTTTGCTGGTGGCATATTCTGTTGTGTAATTTTGGGCAAGTGACTTTCTTATCTAAGCCTCAGTGAATTCTTCTGTACCGTGAAGATTCACTCATTCATTAACAAATACTTATCAGATGCCTGCTATATGCCAGGCACCGTTCTAGGGATCAAATGAGAGAATGAAGGCGAAGCACGTAGCACTGTGAAAATAAATAATGGCTATTATTATCTATTGAGAATCTACTGTGCGCAGGCCCTGGGCCACACACTTTGGGCAATTACTTAACCTCTTTCGGCCTCAGTTTTCCTCATTTGCAAGGGGGGAATCTTGTCCCGTATGGCTTTTGTAAGGTTTAAATGAGGTGATGTATTTTAAGTACTTAGTGCCTGGCATGTAATAAATGTTATATAACTGTTTGCTATCACTACCCCAGTTTCTAAGTAACAACCTGGAGAGGTAAGTGTTATTGTCATCACTTTAAGGGTGAGTTTACTGAGGCTCAGGGAGGTCAAAGTCAAATGGTCGGTAAGCCTCAGATTCATAGTCTTATCTGCCTGGATCCAAAGCCTGTCTGTGCTTTTCCCAAGGAACCTTGGTGCCTCCTAGAAGCACTGAGCACCCTGCTTGCGATCACACAGACCGTTTACACACGAACTTCCTTGTAGCTCTGAAATGCTACCCCCTCAACCCCTGTCCCTCTGAGTCTCTCCTATCAGTGCGCCTGTGGGCGGATACACAGACGCACGCTCACATACACTAGCATCCGTAGTCTTTGCACTTTGCGTTCATTCTGAGCAGTGGCTCCTCTTCTCACAGAAACTATGCCACCAGTTACGCATTTAGCAAAGTTGCCATCCACGGCTATAGAACCTGTATACTTTTTTGCCAGGTGATAAGTAAAAAGCGTAAATTTAGTTTTTCAATCTGTGAGCTTTCTCAGGAAGAAAGCTGTCTTCCTGGCTTGCTCATTCATTCATTCATTTATCAAAAATTCACTATTAGCCAAGCCCAGTCTGGGTAAATTCTTAAATTTTTAATAACCACACTCTGTGTTTTCTCAGTACGTAAAATATTGGATCCTAATTGTAGACCTTGTACAGATTAGTTTAAAAGGAGAGAATGCAGGAAAAGACAATGTTTGTTTGTTTGCTTTTCACATGCCCAGTTGTTGTCACTGACGGTCAGCAGACGATAGTTCTATCGACAGCTCACAGCTTAAATAAGAAGCATATTTTTTCACTGTGTCCTTTGTATATCTTCCCCTTGGGAAACACACAGCTACAAATTATATGGAGATGCTTTAGAGCTAAATGCATCTCCCTCTGAGAATCGTTGGGGAGTGTGACTGCTTTAATAAACTATTCTTTTTAACCTGATGAAGTTGAAAGTGTTGCAAATGTTCTAAAGAGCATATTATACCAAGTTGGTGATGGATTTGTGGAAAATGAAGTTCCATAGTCAAACATAGTAACTGCTTCTTTTGTAAAAAATTACAGGCCCAGGACTTCCGTGGTGGCGCAGTGGTTAAGAATCCGCCTGCCAATGCAGGGGACACGGGTTCGATCCCTGGTCCGGGAAGATCCCACGTGCCACGGAACAACTAAGCCCATGCGCCACAACTACTGAGCCTGTGTGCTGCAACTACTGAAGCCCGAGCGCCTAGAGCCCGTGCTCCGCAACAAGAGAAGCCACGGCAGTGAGAAATCTGCAAGAAACACCGCAAGGAAGAGTAGCCCCCGCTCGCCGCAACTAGAGAAAGCCCGTGCGCAGCAACGAAGACCCAATGCAGCCAAAAGAAAAAAAAAAGAAAAAAAATTACAGGCCCAGTTTTCCCCTCCAAAGTACCTGACCCAGGAGGGAATAGATTTTGAGGATTTGTACCCATATGGCATGAATTCTCAAAGTTATGCCCCAAAAGAGCTATAAGTTTTGAGAATGCATTTACTGTGTGTTCACTGAGCATCCATTCTTTATTCTTTTAATAATAGTTCAACTATCCCCTGGGGAAAGGTTCCTACTGGCTCTTGATTAAAACAAAACAAAACAAAACAGGACAAAAACAAACAAGAAAATTCCCTTATTGCCTTCTCCCCTAGTCTTTTGGGAACATGTGCTGTGACCATTGCTAACTGCTACCCTCACTGGGCTTCTTCCTTAGGGTTTCTTTTTGGGAATGCTCTAGAAGGTAGTATTGCTTAAGAGATAAAGACTTACGCTTAGCTCCGTTATTTGGAAATATATACAGCATTGTAAAAGGAATTTTAAATATTTCTGACTTGTGTTAATTGTCACTATTTAGAGGTTACCATGAGGTTTCTGTCAAGAATTTGAAATAAGGGGCTAACACTGAGAGTTAAATGGCGAAATCAGTATACAATGCATTAGGGATATATCAAAGTGCCTTAAAGAGAGAGACTTGTTAAAAATATTTGCCAATCACCGTGATCAGGACAGATGTTACAGTCCCAGCTTTCATCCTTTTGTTGCTGGAATGTGGCTAGGTCTAGGTTTTCCCAAGGAGGGAGGGCCCAGGATGACCAGCATGACAGGAGTCAGGACAGCAGCCCTTGATCAACTAGTATAGAAGCATTTCCATAATTATTTCCAGATAATTAAGTATTTCCATAATTATTTCCATATTTAACAACTGGCTTGCAGAGGTGGATTTTCTAAGTGAATAGGAATCTTGCATGGGAATCTTCCAAATAAATCTTCACTTTCATACCTAATTTTTATTCATAAAGGGGTATTGTTTCTTTAAGAGGTCTCACAAACTTGTACAGGCTTTAGGCCACCACAAAATCAGATGCACACCAGATGACTTTAAGCCCAGTCAACAAGGTTGGATGGCAACTACGGAAGGGGTGTGGGAGGGGCTCGCTCCGTCTATGCCCATGTGGGTGTTCACTGTCCACTGCAGTGGGTGCTCTCGTCCACAACCCTTACAGGTCCCATCATCATGTCAGGTTTACCCACTTTAGGAGGTGGATTCATCAGACTACCATTATAATTATATCCTGGTGTCATTATAATTTCTTATGATCTTTCATCAAACACTAATAGAATTTCTTCTACTTCATGCTTACCAAGGAACCTCGTGATTATACCTAGCTCCTGCGGTGGCTGCCTTTGAGAGGCTGGCCATTGGATTTAAGGGTGTAGTCCCTTGGGCAGTTCTATTAGAAAAAATTAATAAACTGGCATTCTATTTTATTAGTTATTATTCTAATTACTTGGCCAAAGTGAGTTCACTTCTGAGAGACAGTCTATGCGAAGGTTTCTGAGACTGTGAAGCTAGACTTTGGAGCATGATAAATTGACTAAAATAAACATCCTGTCTCTAGGGACAGATACTCCATTGCATTGCCCTTGGCCTTCTTCCTTTCCACTCAGCAGTATTTTTACTTCAGCAGAACTGTTTATTTGTCTCCCCCCACTAGACTGTAAACTCCTCGGGAACAGGGGCCATCTGTATTCCAAATAGTATAAATACATAGCACAGAATAAGAGCTCAATAAATATTTGGTGAATGAGTGAATGGTGTAAGAAAAAGTGTGTGATATTCTTTGGCTACTAGTAAACTGGTAGTGATGTAAACTTTTAGCTAAATTTACAAAATCACTTTGTTTTTAACCCATTTATTTTTTTCATTACAAAAGTATTCATAGGGCTTCCCTGGTGGCGCAGTGGTTGAGAGTCTGCCTGCCGATGCAGGGGACACGGGTTCGAGCCCTGGTCTGGGAGGATCCCACATGCTGCGGAGCAACTAAGCCCGTGCACCACAGCTACTGAGCCTGCGCGTCTGGAGCCTGTGCTCCGCAACGAGAGAGGCCGCCACAGTGAGAGGCCCGCGCACCGCAATGAAGAGTGGTCCCCACTTGCCGCAACTGGAGAAAGCCCTCGCACAGAAACGAAGCCCCAACACAGCCAAAAATAAATAAATAAATTAAAAAAAAAAAAAAAGTATTCATAATGCTTTGGAGGTTGAAGATTTTTCACCTGTTTGTTGACAAGTCATATCAGATATATTATAAACCTAGCCACTATTGATATAAAGTCATCTCTTCCTTAATTTTTTTTCACTACAGTATAGTCCCTTTATTGTTTTATGTCTACCAGATCTGCAAATATTTTGGGGAACTGGAAATCATTTTCTACTTGGCACTTAAAGCTAGTGATGAGAAGCTAGGTACAGTAAGAATAAACCAGTTCTGGGATGAATTCCTTTATTGAAGAATGTGCAAAATAACCCAGATGAATGGTATTGATGTTATTACACAATATTTTCATCACCCAGAAAAATCTACTGTTGGTTTTAAAGTGCATACACACACACAGGTTATCCCATTACATGAAAATGTTGAGGCAGAAGTTGAGGGAAAGAAAACAATTCTAATGGAAATAGCCTTTTTAAAAAGAAGAACAAAAAAAAAAAAAGAACATTCAGAGGCAAATGAATGAACTGAATGCTGATGAGAGAAATAAAAATGAAAAGACTTCTACTTCTCCACAGCTATACATTCCTGTGAGATTTTAATTCTGAGTCTACTCTCTTGTCAACCCTAAAGGATATAAGTAATCTAAGAAAGAAAGAGGAGAGAGGGAGAGAAAGGGAGAGAGAGAGAGAAAGAGGTCAGAATAAAGTATGAGTGTGTGTGTGTGTGTGTGTGTGTGTATTAGGAAAAAGAAGATGCTTCACAGCTTAATTCTTGTTTTTTTCTCAAACTTGAAAACCAAACCAAAACAGAAACTCCATCCCTCTATCACTAACATGTATTCTGAAAAAAAAAAATCCTTCAGTTATTATGAACTATATTGCTGGCTCTGTAACTTGCCTTATTAAAGAACCCCAGCAGAGGAGAGGGTGTGGAGAAAAGGGAACCCTCTTGCACTGTTGGTGGGAATGTAAACTGATACAGCCACTATGGAGAACAGTATGGAGGTTCCTTAAGAAACTAAACATAGAATTACCATATGATCCAGCAGTCCCACTACTGGGCATATACCCAGAGAAAACCACAATTCAAAAAGACACATGCACCCCAGTGTTCATTGCAGCACTGTTTACGATAGCCAGGTCATGGAAGCAACCTAAATGCCCATCGACAGACAAATGGATAAAGAGGATGCGGTACATATATACAATGGAATATTAGTCAGCCATAAAAAGGAACGAAATTGGGTCATTTGTTGAGACATGGATGGATCTAGAGACTGTCATACAGAGTGAATTAAGTCAGAAAGAGAAAAAAATATCGTATATTAACGCATGTATGTGGAACCTAGAAAAATGGTACAGATGAACGGGTTTGCAGGGCAGAAATAGATACAAAGATGTAGAGAACAAATGTATGGACACCAAGGGGGAAAGTGGTGGGGGTGGGGATGGTGGTGTGCTGAATTGGGCGACTGGGATTGACATGTATACACTGATGTGTATAAAATGGATGACTAATAAGAATCTGCTGTATAAAAAAAAAAAAAAAAGAACCCCAGCAGAGACAACATACAATGCATTTACAAGGGGGAAATTAATTACTCTAAGTGAACAATTAATATTTCCAAATCAGTTGTCGCTTCTGTTAGATTGACACTTTGTGCCTCTCAGAGGGGAGACAGGGAACTTTCTAGGCTCAAGCAGACATCATCTGGCCTTCATCTTTGTATCACTTTTCAATTGTAGCATGATCATCAATGGTACCCATGCTATAATATCAAGAACTGATTTTATTAGGAGCACCCACCACTTAATTTACAGGCTACCTGGTATCACCTTAGCTTCCTTGATAGAGCTGAGTTTGGGAGAGAAGCAATCATTTGGGAATTGTGCTTGTCTTGAGAAAGAGAAGAGTTAATGTTGTTTGTTTTCATAAGCAGAGAGGAAGTTATCAACCCTGTGGATTCTAAAATTCTAACCCTCAAGAGCTTTTAACATTTCCTCTTTAAGGCATCAAGCAGCTGTTTCTCTTGGGAGGGCTCCTGGAAGCCAACCGAGCTGAACATGGGGTAATGGAATGTGGGCTTGAAAAAGGAATGCTGAGATCCAGCTTCTAATCACACACACACACACACACACACACACACACACACACACACACACACAGAGTCACCAGAACCTATGAGTAGCTCAACTGAAATCCTTTTTCCTTATAGCCACGCAAAGCAAGAATCCACCCTCTCCTCTGTCAAGTGGAGTGACCTTCCTCAGGTCGCCTGAGGGGTCTATGCTCACAGGAACCCTGCGGCCAGAAGCACAGCTGCGATCCAGCTGCCTTTGAAAGAGCAGGCCACCTGGAACACAGCCCCAGAAGAAGCGACAGCCACAACGCAGTAGCGGCTCCTTCTCCAAACGCTGTGGGAATGCATCAGGAGTCCTCCCTGTTACAGAAACGGGAGGCCTCTAGTTGTCCTGCTTTTTCCCTGCCATAGCTTGTCTCCTCCTGGTAGAGCTGCCATTAGCTCCCAGGAACACTGGCCCCCTCTCTGAGTGTGTTTTCACTTATATTATCATGATACCCATTAATAGTAAACAACTTCCTGCCACTGGGTGCGTTCCTCCAGCAATATGGAGTTGCGATATTGTACACGGTG
Organism: Mesoplodon mirus; assembly: GCF_964341445.2. Taxonomy (NCBI): domain Eukaryota; kingdom Metazoa; phylum Chordata; class Mammalia; order Artiodactyla; family Ziphiidae; genus Mesoplodon; species Mesoplodon mirus. The sequence continues at coordinate 17,379,368 of NC_138986.1, forward strand.
TGTCTTGTTGTGGGAGATGCCATGGCCTGTGAATAAAGCTGGGCTCTCCTGCAGGGAAGGGAGACATTTTCTAGTGTCAAATGTGCAGGGAAAACAGGGACTCGAGGACAGGAAGCTGGAACTTAGTGGGTGATTAGGTCTGGGCTTCCAGGAGTCTAAGCATGCTTCCCTGCAGGGTAGGAGGGGACCCTGACCTTGCCACATGGATGCAGGCCTAGAGCTGGGAAGGGAGGCCCATAACCAAGCTCCATGTCAAGGACATGTTACACAGCCATGTGTTATTCGATTTCTTTTGCAGGAAGACCCTCTTTAAATGCTCCAGCTCAGTCTCAGAGTGTTTTGGAAAATTCAAAGAATGGTCTCGGGCCAGCAGTTGAGAGAAGAGTTAGAGGGAGGCCGTGTCCCTGAGGCTGGACTGGGGGTCACAGGAGAGACTCCAAATCTTTGCCGAGTCAGTCCACAGACCTCCCACGTGGCTGAACAGTGGGCTTCCCCACATCACTTCTCATCATCCATTTCCACAGCCTTCCCAGTAACCAACATGTTCATAAGCTCAACGATGGCTATTAGAGAGCTAAGAGTTCAAATCCAGCTTTAGGGGACTTCCCTGGTGGTCCAGTGGCTAAAACTCCATGCTCCCAAATGCAGGGGGCCCAGTTTTGGCCCCTGGTCAGGGAACAAGATCCCACACGTCACAAGTAAAGATCCTGCATGCCACAACTAAGACCTGGCACAGTCAAATAAATAAATATTTTTAAAAAATCCAGCTTTAAAGCAGGATTTCAAGTTTCCCGATCACATCCAAGTCTCCCACCTGACGTGCCAATTGAAATATCCTGTTTTTATAGGTGGTCAACATATGGGATTTATACCCTCAGTAAGAGTAAAAACAGCACATATTCAGGGCCAACAGGAGAGAGTTGGTACAGCATATAACCACCGCCCATGGTCCTTAAGGAAGAAACTATTTCCCTCTCTGGGACTGGGCTAGTTCATATAGAAAAAAATTCTTAAAAAATCTGTGTCTAGCTGTAGATGAACCAATGGCCTATGGGATCCTGAGGCACCCACAGTATATTCCACTAAAGAAAAGGGAGCAGAATAAAATATAACATGCATTTTTTTAATAGTGGCAGCTGCCTTTTTCAGAGAAATACTAACCAGATATTAAGGTCATTCCTGAACCAGTAAATTGCCTTGTGAATGATAAACCCTCTTTATGTGAAAGTTATAATAAACATTGGTGTGTGAGGAACAAGTGAAAGAGGACTTGGGACGGATGCAAACACGCACTTTCCTTGGCCTTGAGAAATTAGATTGAACACTAGAAATTGGAGCCTTTGTTGTTAGGGGAGAGATTCTGAAATCACTGGGACATGAAAGCGTTCTCAGGCTCATTCCAAGCTACCAAAATGCAGGGTCCAAAGACACTCAGAGTCTCATAAAGTGTCTTGCCAAGAAAAAAATGGAACTTTGCCTTCTTGGCTTCCAAAAAGAGGGTTTCCATCCAGGTTCCCACTGGAATGGAGAAGTCATTCACATATTTTCCCACCCTTTCTGGTCTCTCTGAATCACAATGACTTTATTTTAGCTTGTTATTTACAAAAGGAAAAGGGTCCCTTAAAATCAGGCCGAAGACCAGTCTTCAGGTTAAAAAAGAAGGTTAATAAAAATAAAAGTATATAATATTGCAAGATTGCCACTATGGAATAAAAATTATGCACAGAAAAAATACTGGCAGTAAATAACACAAAAAGTTAAGGGTTGTTGTCTAATGGAATTCAATAAGCATGTTTTCTATAATGAAGGTGCTTTTGTGGATAAATGGATAAAACGTACCCTTCCCCACTTTTATTTAAAAAATAAATCCATGAAGAAAAATTTTCATTTCCAACTACTGCTTGTCACTAGTAGTCAAGTCCTCACCATTTGCTTGCTGACTAACTACATAGCAAGAGCCCAGAAGACTACAGTTAATCCTGAATAGACCTATATTCTTTTAAAATGTCTACACTCAGAAACAACTAAGGCACCAAGGAACAAACAAAGGTCACTCTTGACTGTTTTATTTAACTCCTTCTATCAGATTTTCAGTTATGAGTAAAACTTAACACAATAATCCATGGATGTGGGGCTCACACCAGTCATTTCTGACCCAATTCTCAGTTTGTAAAAATAATACCTAACATCTATTGAATGCTTGTTTGGTCAATAACGGAGTTGTGTGCTATAAATATATTATCTCCTTGAATCCTTACACAGTCGTGTAAGGTAGATACTGGAATCAGTCTCATGTATAGCTGAGAAAGTGAAGGCATGAAGAAGTTAAGCCAACTTCCCAAGGTCACAAAGCTAACAAGTGGCAGAACAGGCGTTGGACCCTGACCATGTGACCCTAGAACCCACACTCTCCACCATGAAGCTTTACTGCCTTGTGAAGCTGTACGATATTGTGCCTTACCCCTTCTTTGATAACTGATGTTCAAAATTCTCTGTTGAAACATCTATAACAGAATATAAACATGTACCCCAAGGCTTCACAATGAGCATGTTCCAGGGAATGTCTTAGATACAATTTAAGGTGTCCGTAAATCTGAAGTTTTAAAAGCAGGAGGAGATATCATTTACCTAGTAGTTTTCATCTCAAAGAACATCTTGTAGGAAAATTCTAGCAGTGCAACGGCATAATGTCTGACTTCAGCGCTTGTGTGTGTATGCCCTTATGTAGAGACATTTGGACCGTGAGAGGTCGTAAAGTGTATTTAATCCACCTCTTCAGCTAGGTTAGGAGACTTGCTCAGGGTCTGACAACTAGTTAAGAACGTGGCCAGGATGAAAACACAAGTCTCATCTCCCATTTCAGGACTCTTCCAACTGTTTCTTCTCATCTTAAGCCCAAGAACAGATAGAAGCAAATTGGAGCAATAGAATTTCAATGATTACCGAGAATCGGATGGTTTTAGTTCTAGTAGATATTTTTTCCCTATGATGGGCTTTTTTTTAGAGTTTGCCAAAAATAGGTCTGTGGAGACCATGAAATGTTTTCTGTATGAGAGAGGGAAAGAGATAAAAACATAACTTAAAAAAAGAAGATGACTATGCAGGCAAAAATAATGATATGGGAAATTAAATCCCATGCCTAGAGGTCTGAAGCTGATAACTTTTCCTGACCCCAGTGGGAAGATATTTTTCTTTCTCGGGGAGTACAAAATCATTGGCTATGCTTTCTCTCTCCCATTGAAGAATATGTCTTCTCCCTATTAGTATAGGACAGATCAGGTGACAATAAATCCAATCTGGGATTGACATTAAAAAATGTCTTTCTCTTGATCGTGCTGTAAAGGCTTCAGCCCCAAGTTGGCGAGTGCTGAGAGCTGACTTGGACGCGGAGTCCTGACACACAGAGTAATGCCTGTGGTATGAGGGGGCCGTTACCCACCAGCAGCCTCGGGTGTGGGAAACTATTCCTTCAACTCAGGGAAGGCAGCCCAAACTCTGCAAATTTGATCTCCTTCTTTTGCCAAAGAGCCAGCTACAAGATTCTGGTATCCATCACTATTATTATAACTGTAGGGGAAAAAAATGACTTAATTGTAAAACAGTGACCTCACCCTAATAACCATGGTCTAATCATTTCTAAAGAAAGCTGCCTTTTTCATTTCTGCCAACTTGCAAATGAAACAAATTATATCGAAACATGATTATATTCATTAGTGATAATTCCATGAAAACAGTGAGGATTTGAATTTACCCTATACTTAACCCAGACAACTAACACTGCTGTGCAAACCTCGGGTCAAGTGATCGATGCTGTGTTAGGAGAATATTTGTCCCAGGCTATAAGCAAATGAGTGTGCCTCTTCCTCAGTGAGATGCTGATTCAGGTGAGAAAAAGAAAGACACCAGAATGCTCCTCCTCTAAATTACTTAGTTTAGAACCTTTGAATGATATTTCTCTGATTTAACTCTGTAGTTTTCTATGGGAGAGAATGACACATGGGACAAGCCTACTTTCTCACGGTCACATGTCAACATCCTGGGAGGCTGAACTGATGCAGGTTACGTAGAGGCAGCTTGAGGGTTGATTATGCCCTGACGTCCGTCGCCTCCCATGTACCTGAGAGGTCGCGTGACGTCTTCTGGATGGCTAGGCATTTTAGGAGGGAGTCAGAAGACTGAATAAAGGAGAAGAGAGAATAGAGAAGCACTGTTACAGAATGACAACGTGTTCTAACGTCGTTTTTATTAACCATTTTTGAGCTGATTTCTATGTCATTGCCGGGAGATTGATTAGCAAGGTGCCACTTTTACAGAAGAAAGAACTAAAATGGAGAAGGACAGAGACAGTGATACAATGACTTGCTTGAAATGAATTAGCAAATCCGAGCAGGACCTGGAGAAGCACTCAAATTGTCCAATACCTGCTCCTGAGCTCCGACAATGAAATGAAGTTCAAAATTTGGAAAGGAAGAAGATGCTAAGCCAGCTTCCCTTCCACTGTGGTCCAGCTGGTCAGACTTCTTTCAGATCCACGCCCTGGGTCATGGGAGAGCGTGGGGGAGGGTCAGTGCTCAGCCAGCACTCCCTCCAGGGAAACATCCCAAGGCCAGGTCACAAAGAGAACGGGTCAATATTATCTTCCTATCAGAAGGACCACATGATGTTATAGTAACATTTCCTTCAGGAAATGTCAACACCCCCAAATTACCTAGCCACCATGAGTCCCTACAGAATAACAACCTTCACCTAAGACCAAGGAACTATCTCTTTCAGTCAAACAAATATGCTTGGAATCAGAGAGCAAAATAGTCTTCTCTCACATAAATTGTGAAGTCCCTCAAAGTACAATGCAGTGATAGAAGTTAAATAATTCTGATATCCCTGGTTGAGCCAACCGTCTGGCTCGACAAACTCGCAGGCCAGTAAAGTGCCTGGTACTTTGCAGGGTCACAGTTTGTGTCTCTGCTTCCACCTGACCTTGACCCTGCCCAGCTTCCTATAATCTGCCTGCTAACTTGGTTTGTGAATGACCACAATTCCCAGAGTAATTTTTTGGAGCTATTTTTGAGCTGACCCACATTGATTTTTCCCCAGCTAACCTGATATGCAAGTTGAGCCAGTAAGAGAGAAATGTATACAGTGGTGATAAGGGTGAAGTATATGTATTCAACAAATATTGATGGAGAAGCCAGTATATGCCAGGTATTTTTCTAGTCCTGGAAATACAGTAGTGAGTAAAACTCATAAAACTCCCTCCTCTCATTTAATTTATAATTAAAAAAAATTTTTTTAATTTATAATTTGATGTGGGTATATGTGTGTGTAATTGAGATGGGGGTGGGTAAGACATAATGGCCAACATAAGTGGAAAATTTTATATTGTACGTTAGAAGGTCATGAGTGTTATCAAGTGAAACTAGGAAAAGAGGATAGGAAGTTTTGAGGTGAGAAGTGATAGATGTAATTTAAATAAAGTGACAAAAGAAAGCCTGGTGAGAAGGAAACATTTGAGCAAAAACTTGCAAGACAAAGTAGCAATCCCTAAGTCGATGTGGGGAAGAGTATTTCTGGCTCTGAGTAGGGCCACCACGATGCCCATTTTTGGGGTATGGCATCCTCCTGGTATTCTAGATCAACAGCGGCCACTGGAATTGTATCATGAACAGGGGGCAGTGGGAAAGGTGGCAGACCTGTCACGAGGTGGGAGCATTCTGGAGAGAGCAAGGGGGTCAGGGAGAGAGGGACAGTCAGAGAGAAAATGGAGGCCAGGTATTTTCAGGCTCTTTTTGACTAACTATGTGGGAAGGCTAGATGACTATACAGGGAATTTTTAAACAGCCCCATTGCTCGCGGCTACCGAGACCACAAATTCTAAAAATAGTCGGGCTGTTCCTCGGCTACTTGGGTCTAGTAGCGCATAAGTGAGTTCCATGAGGGAACTATAAAAGCGGGCATGCCTTTATCTGCATGGTAGCTTTTCAATCCTCCAGCCCCTGCTGAACTTGGGAATAAAAGTTGCCATCAGAACAGATACCTGTTATAATGTGCTTGCTATGTTATTTGGAATATTCAGCTCTGCTCTAGAGGCCAGGAAAACAAGTGGAATGATGAAGTCCACAAGAAATCTTAGGCAAAGATAATAAGTAAGCTAGTTCCTTATGCGATACAGGCAAACCTCATAGCATGTATTAAGTATAGGTAGAAAGTAATTGAGACTATGCTAAGACATATTGAAGATAAACAGAGTAAAGGATTATGTGATGCAACAAAGAATGTCACCTATAGATAGAAATGGATGGAAATATCAAGTCATAAGTCTTGATCATACTATCTCTGGGCTGACAGCTACATCACCCCTATGTTATTAGTCATTTATCAGTGACCCTCAATATGGTCCCATTCTGGCCCCACAAGAGCTGTGCTCAAAAGATGCAGATAGGGCTTCCCTGGTGGCGCAGTGGTTGAGAGTCCGCCTGCCGATGCAGGGAACGCGGGTTCGTGCCCCAGTCCAGGAGGATCTTACATGCCGCGGAGCAGCTGGGCCTGTGAGCCGTGGCCACTGAGCCTGCGCATCTGGAGCCTGTGCTCCACAACGGGAGAGGCCACGACAGTGAGAGGCCTGCGTACCGCAAAAAAAAAAAAAAAAAAAAAAAAAGATGCAGATAACATTTACCCTGTTAAACATGATCATTGGTAAAAGCTACAGATTGTGGCCTGGGGTCCTCATCCTTGCATCTCTCCAGTAGAGCAAAGGTGCCTCATTGGTCCAGGGGGCCATCCTGCTATGGGCTCCCTTGCTCGAACCTCGCCTCTGGTCCCATAACCACCTTATCACTGTGGAGAAAGAGACAGGACGTGTGGACCTTCAGAATCCAGGATTCGGATAGGGGGTGCTACCACCTGCTTGCACCCCCTCCTGGCAAGCTCACCCCTTCTCTTTCCCTTTGCTTTCCTCTCTGTGTTTTCAAGCAATTGCATAAGCTATGTGCTTCCAGCATCTTAGTTCAGTCTTGTACCTTCCTGTTCTGTGACCTTTGGGAGAATTTCCCACATACCGCCTCACCATTTTCTTCCCACATCCTTACTACGGAAGTGAAGCCCAGGTGCTATGAAGTTCTTAACAGTCCCTGTATTAGGTTATTATTCCCTGAATCCTGACATTCATAGTGAGTGAACAAGGTCCTTCAGAGTCCTTGTACAGAAGGAAGCAATTTTAAAATATAAAGAGAGGGGCTTCCCTGGTGGCACAGTGGTTGACAGTCCACCTGCTGATGCAGGGGACATGGATTTGTGCCCCGGTCCGGGAAGATCCCACATGCCGTGGAGCGGCTGGGCCCGTGAGCCATGGCCGCTGAGCCTGCGTGTCTGGAGCCTGTGCTCTGCAATGGGAGAGGCCACAACAGTGAGAGGCCTGCGTACCACAGGAAAAAAAAAAAAAAAAAAAAAATATATATATATATATAGAGAGAGAGAGAGAGAGAGAGAGAGAGAGAAATAAGCCTACTGTGTTTCTGCAAGTATCTTTTATATTTTCATTGTGGTATAGACTTTTCAAAGCTTGACTAATTTTCTCTACCTATTAGCTTGGAGGGTCTAGTAATACCATGTAACTAGCCAAGGGGGAAAATTCAAGGCCATTTTGGAACCAGTAAGAGCTCTTCTGAGAGTCAAGGTCTTGGCTCATGAGATTTCTCCTACTATTTGCATGTACTATTATCTACTGATTATAATTGCTAGAAACATGTTTGTACTGGTCCCTTTGACAAAGTGGGCTGAAATAAGGAGTTGTGGGTTTGACTCATCATAATGTATAAGAGTCAACCCTAAGGCCCCTGGACATGTTATTAAAGCCCGGAAACTGCTGAGTTAGTGTACAACTTAGACATCTAAAACTGAGACACAAATACCTCTTTTTAAAATTATGCAGTTTCTAATCAGTTTAACATGTTCTGTGGCAAATAATCATTCCAAAGAAACAAGAGTATTAGCTATCTCTCCATAATTGAGTAGGTCAAAAAGGACAATAAGGGGTTACAGTAACAAAAAATATCTTTTTAATTAGAGAGATTTTATTTTTCTGATTTTGTCTCTTCTTTCCATGAGGTGATTACACCTGACCAGATTAAGCATATGATTATATAAGGTCAGCAATCACGGTCTGTTCATTTACTTACAACCCCTTGCCTTTCCCCTTACCACCTGCCAATTGCCTTTTTATTTTTTTTAAATGGCATCAAGGAAATGTTACATTGGAAATCTCTATAAAGTGCATTTAAAAATTCCCAAATTTTTAGGAACCTAAAAATTAACAAATGTGTCCCCACAGAAGAGATGAAACTTCTAGTTGATGACTAACTATGAAAATTATTTAGGAAATTATTAAAAAGTTAGGGCAAAAAGACATTTCCAGAGTCAAATGGTCTTCAAAGAGTAGTTCTTGCAAATCAGCTCTTTTTGGAAAATTTAAAAATTATTTAAGCTTTCCAAACATGAAGAATGCTAGCTTTCAAAATCTTTGTGCAATGACATCACAACATTTAAATAGAAATCCGATTCAGATGACAAAATACAATATTCTTACTTACTACAATCTCAATACAGTCTTATTAATGTTGGGGCAGAAATACTAAATGTTAGCAAATAGAATAGTGGTACATTAAAAGAATATTATACCATTTACCAAGAATATATATTTCTCAAACAAATGTCTAGCAACAAGTTTAATGGTAAATCATTAGAAGTTTTATTTTCATATCCAGAATAAGAATTCGATAGTAATGCCTATCATCTCCACTATTAATATTGTTCTAGAAATAGCCCATGGAATTTGACATGAGAAATGATCATTTAAGGGGTAAATATTGGTAAGGATGAGACAAACATTATTATTAATTGCTGCTTACATTATTGTATTCCTATCAAATCCAATATAATCAACTGAAATATTTATAAAATAATTAGTTATATAAAATGTCACTAGGAATAAAATAATCAGTTTTGGCTTTTCATCTCTTCTTTTTTTAATTTTTGAAATTTATTTTATTTATTTTTTTATATGGCATGTTCTTATTAGTCATCCATTTTATACACACCAGTGTATACATGTCAATCCCAATCGCCCAATTCACCACACCACCATCCCCACCCCACCATGGCTTTCCCTCCTTGGTGTCCATATGTTTGTTCTCTGCATCTGTGTCTCAATTTCTGCCACGCAAACCGGTTCATCTGTACCATTTTTCTAGGTTCCACATATATGCGTTAATATGTGATATTTGTTTTTCTCTTTCTGACTTACTTCACTCTGCATGGTACACTCTAGGTCCATCCACGTCTCTACAAATGACCAGTTTCATTCCATTTTATGGCTGAGTAATATTCCATTGTATATATGTACCACACCTTCTTTATCTATTCGTCTGTCGATGGGCATTGAGGTTGCTTCCATGACCTGGCTATTGTAAATAGTGCTGCAGTGAACATTGGGGTACATGTGTCTTTTTGAATTGTGGTTTTCTCTGGGTATATGCCCAGTAGTGGGATTGCTGGGTCATATGGTAATTCTATGTTTAGGTTTCTAAGGAACCTCCATACTGTTCTCCACAGTGGCTGTATCAGTTTACATTCCCACCAACAGTGCAAGAGGGTTCCCTTTTCTCCACACCCTCTCCAGCATTTGTTGTTTGTAGATTTTCTGATGATGCCCATTCTAACTGGTGTGAGGTGATACCTCATTGTAGTTTTGATTTGCATTTCTCTAATAATTAGTGATGTTGAGCAGCTTTTCATGTGCCTCTTGGCCATCTGTATGTCTTCTTTGGAGAAAAGTCTATTTAGGTCTTCTGCCCATTTTTGGATTGGGTTGTTTGTTTTTTTAATATTGAGCTCCATGAGCTGTTTATATATTTTGGAGATTAATCCTTTGTCCGTTGATTCGTTTGCAAATATTTTCTCCCATTCTGAGGGTTGTCTTCTCGTCTTGTTTATGGTTCCCTTTGCTGTGCAAAAGCTTCCAAGTTTCATTAGGTCCCATTTGTTTATTTTTGTTTTTATTTCCATTACTCTAGGAGGTGGATGAAAAAAGATCTTGTTGTGATTTATGTCAAAGAGTGTTCTTCCTACGTTTTCCTCTAAGAGTTTTATAGTGTTCGGTCTTACATTTAGGTCTCTAATCCATTTGGAGTTTATTTTTGTATATGGTGTTAGGGAGTGTTCTAATTTCATTCTTTTACATGTAGCTGTCCAGTTTTCCCAGAACCACTTGTTGAAGAGACTGTCTTTTCTCCACTGTATATCCTTGCCTCCTTTGTCATAGATTAGTTGACCAAAGGTGCGTGGGTTTACCTCTGAGCTTTCTATCTTGTTCCATTGATCTATGTTTCTGTTTTTGTGCCAGTACCATATTTTCTTGATTACTGTAGCTTTGTAGTATAGTCCAAAGTCAGGGAGTCTGATTCCTCCAGCTCCATTTTTTTAACCTTAAGACTGCTTTGGCTATTCGGGGTCTTTTGTGTCTCCATACAAATTTTAAGATTTTTTTGTTCTAGTTCCATAAAAAATGTCATTGGTAATTTGATAGGGATTGCATTGAATCTGTAGATTGCTTTGGGTAGTATAGTCATTTTCACAGTATTGATTCTTCCAATCCAAGAACATGCCAATTGCCTTTTTAAATTTTTGTTCTGTGCAGAATTGAGTTTAGTTATGTGATTAAAATTGACACATCATTATGACACAAGTGGCCCTGAGGTGTGGACCATTGTTTTCATTAGAAATCTGAGTCTAAATTTTATGGTAGAGGTGCTGACTGAGGGAGATAGAGAGTCCATGCATTGTCAGGAGATGGTTAAAGGAGTCTCCAAAATTAATTCTATTCTACTATATCTTGGGGAAAAAATAGCCCATGGCCCCATCAAGAGTGAATTTTAGAGCATATTTCAGATATTTTCAAGACTGTTGAGAACCAGGATTTTCAGGCCCTGCAAGGTTTTTTTTTTTTTTTACTTGGCCTTAGCTCTGACTCTCCCTCTCATTTTCTTCTTGTCCTTACCTCCCCACCCCCACTTAGCTCAGCCAAGCACCAGACAGTCCCAGAGTGAGGTCAAGGGTCATGCCAGACCCTACCTACCATGCAGAAACTTCACTGGCAGAAGTCAAATATGGATATTCCAGTATGGATATTCAGTAGAAATACACACACAGACACACAACCTCTTGAATCAATTAAAAATTCTGCTAAGTTTGCTAGTTTTTTTGGTTAAGATGTTTCAGAAGGACTACAATGCAGAATGCACCTAGAAGGAAGTAATTCTTACTGAATTTGGTTTTGCTTTAAAACTAAATGTTGGACCTTTTAATTACCTTAAGTGGTTCTCATTTTACAGCAAACATGACTAAGCAACTCTTTTCTCTTTTTGTATAACTCTGATAAATGGAGGGGCGTTTAGATAGTTTACATCAGTGTGTAATTAGTTGCTTAATTTCATTCTCTCTCTCTTGTCTGTAAGCACCAAGTGGGTAAGAAGTGATTCTTGTTCCTCCTCGTATCATCAATGGCTGGTACATAGTACACACATAATACATATTTGTAAAAGATGTGGATGGATATTTGGACGGATGGAAGAATAAAAGGAAGGAAAGAGAAGGAACAGAGGTGGGAGTAGGGTGGGCGAGAGCCTGCATGAAAGCTTCCTCTCTTTCTCTGGCAGATCAGAGGAAACAGCAGGTTGACTCTGCAGTGTGGTGACTTACAGCACCTAGAAGAGCTTGGACTTTGGTGTCAGACAGACTGGGTTTCAATCTTTGCTCTGCCCCTGCCTGTGGCTAATTATTTAACGTCTCAGGGTCTCAGTTTCCTCATCTATAAACTGGAGAGAATACCACCTGCATCAGAGCTTTGTTGTAAATACCAAATCATAGACTCTCCATAAAAGCTCTCAGCTTGGTGCCAGGCTCAGAGTCCTGAATAAGGAGACCCTAACTAAATGCTAGTTTTCCAAGGGGCACTGACTTCAGGGAATTTGAGGCATACAAGCCTGTAAGCTCTGGATGATGTGCAGTAGGACTGAAGGATGAGAAGCTAAATGCCAAGTTCTCCAATTTTCCTTGTCTACGGCCTGGCTCAGAGATTTAATATTTTCTTGTCTTCAGCCATCTCTGGAAGGACAATCCTATCTACTGATCTAATTATCTTCCGTACAGTTGGATGTTCTACTTTATACTTTTTAAAATACTATTTTATGCTCAAGTGTAACATATTCGACAACACCAAGTGAAGAATCTCAAACTAGAGTCTCCTCTCTGGTCTCCTCTCTGTTAATTTTACTTTCATTCTCTCAAACTCCAGGCTCAAAGCCTCAGAGTCAGCGATCCTTGACACATCTAGAAGAGTGGTCAAACCACGGACTCTTGGGTCAGTAGGCTTGAGCCGAAACCTGAACCTGGACACTTACGTGCCATTGGATGGATGAGCTTGCTGTTTACATCCATCAAAACCCGCTTTTCCTATTGATTTCTCCTTTCCTATTAATAAGTGCCTCTTCTCCCCACCAATTATTAAAGCTTGAAACCTTAAACTCATCCTCGGCAACATGCAAATTCAATAGCTCCTATTCCTCTTACTTCATATGATCTCTCATACTCATTTATCTTCCTATATCTGCCACCACAACTCATATCCAGGTCATACAGGTTAAGAGCATGGATTTTGGTGTCAAACAGAACTGGGTCTGAGTGAACACTCTGTCACTTTTTTTTTTTGAATCCCTTATTCATATTTAAAATTTTTTATTTATTTATTTTCTGGCCGCATGGCACGCCTTGCAGGATCTTAGTTCCTGGACCAGGGATTGAACCCAGCCCACAGCAGTGAAAGCTCCGAATCCTAAACACTAGACCACCAAGGAACTCCCTGTACTCTGTCACTTTTTAACTGTGCTGCTGGACAATTTACTAAACCCTCCTAAGCCTCTTTCCTCATCCAGCAAAAGGGATAATAATAGTAGCCATCTCGTATGGTTGGGGGGATTAATTGAGATAATGTCCAATGACAATGCCTAGTTTCTCACTGCTATCCATACCCACATATCATAGAGTTATATTATCCTCTATCCAATGCTGAAACTCTGTCTACAACGTTACTGATGGATAGGTCATCTGGCTTTGGCTTGAATCTTTTCAGGGATGGGTGGATCAGCGTGTGAGATCTATTTATGACTAAGTTTAGTTGTTATAAAGTTCATCCTTATATTGAACTGAGGTTCTCCTTGCATCATTTTCACCTTCTGGAGTAATAAAGTATTCACGGAATCATTTTCCACATTACAACAGCCTTGTGAGTCTATGAAATCATCTCTCATGCTCCACTTTTATATTTCACCTTGCAGATTTAAACACCACAAATTGTTGGAAGTTTGTTTTTGAATGTCCTCTGGTCCACTCGACTTTATCAATATGTTTCTTAAAATATTTTGTCCTAAGCTGATCATGTAAATGCAATGGACCCAGAATAGGCAAAACAGTCTCTAAAAAGACAAACAAAATTGGAGGGCCTCCCTGGTGGCGCAGTGGTTGAGAGTCCGCCTGCCGATGCAGGGGATACGGGTTCGTGCCCCGGTCTGGGAGGATCCCATATGCCGCGGAGCGGCTGGGCCCGTGAGCCATGGCCGCTGGGCCTGCGCATCCGGAGCCTGTGCTCCGCAACGGGGGAGGCCACAACAGTGAGAGGCCCGCATACCGCAAAAAAAAAAAAAAAAATTGGAGAAGTCACACTTCCCAATTTTGAAACTTAGGACAAAGCCACAATAAACAAAATCATAAAACTCCTAGAAGAAAACATTGAAGTAAATCTTTATGATCCTGGGTTAGGCAATGGTTTCTTAGATAGGACACCAAAAGCAAAAGCAACAACTACAACAACCAAAAAATAAGTTAGACTTTACAAAATTAAAAACTTTTGTTTTGCAAACAATGCCAACAAGAAAGTGAGAAGACAACCCACAGAATAGAAGAAAATATTTTCAAATCATATATCTGATATGACTTGTGTTCAGATTACATAAAAGACTCAAAACTTCATAAGAAGAAGATAAATAACCCAATTAAAAATGGGCAAAAGATCCAAGTGGACATTTTTCTAAAGAAGACATACAAGTGGGGACTTCCTTGATGGTGCAGTGGTTAAGACTCCTCACGCCCAATGCAGGGGGCCTGGGTGAGATCCCCGGTCAGGGAACTAGATCCCACATGCATGCCGCAACTAAGAATTCGCATGGCACAACTACGGAGCCCATGTGCCGCAACTAAGACCCGGTGTGACCAAATAAATAAATAAATATTAAAAATTAAAGAAGACGTACAAGTGGACAATGAGCACATGGAAAGATGCACAATATCATTTGTCATTAGGGAAATGCAAGTAAAGACCACAAAGAGATACTACTTCACACCCACTAGGATTGCTATAATCAAACAGACAACAATAACAAGATGTGGAAAAACCAAAAACCTCATACATTGCTGGTGGGACTGTAAAATGGTGTAGCAAATTTGGGAAACTGTTTGACAGTTCCTCGAAATGTTGAACACAGAGTTACCACATGACCTAACTATTCAACTCCCTAGGTATATACCCAAAAGAAATGAAACCTATGTTGGCACAAAAACTTGAACATGGCTCATTTTGCAGAATAGCCAAAAGCTGAAAACAACCCAAATGTCCATCGACCAATAAATGGATAAATAAGTATGGGATATCCACACAACAGGATATTACTCAACAGTAAAAAGAATGAAATATTGATACGTGGTATAAAATAGATGAACTTCCAAACATTGTTCTAAATGAAAGAATCTAGTCACAGAAGACCACATATTCTATAATTCCATTTTTATGAAATGTTCAGAATAGGGAAATCTCTAGAGATGGAAAGTAGATTAGTGTTTGCTGAGGACTCTGGGGATGGTGTTGGTGGCTGGGGGGGAACAGAGAATGACTGCTAATGGTTAGAGGGTCTCTTTTAGGGCTGATAAAAATGTCCTAAAATTGATTATGGTGACAATTGCACAACTTTGTGAAAAAATATATGTATATAACCATTGAATTATACACTTTATTTTTATTTTTTTTCTTTTTGCGGTATGCGGGCCTCTCACTGTTGTGGCCTCTCCCGTTGCGGAGCACAGGCTCCGGATGCGCAGGCCCAGCGGCCATGGCTCACGGGCCCAGCCGCTCCGCGGCATATGGGATCCTCCCAGACCGGGGCACGAACCCGTATCCCCTGCATCGGCAGGCGGACTCTCAACCACTGCGCCACCAGGGAGGCCCTGAATTATACACTTTAAATGAGTGAATTATAAAGCTGTTTTAAAAAATGCGTGTACAAATTTAGCATTATACTCTGCTTTGATCTGACCAATATTTCTTCTCTGGGATTCTTTGTTATTTTTGAGGCCTATACTTTATTTTTATATTTACAGTACTATATTTTAATTGTATTGTCATAAGCTATATGTCCCTAAGGACAGGAATCATTTTTATTAGTTGTTATAGTTCCATATCCTTGGATAATATTTTGTGCAGAGCGTTTAATTAAAACATGTTTATTGAATGGATAAATTTTAGGCTAAATGAATGTAGTCTGCATTTGCTTTAGGGTAAATACCTTGCAGGTAATCAGCTAATCCTGCTCAAGTCTCTTCTCATGTGGATTGCTGTTAAGCCAGGGCAATTCCATCTTGTGCTTGGGCAATACATTATTTTTTAATCAAATTGGAGAGCTTTACATTTATTTGGTAAATTTTCTCTTCTTAGATAATATCAGTCATCCTAGCCAGTTAAGACTTTCTTGGATCATTTCTCTGTGTCTAGTATAGTCTCTATTTCTACCTGCTCTACATTGCAAACAAATCTGAATAAGCACACTTATTATTAAAGACTTATAAGTTTATTATTAAAGACTTATAAGGCTTTCTCCAAGATGTTGATAAAAACATTGAAGAGCAGAGAGCTGAGGTCAAAGACTGGTGGAACATCAAAAACTACCTGAAGATAGATTAGTGAATGGCTCTAGCTAACTTTACTATAATCTAGTCCAGTGGCTAGAACTTCCTTGTGAGTGTTTTTCCACCCACCTTCCTAAATCCATCTGACAAGCTCAGATCCAGTGCCATCTCTTTCATGGACCATTCCCTGATCATTGCAGCCAGAATATCTCTCTCCTTCTATTTAATTTGCTATAATATTTTGTTTGTACTCCTGTTGAGAGATTGACCTCATACTACCTTGAATTATAATTGTTCATGTACGTGTCTCGTGTCTCAGTAGCTGTTTTAGACCATAAGAAACTTAAAAAGAGGACTGGTGATATCTTTGATACTTTTGCCTCTTAGAATTTGTGTGCTTAATAAGTTTTATAAATAACAGATAAATAAAATATTCAGTGCTGTTAGAACTACTATTAAATGTCAACACCTTCAGGGGTTAGATATCTGAAAAACTATGTCAAATATTTAAAATAAATTGAAATAGTCCATATCAAAACCCCTGCTAGAGTAGGTACCTCTCCCCAGTCAATTCAATTCAATTCAATTATTCATGACATAATTTGCAAAAGCATCATACATTATGTTTAAAGTTTAAAGAATGAATCATCTTAGAGTTTTCAAACTGGTCCATACTAGCTTGAAATTTAATTTTTCTTGCACTTGTATTTTCTTTGTTTTGTTTCTGTCAGTCTTGGTCCAATGCTTGGCTAACTGCTCTGCCATCTTATGTTGATGTGGTGCCCACAGGTGTGTTTTTGTAGCTGTGTTCTTCCATTCCTCAGTCCTACTGGAGCGTAGCCCAATTAAACCTCTTCTCTATGCACCGTGTCACAAAATCAACTTAACAAAATGGTGGACAATAACTGTTGTGGTATTCTCCCATTACAGGGGATGAACATACTGAACATGTGTATAAAAAGCGGAGGAGTTTACATTTTTGCAATATAAAAATAATTTCTAAGTCATGATTTCCATACCGTGGCTGGAGAGGGATTACAATCTCCTCCTTGTAATTTTCATCACTTACTCAAAAAATATTTCTTGAGTGCCTACCATGTGCTGATTACCCTGTTCCAGATGTTGGATACACAGCTGTGAACAAGACAAATACAGTCTGCACTCTCAAGGAACTTACATTCCAGCGGAGGCGAGAGACCAAAAACAACTTTGTACATAAAATCTTTTCTGACAGGTATTAAGAAAATAAAACAACATGATGTCTGAATTCTAGTTTGCTCATTTTAAAGGCTAGAGTCCCTACGACCCCAATGAACATTTCTGAATTAATAATTCACACTTCATAGATCTATACTTATGCCAATATATGTTCAGTAGGGCTATTTCTCAACAGCCAGCTGACACGTCAGATCACTGCCCACTTGAAACTTCCATACTCAATAATCCAAAATTCTGTTGAGCTTACACTGTTCCCGTGGAATTTAGAGGCTACTCTGAATCCTCTATACCAATCAGAATAATCCTGTTCTCTCTGATTGTGATTGTTTTAGGCAGAGGCATATGACTCAATCTTTGCTAATGAAACTAGAGGTCTGATGTGAGGCTTCTGAGAAGGATTTCCTGGCTCTTAAGAAAAAGGAAGACACAGGAAGAAGAGGTGGTCTTCTCTACCCGTGGAAATCTGGTGATGCTCTGGATGAGACGCCTGTACCTGTGACAATCATCTTGCAACGCCAAAGAAGCCAGCTCGGGTACAAAACCTACATGCCTAAGAAGGCACAGAAGAAAGAAGGGATCTTTTTTTAAAATTTTTTATTTATTGATTTTTTGGCCACACCTCACGGCTTGTGGGATCTTACTTCCCTGACCAGGGATCGAACCTGGGCCCACGGCAGTGAATGCACCAAGTCTTAACTACTGGACCACCAGGGAATTCCCAAGGAGTGATCTTCTTGATGACAGAGTTGAGCCATGGAACTGTCCAACCCTGGAGTCACCCCACTTTGAGTCCTCTAGTTATGTGAGATAATGCCTTTTCTGTTTTAGCAGCCTAAAGCATTTTAACAGATAAAAGTAGATACAAATGCACATACATAGTGAGCAGTCTGGCTGGCTGATTAAATGTATGTGTAGGCATAAGTTATCTCCCCTCTCCATTTCTGACTGTAACATTTATTTTTACTTCAGGCAAAAGCAACGGTAGAATTAGAAAATTTCAGGGTTGAAAATAATCATCTGAATTTACTACAATTAAAAAATCAATTCAATATGTAGTGGCATTACAGTAAAATAAAATAGATGCTTACAGATTTGTTAACTGCTGAAGACATAATAAGACATCAAATAAACCAATTTTTCTTTAAGTTCCTTAAGAAAAAAAATCTGATGTTGAGTCCAGCCTTTCATTTTATCACTGGAATAAACAGAAAATAGTCATTGCAATCAATTGCCTGTTTGTTCCCCCAGGGAGCTCTCCCACAAGCATATATTATGTATGGTGATGAGAGGGGAAACTGGGCTCCTTTTCATACTGTCTTTTCTTCTAAACTACAGTTTCTCCTTTTAAATAAAATGAAAGCAAAAATGCTAAACTACTGCTGTCAGAAAACAGCTTTCTCTAAAAGTGAAATGCCAATTGTCTTGCAAATATTTTCTGTTTCTCATTTGCAATTTTCTACTGGTCACTTTGATGTAGTCAAAGCTTCTGAATATTTATAAAGATTTGTTTGTTTTCTTTTTTTTTTTGGAGAAGGACAAGAAAGGCAGTAACAACCTTACTGGGTTGTTATTTAGCAATTCAACCTTTATTTCAAAGGACAAATGGTAAGGAATTATATTTATAAAAAACCTCAATATATAGTCTTTATAAAGTTACTTTTTTTAAAAAATTTATTTATTTATTCTTGTCTGTGCTGGGTCTTCGTTTCTGTGTGAGGGCTTTCTCTAGTTGTGGCAAGCGGGGGCCACTCTTCATCGCGGTGCGCGGGCCTCTCACTATTGCGGCCTCTCTTGTTGCGGAGCACAGGCTCCAGACGCGCAGGCTCAGTAGTTGTGGCTCACGGGCCCAGATGCTCCGCGGCATGTGGGATCTTCCCGTACCAGGGCTCGAACCTGTGTCCCCTGCATTAGCAGGCAGATTCTCAACCACTGCGCCACCAGGGAAGCCCTATAAAGTTACTTTTGTAAGTGTAACTCTATCCATAACCTTTGGTATATTGCAGTTTGGAACACAGTTATAACTAACAACTGAGGCATGGTGGGTAGAGGGAGTAGACGGTATAGTGATGAAAATAGCCTCTCGTGCTTAAAACAATCACAGGTCTTCTTTCTACCAAGAACCAGTGACACCTCCTGCTGGAATCATCTTCCAGTTTATTCTTTCTATCTTACAAACCTGCAACAAGCAGCCATAATACATATTTCTTCCTGCTTGCTTCCCTTAATCACCAACCTTCAGTGGCCCTTGGGAAGATAAAAAGCATCCCCCTTCCTTCCATCCATCTGTTTGGTAGAAAGAGGGAAGTTGTGGAGGAACTATGGGTCATCTATACACATGTCCAGCTTTTCAAAAGGAATCAGTTTCAGTATCCTCAACTTCCATGTATATATATATACATATATACATATATATATATATACATATATACATATATATATATATATATACTTTTTTTTTTGAAGACGACTTACTTGAGAGGGAGTTTGGTTCATTACTGTTTAGAAAAGATTCTAGTAAAATCGTTCCTATCAGTTTAGAAAGAAGAAAAGCATACCCATCACCTGTGCCAACTCTTACTATAGTGCACTGCCCAGGGGTGCAAACATTTTTGGACAGCTAAACAAAAGTATAAATAGAAATAACAGTTTGAGGAAGCCTCTTTTACTGATGTGTCAAGACAACTTAAACACATCCGGTTTATTATCTTTCCCCATCTATAGACAATTCTGTAAAACATTGGTGATGGTAAAGTGATATTTTATATCATGTAGGGATGGATGATCTCAATTCCAGACAGCCAAAGCAGTATAGCCTACTGAAGTTGATCATTTTAAATGCAACTACAGTGTTTTTTTGTGAGTCTACCAAAAATTTTGGTGACATATTTGATAAATCCACACATCAACACCTTATGTGATTTCTTTTAGATTTGTCATGCTTTATTAAATAAGGTAGGTAAAGTCTTTTTTAAAAATCAAATCATGAGATATTTTTTGCAATTACAGTCGATCCTCATCTCATTTCATATTTTCTACCTCCTAATAACAAAAATAAACTTACTTAAAGTTATAATACAGTTTTCAGTACCAAATTTAAACTGTGTGAGTTACATGAACAAACATTTTCTTTAGTACGTAGAGAAGCAAAATCGTTTAAAGACCAGTAGTTGATGGATTCTTAGGGTCTCCATCATGCAATCACTTCTTTCTCTCATCAGCGGAACCCCCTGTGTTTGAACTCAATTCTTGCTCATGAGTGACAAGGACCAGAACTGCATCTTTCCAGACAAGAAGGGCCTTTCTTTCTAGTATAATCAGAAATGTTAAGTTTTTTGTTTGCACAGCATTTTGAGACTGAAGGCACTGCCCCAAGAATGCTATCAATATTAACTTGTATAATCCTACTTTCAGTGCTAAGGGGGTCACTAGTATGCCTTCCTTTCACACTTGGGGAAACTGTGGCAGCTAGTCAGTAGCAAAACCAGCATTCAAATCTAGTCCACCCGGCTCTCTCAGGCTGTGTTCTCAATCACTGAGCTACAGCTGCCTCTCCAGAAACATTTTCAAGTCTTGGGTCTTTTTTAGGAAGTTCTCAGGATCATCCCCTTCTTGCTTTGGCCACACCTAGAATATGTCCACTGTTTGCGGAGGATGATGAAAACAGTAACATTCAATGACCTCTCATCTGAGAATCAGTTTCCACGCAAAGTGTTATTTCCTCATTATATAGATAAGGAAAGGAGGAACAAAGGGTCAGTTAAGTGAAAATGGGACCAAGTTGAAAATTTTATAGAAGTCCCCAGCCCTGTGATCTAATCATAAGAAAAGTTTCCATCCCCAGGAGTCGCTAGGCAAACAGATTTGAAGAGAGAGAGAACGAATATCACTGACGGGAACATAGGGAGAGAAACCTGAAGTGCAAAACTCTGTGCCTGCAATGATCATTTACAAGGTCATGGAAGCAAAATGATTTCACATATTCAGTCAACTTCCTGTGTGGGGAATAATGTATTCTCATGTACATAGTCATAGGCATAATGCTGTGGCTATTAGCTTGGTAAACCAGCTGCGGGCTGAGCAAGGTGAGGGCCCTCGGTGTCTCTTCCCAAGGGGCATGGCCCCATTTTCCTTTCCAGCTGAGGAGCCGGACTTGAGACAAGTCACACCCGGCTCTGTGCAGGCACACTCCCTACCTAAGCAATCGCTTGAGTCACTTGCCTGATTCTCAGGTTTTAATGTAGGTGAGGATGAAAATGTGTGGAATAGTTTCACGTTGCTAGGCTATTAAAGACAGTGATATTGATTGTGTCTGGGGGGAAAAATCCTAATCGTTGATTTATCTGCACAAATTCACTATTCCTAAGCTACCTCAGAGTCCCTTTAGCCTGGGAATTCATTTGATATTGTGGTCCACTGACGCAGTGGAGGTAGACAAAATCTCGGTGTCCCACAAAAATAAGAACAATCGTAGGTTGGGAGGGGGAAAAAAACCCAAAAAGCTCAACTTGTTTTGAATTTAAGAAGAGGGAAAATAAAATTTTAAAAAGTAAAAGGGAATTCCCTGGCGGTCCAGTGGTTAGGACTCTGCACTTTCACTGCCGAGGGCCAGGGTTCGATCCCTGGTCAGGGAGCTAAGATCCCACAAACTGCATGGTGCGCCCCCCAAAAATAAAATAAAGTAACATAAAAAATTTAAAAAAAAAAGGAAAAGATTCATATTTTTCAGTTTCATTTTGTGGGTAGTGAAGATGTAAAGAAAGAGGCTGGGGAAATGCATACAGAAAAAAAGGAAGGCTAGTGGCGAGGGTGAGGCTTAGAGACCAGCAGCGGGCAGAGGAGACTATAGAACAGGGAGAGATGGGGGGAAAGGCTCAGTCATTGCAAAGTGTTTTAATGGACTTGAAATTCTGTAACTACATTCTGTTCGCCACTGTTATCACCGCCCTTTGAAATTCTGATTAGCCAATTAATCACTGTTCTCAGCCCCCATAGCTCACCAAAGGGAAAATTATGCTCCTGGTGTAGCCAAAGCAACATCACCCCATGTCTAGATGAACTCAAATAAAACCACTCTTAGAGGTTAAAGTTTTCCTCCTCCTGCCTTAAGTAGCCACAGTAAATTCTAGGGGACCCAGGTCATTTTCAGATAAAAACGCTGCCTACAAATCAGACTTTTTTTTTTTTTTTTTTTTTTTTTTTTCTGTACGCGGGCCTCTCACTGCTGTGGCCTCTCCCGTTGCGGAGCACAGGCTCCGGACACACAGGCTCCGCGGCCATGGCTCGCGGGCCCAGCCGCTCCGCGGCATGTGGAATCTTCCGGGATCGGGGCACGAACCCGTGTCCCCTGCATCGGCAGGCGGACTCTCAACCACTGCGCCACCAGGGAAGCCCTACAAATCAGACTTTTAATATGTACCCTAAAACTTTTAAATACAGAGAACTCCTCTCTGCAGACTGTATTTTTAGTTTGACTCTGTTCCCTTTCAAATCTATTCACTAACCTATATACAGCTATGCAAAAGATATTTGTGCAGATAGGGGACATAAATTCAGTACTAAGCAAGCTCTGTTGAAGCTTTGTCATGTTAATACCAGACACAAATGAAAGTAAAATTTTTTTTTTTAGATTTAACCTCCTAAATTGCCCAAAAGCAGTTTTTTTATTTCCAGCTGATTTATTTGAAGAAAATAGGCTCAGATTTATTGGGTCTGTTAATAAAAAAGAATTAAATGACCTCCTGTAGTTTTGCTGCTATTTATTGATCTTTCAAATTTAGTAAGCCATTCAATCTGCAGTAAGGCGTGTTGAATGAAATGGACTGCGAATGTAAAAATGGAATGAACGTTTAGAAAGCATTTTCAAGTCCCAGAAGTAGCTTTAATAAATGAGAATAAATTAAATTCACATCACTGGAGAAAAAAGATGGATTTTGTTTTAATGGTGAACTACACAGAAACACTTTATTGGATGTAGGATCTATTGGACCTTTTTAAGAAGCCAGCTCATAGAATGGATTGCTGCAGCTCTGATGAGTGAAAGGTCCATCATAATCTGTCTTGTAAGCATACCTTCTGAGACTTTGAGAAACTACTTCTAACATCATTAGGGTAAGTCACTCCTGTCTTCCCCATCCAACCCCTGAAACTGCTAGGACCACCACTCCTGGCAGCAGTAGTGATGACGATGATGATGGTGAGGATGATAACATGACTTCAGAATGAGAAGCATTACGGGGTGCTTTCCCAGAATTAGAGGAAGTGACCTTCATAGTACCAAACCCACAGGTACGTTTCAGTACATTTCCTATTTCACCTTTGTTATGGCTGCCACTATCAACCATCCCTTTTTTTCTTGAAACTACTTTGGCTGCCCCAATACCACGCCTCATTCTGTACTATTTCTCTGCAAAGTTCTGTCTTCTTCTAGGTCTTCCTTTTGGCATCTCTTGACTTAGCCAACTTTTTAACCTGCAACTTTAAGGTAAGCCTTAATTAATGAGGCTTCCCAGGGCTTTGCCCTGGATCTTCCCTTGGTTTATCCTTTTTCTAGGCAACCTCCTTTACACCCTTGGCATCAACTCCTATATGTTGATTTCTCTCTCTCTTTCATAACTCACCACTCAGTCCTCATCTCAAACTCAGTATGATTAAACCTGACTCAGTATTTTTCCTCTAAATACGTTTCTACCTCTGTATTCCCCAGTGATACCATGATCTACCCAACTCTCAATGGGACTCCTGGGAATTCCCTGGCAGTCTAGTGGTTAGGACTCCATGCTTCCACTACAGGGGCCATGGGTTCGATTCCTGGTCAGGGAACTAAGATCCCACATGCAGTGTGGCTCGGCCAAAAAAAAATGGGAGTTCTCCTCTGACCTATACAACACAGGAACTGTTTTCTCAATTCTTCCAACAACGGCACATATCCAGAACCATTCTAGATGCTTAGGAGGGAAGTTAATTAACTACACACAGTAGGTGCCTCTGGACATCAGAGCTTGATTCTCTCCAAGAATCCAGGCTGAGAAAGGTTGCATCTAATCTGAAACCCAGCAGCCACCAGAGATGGCTCCATCTCCTTCATTCCCTCCATGCAGTTGTCATCTTTACCCAATTTTTCACCCTGACTATACATGCAGGGAGGCTTACGTGTGGATTTGCTGACTAAAGCTGTCTACTTCTTATCTTCCCGATAGAAATCCTCTTCCTTCCTGTGTACAGTAAGCTTCATCCTGACTTAAATCCCTGCCTCCATCTTTGCCTTCCCTGGTTTCTCCTCCCCCTCCACCCCAGGTCACTTCTAAGAGACAAATTTGGTCATACGCTTCTGCTCAAACCCTTCAATGACTCCTCCTGGCTTTCAGATTAAAGTTTAAACTCTAGCATGATCAAATGTATTGTCAACCCTGTCTATGTCTTCACATTTCCCACCAACCCCACCTCCCCAAACCCAGGCTGTAGTCAAAACCAACTCTCCCCAGGTAAAATTAGGTTTCTCCAATGGCTACTGCAGCACCCTGCACAAATCACATTTTATTGCAATCATGCATTCATTTAACAAAATTTACAGAGTGCCAACTGTATGTACCAGGAAGGCAGTTATGAGCAAAATAAAGACTTCATTCTCATGGAATCCAATTCTACATGGACAAACAGTAAACACATGAACAAATTAATAAAATAGAGTAATGGGATAATAAGGGACTTGGAAGTTCTTTCATTAGGGAAGTTGGGGTAGGTCTCTCTGGGAGGATAACATACGAACTAAGAAATAGGCAACAAGAAAAAAGAGGCAACAAGAAAAAACTTGCTGTAGAGAGAAGAGCAAGTTCACAGGCCCCTGAGATTGGAACAAGTTGTTTGAGAGATGGAAAGAAGCCAGGGCAGGCTTGAGGAGTCACTGAAGTAGAGGATGAGAGGGAGAGATCCAGGAGATGGGCTGGAGAGTCAACGGGGGCCAGGTTACGGGTTTAGATTTTATTTTAATCGCAGTGGAAAGCCATTGGAGGGTTTTAAGCAGGGCAGAAAGGTCTTATGGCAGCTGGTGGGGAATAGACCATAAGCAGACCAAGAGCAGAGGCACAGTCCGGATTCAAAGTCATGGTGCCTTACACTGGGGTTTTAGCAGGGAAGATTGCAGGATGTGTCATATTTGGAATATAATTTGGATGTAATGCCAATAGAAGGTGCTGATGGATTGTGCATGGTGGGTGGGTGTTGACTCTTTTTCTAGCCTATAAGCTCTTTGAAGGAAAGGCCTGTTTCTTCACATCTGTACTTTTAATTCCATCATGGTGCCTGGCACCTAGAACATCACTAAGACTGGTTTATCAATGAAACAAGCTAAGGGGAAATTACATGGTAGCTGGGGGTTGTCGGTGCAGGCTTTCTGGTAAAGGTGAGAATGGACCTGTAACTTAAAAGATGGGTAAAATTTCAACTGGTAGAAATGGAAATAGAGGGAAGGTTGAGCTCCTAACATTTCTGGATCCTGGGACAAGAATACAAATGGAACCCACATACCTCCTGTCTTAATATTTTTAAGTCTTAAGTCAGACTAACAGACTGTTAAAATGTGCTCTACCTGTTTTAAAGTTATAAGTGAAGCTAAATAAAATACGCTCTATCCTTTACCTTGACACATACGCCTTATAATCACTAGGCTCTGGAAGTTGGCAGTGGAATGGGAGAGCCAGCCCCCGGCCCCTGGATGAGGCATGCCCCCTGCCCATCCTACCCCAGGTCCCTCATATGCACACATGTAAACACCCAGGCCTGCAAGTCTAAGCTCAGTCCACTTACCACTCCTCCCCGCGCCCCCCCCCCACCCCGCCACTGAGCAGGCCATGAAAGCTGCCACCGGAGCAGGGAATTCTGGGTCTCAGGTGTTCAGCACATGGACTATAGGGCAGGACTTAGGCTCAGGGAGAGCACATCCCCCTGGGCCTGCCAATGTGTCACCCAACGAGGAGGAATAAGGCCAGAGCAAGGTCCCCTGGAGTGTGAAGCTGCAGTAAAGGCCCTTCTTACCTGGATCTGAGGGTAGCGCTGGTTGAGGGGGTAAACAGAGAGAACCATGAAGCATATTAAGGGGATGGGGAAAGACTAGTTTGTTTGGCGCCAGATAACTCATGCAGCCGAGTAGAGATTAGATCCTAGAAGGATAAGAATTTGTAGGTAAAGAACTTTGATCCCATGGGCAATGGAAGGTTCTGAACTCTTAAGTAGAGGAAGACATGATCAGACATTTGTGTGCAAGGAGAATGAGGAAATGGGAGAAAGAGAGAGAGATGAGCAGAGTGACTTGACTGCAGAGTTTAGGTATGAAGTAATGAGAACTGAAAGCAGAGAGAAAGGAGTTCAGGCAACATCTAAGAAGAAGAGACAACCAATTAGATGCAGGGGGCAAGGGAGATGGAGAAACTGGGCCAAAGATGGTTTTGCAAGAAGAAATGTGGCTGGCTGCATTATTCCTAGTGCTATGCACTGAACGCTTGTGCCCCCTCCTAATTCATATCTTGGAGCCCTAATGTGATGGTATTTGGAGGCGAGGCCTTTGGGAAATAACTAAGTCATGAGGTTGGAGCCCTTATGATGTGATTAGTGTCCTTATAAGAAAAGGAAGAGAGCTAGCCCTGACTCTTTGTCATGTGAGGATACAACAAAAAGACAGCTATTTAAAAGCACCTTGATCTTGATTTCCCAGCCTCCAGAACCATGAGAAGTAACAGTCTGTTGTTTAAGCCACCCTGTCTACGGTATTTTTGTTATAGCAGCCCGAGCTGGCCAAGACACCTTACATAAGGCTCCTCTTTCTGAGAAGTCAGGACCTGGCGTGGGTATGCTTGGATCACTGTTTCTGCAACCAGTGCCAAGCCTGACTTCTCAGGACTCCTATGAACCTGGGTTCTCTCTCAAGGTCTTTTCGAGTAAGCCCCCTCTGCACCTCAGCACCTCTATCCACTGTCAGGCTGAGTATGGGAATGCAATTTTAGCTATGAGTTCTAAGTCATGTTAAATTTTGGGGTGGGAGGGGGATGTTTCAAGAGATTATAAAAATGTAGGCGTCTTTTAGGAAAGGATAAACAAGTCAGTCCCGAGGCAGGTACTCAGGTCATGGTCAGGTAAGGTTAAATAAGAGATGACAGGGCTTCCCTGGTGGCGCAGTGGTTGAGAGTCCGCCTGCTGATGCAGGGGACATGGGTTCGTGCCCCGGTCCGGGAAGATCCCCCATGCCGCGGAGCGGCTGGGCCCATGAGCCATGGCCACTGAGCCTGCGCGTCCGGAGCCTGTGCTCCACAACGGGAGAGTCCACAGCAGTGAGAGGCCCGCGTACTACAAAAAAAAAAAAAACAAACAAAAAAACAAAAAACAGATGACAGGGTGACGTGGACTCCAAAGTATCTGGGTTTGACCCTGCCTCTTACCAGCCACATGACCTAGAAAGTCTGGCCCGGAACTTCTTCCCAAGTACTGTAACATGAGGGTTTTCTGTCCTGACGTGGGTGCTAGGAGCAGGGGGCGGGGGTGGGGGGTGGGGGAGTTGTCCCTCCAGGGTGCCAGCCCCAGCCCTCCTTCTGCTACGCCAAAGAGGCGAGGACAAAGGCCAGGGAGCCTTGGCTGCAAAAGTCAGATGCATTAGGGCTGCAGTGTTGTGATAGAACCAACAAATTAAAGGTCTTTCCCACTAAAGAAATTTGTGCCATTTGATAGAAAAATAACAGTTTTCTATTTTACATATTGGAACAGAAAATACCTTGTGGCCAAGACCTCCATAATTTTCCTTGTGATGTTATTTTTTTCGTGTGGGCTCTTATTGCGACCATCGGTGGTGATGCGCTAACTAGTTGTTTGTCACTAGTTCTCTTCTTGTCCTCTTCCCACCGTTGCTTGGCATCTGAGTTTGTTTTTCATTTCAATCAGTGGCACACAATTTCAAGCAGATGTTTTCAAAAGTGCTTGACTTTTAAGCAGAGCACGCAGTGCTCTCTTGATGGTGCCACCGCCGTACTCAGCCCCAGATCTGGTTTGCAAATGAAGATGCTGGTGTGCTAGTCGGCTTGATTTTGGACTGATTTCCATGGGGTTGTTATTGCTTGGACCTACCCTGGAAGCCTGTCAGCATTTTGAACCTGCCCACGCTATTTTCGGGGGGGAGACACAGGCCCAGCACAGACTGTAGGGCTGGAAAGCACACGCTTTAGAGTAGGGCGACCTGCGTTTGAACCCTGCCTTCACTGCATGCTGGCTGTGTGATCACAGACAACGCTTGCAAGTTTCTTGTCTGTAAAATGGGGGTAAAAATGGACCAGCACCTCATAGGCTGACAAGCGATAAAGTGTGTAAATCATTTCCGTTCAGTGACTAACATGGAGTAAGCACTCAGTACATCCCAAAAGAGTGGTATTATTTCTGTCTAGATTTTTTAAATCCTTACAAGAGTCCTACGGGGTAGGTTGCTATTAATATTATTATCACTCGTTGTGGATAAAAAAGCTGAGGCACAGAGTGGTTAAGTAACTTGCCCAAGGTGGCACAGCCAGTAAATGGCAGAGCAGTCTGGCTCCAGGGTCTCTCTGGGTCACTGTTTGGTGCTCAGTGGGGCTGGGTGGTACATACCGAGCAGTGCATACTCTATTTCAGACACCAGGAGTAAGCACTTCACAGCACAGGATTTTATTTAACTCCCTAACCGAACTCCCATTCTGGGGGATGCTAATACTAGCTTTGTGATAGAGATGAGGGACATCAGAGGGTCAAATGAGGTCAGGGAGGACTTAGGCTGCTGAGAGAGGCTGGCCCCCCAGTCTCTTTCCCTGCACGCCGCTGGGCATGGATCCTTCAGAGCTGGACGGACCTGAGCGGTCATCTCATATAAATGTCCCCAGGATGCCAATGGGGCTCCTGGAGACCCATGGGCTGGAGCCCACGTGCCCTGACTCCAGCCCATTGTTTTATGTTTTTGTTCATGGTATTATGATAACAATATCAACGGCCACTGTAAGTAATTCAATATACTTCATGTTTTCTTTTCCTCCGGCCACAAGTCTTCTAATAATAAAACGTTTCTAAAATGAATAAGTATTAAAAACCTAATTTGCACAAGCACGAGGAAGTCCAGAAGGCCAAGTAAACAAGAAATCTGGGCACTTTTCTTCAGAAAATAAAAGTAGTAGGGAAAAAAAAAAAAAGCTAAAAAGTGGTAAAAGTAGATGTGAGAAAGGAATACTGTAAAATTCCTTCATGTTATCCATATTCTGGAAAATTACTGTCCACAATTACATATTAGAAGATAATGCTGGTTATAGTTCTGCCAGGAAAAAGGTGGTTTGTTTTTTCTGAATTAGTTTTTTGTGTGTGTGTGTGAATTCTGCCCACTGCATACGTATCATAAATAAATTTTAGTGCTGTGGAAAAGTACAGGCTTGCTCTGTGAGTTGATTCTAACTGATTTTACATTTGAACCTTACATCTGGGGATACAGTAAAACTGTGCCATAATTCATCATCAGTAATTAGATAGTCATTAAAATGTCGCTTTCCATGATACCTCATACACAGCTGTTTATTACTGAGAATCTCATTTTTAAATGTTTTAACCTATTACAAGTTTCCTTGTTACCAGCCAAAAGGAAAGGCAGCCCGGCAGAGTCTCTCTAAATGTCCTAAAGACAGCCTCTCTCCTCTCCAGAGCGCACTTCCAAATCCCAAGAAACACACAGCATTAGTTTTTGCCAAGTACGTTATGGAGGACCTATTTTCCATTAAGTTAAGCCAGTTAGTCTTATACACTTTCCCTTTTTTAGAACCTCTGCTTTTGTTTGATACACATTTGGAAATTTTACTGATTTCCCAAGAAGCTAAGTTCTGCACAATTTAGCAGAACCAGGAAAGGTATCGACTGAGTTTCCCACCGATTTCCAAATGGAATTATTTTCTTTCAAACACTCACTGGATTTCGGTTGGAATGAGACAGGTGGTTTTAGGCTCAAAGCTATTCAAGGCTCACAGAATAATAAAGCAAGGCCAGCAGCCTTTCTCACAGAGACCCTGTGCAAGTGCTGGCAGAACCCTGCAGGCTCTGCCCTCTACCTCTGCAGAGACAGGTGACAGGTGATCCCCACACTGACTTCAGATGGACCTCGCACCTCCGGGCTCCAGGGGACCCAGGGTGACTGATACAGGCCCACCTGCCTCCCTAGAATGTTTTGGTTTGGAACACACCTGAGTCCATTCACCTGTGCTGACCAAGGGCCACAACTGGGATGGACAAGGCGCCAGGGTGCGGGCAGGTGGGATGGGTCCAGGCATTCTCTCTGTCTTGCCCATTCAGCTCAGTTCAGCAGAAACACATTGAGTCCCTGCCAGGCTGCCATATAGCATACAAAAAACTATTTGTCACGGAGGCTTGCAATCTCCCTCTCACGCAAAGCACTTTGATAATACGAAATTCGTCTCCCTCCTCTCATCCAAGCACTAAGTCTCTGATAACTCAGAGCTGGGAGAAAGACCAAATAAATATACATCTTGGCACATCTGGGGACCCAGTTGTATTTAAGTCCAAATAATGCCAGAGAGGGTTCTTGTAGGAGAACAGAGTTGGGAAATCATTATTATCCTGTGCGATAACGTTAGCTGACATGTGTTGAAAAAGACAGTGTGCTAAGTACTTTACATGCATTATCTCAATTAATCCCTAAAACATCTCTAGAGGGAAATATCACTTTTAATACCATTTTTACAGAAAAGGAGGCATAGAAGTAACTGTCGACAGTCATTTAGCTGATAAGTGATGGATTCGAAACCCAAACCTGGGTTGGATTAACTCCAGAGTCTAAGAATGTAACCATTGTTGCTAATCTGCATTTATCATTTAATCTTATCTATTCACATGTGGGAAATGAGGAGCATACAAGTGTTCTCCTCATCTGAACATGTCTTTTTTTAACTTCACATCAAAATGCATGCACCATCAGTTTCTACCAATTACCGAACGCACAAATCAAAAACACAGCTCAGCCCAGTGTCATGAGCCATGGTTACTCTTGTTAGAGACAAAACAGCTCGAATATATTGCATTCGGTGTGGAGTGACAGAACTGTCATAAAGGTAATCATGTAAAAAACAAAATCTGCCATTATCCAGTTCCTGAATTTCTGAGGAGTTGTTTTCTGTACCAGCTAGTGATGAACACCCTTCTTCTATTCATCATTCCCAGTTTTTTAAAATTATTATTATTTTTTTGCGGTACGCGGGCCTCTCACTGTTGTGGCCTCTCCCGTTGTGGAGCACAGGCTCCAGACGCGCAGGCTCAGCGGCCATGGCTCACGGGCCCAGCCACTCCGCGGCATGAGGGATCCTCCCGGACCGGGACACGAACCCGCGTCCCCTGCATTGGCAGGCAGACTCTCAACCACTGCGCCACCAGGGAAGCCCCATCATTCCCAGTTTTATACTCTTGGGACTAGGTTATCATCACTATCAAACCAGAGATATAAATGACTAGGAAACATTTAGTTTTAGGTTTAGAATCCTAGTAAATCAAAAGAGCAAGAGGGAAAATAAACTATAAAGTTACAATGTCAGCTGGAGATTCTTTATAGTTGGGCCTTGACAGTGGTTTGCAAGTTTTAGTATTGCAGGTGGTGGAAAGCAATCTGCCCAGGAGAACCAGTCTCCAAGCTCACACAGACCAAAGATAATTACAAGATCCTTGAACTGAAAGTCACCTCTATTGCAATCCCTGCTTTCAGGACCATTTGGTTGTTTATATGAGCAGAGAAGGCAACAGAACTGTAAGCCTTTAACAATACCTGTATGGGTAATTTACTTGAGAAGTCAGAGGACTCAATCCCACCCAGTCTTTCCTCTTAACACCCTAACACACACACACACACACACACACACACACACTCTTTGGCCAGAGAATTCTAGGCTTCTACAGAAATTACATCTTAACTGAGTCACTGAATTATATTAATGAAAACGATCTTCACTCTTTAAAGTTGAATTTTGCTATAACTTTTTTCATGGAAACTTTACTAATCCTCTAAAAGCTGGGAACAAGAGATTCTTAATCTGGGGTTCATGGATACGCTCCCCTGAAACAAGATGAAGTATTTACTCGGTGGAGTTGCATGTGCAATATCCTGCGGAGAAAGTTCATAGCTTTCATCAGCTTCTCAAAGGAACCTGAGACCCCTTAAAGCCCCAAAACTACTGTCCTAGATACTGGTCCTCTAGTGTAGCTGAAGGACACGAGAATTAAAAAAGATCCTATTTCACTCTTACTCAGCACTTTCTAGAAGTTTATGCTGACAGGAGGTTCTAGCCCAGCAGTTGCTTCTTTTTTATGAAAACCAAAACAATTGTTGGAGGTGTCAGCATCAGGGACAGGTTTTAGCAGGAGAAGGTGACAGTATCTCTGAGTCCCCTCCCCAGGAGCCACTGCTGGCCACCCTACAGTCCCCGTCAGCACACTGCATGGCGCAGGCATGTGCACAGAGCTGGGTTTCAATGCGTGGGGTTCAATCCTCGATCTGTTACTTTCTATTGGTTGCATGACCTTGGTCAAATAAATGCTTCCCTATCCTATTTTTTTCATCTATAAAATGGGGAAAATAATAATATCCTCTCAAGAGTTATGTAAGGATTAAATGAGATAATGTGGAAGTAATGCAGACACACAGTCACCTATCTGAAACCCTTGGAAACAGATGTGTTTTGAAATTCAGCCTTTGGAATTCAGGTTTTTAAGAAATGTAATATATTCCTATCTTATACATTATTTAATACCACCAGCATAACCCATAATAAATGGATATTTCTACAGCAAAACTATGAATATTCACATTAAGAAGGATGAGCCAAGATTACAGACGGCCTTATGTCAATCCAGGACAGGTTTTGCCACCCCAAAATGTCAGTTTTCAGAGCATTTTGGATTCGGGGATTGAGAATAAGGAACCGTCAGCCTGTCTTGAAGAATCCTACTTTCTTCAGTTCCCAAGGCCCTAATTCTTGTCATTGCTGAGTCACCAACCTTGGCTTGCCCTCATACTTCTATTCTCTGTGCACTGGCGCCGGGCCTGTGGCTGAAGCTGGTACCCAGCGTATTTCTCTTACCATAATGCTCATTTGAACCGTGTTCCGCTTGACCCGTGGCTCCCCTCTCCTACTATGGTTCTGAGTGAAGAAGACTCCTCTCTTCTCTTGGCTTTGTCTCAACCTCTCCCAGTTCCCGAGGCAATCTCTCTCCCACGGCTCCCCTGTTCCAAGGGCTGTCCGCCTCCTGTTTAATATATTCTCGGAAACTCTCAAAGTTACTCCCAGTGACGTCGGCAGGTACGCTGGTGAGAAGAACACCTTCTCCTGGAGACAGACGAGACATTCCTCGGTTTCATTCAGGTACGCCTGAGAGCTGCTTGAGAGGAACGACTTGGCAAAGCCTCCCGGCCGGCACTCTGAGCCTCTCTCCCCCATTCCAGGGTGTCCCAAGAGAAAGAAGATGCGCTCCAACATCAACAGGACAGCCGAGGGTGACACTTCTAGGGGCTCAGTGACAGTCGGTGGCAGGTAGCAGCTGCCGAAGGCTGCCTTCATGATGCTACCTGGCCGTGGGGTCACACGGTTTAGTATTGGTGGTGCAAAGGGGACGATCAGACATATGGGGGTTTGATTTCTCCTTCTTTCACATGCTGTGTGACCTTGGGTAAGTTCCTCTGAATTCTCTGGGCCTCAGTTATAAAATGGGGATAACATTACCCACTTGACTAGGGCTGTAATTAGGAGTATGTCAGCTAACCTATATAAATGCCCCAGTAATGATCCAGGCCCTTCCTTCAGTGCCCTTCCCTAGACTTTCCCTCACTAGTCTGGAGACCCCTGCAGGGCAGGAACAGATCTTCTCCTTGTATTTATTTCTAGCGTAGGTTCTGGCCCATAGCAAGCAAGACTGCAATAAAGTAGTGAATACATGAATGCAATTGTTTTTGCAGTTGGTAGCACACCTTTAGTTCCTGCTAAATCAGATATCCACAGTCTGAGAAGAGGAAACTAGGGTGAGGATGCCTGAGCCAGAGCTTCCTGGTCCAAATAACCATGTTTCTTTCCCTCTGATGTGGACAACAGAGGGAGACTGCACAGGCTCTTCCATTCAATAATAATGTTTTTTTTTTAAAATGGAACTTGTAATTGTATAGACAGAGTATTACATCCTAATAACTAGAACGAAAAGTCTTTCTTCTACTCAACTATCTCATTTAATTCTTATTACAACTTATTTGGTAGGTAACGTTATTGTTTCCATCTTATAGCTACAGAAACAGAGATCTGTGTTCACAACTGATGCTTATCATTCGTATCAATGTTATCCTAACCAGTGTATTCTTTCTTTTTCTTCCAGGTTTATTGAGCTATAATTGACATACAGCACTGTGTAAGTTTAAGGTGTACGGCATAATGATTTGATTGACATATCATGAAATGATTACCACAATAAGTTTAGTGAATATCATCTCACATAGATATAAAATTAAAGAAATAGAAAATTTTTTTCCTTGTGATGAGAACTCTTAGGATTTACCCTCAATGTTCATATATAACACACAGCAATGTTAATTGTATTTATCATGTTGTACATTAAATGATATCCCTAGTACTTATTCATCCTATAATTGGAAGTTTGTACCTTTTGACTACTTTCATCCAATTTCCCCTCCCTCCAAAGTGTTGCCTTTTTAAAAGATGTCTCCATTTAGAGTAAGGCTTGAAGATCTACTACAGTTCAATACCTTTTTCACTAATACTCAACTATTATTAATTAAACCTTAATTTAATTCTAGCATTCTCTTGGGTTCAAGCA
The DNA here is from genome assembly GCF_964341445.2 of Mesoplodon mirus. Classification (NCBI taxonomy): domain Eukaryota; kingdom Metazoa; phylum Chordata; class Mammalia; order Artiodactyla; family Ziphiidae; genus Mesoplodon; species Mesoplodon mirus. The sequence continues at coordinate 17,414,450 of NC_138986.1, forward strand.
GATGACAATGACCAAACTAATTCTAAAATATTTTGTAGACCCCAAGATTCATTTAGGGCTTTCACTGGTTTTGGAAATTAAGACAGCTTGGATTTAAAAGCTTATTCAAGCAGCTTTGCATATAGTAATTCTTCTGTTTTCTTGGACTAGAGAAGAAACTAAATGATTCCAATTTATCAATATAGAAATCAATGAGGGCTTCCCTGGTGGCGCAGTGGTTGAGAATCTGCCTGCCGATGCAGGGGACACGGGTTCGAGCCCTGGTCTGGGAAGATCCCACATGCCGCGGAGCAACTGGGCCCGGGGGCCACAATTACTGAGCCTGCGTGTGTGATAAAGAGTGGCCCCCGCTTGCCACAACTAGAGAAAGCTCTCGCACAGAAACGAAGACCCAAAACAGCCATAAATAAATAAATAAATAAATAAACAAATAAATAAATAAAATTAAAAAAAAAAAAGAAATCAATGATGCTGTTTTTGCAGCATTTTAAATTAGCCTCAGTTCCTTATCTGTGAAGGGGGCACTAACAGCATTTGTCATGCCTATGCGAGACACCCGTGGAAACGCCAGGGCTTTGCCAGCTGTGAAAAGCTGCAGCTGCTAGATGTAACCTTATTGTGATAGACTGCCAAAGGTCCTTTCCAGTGCTAATTTTCCATAATTCCAGGATTATGTAGTCCAGCAGTAAACAAGGTTTTTACTTACAATCTACATTTTTCTTTCTGTCTGATCCTTATTTTTGCTATGTCTGAAAGAAACGTTGGGGAAAAAAATGCAGTGTGCGTGTGTGTTTCTTTTTTCTTATAGTACAGTAGTTCCCCTCTTACCCAAGGTTACACTTTCTGAGGTTTCGGTTACCTCTGGTCAACTGCAGTCTGAAAATATGAAATGGAAAATTCCAGAAATAAACAATTCTTAAATTTTAAATTGTGTGCTGTTGTGAATACAGTGATGAAATCTCGAGGCTTCCAGCTCCGTCCTGCCCTGGATGGGAAGCAACACTTTGTCCAGCGTATCTCACCCTCATTAGTCACTTAGCAGCTGGCTCGGTTATCAAATCGACTGTTGTGGTATTGGGGTGCTTGTGTTTGATTAACCCTTACTTTACTTGATGGCCCCAAAGTGCAAGAGTAGTGATGTTGGCAATGTGGATATGCCATAGAGTGACCATAAAATGCTTCCTTTAAGTGAAAGGGTGAAAGTTCTTGACTTAATAAGAAAGGAAGGAAACCAACCATAAGATAATGCTAAGATCCACGCTAAGAACAAATCTTCTATTTGTGAAACTGCGAAGAAAAAAGAAATTTGTGTTAGTTTTGCTGTTGCAATCTGCCAAAGTTACAGCCACAGTGTGTGGTAAGTGCTTAGTTAAGATGGAAAAGGCACTAAATTTGTATAAGATAATTTGAGAGAGAAACCACATTTATGTAACTTTTATTACAGTATGTTGTTATAATTGCTGTATTTTATTATTATTGTTGTTAATCGCTTACTGTGCCCAATTTATAAATTAAACTTCATCATAGGAATGTATGTATAGGGAAAAAACATGGTACATAAGGTTGTGCCTTGATATCTGTGAGGGACTGCCTCCAGGACCCTGGTGGATACCAAATTCCGAGAATGTTCATCTCTTATACAAAATGCTGTAGCATTTGCATATAACCTATGCACATTCTCCCTAGACTTTAAATCATCTCTAGATTACTTATAATACCTAATACAATGTAAACGCTATGTAAATAGTTGTGAATACAACCTAAATATTTTGTAAAATCCTCTGGTGGGATGCAAATTCAAGTTTTGCCTTTTGAAACGTCCTGGAATGTTTTTTCCAAATATTTTAAACTTGTGGTTGGTGAAATCCACGGATGTGGAATCTGAGACTACAGAGGGTCAACTGTATAGGCTTTGGTACTATCCATGATTTCAAGGCATCAACTAGGGGTCTTAGAATGTACTTCCCGTGAATAAGAAGGGACTACCGTACACTTTTTTTTTTTTTTTTTGCCTATAATAGAGTAAAACAAAAGGCAGTGTCCATGAGAAAGCACTGTGACTAGAATCCAGGTAATAGAGGAGACTGGAAGGGCCCATTTTTGAAGAATGAGGGAGGCACACTGGTTGGAGAGCACTTCCACCGCTCTGATAGGTAACACAATGTATTTCTCCCCCAGAAGACATTGACAGTGTAGATAAAACATGTTGCTCTGGAGGTCTGGAGGTAAGATGCTCGATATAGCTGACAACGCGTGGGGACCATGTGGGGAATAAAGATGTATAAATTCCTCACACTCAGCCTATGGGATCTGGTGCTCCTTCCAGGATTCCAGACCATGTGTACACTTAATTTAGCCTGGCCCTGCACACTGCTCCCCAGGAAAAGGAAAATCTCTCTTAATTTCTCTTTTCTGTCCATTCCCTTTTATTTCTGTCAATAGAACCTTAAACTATGCCTAGATAGAGGCACACGGTCACACGGATGAGTCTACTTCATCTCTTCCGATGATGAGAGGCAGGTGTACATGATGTGAGATGCAGAAACTGCCTTTGATTAATATTTCAGTCACAGCAGAGGAATTCGGTGACAAGATGAAGGTGTATTAAGAAATAGCTCCCAGACAAATGGACTTTCTGAGTTCATCTCGAAGCATCCAACATCAGATTCACACTGCATCAAAATTCAGGTGATTTATACAGTCTCATTAGGTTCTGTTAGTATTAATGGCAAATATGCATGCATATCGATATATGCATTAGGGCAGGCAGATTTCCCAAAGGATTTTTGCTGTGGGGCAAAAGCTGCTATTATGTGCACCTTCTCCACAATGGAAATAGAATTATATCCGCTAAATAAGTGCAGTTGGTCCAACGACGTGACCACTAGAGCCTGGGGCTTGAAGCCAGCTCAAGCTGGAGTTTCTAGGTTTAGCAGGTTAATGACAAACTGTTTTTGTTTGTCTTTTGGCTGCGCTGCGAGGCTTGCAGGATTTTAGTTCCCCAACCAGGGATCGAACCCAGGCCCCCTGCAGTGGAAGTGAGGATTCCTCACTACTGGACTGCCAGGGAAGTCCCAATGACAAACTGTTAAGCAGACTGTTTATTCTGAACCTGAACCTTTGACTCCAGCTGACAACTGTTTTAAAAGGACAAAGAGGAGGAAATAAAATGATACTAATACAGTTTAGATCTAGGGTATTGTTAGCTTTGCAAAACTGGAAAGCAGGGGGAATTAACATTTGATACCTTGTTGTCTCCATTCTATCCCCGCTCACCACACACCCATAAAGCTCCCAGCAGCACACAGAGTTCTCTGTTCTGTTCCTGTTTCCTTCTGCCATACCTCCTCCCAGAGCCTTCTTTCACACTATGGTGTGAACATCTAATAGCAGCATAGCAGCATACGTGTCATCCATTTCACTAATAAACTTGGCTGTGTGACATGACAGGCCTCATAGAAAGGGAAAGAATTTGAGAACTGATCAGTTCTGGGATGGAGACGGAGAATCCAAGAAGGATGGTCACAGCCAAAATCAAACACGCCGTTGCTGTCCTGTGCAATATGGTAGCCACTAGCCACATGTAGCTAAAGAGTTTAAGTGAGTTAAAATTTAAAGTAACAATGTTGTTCCTCGGTCTCACTAGCCATGTTTCAGATGCTCAGTAGCTACATCTGTCTAGTGGGTACTGAACTGGTGAGTGCAGACATAGGACATTTCCACCATCATGGAAAGTTCTATTAGACAGTCTGTTCTAGTGGGAAATGGTAAGTCAGGATTGTGACACCCAATGATGTTTCCCAGGAAAATCCAGTCTAATGGGCAGGGATGCTCTGTCAATGCTTACACTGAGTTGGGGAGGTCTGTCTGGTCCCTTTGTTTTAGAGCAAGAACGTGGTCAGTGGCTGGGTGTTGGTGGGCAGACAGTGAATAAAGGAAAACCCTGAACGGTGTAGGCACCTTTGAGCTAGGGTTGATCTGATCATTAACTCTACAAGGACCAGTAGAGGATAAGAGATGCCAAGGAACTCAAAACACTGGGCTTAGATAGAACATGAACATAAATTTTAAAAATTACATAACATTTATGTTAATAATTATTAATGATTATTTTCTATTTTTGGCAAGTGTCTTAATCTGCTTAGGCCGCTACACCAAATTACCATAGACAGGTGGCTTTAAAGAACAAACATCTATTTTTCATTGTTCTAGAGGCTGGGAAGTCCAAGATCAGGGTGCTGTCAGAGGCAGTTCTGGGTGAGGGCCCACTTCCGGGTTTGCAGTCAGCTGCCTTTTCACTGTGTCCTTACTTGGTGGAGAGCAGAAAGAGAAGCAAGCTCTCTCCTGCCTTTTCTCATAAGGGCACTAATCCCACCTTGAGGACTCCATCCTCATGACCTAATTACCTCCCAAAGACTCTACCTCCAAAACCCTCACACTGAGGAGTAGGGTTTTTCAACAGTTGAATTTCTGATGGGGGAGGATAAACATACAGTTCCTAACAGCAAGTTATACTGGCTTTATGCTACTGACATACACTTTCTTTTCAAAATACAGTTATTACAATTTCAAAGGGGGTAAATTTAAGGAAAAATATTAGATGAAAACTAGTGTGGGAGAAGAGCAATATGGTGAAATTCCTAAATGTGGTTTGCAAAGGACGCAACTTTGAAACAAACACTGATTCGGACTATTTAGCCCTGAAATCACATCATGGTGTTTAGGGACCATCACCTACTTGGCCTGAGTCAGATTTCTTATGATTATAACTTTGAACTTTGAAACACTGGTCTGTTTCTCAGTAGGGCCACCTTAACCATCAGGGGCACCAGGCACTATGCCCAGAACCCACAATACTTTTAGAGATCCATGCCAACGTGTTAATGTCTTTTAAGGAAATTAAAGTCCGAAGAAAAAATACACTTTCAAGTCAAAGAAATGTCTTCATAAATAATATATATAGAGAGTATGAACATATTTGTCTTTATACCAACCCAATTGTAAAACATAACTTTCAACATTTTTTAATGGAGGAAGTGGCCCACAAAGCCAAAAGTGCCTGGGGCCCATGAAAATCATACCACCACCCCGTTTTTAGGTGCACATGGGAGGAACCTTGAGGCAACGGGACACAGAAGGGTAGCATTTGCTCAGCAGCATAGTCAGTGGGCAGGGGTGGGGGACTCGGATTTCAGCAGGAAAGCATAAGTATAAATCAGAAAGCAACAGCAGCATCCCATGCATGCCCGCCAGCTAAGCATGGTGTGAGCTAAGGCGCACGTCAGCAGACAGGGTGCCCAGGGCTCAGCCCAGGCCCACCAGACACCAGGCTTAGGACAGTAGGACTAATCCCAGTTCAAGTGATGACTACCTGCAGGTCAGAATGGGTTCTGGGAGTGGATAGAGCTGAGCCTTCAGGGGAAGTTTTGCTGGGGACAGAGGAAAGGCAGGATAGTCAAATCATGGGATTTCAGTCATCATCAATTAGGAAGACCTATTCGGACTATTTAGCCCCGAAATCTCATCATGGCGTTTAGGGACCATCACCTACTTGGCCTGAGTCAGACTTCTTATGATGATAAGAAACACAAATGAGAAGCAGATATACACATACACACACAGGCAGCAACTCCTAAACACAAAATGTGACTTGGGAATGTGGTCAGATATTCCTTTTGGAAAAGAAGTTTATGAAACAATTACCTAACGCACCCTGAAGGCAAAGACGGGCTAACTGAAGGCTGCTGACTCCAGGACCTCTTGACAAGGTCTGTGATGAAGGGGTATAAATGCCATTTCAAGTTGGAGAACTGTGGTTAAAGGCCAGGTACGCAGACCGATTCTATAATATCTTTTTTTTTTTTTTTTTTTTTTTTTTGCGGTACACGAGCCTCTCACTGTTGTGGCCTCTCCCGTTGCGAAGCACAGGCTCCGGACGCGCAGGCTCAGCGGCCATGGCTCACGGGCCCAGCCGCTTCACGGCATGTGGGATCTTCCCTGACCGGGGCATGAACCCGTGTCCCCTGCATCAGCAGGCGGACTCTCAACCACTGCGCCACCAGGGAAGCCCCTCTATAATATCTTGTAGTTTCTCTCTCGTTGCCAAGTGAGAAGAATGACATTGATAAATCACCCTATGATCATTTGTAAAAAAAGCAACAGGTACTTAGAGAACTGACCAATACACACCTGAAAAAGACAAATGGCTGCAGGAAGATGGCTGATACAAGTTGGAAATTAGTGATACCCACTGTGGGAGGAACAGAACAAAACGTAGCTGACAGAGATAATACACCAATCTCACGAATGTCCATCAATTCAGGTCACCTGACAGTCTTCTTGGAAAAAAGTCTCAATTACTATTAATATACATGAAAACACCCTGAAAACTATGATACATCAGGCAAGTGCAAGGTATTATTATAACTTAACCAACTGAAGTGGAAAATGAAAGCCATTATCTATATACTTTCATTTTAGGCTCAAGTTTTGGGATATTTGGTCAGGACTTGTTTTTTTTCTTTTGGTTAAATGGTCTAGATATTTACCACTGTGATGTGTAGAATCAGCATAAAGAGTGTTTTGATTTTCTAAAACTTCCAGCTTTCAGGGGGACTCAGAATGACCATGTCATGATACCATAAGTCCACAGATACCTCTCCTCTCTGAAACTGGGTTATTTTGCGCTGGTGACTGTGTTGGTTTCTACAGTGGCATCCAGCACCTAGGCCACAAATGGCTTCCTTCTTAAACCTCAAGGGTTTCCGCAAACCACATTCCAGTGGTCTGTAGAAACTGCTGCCTTACATGTTCCATTACCTCAGAGTTGGGCCAAGTCGGCCTGGGGGGGAGTCATTAACTGCTTCAGTGCCTTCATGTGTCTGATTAACTACAAATACATAATGCACTTCAGCAGTGTAGGAAGCCACACGGGGAACCAGGGCGAAAATTCACTGCCATTTCCTCTGGCAGTTGTCAGTGGTCAGCAAGGCCCAAAGTGAAACCTTCAGTTGCCAACAGTTCCAAATAATAGGCGTCCATGTTCCCGAGATGGAATGGCCCCTTGGGGGCCCAGGCTGAATGGGGGTAGGTTGGGTGAGAGGGACAGAATGGAAGTGGATAGAAAAATGAACTTCTGAGATATGAATAAAGAAAGGAATGGATTAATGGAAGGGACCCATATGTAGGTTTCTGGTGAATTGCTGGTGATACTGTGGAAAGTACACGTGGCATCCAAGAGTTAGCCCATTTTTACTTCAGGAAAACTCATTCTCGCATTCTGCAGCAGCTGCTACTATTTGGATTATGAATAGTAATAAGCCATATGGTGTGGCAGAAAGGAATCACACGTCTTTTCACATGGACAAATATTATCATTCCAATACATAAACACGTCAATATAAGTGTTTTTTCTTCTGGGAGCACTACAGCCCCTGATCTCATTTATAAGAAAATGACTCACTCCGGATGTGCAAAAATTACCAGCCATGGTTATTACTGGAACCTGCACCAGCGGTCTCTTCAAGTTTTTTTTCCCCTTTTGTGCAGGAAGACAGGAAGAAAGGGGGGAAGGGAGGAAGAGAGGGAAGGAGGGAAGGAAGGAAGGGAAAGGAAGGATGGGATGAAAGAAAGTCAGAAAGAAAGAGAGAAAGAATGGAAGGCTGGTCCAAGGAAGAGAGGGCACCCTGTTCCTAGCTCCCCATCTAGAAGGCAGTCCGACCCCAGAATGCTCATAACTGAGACAGCTAAATACCTAGCAACCAAACCCAGGAGGCAAAGGTGGAAAAGGCTTAATCAAGTTACTTAGAGTGGTCAGTGAAGGCCTCTCCTGATTTTATTTTAAATGTCTCAAGGACAAAGCATCCATCACAGACCATACATGCCTCCTAACAATTTATCTAGATCTTCCATTTCTTAATTTGGTCTTGTTCCTTCTCTCTGCCATTTCATTTTTCTTTATTATTCCTTGCCCTGGAACTTCCTAGATAAGGTTTTTCTCCTGAGAATTTACCACTTTGGACACAAGCTGTTTTGTAATCAACCCCAAACTTCTCTTGCTTATGTCTCTTCCTGCCAAGGCTGGGTCATTGTCTTCCAAGGCTTTTCAGTGTCTGGCTTTTTAGGCCCACGTGTGTCCCTGCAGGGCAGACGAGCCCACTGGACTCAGGGAGAGCAGTCCTGGGGTGCTGTTTGCAGGGAGGGACAGGAGGGGCATGGCTTTGCTATTCAGGTCCTGTGTCCACCAACGGTCAACCCTACTAACGTTGAACCAAAGGAAGCCTCGGAGGGAGAAGACCTGGAGGAGACTGGGGGAACCGAGAGAGCTGTGCTCGATGGAGACAGCCATCCTAGGAAACAGCACAATGATGGGCGATACTCGAATCACTTCCATGGTAGCACAGTTTGTAGTGGGTCCTCTCCCCCAGTGTGCAATTCCTATAAGTGAACAAACTGGGATCAGTTTACCAAATGACCGTTCTCTCATTCTATAGAGTCCAGATGGCAGATTACGGAAAAAAAATCAAATCTCTAGGAGTCTAGGATTAATGTATCCACACGACTATATATAAAAATAGGTAATCAACAAGGACCTACTGAATAGCACTAGGAACTTTACTCAGTATTCTCTAATAACCTATATGGGAAAAGAATCTGAAAAAGAATAGACATATGTACATGTATACCTGAATCACTCTGCTGTGCACCTGAAACTAACACAGCATTGTAAATCAATGCTACTCCACTATAAAATAAAATAAAATGAAAAAATCGAACCCAGCATTCACCTGCTGCTCGCTCAGCCTGTACCTCAGGGGCCTTCAGCTCCAGGGCCATCTGTGGCCAGGCCGGTGAGCATAAATGGATGAATCATCAAGGCTAAGAGAGAGTAGGGGCTATGGGGAACTGGAGGATGGATGCAGTCAAATGAAAACACCTAGCGGCCCTGCATGCTCGCAGCAGACCCATCTGCAGATGCGTTCAGCCTCGGGGCCACCAGGTTGTAATTCTTGCTCAGAAACCCATCACCCTCCTCCGCGTGGGCACCTCCCAGGTTCCTCCATGGGCAGCCCACTCCATCTGCTCTCCCTCACTCTCAGGTGTGCTGGTCTCAATCCATACCTTTTGGCCAATGTCACATCCACTGTCCCAAGGGTATCACTTACACAGTCCAGCCCTTTAATAGGCTGCTGGGTGGAGGTGCACAGCCGTGGACCCAGCAATCTGTGTTTAAGCCAGCCTTCCAGGAGATTCTGCTGCAGGCTCAAGTGTTTTTTTCGGTTTTTTTGTTTTTATAAATTTAGTTATTTATTTATTTTTGGCTGTGTTGAGTCTTTGTTGCTGTGCATGGGCTTTCTCTAGTTGCGGCGAGCGGGGGCCACTCTTTCTTTTTTAACATCTTTATTGGAGTATAATTGCTTTACAATGTTTTGTTAGTTTCTGCTGTACAACAACGTGAATCAGCTATATGTATACATATATCCCCATATCCTCTCCCTTTTGCGTCTCCCTCCCACCCTCCCTATCGCACCCCTCTAGGTGGACACAAAACACTGAGCTGATATACCTGTGCAATGCAGCTGCTTCCCACTAGCTATCTATTTTACATTTGGTAGTGGATATATGTCCATGCCACTCTCTCACTTCGTCCCAGCTTACCCTTCCCCCTCCCCGTGTCCTCAAGTCCATTCTCTACGTCTGCATCTTTATTCCTGTCCTGCCCCTAGGGTCGTCAGAACCATTTTTTTTTTTTTAGATACCATATATATGTGTTAGCATACGGTATTTGTTTTTCTCTTTCTGACTTACTTCACTCTGTAGGACAGTCTCTAGGTCCATCCACCTCACTACAAATAACTCAGTTTCATTTCTTTTATGGCTGAGTAATATTCCATTGTATATATGTGCCATATATTCTTTATCCATTTATCTCTGTCGATGTGCACTTAGGTTGCTTCCATGTCCTGGCTATTGTAAATAGAGCTGCAATGAACATTGTGGTACATGACTCCTTTTGAATTATGATTTTCTCAGGGTATATGTCCAGTAGTGGGATTGCTGGGTCATATGGTAATTCTAGTTTTACTTTTTTAAGGAACCTCCATACTGTTCTCCATAGTGGCTGTTATCAGTTTACATTCCCACCAACAGTGCAAGAGAGTTCCCTTTTCTCCACACCCTCTCCAGCATTTATTGTTTGTAGATTTTTTGATGATGGCCATTCTGACTGGTGTGAAGTGATACCTCATTGTAGTTCTGATTTGCATTTCTCTAATGATTAGTGATGTTGAGCATCCTTTCATGTGTTTGTTGGCAGTCTGTATATCTTCTTTGGAGAAATGTCTATGTAGGTCTTCTGTCCATTTTTGGATTGGGTTGTTTGTTTTTTTAACATTGAGCTGCTTGTATATTTTGGAGATTAATCCTTTGTCAGTTGCTTCGTTTGCACATATCCTCATTGTGGTGTACAGGCTTCTCGCCGCGGTGGCTTCTCTTATTGTGGAGCACAGGCTCTAGGCGCATGGGCTTCAGTAGTTGTGGCACTCAGGCTCATTAGTTGTGGCTCACGGGGTAACAGCACAGGCTCAGAGTTGCGGCGCATGGGCTTAGTTGCTCCACGGCATGTGGGATCTTCCTGGACCGGGGATTGAACCCATGTCCCCTGTATTGGCAGGTGGATTCTTAAGGACTGCACCACCAGGGAAGTCCCCAAGCTCAAGTTTGAGAACCTCTGCTCTCTCTGGTTGCTCTCATCTTCACTTTGCCATGTGCTTCAGTTTGCCTGTATTCTTCCTAAATTGCATGCCTAAAACTAAACCTTGACCCACATAGACTATTATCTTATTCATTTTAGAAGAATAAAGGGGCATTATGAAGATTAAATTAGATAATACCCATGAAATACTTAGCATAGTTCCTAGCACTTACTAAATATGTAATGCATGTTCGTTATTACTGTCATCATTAATCAATGTGTTATATTAATTATATAAGTTTTTCAGTGTGGTCTAAGACCAAATGAACTTTTAGTGTACGGTAAGTTTCTACTGTGCACACTCAGTGTCAAATTCCTCTAGAGTTTCTGTCTCTTATTTACAACTCATATATTTACATAGTGAATGGAAAAGTAAAACCTGTACTTAAAAAAACCCCAAAACAAAAAAAACGTGTACTGAAAACAGTAGCATAAATGGTAGGGTTGAAACACCCTCATTGATGTAAGGAAGTGATCTTGTTACATCAGCTAAAAGCTCCACAGGTTTGGGGAGGAAGACGATAGATCCCCCCCGAAAGGAAGGAAGCAATCACAGAGGTACGATTCCTTTGAAGTGGTGAAAGGAGAGATCAAACATAAATTTTAAGCTTTCTGATATTTCAAAGAACACAGAGAATCTCTTTCCTAATCCTCCTCCAATTTTAAACGCCCTGCAAAATCTCCACCCGTCTTCCGTTTTAGTTAAAAGACTATTTTAAATATAAGTACGCAAAAAGTAGAAATGCCCGCCTGTGCTGGGTCTGTATTAAAATCCGCTCAATAAAGAATTCTGACTTTCATTAAAATAAGAGCTGAAGGAGGGCCAAGAGGCTGACCTTCAGGTCGTTCACGAGTGACACCAATCACCTGGCCTTGGCACGCGCATGGATTTCTCGCAAGGATTACGGCAGGTGTTTTCTGAATTGCATCCAGAATCGCACTGGACAGAAACGCAGCAGAGGTCGCCGAAGCCACATCAATAATGATAAGCAGGCTGATCGCGGTGGCCCCCTCCGGCCCGCCCTGTGAGCCCACGGAGATCCCATCACCACTGAGCCCGCAGGAGGCAGCGTCTGCAGGAGCCTCTAGCCAAGTGCCAAAGTCGTGCTAACACACTGGAGATGGACACTCTAACAGTGCAGGCCAGAGGTCTAAGGGAATGAAATGAGCTTAGGAGAGGAAAGTGGAGGAGAAAAAACACAGTTTTTTTTTTTTTTTTTATCAGTAGGTTTCATTTAAAAATTTGGGATATTTTCAATACAAATGCTTACAGTGTTATATCACCACTGCCATATTTTCAAGTATACTTTTTTTTAAAGTTAAATTGTGCACAGGGAACTCTGCTCAATGTTATGTGGCAGCTTGGATGGGAGGGGAGTTTGGGGGAGAATGGATACATGTATCTGTGTGGTTGAGTCCCTTTGCTGTGCACCTGAAACTGTCACATTGTTAATCGGCTATACTCCAGTATAAAATAAAAAGTCAAAAAAAATAAAGTTAAGAAATTGTAATAAAGAGGAAAAGCTAATTATGTTCCTTCTTGAAATTCTAAGTAATAAGTACAATAAAGTAAAATAAAATTAAATCAAGGGTCACATTTGAAAAATACTATTATTCTGAATTTCTCCAGGTTCCTGCCTCAGGAACACCTGTTCAATAGCTTTACTGACTGATGTGCATATTCCCACACGCAGGTTGTTGCCTTCCTCCAGCTTGCCAACCTGTATTCAGAAAACACAACTACTATCCAGACAGGGAGGGAAAGCGGGTCCAGGTGTCATAGCAAAGCTCAGTTCTAACCCCTGTAGGGCTACCAATCTCTTGGGTAATATTGAAAAAGTTATTTAACCTCTGTGCCTCAGTTTCTCTTTCTGTAAAATGAGAAACTGGTTAGATCAGAGTCATAACTAACTAGAAATAGATGTCAAATGTCCTGAGGGCCTGACAGGTACTCAGAAATGCAGGGAAGGAGGAGGATGTGTAGCCACCCTATCCACAGGGGACAGCAGTGATCAGCCCCAGCGGATTATTGCCATATCTGTTGATTCTTTTTCAAGGAAATATGTTTCTGGATTGCTACGTCAAGTCTTCTGAATTTTAAATGTTGGCTTAAAGATTAAAAGAAAAAACTATTAAAAGTACTCTGCAGGGACTTCCCTGGTGGTCCACTCATTAAGACCTTGTGCTCCCAATGCAAGGGGCCCGGGTTCGATCCCTGGTCAGGGTCCTGGATCCTGTGTGCCACAATTAAGACCCGGCAAAGCCAAATAAATAAATAAATAAACATTAAAAAAAAAACCTCTGAAGGTGAAAGAGAACACGTGTATGGCCCCTTAAAGTTCTCCACCTTCTATGATTCACAATTACCTTTAAAACCTACCTAGGACTTTTCAGTCTCAACACGCAACCTCTTGATTTTCTTCACTTGTGTACTTGTGATAACTTGCCTCCCCTTTCAAACTCTCAGGTGAATTGTGTACCTCTTACTCTTGTGGATAGAAGAGAGTTTAAGTAATACAGCTATGTGTATGCCTGGCGAAGTCGATCATCTAAAGCAAAGGATGCTGCCAGGTAACCAGATTTCAGTGGGCAAATTGATATGAATAAAGCCAGAGAGGGGGAGATGTGAGAAGCAGACTAACTAGAGAGAAACTAACACAGTGAGTGTGAAAGAATAAAAATGTTTCATGTTTAGCAACCAATCGCTAAGAAGGAGAAATGGGAAAATTTACCTACAATGTCATGAAAACAGAGAGAGGAGGGCTTTTGAGAATGCAAAATGTTCCATATGGCAGGAGTGTTGCTAGCAGAGAAATTCTGTTCTGAGCTCTTAGGATGGGCATTGGTGCCTTGAGATTTTTGCAGAAAAAATTTGACTAACTCAAGGAACAGGGAAGTATCAGAAAGGTTTGCTGGCCTTAGGAGTAGATCTAAGGGGAAGAATTAGACTTCTCTTTTATCCTAAGCAGAGACAGACTGTTACCTAGTACACACGACAGCCATAATTTCTAACTTGATGTAGTTTACACCCTACAGGATCCCATTCATCAACCAGCATTTCATATTTTTCCTTAGAAATATGCTTCTTTCTCCCTGTTCAACTTACACCGCTCTGGCCTGGGACCCCTGTCATCTCATGTTTAGGTCCTGTAACAACAGCTTTCTAACGGCCTCCAGAATCTTCAGAATCCAGTCTATGTGGACAGACTACTTTTCCTTAAACTCTGCTTTTATCATGCCATTCTACTGTTCCCATACCTTCCATGGCTCCCAAGTCTTAACTCCTTTGCTTGGCCTTCAAGGCTCTCTAGGACCTGCTCAAGTTTATCTCTCCCCGACCCTCACATGCATTTCCTGTTCAGTGACTCAGTACTGTCCCAGCACCAGGGGTGTTTCCGCATCCCAGCATTTATTCAACACCATCCCCTTCACCTGGATGCCCCTCCCTCTCCTTTCAAAATTCTATCCATCCTTCTTGATCCATTTCCTTCATGAAACCTTCTCCAACTTCCCTGACTTCAGAATCCCTGTTGCATTTAGTGTGTGAACCATGCACTTGGATCCTCTTTTATATATTATTTTGTTCTCTAATTGTTTCGTGTACAGATAGCTGGTCTCTCAACTATATTTTGACCTTCGTGAGTCAAGAGCATGTCTTCTTCCTCTGTGTTTTCTGCAGAAACAAGAGAGTAAGTACAGAAGCCAGACTCAGTGAGCACTGGCCTGATGCTTTGTTCAGTTGAGCTCATTTTGAAAGAGGGAATGGGGGTGAATGGGGATTTTAGGTCGGAAAAAAAGAAAAACGGTTTGGGTCTCGGGGGTGATGATGATCACACAGGACTACAGAGTCAGTTACCACTGTTTACTTCCCCCAAACACCTGTGCCTGCCTGTACATAGCACCCACTGGTGACTGCATCCTCATATTTAATCCGTCCGTGCTGAAGCTGGTGTGTAGAACCACTGGGCTGAGTTGTGTGCAGGGCAGGGACCTGATCTATCAACTGTCCTTGAACAGCACACAACCTTGAGGATTTGAAACGGCACCTGGAGGCAAACTCCTGAATTTGAATTTGCAGGGGTTGCTCTTATCCTCTTAGAGGAGGGGATTATCTGGTCCTGGCCAGCATGGAGGTGAATTTCTAAGTGACACAAGCAGTCTGCAAGACCAAAGACACGCAGAAATTCCAATGCACTAAGAAGAAAGAATAACTAGTAGTTCCATGGAGGAACTACTCTGGTCCTCCAGGCAGAGAAGGCTGAGAGCAAATGTCCAACGTTATGGATGAAATGACCTGCTTCTGACGGCAGAGGCTTATATTTCTCACTCCCACCCTGCTCGCTACGCAGACAGCACCTAACCCATCATGAAATCTCTGGGTCTCACCATCTATGCAGTTAAGGTAACACCCCGCTGACTACAAGAGAGGTTGGGTGCATTAATTATGATAGAAAGACACTGTGAAAGTACACCAGCCTCTCCAAACTTTGTTTCTGTCGATGCACACAGGCCCCTGAGCAGCCACAGGGTCACAATGAATTTCAGTCCCTCCTGCCCTGGGCTGTGCCTGCCCCTGGCTGTCTGAGTTGGCAGGTATTTTACCTATTGCACAGCCCGGAAGCAGCTCAGAGGAGACTGGTGAGCTGCTGCCAGCAACCTAAGGCAGGGTCGGGGCCTGATGGCCTGGCGGTAAGTGGCCACCCACTTGCCAAGGCAACTGGTGACAACATGTAGTTGCCGAGATGGAGCCAGAGGCTGAAGAGCTTCCAAAAGAGGAGAGAATTTTCAAAACGGCAGTTTGAGTAATCAAGGTTGAACTGAACAACAGGCGAGCTTGAATTTGTGATAGGTGTTTACTGTACAATTCTGATCTTCTCTCATGTGACTGACTGTATCTTACCTGGAAACTCCTCGGGCAAGGAACTGGGGGGTGTGGTCTAAGTGGGGAGGACCAATACCTACACCTCACCGCTTTGTGTATTTCCTGAGTTCCAGCCTCTGCCTGGGCCCCTCGGGCTGTCCTCGCATCCTGGACCCAACCAGAGCCAGCTGCTCCATCAGTTCCCAGCCCCTGGGAGCACAGACATCCCTTCCTGCCCTGAGGGCATGCAGGAAAAAGCCCTTTTTATTTTTCTGGTTTGTCAAAATGAGCTCTTAATAAAAACTAAGGCATTTAAACAATCGAAATATTACAAGAGCACAGAAATGGTTCAGTCTCCAGAATACAACTGATGGATAATATTTTGCTAAGTGAATGACCTGGATAAACGAAGGTGGATGTCTCCAAAGCTTGCATACGGATCTGAAAATTGTGACTTTTTAGTTATGTCTGGGAACAGTATAGTATTTTTTTACCCTGATTTCTCCAAAAATGTGTAACATGGCTTGCCAGCCGAGATGTAGCATGAAAACCTAAGACACCGGGCATGGTGAGCATTCGTTAATGAACAGAAGTGATTATTCTAGAAACCAATGTTTTCATTTGTTCTTGGAGTCAACTTTATGTTATAAAAGAATGTAAGTCCTACTGCCAGGGAAAAGACAGATAGATCACACTGCTGCTACCAAAAGAGAAGTTTTTATTCGGATCTAAAAATCACCCATGGGGGCTTCCCTGGTGGCGCAGTGGTTGAGAGTCCGCCTGCCGATGCAGGGGACACGGGTTCATGCCCCGGGCCGGGAAGATCCCACATGCCGCGGAGCGGCTAGGTGCATGAGCCATGGCCACTGAGCCTGCGCATCCGGAGCCTGTGCTCCGCAACGGGAGAGGCCACAACAGTAAGAGGCCCATGTACCGCAAAAAAATAAATAAATAAAAATAAAAATAAAAATCACCCATGTTTGCAACAGAAACTTCTATTTCCAATGAAGTTCAAATTCACATTAGAAAGGAGAAAACAATGAAAAGTTATACTATGGAACAGTGAGATATACTAACTGAAAAAGCACTGCACTGGGGTTGGGGTCTAGGATCCTGTAGTCCAACTCTGGGTTCTTCAAGTAGGGGAACTTCAGTTTATTCAGTTATAAAATGAGATGATCAGCCAGGGTCCCTGAGGCCTGGGAATCTGTGTTGTTCTGGCAGGCTTTCAGAACTGGACCAATTCATCTGAAGTAAACTCAATAGTTCTCAGTGACATAAAAAGAAATAGGAGGTCTGAATATGCCCAGTTCAAAAATCATAAAAATTAGCTTTAGACATTAGTATGCGCCTTTTTCATGCTCTCTGATAATAGTATATATTATGATCATTATATATATATATATACACACACACACACACAGACAGGTGTATTTATATAATCCTAAATGAGATACATTTAAAGAAAATCAAAAGTAACAATCCAACCCAGAGTTCCAAGAAACGCTTCATCTGTGTTAAAAACCTAGTTCGACATTACAATCCCTTTCTGTCAGCGAATCGTATTGCTTCAATAAGGTAATGTCTTACATGCCCACAAGCTATGTGGTATGGTTCATCAATAAAATTAGAAAAATTTACACCCAAACAATTCATCCAAAGTCATTTATCACTAATACCATTTGGTATGTAGAAGGCATGTTTCACTTTAAAATAATGAGCAAGGCTACAGTCCTTTGATTATAAATTCCGCTTTCATCTTAATTCTATGAAAAGCCACAAGGAAAACGCCCAGCATGATGCCCTTGATATTTAAACACTTCGTTCCACTTACCATTAGTTTGCTCCAAAACTCAGCCTCTCTTGCAAAATGCTCCATATTGAAGAGATAAATTTCGTGTTCTGCCTTGTCAAATGTGTCACTTGGACTGCTCCAGTGACTGAGCACAGGGAAGCAAACACTTCAGCCAAGCTGCTTTCATAATACTGATGGTTTGCTTTCTCTCATCACTGGGAGTCTTGGGAGAAATGAAATTTACATACGTTGGGGTGAGATGGGTGTGGGCATTTCCCATAGTTATGATTCAAAACCGAGTTATGTTTCATTCAGGGAGATAATAATATAACTCAAAGAAGAAAAGTATC
Source organism: Mesoplodon mirus (assembly GCF_964341445.2). Lineage (NCBI taxonomy): Eukaryota > Metazoa > Chordata > Mammalia > Artiodactyla > Ziphiidae > Mesoplodon > Mesoplodon mirus. The sequence goes on from NC_138986.1 coordinate 17,432,209, forward strand.
CCCTAGCATTGCTGCCACTTAAGACATGACAACTCCTATTGCCTTGTGCCAATGTACCACACCGCAGTCTCTGTGCCAAGAACAAACCTACAGTGGGTGGTGTCAGCTCCTTCTGGCATTTTTTTTTTTTCATGGCAGACTCTAGCAACTATAAACCTCTCAGCTCACTTGAAGGTGTGCACAGTAACAGAAGAATAGACATCTGGAATGCAAGTCTAAGGTTGCAAGGTCAGGGAGACAGCTTTTGACATTATTGTGGGCAAAATTAACCAAAGTCGACTACTACATGATTCATCCTGTGTGTGCTCTGTTAGAACAGGTAAAATATGATTTTTTAACAGCCGCATAAAGATAAATGTGCTTGTAATAGTCTCACTTTTTTTGTATGAGAGATTGGAGAAGAAATAACTTCCTTAAAATGTCCCAGAGAATTGGATCTGTGGTTATCATCGTAGGCATAACTCAGATATGAGACATTCCTGTTTTCATTAGTGCTGACTATTCTAATGGTCACTCAAAAGAAACATATGTGTAAATAGAGAGGGTTTTTTTTTAAACATTTAAAAAACTTAAAAAATTTTTTTGGCCATGCAGCATGCGGGATCTTAGTTCCTCGACCAGGGATTGAACCCAAGCACCCTGCAGTGGAAGAGCAGAGTCCTAACCACAGAATGGCCAGGGAAGTCCCAATAGAGAGGTTTAACACTCTCTACCCACGATTCTTGCAAGCTGAAAAAGGAAAGGAAGGAAAAGCAGAGAATAGATAAAGCCTGACGGCAGAGACCTGGAACAACTGAAGTTCTTTCTTTCTGGGCTTGCATGACCTTTACATGTTCAATGAACATTTCTCAGATATTTAGATTTAATGAAGTTGTCAGAGCTTCTGATGAAAAGCAAAACTCAAGTGCACAAAATGCATATCCTTTGATAAACCTTCCCCTGAGTGTTTTAACAACATTTCCGTCCTTTGCCAGTTTCTAATTACACAGGACTTAATGAGCAGTGGCCCTTTACAGTAAAACCTGACTGTGGTCAACTGCTGAGCTTTACTTCCAAAGCCTGGGGTGGAAAATCAGAAGCCAACATCCTGCTGTTCCAACACGAAACAAACCACTTTGATAGTTATTCTCTTGCAGGAAGATTTTCCTCTCCTCATTTTAATATGGGTAGTTAACGCTTAGTTCTATAGAGTTTCACCCTGGAAAGCAGTTATCTATGTCTGGTACATTTTCTCCACTTCTTTCATGCCCCAAATTAGTTTCAACTTTGTCAGATTAACTGCTTAAATATAAAAAAAAAAAACAACTACTGACAACCAAGGGATCTGGGGAAATGGAAAGCTGGTAAAGAAGAGCACATTTTCAAGAGAAGAAAGATGATTTTGTTGGAGGAATATCTAAAAGTACTTGTTTACTTTGCTTCCCTGGAAGCCCCGAGGAGGGCTATACTTAGTGTAACCATTCCATGAACCACTGCGCCCATCAGAACCTGTTTTGCGGGTCCTGCCTCTAACTGCTGATGTTTGTAGCCAGGGTGAGTCATTTGAACACTGGGCGACTTTTCCAACCACGTGAAGCAACTATTTCACTCTGGCAGGGAGTCTTCTTTCCCACTGGTGAAATCTGGTGTTCTATCTGCTTACTATTCATTTCACTGAGTAGGGACATAGGTACTTTTATAAAATAGATACACTTCATATTAAATAGCTACACTTGTGAAAGACTACACACAGACCCACAGTTCTAAATTAAGTCATATGTTTTAAAAATTCAAGGGCATCTTGATACTTAAAGGAATCCACGGCACATCCACTTTTAAGAGGGAAAACAACTTTGCAAGTGTGAAGTTTTATAGACTGCATTGTCTTAAATTGAGGGACACGAGTTCAGCCTGATGTGACTGACTCAACTGATGTCACTGGAACACAAAACTGACTCTACAGGCACGTTTTGGTCGTCCTTTGCACAGAGAGTGGTTATGAGAGCTTTCTTGAGTATCAGTGAATTTTACTCATTTGCAAACAATTTACAAGAAAAAGAGGATGCAAAATCGGTTTACATTGTCCAAAAGGTTTAACTGATGCAAAGCGCAGTCTGTAAAGGATGAACCAGTGGTGACTTGAAAATGCGCCTTCAACCCCCCCTACTTCCTTGCACAAATGCAGTGGGTGGAGGACCCAAAGTCTCCTCTTTGTGAAATGCTGACTCCACTTGGTCTTGGAGAAAGGCTTAGACCCGCGCATGGAGTGCAGTGCTGTGCTTCGTTCTACCACACACACTCATAACAAAGTTTGGAGGTTTGAATTTAGGGTTGTTTCCCCCTCTCACTCTCTGTATGCTTCTTTTCCTCTCCGTCTCTGTGCCTCATTCACTGAGTGTGGTAGAAGCCAGACCCAGCTGCAAGGTTTCCTGGCTTTTTTTTTTTTAAGAGTCTGACTCCCAAAGGGAAGACTGAATTTAAAGGAAGGAGCAGAATATCTTTGAGAAACAGGTCTGGGGTAGAGAGAGGTTCCAAGGTCCCAGGGAAGGGTGGTTCCCTGGCTTTGCCCTGGGGAAGCAGAGTGTCCCAGGGAGGAAGAGTTGTGGTGTGTCTACAGAGGAGAAACTATAAGCCTGGGACTCACAGCTTCCACAATGATCTTCATGCCTCAGGAGGACATGGGAGCAGCAGAGGACTGCGGGGTGTCCAGGCAGCCCTGGAGGCCCACGCGGTATGGTATCAGTGAGACCGTGACAGACCCCACAGCCAAGGCCCCTTGCCTTTCTGGGCACTTGTAGCCCTTCCTGAATCTGGTGAAGTCCTAGGAAGGAGAGGAAAGCCCAACAAGGACAAACATGAAATGCAGCTGGGGGCTCCAAGTTGCTTTAAAGGAAATATAAATCAAGTCACATTTAGTCCTCACTTGAGTTTGAGGACAAGGATTGTATCAGCTACTCATTCTGATGCCAAGCAATGTGGTGAGGCCTTGGAAAGTCTGCCATGTTTTTCTATGTAAGCAGGTAGAATCACATCTCTAGTACTACAACTAGAGAGCTAGATAAATGCCGTGTATTTACTCCTGGACTCAAGGTCGCCTGGTAGCCTTTGCTCTTTGGGCATCACCTTGACCCTCACCATTGGGCTCCTGGGTGGGAGGTTTATTGCTGTGGTTTCCTGGCTCTGCAGAGGTAAGTGGCACAAGTTGAAACAACAGATGGTGACATTTCTGAATCAGAAGTGGTTATTGTGTTCATTGTGATTTTAGCTTTTGGACCACAGTAGATAGAAAGCACATCTTGACCAAATAAAATTCTATGGCAGAGAAAAAGGTCCATTTAGGATCAATTATCAAAGGCCCCTAGGATACTGAGCATGGCACACTCACCCCACAATTTGATCTGGCCTTTCTCTTCCTATGTTAAGTGTGGCGGTTTCTGCAATTTACAGTACATACTGCTCATGTCTGTTACCAAACAGTTTCTGGGACCTTTGACAGGTGCAACTAAAAAATAAAAATTAAACAAAAACCCCTGCCATATGGGTTGGCACCTATCTGACAACATAAAACCAGACATTCCTCAGTCTTTCCTGAATGACCCATAGAAGCGTGAGTAAAGCAAACATACTGAAACTTAAGTGAACACCCAAAGCAATAGAAAACATCAACTCCCCAGTCTAGGAAGCCACACAGGTATGGACTAAGGGAGCCTTCTGTGTCCTCAGAAGGAAGGTGCACAGAACACAGGAATAAGAGAGGTGGGGTAATGAACAGCCTATGCTGAGGTGGATAATAAACTATGTGCTGAGACTGTGTCTTCATTTTTTTTTTTAATTCTATTTATTTATTTATTTATTTATTTATGGCTGTGTTGGGTCTTCGTTTCTGTGCGAGGGTTTTCTCTAGTTGCAGCGAGCGGGGGCCTCTCTTCATCGCCGTGCGCGGGCCTCTCACTATTGTGGCCTCTCTTGTTGTGGAGCACGGGCTCCAGACGCGCAGGCTCAGTAGTTGTGGCTCACGGGCCCAGTTGCTCCACGGCATGTGGGATCTTCCCAGACCAGGGCTCGAACCCGTGTCCCCTGCATCGGCAGGCAGACTCTCAACCACTGCGCCACCAGGGAAGTCCATGTGTCTTCATTTTAATCGGCTATTTCTGCAAGCAGCGTAGGACATGGCAACTGTCACGTTGCTGTGGCCAGCTGCATCTTGTCCTGCATCAAGCTGCCCTTGGGGGTACTACAGGGTCCCTGCAGGCATGGAAATCTGGCCCATTTTCTTGTGTCTGTCAATAGGAGATGGTGAGGGAGGTCAGGAAATGGCGAGCAGTGGGAGGCAATACCCTCTTACTGCTGAGCAAACAGAGCAAAACAGAGGCCTGAAGGAAGAGTGTAGGGATATTTTCTGCCTGTGCAACTTGTGTTGGACATTGGCCATGAGGGGTGTCTGAAGGAAAAGGAGAAAGGAGAAAGGAGAAAGGAGAGGAATATTTGTGTGCTACGTACATTTCTTGCTTCCTCTACCACCTAAAGATTGATTTAGACCTAGCGAGCCTCGTAGGAGTGTATGAATCTTTTCTGGACAGAAATCTAGACATCAGGTTCAATTTACAGTGCATTGAAGGCAACGCTGCAGGCTCTAATCTAATCTCAGGATCAGAGTGAACTACCAACCTGGGAATAACAAATGCTTGAAGTGTTTCTTGCAATTGCTAAGAAGAGGGGGAAAGAGGGAAAGATGTTGCACTACACTTATTGAACATACATGGCATGTGCTGAGCACTTTACAGATGTTCGCATTTCATTATCTTCATAACCCTGGGAGGTAGACATTAATATCTTTGTTTTGCTGAAGAGAAAACTGAGGGTCAGAGAGTTTCCTGGATTCCCCATGGTGACTCAGTTGGCAGTTGCTGTAATAGTGAAATTAGTGGAAATAGTTGAAGTGGTAGTAGTGAAGCCCACGACCCCGGTACGTGCTAGGAGCTTTACATATTTATTTCATTTAATTGTCCAACAAGCAAGCAAGGTCTCACTCCAATTTTGCAAATTAAGAATCTCAGAATGTTTGGGGGACACACAGTTTTGAGGGCATTAGCCCGCTGTGGCCCCCTTTGCCTGGCAAGGCAATAGAGCTGTTCTTTTCTACTTCACCCCTCACCCCGCAAAAAAAGAATCTCAGAATGTTTTAATAACATGACCATGTTTATTCAGATATCAAGTCAGGATTTAAACCCAGGCTAATTTACTTCAAAGTTCATTGTATCATGTTGCTCTTTTCTCTTTAAGTTGTAAATAACCATACTGTTTTCATAAAGAGAAGGTAAAAAACAAAGTTTAAACAGAGAACAACTAAGAGGGCCTTGGATAAAAAGTTGGTAAAAGTTGCTGTGTGCTAGAGCCACTGAGAAGATACAGGAAAGGCGTACCTCTTATAAAGTCTAATTGAGTTATTTTATATAAACATAGAAACTATGCTATGGTTAAATAAATAGTAATTGGCAATAGTTGAAAGCCAGAAAAGAATAGGTAGCCTATACCATCTGGCTAATATTTCTTTACTTATTAATTCATATTTCTTTATATCTTGCTCTCAAATATATCCCATTGTTTAAAATGTAAAAATTAGTGACAGATTCATTTAAAAAAATCGGAAAAGGTAATTGAGATGAAAATCTCTCTCAGTTATTCTTGCCTAGACAATCAGAGTATCTGGACATGGGGTCCTGGGCACCATGGCCCATCTAAGGCAGTTTACCCAAACTACAGACAGTGCCAAATGCAGAATAAGCCTCTGGAACTTCACAACCCAGATCTACAGGTGGATGATGGCCTCTGACAGACACAGCAGCCCTGAGCTTGCCTCCTGGGTCACTCCTGCCAGGCGTGGACATGCTGGGGCCCATTCCTGGTCATAGTCCTTTGGGCATATCTCTCTGCTACCTTGTTCTCTCTCCTCATTCCCTCCCTTGAAGGAAAAGAGGGGAAAGTAATGATAAAATAAGTCACCTTTTGTTTAGAAATCCTTTTTGTTTCTGATGATCCCAAAATATTTTTCTGGAATCAAATCTGCCCATATGAAAAGTCAAGGAAAACATAGTATTTTGCACGTAGTGACAGGATCTAAATTTCTTGGTGATAGTTGATTAATAGATTAACACCAAATTTATGACCCATTCTTAGCAATTATATAAAGTCCTAGAGTGTACAATATGGCCTCATTTTGTGTTGCTACAATTCTCTTGGTTTTGCATTACATGCTAACCCAGTTTCTGCTGGACAAAGATAGGGATGGCCAGGATTTGGAAACTCCAGTCCGCTCCTTGGCAATGGAGATACCCCATCTTTCATGGACCCTTTCTCATAGCACATTTAAGACAAAAGAATAGTCCATTGGTTTCATCCCAATATCCAGTGTATTTTCTTAGGCCATTAATTAAAGTGTCAATATATTTGAGCCGCAAAGACATCATTTACCCCTCTGGCTAAGTTTACACCAAAATCAGGCTTTGATATGTGCCAAAATAATTCTGACATGCTTCCTTTCCTCTGAGCTCCACTCTGATTCCTGTTGGCCTTTTACTATTTAGTTTGTGCTAAAGTACTACATGTACATATGAAGTACATATTGCAGGGGTAGTTAAGATGGATTGGGGGGGCAGTTAAACCATAAAAATAGAACCCCTTAAATTGGTCAGCTTGTCACTGCCAAAGGTCATTCTCTAGGGAGAATATCTTGCTTTTATCAGATGTTAGTGTTCATTATTGGAAAGTTCTAATTAACAGTACACATTTCTTGAATATGTTGATTTAAAACCAACACCTGGTAATAGTCAAAAGAAGATATGGGTTTTGGGGGAGTTAAAAACTAAGCAAGCCAGTTAGAGGATATGCAATCTCCAACTTTGGTAAGCCCAGTTTGGTAAACTCAGTCCATGGAAGCATTAGTGTGTGGGTGTTAAATCTGATCCACAGCTCCTTCCCATATGAGGTGCAAGGGGCTATTTAAAAGGACATGCTAAGATCAGTCCTATTTGGAGGCAAGAGAAGGAAGGGAATGGCTTATTGAAACTGGGCCCGCCAAAGACCATCTAAGACCAGATTGGAGTTCCATGATCATGGAGTAAATGTTGTTTTCAGTTGCTCCCTCTGCCTCTAGTGGAAGGCTGGGGGTTGACTTGGAAATATCAGAGCAGCACCTGTAGCCACCTGACAAGGGAGGTGACAGGAATTCCTCAGCCTGCTCGCCAGTTCTGGCCCTAATAATCTAAACTTTCATGAGGAGACACCACCATCTTCTTTTAAACTCAATAACCAGCACCTACCAAGACTTATCCTCTGACTCCTTAACAGTGACCCCCCCCCACAATTCAGAGAACACCAAAAAATTCAATTACATTTTTTCTCGAACACTAGAAAAAACATAAAAGGTAAGCCATTTCTATGCACTGAGCCTAGAACACATCTACATTGATCTCCCAGAAAACTGGGGTTTTGAGTCATCTGAATGTTGATGAATTCATGTTCTTTTAAGCATAACCTGAGCAAATAGTTGATAAAGTTCTTAGGTCTTCTAAGTTCAGAGGCATTTTGAAGAAGCACAGGTGTTACATAAAAATGTTGTAGGGCTGGGGCTTCCCTGGTGGCGCAGTGGTTGAGAGTCTGCCTGCCAATGCAGGGGACATGGGTTCGAGCCCTGGTCCAGAAGGATCCCACATGCCACAGAGCAACTGGGCCCATGAGCCACAACGACTGAGCCTGCACGTCTGGAGCCTGTGCTCCGCACCAAGAGAGGCCAGGATAGTGAGAGGCCCACGCACCGCGATGAAGAGTGGCCCCCGCTCGCCGCAACTAGAGAAAGCCCTTGCACAGAAACGAAGACCCAACACAGCCCAAAAAAAAAAAAAAAAAAAAAAAAAATGTTGTAGGGCTGGCTCTGCCCTTACTTTCTGGAATTGCTAAAACACAATGAAACCAAACTGAATTAGTCATACAGGACAGAAACAATCTGATGTGTAGTAACACAGCCATTTCTACTATGCACATAATATTTATGTAGGGAAACAAATTGAATAGGTTTCCCAAACAGGAGTACATGTCTGGAGCCATGCTTGAGAATAAAAAGGGAAAACATAAATGATCTTCATAGGCTGTATTTTTCTTCTGGACCATCTAACCATGCAGCTACAAATGTTTAAAATTAGTTTAAATGATTATAAGTCCATTTTTTGGTAAGCATCACTGTAGACCTGCTCAGGTGGTCCTTTAGATTTCAGAATAAAGATTTCTCCTATTAATGTCAACTCTTTGTCATCCAGCAGATGACTGACAGTGAAACACACAGTTAATCCTTTCAGATCTTTAAATCATGTGCAGTCATTCCTAGCCAATGGAGCCAAGCATAAAGGTCCCCTAGCAGGGAACTGGCCTCCAATGAACATGCACAGATGGCTCCTGCCTTCTCCGGGTGCGCATGCCAGCTCTCCTGTCATCTGTGCTACAGCAGAGCCCTAACCCTTCCTACTGCACAGTCTCAGCAAGGTGCTTTTCCAGGGTTCGGGCAGAAGGGAGACTGGTTTGATTTGTGTCCACGGCCATCAGCTTCTTGCGAGCCAAGCAGCTGTTATAGCTCAATAATGTGGAAAGTGGACGAACAGCTTCATAACCAGGCACATGGCCTCCCAGCCTCCGCTGGCCTCCCACTCATGGAGGACCACACGTAGGGCCAGCCTGGCTCTAAGAGCACCAACGGGGCACATGCCCCTCATTGTCTAAGGCAGAAAGATGCCTCAGGAACTTGGATGTTTACTTCACGAAGCACCAGCACAAGGCAATTTATAAGAAACACAATTTCACACAGAGGGTAAAAAAAAGGACATATTTGTAATTGACGAGGGGGAGGCAAAACTCCGTGCTCTTGTTCTTTCCTAGTCAGCCTGAGGACATGAATACAGGATAAGGGGCACCGAGGGGGCGTTAGTTGCAGATTAGTTTTCCTGACTTACAAAACCTCCCCGAATAATTTAGTAATGAAGACCTCTTCTTTGAACTGTCAACTTTATTTATCTGTTCTACCTCCGTTCTGAATCAGAGTCATTTATATACTCTTTGTGGAGGAGTCCCATTCAGCGGAGAATGCAGACGCTGTATGGATGTACGGAGGGAGGTGTCCTTTAAAGGCAACTAAGATGACAGTTTTTATCACATAGAATGTGACCCACAAAAATAGCTTTTTGAATTATTTCAGTGATAGACATACTACTCTATTTTGGTCTAGCAATCAGTACCATTATTTCTAACATTATTTCTCAAAACTTCTTTAAAAAGCAGCCTTATGGCATTATTGTATGCTGTAAACAAGGTCATTTGAAGACATTGGTGGGTCCTGGACAAAATAAGATCTGGAGAGGGCAGAGGGGTTTGGTGTGAACCTGACTGATAGGCGGAAGACCTGGGTCTTGGCTGTCCACCAGCTGGTCGGGTGACCTTGGACGGCCACACCCACACTGCAGTTTTCTATTCAACCTGCTTCACAGGGCTTAATGAAATTACAATGAAAATGTAAATGCTCTGAAAATGGCCGTGGCAACACATAGATATGGTGGTGCCCCCTCACCATACCACAAGATACCCCCTTAGCATGTACGAGTGCCCCCATGTGTAGTTTTTAGGTCAAGGGAACAAACATTGTTGTGTTAATTTCTGGTGTACAGCAAAATGATTCATATATATACATTTTTTTCCTTTTTCAGATTCTTTTCCGTTATAGTTTATTACAAGACACTGAATATATTCCCTGTGCTATTCAGTAGGGCCTTGTTATTTATCTGTTTTATATCTAGTAGTGTGTATCTGGCTAATCCTAAATTCCTAATTTATCCCCTCGGCCCCTTTCCCCTTTGTTAACCATAAGTTTGTTTTCTATGTCTGTAAGTCTGTTTCTGTTTCTCTTCAGTAAATAAATTCATCTGCATCATTTTTTTCAGATTCCACATATAATTGATATTATAGGACATTTGTCTTTCTCTGACTTGCTTCACTTTGTATAATCTCTAGGTCCAACCACGTTGCTGCAAATGGCATTAGAAATAATAGATTCTTAATGAAACTTCTAGATTGATGGCTGGTCATTAGATGCTTTCTGCGAGAGGACTTATATCACAGGAAACATTCGATCATTCACTCATTCCCTTTTTCGTCCAAACCAACATTTCTTCAATCCCCACATGTCCCTTCAAAATCGAATTGGACTTTTCTGGAAGTTTTGAAACAATGACTTGAGAAACAAAATTATGAAATACAGATAAATGTTTAGAGTGAGCGTCCCACCCTCCCAGCTGTTTCTCTGGGCTTTTACTAGTGGCGCTTCAAAATAGACATCTACCCTGCGGCTTTGTTCCAGTTATCTATCATTGCATGCATAACAAACCAGCCCCAAATTTAGTGGCTTGAAATAACAATTTATGATTATCCTTCATAGTCCAGTGGATTTGCTGGGCTCAGCTGGGTAGTTTTTGTCCAGCATCTGTCACATGGCTGCAGTCAGATGGTGACAGGTGTTGGAAGGGTCTAAAGGTCCATGCAGGCTAGATGTCCAATAGGGCTCCCTTGCGTGGTTTGCAGTTGATGTTGGCTGTGGACCGGGAGCCCAGCTGGTTGTCAACTAGAATGTCTACATATGGCCTCTCTATGTGGTTTAGGCCCACTGGCTGGATTCTAAGAGGGAACATCACAAGGTCAAGCATACAAGAGACTTGTAGCCTTGGAAGCTTCAAGGCTTCTTAAGACCTAGCCTTGGGAGTCACAGACTGTCACTGCCACTGTATTCTTTTGGTCAAACTAGTCACTAAGGCCAGCCCAGATTCAGAGAAGGAGAATCAGACTCTACCTATTGATGTAAGGAGCACCATGTGAATGCAAGGAGGGAAGGAATGGATGGCAGACATCTTGGAGACTTTCTATCCCAGGCTTCCTTGAAGTAAGTCCCCCAGCGACCACTATCAAGTGGTTACTCTGTGCTTTATACAGCTTTACATGTTTTCTCAACTAATTCTCACAATGACCTGTTTAGACAGGTATTATTAGTTTCCCTATATTAGAGAAGACAAAATAGGCTCAAAATGGTTGCATGACTAGTTCATGGTCAAACAGATTATAAGCAGCAGAGTTGGGTTTTAAATCCTGGTATGTCTGGCTCAAAGCACAGATTTTTCACAGTATTCAACCCTGCTTGAAATGATTACTGTGTGTGAATAATGTCCAAGGAAAGGAAAGATAAAGAGAAAAGAAAGAAATGGATAGAAGTGCTTTCATATAAGTGACAATAGTTCTCTGATGACAGCAAGCTCTAGACCACCGCCTCTGTGCTCTTTAGGTAATAGTTTTAGATGTTCAACCCCCCAAACATTCTTGTTTTATGGAAAACTATCTCTAATTTTACATGAAGCATTTCAAGGGTTCATACTTCAGCAAAATGAAAGCCCTACGTATAATCAGAATTAAAATTTACTGTAGAGTAATACATTCTTATTAAATGGAACGGATGTTGTCTAGTAATTTTTAAATTATCTTGAAAATAAGGCTAACATTAATCTTACTATCGAATCTGAGCTTTAAAAATCAATTAGAAGATGTGATTTAGTATTATGCTATAAGCTAGTTGAATTTTAAAAGAAACATTTACATCATTAAAATAAAACATGACTCAGGGAACAAGGCACTCACTTGTTTCAGCCTCATTTCCTTTCAGCTGCAGGGGGCAGCACTGGTCAGTGAACGGCTTTTGTGTGTGTGTGTTCGTCCTTTCCTAACAAAAGGGGGAGAGTTGTTTCCTTCCCTGAAATGTCATCATCTCTGCTCTTTATTGCATGAAGTGTCCCTTCTTGAGAAGTCCTTATCTCAAACTCCACTTCAAATGGGGGGTTTTATTTTAGGGAGAGAAAGATTGGTAAAGATTCCCATGTTTCTTAAATTTTAAAATTCCTTATACAATTATTCCCCCCCGACAAGAAACAAGTAGGAAATAAAGAGAAGACAAAGATAAAAAGGAAAATCAACCATAAGCCACACCATCAGTCAAAGTGTCCACGGGAAATGGGGGTCGTCAGCACGTCTGTTGCTGTAGGTGTTGCTGCCTTGGACATGTAATCTTTGGGGGCAAGGGCGTTCCTTGGCTTTGGCTCACTTATATGTTACTGAGCTGCTAAGAGCTAAGGGGATAAATCCCTTTCTCCCCAGTTTTCCTAAATGAGGAAGGGCAAAAATAAAGTGATTATCTAAGCAGTGCTGCCCCCTGCTGGTAGTGGTTATGCAACCCTGCAAACAGACGTTTCCTCTGTCCCAGTTTCTAGTATCTGCTAGGAAATGTTTAGAGCTCTAAAGCTCTCAGAGATGATCCAGGTCACACTACCCTTGTCACGCCACCCCTTGTGCACAGTGGAAGCTGCGGCCGGCCTTTGGAGGGGAAATGACCTATTCTTTATCACAGCTTTAGTTCAGGTCTCCTTCTATACTGCCTTACTTCACGGAACACCAGACACCTAGAATTCACAGTTCCAAAATAGACAGCGCTTACCCTCACTGTGCTGTGTGTAAATATATTTTTTTTAAAAAAATAGTCTTGTGCTCTATGGTGAATCTTATCCTTCAGATCTGACCCATTTAACTAGAACTATCAGATTTTCCTTAAATGCTGAAATATGATTTCTCGGATATATGTGGTATTTATGATTCCCTACATCTCTTTCCTGAAATAAAAATAATAGAAAATTTTTGTTACTATTCTGTAGTCTAGTTTCTGGGAGAAAAGATTCTTTCATAACTAGAGCCAGTGATTTAAGATGGAATTAAAAGAAGTAACTTTGGTCTTTACAGAGTCAGACCGTCTTTAGAACCATCTTTCTAAATATGCATGAATTTGGCTACGTTTTACTTAGACTTTATTAATATTTGAGCCTTAAATATAATTCAGATGATCAAAAAATTGCATGTAAAATTTTACTGGTCAAAGTTTATTAGAAAGTTCAGAATCTCACAGCAGCCCAGCGGGGTAATTAATTTAAAATTTCAACTGGTTCGTCTATTCTTTTGGTACCTACACACACTTGGGTTAACTGGTTTGGTTACTAGTTCCAAGATTGTGTCCATGTTACATTCATGGAGACGTTACACATATATGGAGTGCTTTTACACTTCCACATCTAGTAAGATGTTTTTCACAACTATAATATAATGACAACTGGGCAGATGTTGTGGTTAGAGATTCTTAACTTCCTTTACCAAAAGCAAAGTCTATGGCCTTGAGATGTCTTCATCCTCTCTCTGGTCAAAGCCTCATCCCAAACATGGTGCCTACAAGAGGCTTTCTGAGACTCATCCCATCTGACTTTGGTCCTTCTCCTCTTGATACTACCTTGGAATTTATGGTCTCAGTTCTTGACATGTTTTTACAGTGAAAATGGCTTTCTGTGTGTGTGTGCATGTGTGTGCACACACATGTGCTAGTGTGCTGTTGTAGACTGAGCTAAGCTGTGTGCTTTCTGAAGGCAGGTGCTGAGTCTTTCATCTCTTTGATATTGTCCAGAAGTGCCTGCTATAACCTTCTACCAAGGTAAGAACTCAAATGATGTTGACCAAATGTATTTGGCATTTCTTTTTTTTCGGGGGAGGGGGAAGTTCATCTCATCAGTCTTTTTGCTTTGCTTTACTGTGGTAACAAACTTCTTTAAAAACAATTATTTTTTATTTTTTGGCTACATTGGGTCTTCTGCGCACAGGCTTTCTCTAGTTGCGGCAAGCGGGAGCTACCCTTCATTGCGGAGCACAGACCCTAGGTGCATGGGCTTCAGTAGTTGCAGCATGCAGGCTCAGTAGTTGCTGCACGCGGGCCCCAGAGCGCATGGGCTTCAGGAGTTCCAGCGTGTGGACTTCAGTAGTTTCAGCGTGTGGGCTCAGTAGTTGTGGTGCACAGGCTTAGTTGCTCTGTGGCACATGGGATCTTCCCGGACCAGGGATCGAACCCATGTCCCCTGTATTGGCAGGCAGATTCTTAACCACCGCGCCCCCAGGGAAGTGCCGCATTTGGCATTTCTTAGAAAACTGATTATAGAAAAAACCTCAGCGAGGGTACCACACCACATCTTGCCCTTCTTAACAAATGTGTCTGTTCCTCCCAAGATGCTGTCTGCTTATCCTGCTGCCTGCCTGTTTTCTAGTCACTACCAATTAGCATAATTACCATCTCCAGGCTCTGCCCTTTATTGATTCTGGTGTTAAGGCAGTTTACAGTCAAGAGCCGTGCTGACAGAAGGTAAAAATCTATTCACCAGGACCTCTAATAGAGTTTTGTCCCTTTCCTTGCTCTTCAGAATTGCTTTTGTCTGCTTTAGTTTTAGACTGTACTTTCCTTTTTCTCATCTCCCCCAAGTTTGGTGTGGCAGAAATTCAGCAGACCACTTAACCCAGCGATAGAGAGCTGTGGGGAGATGCTTATGATAAAACTTTGGTTGCAAGACTGACTAATGTGATCAACTTGTCAAAATAAGCGTAAAGCCATATAAATAATCAACAAGGTATTTATCAAACGTCATGGCTGCATCATATGGAGGGTTATTCTGGTTTTTTTAGTTAATAGAAAGGGTTGAGGCTGGAGACCCTGGATTCTGAAAAGACTTTCCCCACGATGCTGTTAAAGAAATGAACTAACAGCAAGAAAGCTGGCAGACGACCAGCCTGTATCCTGAACTGTTGTCAGAAAAATGTATTCTTGAGCCTCTAGAAACTAGGGGTATATGGCAGCATCGCCTAACATAAAGAAGCCTGTTTCTGGGCTTCCCTGGTGGCACAGTGGTTAAGAGTCCGCTTGCCGATGCAGGGGACACGGGTTCGTGCCCCGGTCTGGGAAGATCCCACATGCCGCAGGGTGGCTGGGCCCGTGAGCCATGGTCGCTGAGCCTGCGCGTCCGGAGCCTGTGCTCCGCAACGGGAGAGGCCACAGCAGTGGGAGGCCCGCATACAGGAAAAAAAAAAAAAGAAAAAAAAAGAAGCCTGTTTCTAATTTATACAAGAGGTGCACCAAGCCAAGGAACTTACTATATATTAAATCATTAGTATTTAATAGTGAATATGTAGCTTATGCATATTTGTATGTATAGAAATAAGCATCTTAGCACAAAGATGGTAGATAAAAGAGGGTGGATCAGGTTAGGAAATTGTCTTAGCACAGGTATCTCAGAAACCCAGTGGAGGCTTTAAGGCCAGGAGGGAAAGTGGCTCAGATTTCGTGAGCCAATTCCGATTGTGGTACAGGCTGCCTGGAGGCTGACCTGAGGAGGTTTTGTACAAGGCTGCCAGGTGTGGGCACAGAGGTGTGTACTGCACAACTCCTTTATTCCTTGGCCTTTATTTTGATTTAATGATACTGCACAACTCCTGAGTGTGTTGGTCACACAGACACACACTCTATGCAACCTTGATTCTGAGCCCTCCCAAGGCGCCGTGGGAACAAATGTCTTGACTGATCCATAATGTTTACTGTGACACGAGAGGAGGAAGCAGAAGACGCCTATTATATTTTACACATCCCTGCTCTACAGCTGGTCCTTTCTGCTTTCATCTGTGGCCAGACACCAACCAAGAGTGACACCATGTCCTTCCCTAGGCTGCAACTGCAGCATCTTTGTTCTGTGGAAACTGATGGGAATGGGGCATCAACATTATATTCTTTTTTTTTTTTTTTTTTTTTTTGCGGTACGTGGGCCTCTCACTGTTGTGGCCTCTCCCGTTGCGGAGCACAGGCTCCGGACGCACAGGCTCAGTGACTATGGCTCACGGGCCCAGCCACTCCATGGCATGTGGGATCTTCCCAGACCAGGGCACGAACCCGTGTCCCCTGCATCGGCAGGCGGACTCTCAACCACTGCGCCACCAGGGAAGCCCAATATTATCTTCTTGTAGTTAGATTTATTCTCCTCCATGCTGGCATCTAAACAGCCAAATGAGATTTCACTTTATTAGAATGATGCTAAAATGAATATTTTTCCTAACCCGTGGGGAACTGGAGAGAAATTTGAATGCTATGATTCCATTTGAATAATATCACTGTATATACACTTATTTGGTAATTTATTTAGCTGTTCATATGTAGGCACGTGCATAGGATTTTGGCCTTTATTTTGATTTAATGATACTCAGTGTCATGACTATTATTTTCACTTGCTCACCATCCATTCTCCCTGTAGAATCAGCCCTTTCTCACTCTTACCGCTATGTTTATGGAGGTGATGCCACTCCCAGATCCGGGATGCTCAAGTGACCCCGAACTGGCCCATCAATCCTTTTTGTCCCTTCACCATTGTGTTTGATTTAGGGACTGTTAGGAATTGAACCGTTTCCCCTGAGAAGATAGGCTGAAGTCCTAACCCTCAGTACTTCAGAAGGTGACCTTATTAGGAGATAGGCAATCAGCTTAAACTGTGGTTCTTAGGGTGGGCCCTAATCCAATGTGACTGGGGTCCTATAAAAGGGGAAATGTGGACACTGAGACACCAGAGAGGGAAGACGATGAGCAGACACGAGGAGAACGCCATCTACGAGCTGAGGCTCCCGGAAGCTGGGAGAGGGGATGGAAGAGGTTTTTGCTCACCATCCTCCCAAGGAGCTAACGACACCTTGATCTTGGACTTCCGGCCTCCAGAACTGTGAGAGGATACATTTCTACTGTTTAAGCCCCGCAGTCTGCGATACTTTCCTACTGCAGCCCTAGCAAAGGAATACAGGTGATCATGTGACTCCAGCCAAGCCAATCAGAATGAACCTCAGGATTTTCACGGAAGCAACTGGGAAAGACAACATCTCCTTTCCTTTGCAGTTGTGAGGAAACAAGACCGGAGCTTCTGGGATGCTAAGTGGACAGATATTATCTTATCTGAGGCTGGAGCCAGCACATCTGGGCAGAGCTGTAAATCCTGAGCGAGGAAAGTGGTTCTGATGACATTGTTTGAGCTACGGGACTAAAACATTTTGAAGCAGCTTCTTGGTCTTGCGTTTTCGGTTACAGTGGCCAATAAATCCCTGCCCCCTCTTTTTTTTTTTTTGTTTGCTTAATCCAGATGGACTTGGCTATTCTCTCGCTCACTCACATGGTCCCAACCAAGTTACTTGGCATGAGATTTTGGGCATGATTGAGCTACTTTTGGGGTGAGAGCTGCAGTCAGCTGGTTCCTGTTACTGCATGAATGTGGCTCAAAACAGTAAAGAGAAATATGGAAAAAAATTCTTCATCACCATGTTCTACAATATACTATATCACAACTACATGGATTGTGGATGCTTTCAGAGAGGTCATTCTGGGGCACACACAGTGACTTGAAAAGAATATGTATTCAACAGGGAAGTGTGAAATTAAATCGAATCATTTAAATATTACCGACACAGGTCAAATCTGTTTTTGCAATTATCAACCATTCTTTCTTCATGCTATTCCCAAATGACTATGAGACAGATACTTTTAAGAAGGATAGCTTTAGAAATATCACAACACCAAGAAATAAAAGTATTGGGGCTTCCCTGGTGGCGCAGTGGTTGAGGGTCCGCCTGCCGATGCAGGGGACACGGGTTCGTGCCCCGGTCTGGGAAGATCCCACATGCCGCGGAGCGGCTGGGTCCGTGAGCCATGGCCGCTGAGTCTGCGCGTCCGGAGCCTGTGCTCCGCAACGGGAGAGGCTACAGCAGTGAGAGGCCCACGTACCGCAAAAAAAAAAAAAAAAAAAGAAAAGAAAGAAAGAAACAAAAGTATTGGACATTTTAAGTTCATCGATGGTGAAAATATTTCTATAATCTCCACTTTGGGACCCTTGTGCCAGTGCATACAGGAGATTTTTTTCTCTTTTAAGGAGAACAATCAGACTTGCCCAGTGAGACGGTTCTGGGTGGGGAGACAGACATGGAGGGAGTTACTACTTGGCCAGGTTGGGGCTTATATCAAGAGTCACTGGTGAAAACCCAGCCCAGGACACCCGAGTGATGGCCATCTGTTGATCACTGGTTTCAATCCAAATTTTCAGTCTGGTACCCACATTAAAAAAGATATGCACATACATTAGCATCAGAATAATTAACCACTACAGCAGCTGTGCCAAGGGCAGAATGAATGGGGCATTTAAAATACACTGTCCATTCACGCCTAAAGGTGACCTCTGCAGTAATTCTGGAGCACACTCCTGGATGATTTGGCTGGCTTGGAGCAAGAGTCTGACTTGATGATTTCTGGGATAAATAATGGATTATTCAAAGCCAGACCCCAATGGGGAAAAATATACATGGTTATCCATTATTTATTTTTGATCAAGGATATCCTTTATCCAAAAAAACGATTTAAAGCAGCTACATAGTTGCACATAATAATATAGCTACCTAAAGAGGTTTCAAATAAAAACCAAAAAACAAGGCAAAGAGAAAATAAAGTGCATGAAAATCAGAGGGTGCCAGGTGTGAGATTAGTCTTAAAAAAGCTTGTCCTATAGTCCTAGGTATTTTCTAGCATGAAATATGAAGAGGAAAACATGGTCAGTTACAAGAGTGGGTCTTTATATAGAAAACACAAACAAAGAAACAAACAAAAACCCCTTGGTTCAAGTGAAGAAGAACTGCCTTACGTAGAGATGAGAAAGGAATTTTCCCTCAATGTGGTGGCACTTCAGGGATAGAATAGAAAGAAAAAAACTTCTGCTCTTCCCTCTTGTGGGATGGATATCTCACTCCTCCTCACTTTTGTCTTCCCAAACAAAAGTCTTCTCCTAATAGTAATGAAAGCAATGATACTGCGTGTTTACCAAGCCCTGACGGGGAGGTGGGCACTGTGCTAAATCGCTCTACTCACAGTATGTCACTCCTCAGGACCACAAACATCTGACCGGCTGGTAGATAAGATGGCCGCTTCATAGATGAAGCCTGGCTTGGGGCAGGAGTGACAGAGCCAGTGGATCAGTGGATCTGTGGGACTCCAAAGCTCGTGTCCTTACCTGCTGCAATATACAGCTTTTAAAGAAGAGGCTGAGAGATAACCAAGAACACATCTCTAGGGCTTCCCTGGTGGCACAGTGGTTGAGTCTGCCTGCCGATGCAGGGGACACAGGTTCGTGCCCCGGTCCGCGAAGATCCCACATGCCGTGGAGCGGCTGGGCCCGTGAGCCATGGCCACTGAGCCTGCGCGTCCGGAGCCTGTGCTCCGCAACGGGAGAGGCCACAACAGTGAGAGGCCCACGTACCGCAAAAAAAAAAAAAAAAGAACACATCTCTAGGTTTTTTCTATTAGGGGTATGTTTCCTTAAAGCATTTTCCCAAAAGCCCAGATTGTTTCTGCTGATTCCATCAGGAAAACGAGATGATACTCTGATTAACAGATCATGGGTGGAATCATAAAAGTTTATTGTGTACTGTATTTTTTTTCATGAAATGAAAGCCTAAAATAGACCTTGAGAGCCTTCGTGTCCAACATATTCAAATGCAAGAGGCTCCACTTTGCTCTGAGTTGAACTTCTCAAGTTCAGGTTCAGCAGAACTGAAACAATCAAGGGATGATTCCAAGCATGGAAGTCTGGCCAGTAAGATGGTTTATGAGGGAGCCAGGTTGGCCCTTCGTCCATAGGTCCTAGACCTGTCACACCTATAGGACTGACATTGCACGTGGTGTGTTGCACAGTGCAGCTTCACTGGTTAGAAAGGGGAAGGGACAGAGGACAGCATCCTATCCTTCACGGCCGAGGATGCTAGGAGAACAGTGTGGAGGCAGCTTGAAGAAAGACACGTTTCTACGCAGTATTATCAGCCAACATGTCAGAATGTAATGCCTTAAAAGGAACTACAATTGGTCTGTTTGGCAAAACTGTTAATGGGACAAAACACAGAGACAAATATAGGGCTGGAGTTCTTGAAGTTCTCTTCAAGAACTGCGCGCGCGCACGCGCGCACACACACACACACACACATACACACTAAAGACAGAGAGTAAACTGACTGAGCTCATCATTGGCCAGCATTGTCACGTGTTGGATGTTTAGCTCCTCCATCTATACCACTGTTCTCTGTCAGATCACAAAGGTACAGAGGGCAAAATATGGCCTAAATGGGTTCTCCCCAAACCTAATATGGTCGCACGCTCATGAACATTTCTATTAATGAAGGTGGTGAAGGAGACAAAAGTGGTAATGGATATAGAAAGAGAACACTACCTACCTCTGCAAGATCTGCTGCTGTGCACTGAGAAGAGTTCAACACTGGGGGCAGGGTGAGAATTAGGAAAATACAAACGAGGCAAAAACTAGAAGAACTGAAGGATTCTGTGCATCTACTTTGCCCACCCCCATCCCCAGACTTCTGGCAATGAGTCTCCTGAAGTGTTTTCTTAACAAGTTTGTTTATTCACAGCAGGAGATATTTCAAACTGGTCCATTTGAGGATGCATTTAATTACTCTCATGTTGATGATGAAAACTCTTCTCACCCTTCTACCTACATACTTAATCGTATATACACCCATCTTTTCTTACTAATTTCACTTCCAGTTATCTTTCTTTCCTGTCCAGAGCTAATCTTACATACCCTCTTGTTCTTCTCACTTCCTGTTAGAGCTTTCACCACCACCAATTCCCTTTCCTCTTTCTTTTTCTCTGTCTCAACTAGTATTTGCCCCCTTAGTTAATTCTCAAACATCTCGCATCTTAGAAACACGGTATTCTTCAATCTCGCTCATTTCTTTTCTATTACAGCTTCTAGAAGGAAGAGTCTATAACATTGGTCTCTCCTCGGAGGCACATTGTAATTGCCCGGGGAGCTTCGATTCGTCTGGGAGGCAGCCTGGCCATTGGTAGCTCCTAAAGATCCTCCATTGATTCTAATATGCAGTCAAAGTACAGAACTCATGGTTTATCTTTGTTTCTATTAATTCCTCAAACCCTTTCACTTCTGGTCTATGCCATAGTCTAATGACAAAAGTCCATAACTATGTTTCAGGTCTCCTTTTCGGTGACCTTGAAGATTCCCTACTTCTGGCTTCTGGACGCTTGGCGGCCATCACTCCAACCTTCACGCTTGTTTCTGGAAACTGCTATTTCCTCCCTCATTAAAATGGCATCATGCTTCTCCTACTCACCCAAGCTGGAAACCAGGGAATCATTGTCAACCCTGTGTCTTCAGATTCTAGACTCTGTCACCAACTCTTGCTATTTCTAGCTCTTCAGGAGCTGAGTATCTGTCCCCTCTTGTCCATTCCCACTGCTTAGCTCAGGGTTTGATCACTGTAGCTGAGATTAATGGAAGGCCTTCATAATTAGTCTGATTCCAGTCTTGACCAAAGTTTCTCTACCATACGGTTTCCCTCTCCTTTTCCATGACCATCACCCCTTATTTCCTTCTGGTGCACCTTACATCTGGCAACTGCAAGCTCCTTGTCACTGCGTCTCTATACCTCTGGCATTGCACTTCTCAGGTGGTTTTGTAAGAGTTTACTAGTTCCCTCTCAGACTCAGCTGCTGGAGGGGAGCGGTTTTGCATCTTTATACCCCTATGGCTACCAGAGAATCTGGTATATAGTAAGTGGTCAATAAATTTTAGTTCAGTGAATAAATAAATTAATATGCATGCTCTTCTGTCAAACGGCCTTATCTGACAGCTAATATCTGAACAACCTTTCTGGAGTGATTAACAAAGGCAGGCAAGGATGAAAGAAAGAAATGCAAAACACAGGCGATCCTGACCCCCAGAGAGCCTGAGCGGGGAAGGGAACAGAGAGATGCAGCACGTGCTGGGGAAAGTGCCACCCACATGAATCAGCTTTGCTTGAAGTGTACGGATTCTCTTTCGGGTCTAATTTTATGCATATAAGAGATCATTTCTTTAAGACAAGTTCAGTGCCACATATGAGTTTCATTACAGGCCAAATAGGAGGCAATAAAGCACCCTGGAGACATAATAATAGTATGAGCACATTGTAGATATGGCCTGGCTCAGTATTTGAATAAGGACTATATTTAATACAGAAGGAAAATACTCTGAGCACCTATGTCATTTGGAATAGGAGATCACTGTACCAGTAAAAATCAAAGGAAAGAAAGGTTTGCAGGGATGGGGTCCTCTCCTCCCACAGAAAGTGAAATGACTCTTGTTTAACGGTTCATTTCATTCTCCCTATTTCATGCCCATTTCATAGGAATTAACTTGAATTCCTATACGTGAGTGGCTATGACATGGGCTTCTCGTTGTCCCTTCTGTGAAACATCGATTTTATAGTCACGTGGAGAAAAATGCATTTCTTCAGCTTCGACATCAACTTGTTTGGGAGAAATGTGGCAAGAAGACTATTGAATCATCAACAGTGAATTGTGTACTTTGGGGTGCAAACAGCTAACTGCTAATGCATTAATTAATACAACTCTCGGGCTTTTTTGCTTCAAGAAGCAAAGCCTATAAAAATCACCCCCTCACCTTTTCCCAACTCTCCCCACGCCCACCCCCTACCCCCCACCAACCCCCTTCTTCCTGGATGTTAGGAATGAGAAAATTAAGATAATTTGTGTGCACATTTCTGACAACCATTTTAGGGTTCTGTAATGATAAAGAACAATTAGCAAAGGCTTCTCTGGCTTCGACTAACCACTTTCTGGGCAAACGTTTTAATTAATGAAGAGACTAATTCCTTTGGTTTAACCATGCAGCATTTAAGCAGAGGCTGCCTGGGAAAGCAAAGGATCATTCCATTTAGGTGTGTCTCTGTCCACAAGATGGCAGTAAATGTTTGCTGAGTTTCTAGGATTATTTTAGTCTTTTGTGCCTGAATGGGGTGCTGTGGAGTGGGGAGGGCTGTGGAAAGGGGAGTGAGGCTTGGTCTAGAAGAAAATTTTTATTTATTTGATGTTTTATATTTTTGTGTCAAATAAATCCAGTAGTATATAATTGATTTAAAATGCTTTCAAGTGGGTGACATCGTTTATCGTAACAGTTAAGCTGCGTATCATAACAAAAAATAACGTAACTGTTATCCACCTCAACTATATGTAACAAAAAAGATGAATAAAAAATTAACATTTGGGGCTTCCCTGGTGGCACAGTGGTTGAGAGTCCGCCTGCCGATGCAGGGGACACGGGTTCGTACCCGGGTCTGGGAAGATCCCACATGCCACGGAGCGGCTGGGCCCGCGAGCCATGGCTGCTGGGCCTGCGCATCTGGAGTCTGTGCTCCGCAAGGGGAGAGGCCACAGCAGTGAGAGGCCCACGTACTGCAAAAAAAAAAAAAAAAAAAAAAAAAAAATTAACATTTGGCTTGGAGAAATTATAGCATTCTATGTATACTGGCTAATAACCTGAAAAAATAAGAACACATTGGTTTATTCCTGAATCCTAGGTGAGTGAATGCTATGTGCAAGGGTTTTGGGTGATGCAAAAGTCCAGCACACTAGGGTCTTCTTCTCAAGAAGCTTGAGACCAGCAGAAAATATCAACATGTATTCACCTAGTTGTTATACAAGGTAATGGGTAACAGAAGGGGTTATGGATGAAAAGCTGTGACACTACAATGGTGGAGAGATTCCTTTTAACTGGGGGGTGGGGGGGGATCAGGGAAGGCCTTTTGGGAAGCAGGACACTCAACAACTGCCCTGAAGGATGCATGGGATCCAGATTTGCAAACCGCAGGCGGATAGGTATGGGAGTAAAAGCACATCTAGGGCAGGTGAGGAGTACCCAGGGACGGTCAGGTCAGTTGGCTTGGTTGCAAAGTGTATATAAAAGGGAGGATTGGCAATAAAGTCCGCTTGATGTTGAGTGCTAGGTTCAGAAGTTTGGATTTATTCTGGAGGCACTGAAGGTTTTTGAGCTGAGGAGGGGGCTAGCAGCAGTGCTTCAGAAAGAACAGCCTGGAATCTGCACAGGATGGATGGAAATGGAGAGAAACTGGCTGTGCAATGGTGTGTAATTCTGGAGACAGGCAGTTGGGTGGTCCTAGCTAAGCTTCATCCTAAAGCCCAGACCATTAACTTCATTTCTTTAAGTCATTTTCCTTCTATAAAAAGCTTTAGGTGGTTGTTTTCAGCTCCAAAAACCACAGGCCTGGCTAGGATAATAGCAGGGGTGTAGGGACAGGGGAATAAATACAAGAGAGATTAGCAAGGCAGGCAAAAAGCACCTGGCCTCTGAGTGGAAAGTGAATAGAGGGATGTGGGGATGGGATGTTGGCAGGAGGGGAGCAGAGAGAGGGAGGGAGGAATACAGTTCGTGCAGCTGGTTGCCTAGAAAGACAGTGGGGGCCTAAGTAGAAAAAAGCAACACCAGCTCTGTGAAAAATACACTCTCAGCTTTGAGCGTACTGGTACACGGGAACTATCTGGAGTATAGAAATCATGGACAAAGGGATTGTTTAAATTAACCTGAATATTTGGATAAATTATCTGAACAGAGAGATAGAATGACTATTATAAATATTTCCATTCTTCCCCTCTTAATAAATTCAGCACATATAACATTGTTAGAAAAGAAAGACTTTTAAAGGTAATATTGAAACAGAAGCAAAATAGGCAGTTCTTTGTGTACAAAGATGGCGCCCTGGACCCACCTGGTGGGAACCGAGCTGGGAGCTGCTCTCCTGCTTGTGATGCAGCCTGAGGCCCAAGCCACCCATGAACACTCACAGAGTGACAAGCACACAAAGGACAGGGTGGAAGAAGCACCGGCTGAGTCATCACAGGAGAGCAATCCTCAGTCCGATGTTATCTCAACAGCTGGAACAACCCAGTGGTGAGGCAACTCTCCACCCAATTCTGACCAGACATTTGTGGGAAAAGGGCAAATGTGAAGCCAACAAGGAGTTATCAGGGAGTGATTCAAAAAGTGCAATTTCCAGGGCTGTCACAGGGTGAGATTAGACAGTTTCAGGCTCACCTCCTGGACCACAGCACTGTACAACCAAGACTGATGCCCAGAAGGGTGGATTGGCGGAAGGGAAGGACTGGCATGTGCCTCCAAATCAGCAGAGATTAAAGTCTGTTTGATGACGCTCAGGGCTGTGAGGTGAATGTGAAATGGACATTTTCATTTAGTGTGCTGAAAATTCATTTCCAGAATGTTCACTTCATCAGCACATCACTTCCTTGACCTTTCTGCATAAACAGACATTTGCTAAATAGTGAAACAGACACACACACACACACACACACACACACATAATTTTTAAGACAGGAATTTATGCTCCTTAAAAATGAAGCTAAAAGATTCCTAACCAGGTAGACTTTTACAAAAAAAAAGAAAAACAATTATTACTGGCACTCTGAACATCCTTAAATGCAGTTTGTATTTGGAACGGTGGATGAATCTGCATTTGATTTCCAAACTTTCTAAAAACCTAAAGTGCTTTTCCCTGACAGTCTGGAGTGGCCCAAACATCAGGGGCTGGAAAACTGAGGACAAATTACAGCTTTTGGAGACCACTAGTAAGTTCCTCAACTTGTTTTTTAAAATTTATTGGAGTATAGTTGATTTACAATGTTGTGTTAGTTTCAGATGTACAGCAAAGTGAATCAGCTATACATACACATATATCCACTCTTTTTTAGATTCTTTTCCCATATAGGTCCTCAACTTGTAATGATTAAAATATTAACTATTCCTTAGTACCAACAATTTTTAAAAAGTACTGCACAACTTACTCTTTCTCCTTCTTTCTTAAACCTACCTTTCCTTCTTGTTTAAAAAAACCATTAATTCAATGGTTAAATGCAATGTTTTCTCAAGTGTGATAGGAATTAGTAATTTAGTTTAGTTAGTGTGTTTAATATTCTGCCTTGGGATTAACCATCGAACCTTTCTGAACCCAGCCCTCCTCTATGTTCTCATCCATTTGGGAACTCCCTTTTTAGGGACCTGTCTACCCGGTTGTGTCCCGAACCAGCCCGAGAACCTCAGTGCAGAAACCACATCTTCAGTCTTTCCTGCATCCTCACCCCCTACTTTGCTGGTGCCTGGTGCATGGGGCGCATTGCCCATGCTGCATGAATCACTGAGTCACCCCTTTGCTTCTCCAATCTTATTCTACATGGGCTAAGAGATGCATATTAACTATAAAAAGTAACACCACCCCAACACAGCACATAGTAGGAGGGTGAACTTGATGTTACATTTGTAACATCAAATATAACATCAAATTATAATCAAATATAATAATCATAAATTATTTGGGCGTTATTCCCACTATCCCTTCTTCCCTCCCTCCTTTCCTTCCTTCCTATGTGTGTTAGTATCTATTATCTGTAAGGCACTAAGATTACAGAATGTCAGGAGAAACCTGAAGGTGATCCAGGGCAACCCTGGCCTTATCATGAAGCAGCTCTACTGCAGCCTTGATAAGAGTCCTGCGGCCTCTGCCTGAACACCAGCAACGATGGTAAACCATTATGGCTGCAGGCAGCCCATTCTGTGTGTAAACCCATGATTATGTATCGGGATGTTCTTCTTTACCATTCGGCAAAAATATCGGTCCCTGTAACTTCTATTTATTGCTTCTGCTTCTAACCTATAAATAAAAGATAATTTTCAGTCTTTTACATCATGGTCCTTAAGGTATCTGACGTCATGCATCATGTCCATTCTTAATCTTTGGATTAAGACTGTGAGGCTAAACTCTTTTTTCGTTCTCCCCTCATTACTCTTTATATATCTGGACCTCCCTTCCAGGCATGTGGGAGCTCAGGGACCTGATGCTACCGATGGTGTCACCTTATTCCGGGAAGCTGAACAAGGCCTGGACGGTGGGGCGCTGCTTCCAGCTGTTTGCAGGCAACAGTCTGGGGTGCCTGAGGGAGTGGGAGGCAGAAACTGTGGGAGATTCTTATACAGACACTGGAAAAACAATTAGCACCAGCCTCTGCCTTTCTCAAACAGGCCTGCATCAGACTCTCCCAGAGGGGAACACAGATGGCTGGTCTCCACCCCCAGAGTTTCCAGCAGGTCTGAGCTGAGACGTGAGATATTGAATTTCCAGAAACTTCCCAAGTGACGCTGGCTCTGCTGGTCTGGGAACACGCTTGGAGAATCACTGCTGTAGACAATGGGGTGATGCTGAGATGCAGCACCAGATGAGGATAGAAGGCTCAACGTGAATTGGAAATTAACACAGGTCAGGCCTGACACGAGGGTGGGGCAAGTGAGGTGCCTGCCCAGGGTGCACAATGCAAGAAAAGAGATCAGCGTCCGGGCTGTGTAAGTATAGGGCCATGCACATGGAGAGCCAACTGCAAAAAGTTTGTGCCAAGCAAGCTGCTGGCCGGGATAGACTGCGTGCTGCAGTGTGGCCTCCACGGTAGGTAGAATGTTGGCTCTCAAAGCTGTGACGTCGTATGGACATATAAGAGGGTTCCTAGTGCCTCTAATATCCTGGTGACTACTTCTTTCAGCAGTAAATGTCACAAACCCACCTGCAAACAAATTTCATGAAATTTAGGGCAGGGTGCTAGCAAGGTTGCATTCTAAGAAACATTTAGAATCGAAATGTGCAAGAGTACATTCTAAAATTCCATTCAAATCCTGAAAATATTTGAGTCGAATTTCTTTCTCCAGAAGTAAAATCACACAAAGGACGGCAGGTTGTAATAAATAAAGGTTGTGATCCATGAACTATTATCGTGTCATTTCTATCCTCAAAGGCTTTCCTGTCTCCTAGGAGACAGGCATGTAAATAAGCGATTCTACATTGCAGAATGTGAAGAGCAGAGGCCCAGTAACAGGGCTACCAACTGACTGCCATGGGGATAGAGAGGATGGAGGGGTCCTAAGGATGTACACGTATGTCACTGATTGTGTGCGTCAAGTAAATTTATTGAAGAAATGTTGCCTCTGGGGCTTCCCTGGTGGCGCAGTGGTTGAGAGTCTGCCTGCCGATGCAGGGGACACAGCTTCGCGCCCCGGTCCGGGAGGATCCCACATGCCGCGGAGCAGCTGGGCCCGTGAGCCATGGCTGCTAAGCCTGCGTGTCTGGAGCCTGTGCTCCGCAACGGGAGAGGCCACAGCAGTGAGAGGCCCGCGTACCGCAAAAAAAAAAAAAAAAAAAAAAAAAAGAAATGTTGCCTCCACCTCTGAGAAACCTGAAATCGGCAGCCAGATGCTCCAGACAGAGAGAGATGAGAGGGAGGGCTGGCAATGTTCTTCACCAGCCCTGATGCCCTGACCAGGTGCCTTCCTCCACAGCTGCTGGTGGCCTCGAGGGGCCCCTGCCCCCCAACCATCTTACTCTTTAACATGAAAGAAATTCAATCTCAAGTTTGGCAGAAACTTCAGGGTGTTATCTGTTCCTCCCTCCAACTCCAGGTAGATTTTTACTTTCATAATCAAGACAAATAAGTACTAGCAATAAACTCTCTTTGAAGGTCTGCAGGGAAGAAGGTTTCACAATGCTGCCTGTAAGCTGCCACTATGGACCGCATTTCTGTGACCCCCAGAGATTTCACATGTTGGGACCATAACCCCCAGTGGGATGGTGTCTGGAGGTGGGGATTTTCGGAGGTGATTACGTTTAGATGAGGTCTTGAGGGTAGAGTTCCCAGGATGGGATTAGCATTCTTATAAGAAGAGGAAGAGACACTAGAGCTTCCTTCCTCTCCACCACGTGAGGATACAAGGAGAAGATGGTCATCTGTGAACCAGGAGGAGGGCCCTCACTCAGAATGCAACCAGGTCGACACCCTGATCTTAAACTTTCAGGCTCCACAGCTGTGAGAAATAAATGTCTGTTGTTGAAGGCCCCCAGACTATGGTACTGTGTTACAGCAGCCCAAGCTAAGACAGTTTCTTATCAGAGAAGCACTTCCTTTGCCTCAGCTGGCTCTGTCATTTCAAACTCCTTTCTCTTTGCCCATTTCCATTACCACTTGCTATTCTGTGAGAAAAACAACCACCAGCCAGTTTTCTAGGAGTTGAAAATGTCCCCCTTCAAGGCGTGCTAGGTGCTGGGGATGACTGGCAGCTCAGATTCCAGCAGGTGAAGACAGAGCCCGAAGTCCTTCTTTAGGGGAAGCAAGAACTTCGAAGGTCTTTGGTACTGAGCAAGTGCCCTGTTCCAGGCAAAGTAAGGAAGAGACTGAGGCACAGCCCTGAGATGCTCCGTTAAGTCTGGACCTCCTCTCTCACTGGGCTAGTGGATGGGTAACTTATTTGCAAGGCAACATTAGGACCTAGGCACACTTCAAATGATCTATTTCCTACACTGATAACCTAGATCAATTTCCTAAGTTAGGAAGGAGGAGAGTTGGGTTTTAGCTCTGCGTCACTTCACACATGGTAACTTTCCCAGTGTGGATTTCAGTTTATCCATCTATAAAACGAGGGACTTAGGTTAGATACGCTTAAGGTCTCGTCTAACTCTTAAACTTTCTAAATGTCTCTGGTTTTGGAGTGCTAAATGTAAAAACTATCCAAATTATGTTTTATCTATTAGTGAAGAAGCTGTTCAGATTTCCTTTTGTATCTCTCTGTTCAAGACAAATGGACATTTCACACCAACAGCTTTGCTGTAGCCCTTTCGTTAAAGGATGTTTTTCCACCCACCAAATTGTGCATTCCAGGCTTGCCAAACAACCTGAACCTGTCACTGTGTGTCACAAGGCTAATTTGTTCTAATCCCCTCAAGTTCCTAGCCCTGTGGAGGAGTTTTCCTATTGGCAAACTCAAGGCTGATTAATGGGCAATTACAACAGGGAACATGGCGGTAGAGAGGGTTGGCAGAAGGGGATGGATGAATATTACCTGCAGTAATTCACTAAATTCAAATCGGAAAATACTAACCTCATTTTAGGAAAACACATGGCAATGCTGAACTTAGAGGGTTCAAATACCAAGGGGACTGAAACATGGAGCTTGGTGAGGACAAAAGGCACGTGTTAACAGAAGCTTCACTGCACAGCCCTTCGGTAAGTGGTGCCTTGACATCACGTGAGTCTGTTGGCTGGTTCCTTCTCAACAAAATTGTTATTTTAAACCCCAAACTACCCAGAATAATTGCCAGCCTGCTGACTGGAAATTAAAATGGAGCATACTGACTTCCCTTGCAGAAAAAGGTTGCCCAAGGATGCACTGCAGATGGTCAGAAAATATATTTTGCTCCCTGAGGCCTTTTCCCTGCTTTGTATTTCCTTGTCTTACGGCCCACCTCCTTCAGAGACTACATACAAAGGCTACACTGATTGGAATCAAGTTTAATAGCATCGCCTATATTTGAGTAGTTAAAGAAAGACTGCCTTGAAGTTAAGGAGAGCCTGCTGTACAGTCTCAATTTTCTAAAACTTTACCTCCTAATCATCTTTCCTTTTAATACAGAGTCGATTTTATTTTTAATTTGTCCTTTAGAATGAGGGTTTTTTTTGGACTGAGGATTCACCTGGATTAACTTTAAGTAGGGGTCATTCAAACCCAGTGTACGCTATGCCAGTGTACTCTAGGGCTTCAGCTCCCAATCTGGGTACTCTCTGTGGTTAAGAAGGAGGAAAGAAAAAGGGAAAGGTTAGGGCTTCCCTGGTGGCGCAGTGGTTGGGGATCCGCCTGTCGATGCAGGGGACACGGGTTCGTGCCCCGGTCCGGGAAGATCCCACATGCCGCGGAGCGGCTGGGCCCGTGAGCCATGGCTGCTGAGCCTGCGTGTCCGGAGCCTGTGCCGCAACGGGAGAGGCCACAGCAGTGAGAGGCCCGCATACCGCAAAAAAAAAAAAAAAAAAAAAAAAAGGAGAAAGGTTAATAGCAACTTCAGTGATTCTCCTATAGGCCTCACCAGTGTCATTACCATTTAGACTCCAGTAAATGGACCTCCTAGTCTGGGATTCCCAAAATGATTTGTGCCAGATTTCAGAACTGTCGCATCAAATAACAGCAAGGATGACTATGAAATTTACAGCTATTCGTTACTGAGCAGTACCACTGAGCATATTACCAGGCACTGTGCTGGTCGCTGCACTGATACTATCTTACTGGATCCTCAGGTCAGTTCTCTGGAGAGGTATTTTTGTCCTCATTTTCCAGGTTATGAAACAAGAGTCCTAGAGGGTTCAATGACTTATGTAAGGTCATATAACTAGGAGATAGTAGAAATGGGGCTAGAACCCAGCTCTATTTGACTCTAAAATGTGTGCTTTCTCCATCTTCTCCCCTGAGCCTCCAGAGTAGAAAATATTCTATTTTCAATTTCACCTTCCAGTAGTATCGATATTTCATGTTCAATTGTGATCCATAGTTATGTGGGAGCAAAATACGCGAGGTCATGCGTCTCCTCTTTACTAATGAAAAACTGGTCTATGATTATTTGTGCGCATTTTTCTTTAGTCTTTATAACACATGCACCACTTTAATACCAAAGCAGAAGCTTTATGTATTGGGCCCTTGGTACCAATATGTTTAGATTATGTATAGCTCTGAGCCTGTTTTACTATAACAGGGCCTCATTCTCTCAAATATATCCATCAACCATCCGTCAGTGTAATATACATCACTCATTTAAGAACACATTTCCATCAGACCTTTTCTCCCTCCATATGCGGTAATGGTGCATATGGCAATTACAAGTTTAAGAATCAGAAGGCTATAAAGTAAACAATCCAAAAATGATTAATTTTGCTCTGTTAGAAAGCTGTCATTTCTGTCCTTATGAACTGAAAATAATAACCTCGTCATTCCCCTGCTTCTTTTCTAGGATACAGGCTATGTATTAATTTGCTAGGGCTGCCATAACAAAGAACCACAAACTGGATGGCTTAAATAACAGGAATTTATTGTCTCAGTTCTGGAAGCTAGAAGTCTGAGATCAAGGTCAGCAGGGGTAGTTTCTTCTGAGGACACAGGGAGAATCTGTTCCACGCTTCTCTCCTAGCTTCTGGTGGTTTGCTGGCAATCTTTGACATTCTTGGCTTATTGACACATCACTGACCTCTGCCTTTGTGTTCTCATGGCATTCTCTCTGCCTGTGTGTCTGTACCCAAATTTATAACGACACCAGTCGCACTGGATTAGGGCTCCAACCCCCTACACCATATGACTTCATTCTACCTCCTTAACTAATTACATCTGCAATGACCCTATTTTCAAGTAACGTCACATTCTAATGTCCTGGAGGTTAGGACTTCAATGTGCATTTTGGGGGGACACAGTTCAACCCGTAACAGGCTAGTTGGACAGCAGGTGAGTCAGCATGTGGGAGGCCCAGCATCTAGCACACTCTGAGATCCTCATAGTGGCCCCAACATTGACGAGGCACTGATGCAGGAGCCCTGGGTCTGCCATGATGGTGCATACGCACACTCTAGGATGGAGATGTGTGTTACCGTATATTGATACATTGTAAAGCCGGGTAGGAGGTGCTATTTTGGAGATGTGAGCAAGCTGATGTAAGAGGGTTGAACCCAGCACTGAATTTGCCAGGAAGTGCTCGGGAGTCTTTCTGAAAACGCCTACCCCTCCTGATCAACTGCTCATCAAACTCAAAAAACAAGGGCAAAGTTTAAATATGACTCAATGTTGTTTGATATCAGAGCACTCATGTACCTCTTAGCAGCCAAACTTGGAGAAAAAGTCTTGTTTTAAGAGGAATTGTCCATCAAGATTTTTAAAGAGTAGGTTTCCTGATCTCTTTGCATAACATTTTGTCCTTTTGGTGATTTGATTAGGAAGAAGCCTAAAGCAGAGTGTGATGGATATAAATGTGTTCAGCCTACAGATACATCTTAACGTTTTCTGGTTTCATCTCTCTTGACGATGTGAATCACATTTAACCAACATATCCCAGTGTAAATAACGGTAGAAGAAAAGGATTTATAATGCTCAGCTGATGGGTTGCTCAGGCCAAACAATATGGGTACTTTTAAACTCCCACACCATAAGGCAACAGACATATCCTTAGTGTTGGCCAGAGTGAGAATGGACCTGGATTTGTAGTAACCACTCCATACCTTAGAGCTTAAAATTTGTTGTATCCACAGCACAGCATTGATGAGTTCAAGCCTGAAGTGGTAGATGACGTTCACACATTGTGTCTGAAGTTTGTGTCTAAGGCAAGGGCAGTGACTATCTACTTAATTCCTGTGGGATGTCAGTGCACTTTTAAAATTTAATATTAATGGCAATCATTAGAAAAGTACCATTGATATGTTAAGAAATAAAGAAAACAGCATATATTTAAGTGTTTTATAAGTAGCTAGAAATCAACCTCTTTTAATTATTCTACTTTCCTCTGGAAACATAATCCTCACACTCTAATCACAAGAGAGACAAACGGACACCTGTATTAATAGCCTATGATTTAAATACACGAATGCCTTCAGCTTCCTACACCCCAGTGCTCTTTGTCATGGCAGTATCATTCTGTCCATGATTCATTCTGGGTCCCCAAAGTTCTCTAAAGGATGCTGGCAGAAACTTTGTAGCATGTGAGGTGCAAGGTGCAGGATTAAATGACACCTCCTTTCCTGACAGGGTGGCAGAGACTCTGTAAGCGTTGAGGACTTGGATGTCCCCATCAGGGAGACTCTTTCCCATGGCAGCACCTCTTGCAAATTAGTATTACTAAGTCCCCAGAGAGTCACTGAGCAACCACCCTCCCCATGAAAAGCAGAGTAAGTTATTGTTCTATCTAAGTCTTAAGGCTGAAAATGCACAGAGGATAAATACTCTGAAACTCTAAGTATATTCATTTGGAAAATCTGTCTTTAACAACTGCAGGATGTGGAAAAAGGTTCTGGTATATCTGAGGATCCAGGTTATTCAGGGAATGAGAAGGACCCTGGGCATGTTTAGGGTTTTGATGGGGGTCAGCTCTTAAGCGCCAAGCGCCTCCCTATCTCTCCACACAGATGTCCAGGGGCCCCTTAAACTTGACATGATCAAGTGTAAAGTCACGGATTATCCCTCTCCTCTATCAGACCCCTGTCATCTTCCTCCAGCACAGAGACTTCTGTTTCCAAAGGTCAGCCAGGGATGCCCCCGTCCACTTAGTTACCCAAGCTCGAAACCTGGCCGTCATTTACTCCACTCTTCCCCTTCCAGGGGCAGCCACTTTCACGGTGCCCTGCTCTTTCTCCTTTCCAATGTCTCTTGATCTGTCTTTACCTTTTCTCCATTCCCTTCTCTCCTGCCTGAGTTCAGGTGTCACCATCTCTCCCACGGACAACTTAACTGGAACTGGCCTTTCTGTACATAGTGTCCCCGTCCCCTCAATAAGCTCTGGTTTTCCCACTGCCATATGCACAGCAGAAGTGATATTACCTTCCTACTTCAAACCCTCTCAGTCTATTTCTGTCTACAGGGTAAAGTTCAAACCTCTCAGCTGGGTAGACAGTGTCTTTCCCCATCTGGCCTTAACCTCCTTTCTAACCTATCTCCCCCTTCGCTTGACCCTTTATTTTGAAACAGATCATGCACTTTCATGTCTCCATGGAGTTTCCTCTGCCTGTAATTCCTTCCCCCGCTCTCCTATTGAATGCCAGTTTATCTTCTGAGACCAAGCTGATTCTACCCTTTATTGGTCAAACCTGTCAAGACCTTCCTGACAATCCCTGGGCATAATTACTTCCTTTCTCTTTGTGCACACACACAGTATCTTATGCATTCTTTATTCTTGCTTATAACAGAATTAAAATGTAATTCTTTATTAGTCTCCCCTCCTAGGTTGCTTACTCCTTTAGGGCAGGGATTGTGTCTCATTTATTTTTCAATTTCTAGAGCTTGTCTGAAACATACTTGGTACTTACTACTTTTTGATGAATGAGTGAATGGATGACTGAAGTCAAACCCATCATTTACTTCACATTAGGAGTGGTTTTATCCTTTTATTTTCATATTCCTATTCTAGATAAGGAGTAAGGTAGGAAAGCCTGTTCTATCAGGTCTTATTATAAAACTACATAGTATTGACAAAGAACTCGACAATTAGAACAATGGAAGAGAAGAGAGAGCCCCAAACGGGCCCAACCACAAACTTGAGTAATGACATTCATTATCGGTGAGCAAAGAATGGCCTTTTCAGTAAATGGTGCTGGGGCAGTTGGTTATCCATATGGGAAAAGAGTGAAATTGCCTATCTTTCGCTACACACAATATTTAATTCCAGGTGAATTAAAGATTTAAATGTAACAAGAACAACTATTAGTATGAGACTTTTAAAAGACAATAGAGGAAAATATCTTTATGATCAAGAGGGATTTATTAAATAAGAAATAAAAAAAGCAAAAAACCTAAAGGAAAAAAGTTGAAATATGCTATATTAAAATTAAGAAAGTCTGTTCATGGAACTATAGCATAAAGAAAGTGAAAAGACAAATCATGAACTTGGGAAAGATATCTTTAACATATGCAACTAGGATTCTAATATGCTATTTAGCACACC
The DNA here is from genome assembly GCF_964341445.2 of Mesoplodon mirus. Taxonomy (NCBI): domain Eukaryota; kingdom Metazoa; phylum Chordata; class Mammalia; order Artiodactyla; family Ziphiidae; genus Mesoplodon; species Mesoplodon mirus. Next base: position 17,467,576 of record NC_138986.1, read on the forward strand.
ACTCTCAAACATAAACAGGCAGAAAAGGATCTCCAGGCTTTGAGGAAAGCATTAAATGTGAAAAACAAAGATTACTGCAGCAAAAAGGAAAGTAAAACAACTTGGAGCATGTAGAGAATATGTTAGAAGAAGAAAACTTTGAAATCCTCGAGTATGCAAAGCACTGTATCTATTAAATAACAGGATGTTACACAAAAGAAAAATTCTAAGAAATAAAGGAGCTCTTGGAGGAAGTTAAAGCTTGATGGCAGAAATGAGAAACCAACTTGAAGGATAAGAAGATAAAGTTGAAGAAAACTCCCAGAAAATAGAAAAAATGACAAAGGGATGGAAAATAGGAGAAATAAATGAGAAAACACAAGGATTAGACCAGGAAATCCAACATCTGAATAATAATCATCCCATAAGAAGAGGTCAGAGAAATTAAACAGAAGAAAACTATTAATGAATAGTTGAAGGGAAATTCTTCAGAACCAAACATGATTTTCCAGATTGAAAGACTCAAGAAGTACCCAGTAGAATGGATGAAAACAGCCCCTATCTTGGAATGGCACATTGTCATGAAATTTCAGACCATTTGCAACAAAAAGTAGATTTACAATCTTGCAGAAAGAAAAATACAGCTTTCATACAAAGGATCAAGAAAGGCTTTAGACTTTTCAATAGCAAGACTAGAAGCTGATGTTTTCAAAATTCCAAAGGAAGATGATTTCCAACCTACATCTGTCACCAGTCAATAAAGACACTTCTGCGGGACTTCCCTGGTGGCGCAGTGGTTAAGAATCCGCCTGCCAATGCAGGGGACATGGGTTTGAGCCCTGGTCCGGGAAGATCCCACATGCCATGGAGCAACTAAGCCCGTGTGCCACAACTACTGAGCCTGCGCTGAAGAGCCCACGAGCCACAACTGCTGACCCCGTGTGCCACAACTACTGAAGCCCTCGCGCCTAGAGCCCATGCTCCGCAACAAGAGAAGCCACCACAATGAGAAGACTGCGCACCTCAACAAAGAGTAGCCCCTACTCTCCGCAACTAGAGAAAGCCCGCGCGCATCAATGAAGACCCAACGCAGCCAAAAATAAATAAAATAAATAAAAAATACATAGACATTTTTGGATGTTCACAAACCAAAAATTTATCATTCATGCATCCTTTCTCACAAAGCTACTGGCATATGTGCTCCACCAAAACAAGAGTGTAAACCAAGAGACAGGAAGACCTGGAGGCCAGGAAACAGGAGATCTACTGCAACAGAGAAACAATAGCAGTCCCTTGAATGAATTCCCTAGAATGACAGGCCCTAGAATGAGATCCCTAATGATAGCTGCTGACAGTCCAGATTAGAACAGGTCAGACGATTTCGTCAAGAAGGTAAAAAGAATAAACTAATATATTTGAACATTTTGAAAGGAGGTTTACATAACTGGGGGAAATTTTGGTGTTGGATTCATGATGGGCACATAGAAAACTACATGAATGAAAAAATAAGTTAATTATTAATTCTAAGGAAAATGCAACAGAAAATGCACAGAAATAAAAAGTAATCATATGTACCACATGGCCAGGCTGTGAATGGTGTTCACATAGTCATCATTATATAAGCTCTGACTAATGATATAACCAAATATGATATAAGATTACAGGGAGGGTGAGGAAGATGAGAATTGTGAGTATGCATGTGGGGAGATGGGATGTCTATGAAAGAGCTAAGTTTTGATATTTCAAAGTGAGAAGGAAATAGGTGTTTTTCTAAAACTGAAAAAAACCTATTAGTAACAATGTAAGCATCATGTTATTTAAAGATATATAGGTAAGTATTTATAAAATCCATTAAAAAGGCTGAAATTGGAAGTAGATGTTGGGGTGGGAACTGATTTTTTTTTTATGTATCAAGACGTGGTACTACTTGCCTCCTTATATGTTTGTGTAATATAGATAAAAATAACTAACTTAAAAAAATAAGTAACAATGGAATATATACAGTATAAAATACTTTATAAAGTACAAAACCAAATAATGTATCACTTAGGAATGCATACAGATGTGGAAGATCATAAAGAAAATGATAAAATGAATGACAAAGTTGATAATTTTTTAAAAAAAAACCCAAAACACGAGGATAACATTAGCTGGAGTGGAGGGATAAGGATGGGGGAGGAACTTCCAGACAGACTCAAAAATATTAGTAAAGTTCTCTTTCTTAAGTTGAGTAATGGGTTCCTTTGAGCATATTTAAATTCTAAATAGATTCATTTTTATATATCAAACATCATATAAAAACAAAATATGCTGCCTTTGTATAATACATTCATAAAAACTTACAGAATATTGATTTCCTTTTTATCTATAGCTTGATTTCAGCCTTTAGTAGTAAATTTAGAAAGTTCACAGAGTTGACCATTATATGTAGAGAGTGTCAGGAAATAGATTTATATCAGTCAGCTGACATCAAGAACTTAACTATATGGGGATTTCCCATATTTTGGTTCAAAGAATTTAACAAAAATAACTCTCAACTTATCTCCCTTTGAACTAACTAGAGAATGCCATGATTTATGTTTATGGTTTTTGTCTTTATTTGGGTTCTACTTGAGATTAATTGTGGCCAGTCCCACATCTTTCCTAACTGCTTTTTATGTTCACCTAAGCTACTCCACTACCCATTAGCACCAAGTGCCCTTAGCAGTTATATTCCCTTCTTGACTACTCATGCTGAACTTGTCTGTAATAACAATGAGATAGACTGTTAGGAGAATTTCATCTTACACAGCACTGCTGAAAAACACCTCTAAGGTTTCCCCAAGTGATAGAAAACACTCCAAAACTTGTAACAAGAGAACATCCAATCTCCCCAAATGGCTCTAGTTGTCAGTAGCTTTATCTTCAATACCAATTGTTGGACAGTAATGTACTTTTATCCAAGTTTCAAACTGTACTTACTGGTACTCATTTGCACAGACTGAGAGACATTTATGTGGGATGCCATTGCATTGAGCTTTCAATATTTCTGATTTACATCTTTTCTTGGGATAGGACATCTCGGACATAGCAAAGCTATGTATTTGAAACCTGCTGATTGTCATTTGGCGTCAGTGCTTTATTTGCACAGGGCAAAGCTACTGCCATAACGAATTAGCTTGCATCTTTGCCTTTAATATTTTTGGGTATTTAAAAATATTTTAAAAAATAAAAATAACTTAAAGCAATATTCAGTACTTATAGCCCAACAAATATTTATGGACTATATCTCTGACATGAATAGCTCTAATAAGTTATTTTCCTATTTGCTGACACCAAGGGGTGGGACAAGCAAAACAGCTGTTGGACTAAGCTGTTGTCACCATCAATTAAATCCCTTTGCTAGACAGCTCTGGCCATGCACCTGTTTTCTTTCCTTTTCTTCTTCTTCTTCTTTTATTTATTTTTTTAATGGAGAGCTACTCAACTCCCTTCTCTCTTACATTGAAAGAAAGGCAGGAGGGGAAAGGAACAATAAGTTTAGCTGAAGGTCAACCAGAGCACCCCGCTCATCGCTCTCTCTCCTCCCATCACTGATTGCCTGAGAATAGGAAATCAGCCCAAATCTATTGCTGTGATCAGGGAGCACAAGCTATAACGTTGGTGAGTGAGCACACACTGCTTACTGCCTTTTTCCCTTCCAAGAGAAATAATTACTACGTTTAACTGACATACTTCGGAGCAAATACCTTCTTCTGAGCTCATCAGTGTGAAGGATGCAGCACAGCAGAGCTGGTCAACCTTGATGAGAACATGCTGCGGTCGGAGCCTCGACGTACCGACCGCAGCCTCTTACCCCTTGCTTCCCTCTGGTCTGCCTTGATTTAAGGCAACTCTCAAAACTATGAATGAGGTGTGAGAGTCGGAATGTGTCGGCGTGTAAAGGTGGACACACCGAGGTACCCTGCATCTTCCTGCACTTGTAAGAATGACCAGGGGCTACTCAGTTCTAAGAACAGGCAGGACTGGTGAGGGGGAAAGAAAAAGCAACACGGAGCCTGGCATCCTGTCTGACCCACGTCTATCCTTCCATGTAGGAGTGAGCAAGGTTACCCAGAAGCACCTACAGAAACTGAGCCAGTGACAATTCCAGTCACTGGAATGCCAGTGGAATATAAGGCTTCCACAGGTGCCACCCACCTTCAGGGACACAACAGGAAATGAGTCGGAGAATAATGATGATGAGAAGAAAAATAAAATGTCCTTCACTTTACAAAATGCTTACACACAGGTAATCTCACCTTTTAATTGACCCTTACCTCTGGGGGCAGAGAAGATTGGTGTCCTCAATTTAAGAATGAAGAAACAGATTTGGAGGAGTTAAGGTCATGCACAAGGTCATGTGAAGGTCAGAGCTAGGTGCTCACTCAACTCCCGTCTCCTCTTGGAAAATGGGGACATTACCAGCTCAACTTTTCCTACTTAAACACTTGAAAATGTTAGCTCTTCATGAGATTTTTCTTGTTTTTTTTTTGCATATTCTTTAAATTTTTTTTTCCTTTATTAACATTACACAACCACTATGGTAGGTAATATGTTCTTAGAGCTGCCAAGAAAAAACCCATTATGATGATTAGCACCATCTACAAACCACTGTGAGATTTTGTGCTTCTGTAGGGTAGTGAGGGTCAAGAATATTTTATGTTTTTAAAGCTATCATTTACTTTTTAGGACATATTTAGTTAGTAACTTAATAGTCTTTTACCCTTTCTTCTTCATTTATTAAATGAAATTAATCAAATTTACCTGACTTGAAAATTTGACAGCAATAACCTGCTGGGTGTATTTGTACTTTAGCTTTAGTTTTAAAAGACCACAAAATTTCCTTTAATCAAAAATGCAGATACAATATAAAATTTCAAAAAAACTCATATATTAGGCCTATTTAGGAAACAATATATTGAATAAAATAAATACTAACAATTATACAGATACTTAATTCAAAAGAGTCACTCAATATTTTGTAGCCCAACAGTAACAGATTATGAAACAGTGTTATTAAACCCTGTAGCCCAATATCTAATCTAAAGTTTGCACCTAGTCTGGTGTCTGGCCCAAATAAACCACTCAATCAATATCTGTTCCCTGAATGAAAACTGAATGTGTTGTTTTTTGTAGACCCTGCCCATTATCATTAATAATTTTACAATAACTTTAAATGGATTTTTAAAGGCTGTAGCAAAACATACACTCAGTATATATATTTGTACCTATAAAATGAAAAGGTTTCAGGTTACCCCAGTGATAAATAATTAGACATATACTTTGGCAGTATAATTTTAATTTTAGGAGAAAGTAGTCTCTGTTTAGACTTTATTTTTATGAAACATTCCCTCATTTCATTTTTCTTCTGTTCTTACCACTCACTGCTTTTGCAATGCAATGTTCTTTTAGGAAACTAAACTAAACTAATATTTTGGTGTAAAAAGCAATGGCTCCATTGCTGGTGTTGTGTTGTTCCATCACAAAATTCTGAATGTTCTGAATTCCACATTTTGCTTCGAAACACTGAATTGACTACTAAAATGGTCATATTATTATGATATAAATAAAAAAGTAACAGTTCCAAATTCAGAGAGTGAATCTAAGGATTCACTCAGGAATGGATCTCTTAACCTCTGAGATCCTTTCTTCCACTTCCAAGCCAATCCCAGTCCATTCATAAGGCTCCAAAGATTTTAAAAAATGTATTAATTATTCGGATCACTGTAAAGGTGGGTATATACCACGGTGCCCATTCATCATTTTTCCAGACTCAGAATTAAGTTATATTATCTCAGGGCCTAAGACAGACTCAAACATAACTTCATTAGACCCATGCAGTACAATTTTATAAGATATTCCTTCTTGTGGACACCAAGCCTGCCCACAAATATCACAAACTGCATAAAATGTTCATTTTTATTCTGATGTGATATTCCATATTATAGGTTGTTTTGTAACTTTAGATTTGTTGTTCCCAGTAGTGGTATTATCCAGTTGATAATTTGATTTTCCTTTTGTTCTCACAGTCCCAAGTGGACTACAAACACATATAATCAGTCCCCAGCATACGAGTGGGCAATGTTCCAGAAGTTTATATATGTGTTTGCAACTCAAAATGCATTTTTCCACAGAATCAGCTTTTTTTTAAAAATGATAATTAGTTTTCAAGGGTAACCCCTAAAATCAGTTTAACTCATACTGAATTGGAAGTATTTTACTAACAGTATCATTTGTACTAGGTCACTATTTATGAAACTATTTCTCTGGGAAAATGAATTCTGAGGTCTGCTGCAGGACTGTCAGAAACACACCTCCTCTCCTTCAGAGCAGGAGACCCACCCACCTTCTGATTGGGGGCTGCAAAGGGTTTGCATGGGATGACTAGGCAGGTACTCCTTGGGGACAGGTACTAGTCAGGGGCAGGCATGTTCATGGTGTGGAGAAGGGGAGAACGTTATGTCCCTTCCCCAAATCCCTACCCTATCCCTGTCCTAGTCTCGTAAAAAACTCCCAGTATTACCCGTCTTTTTCATTTAGGAGCACACAAAGACTCCAGCTGAAAGATATTACGGCATCTATTGTGATTTCAGGAACTCTCCATAGCTATGCAGTGAAAAGGGATTATGGATTGTATTAGAAAGCACGTCCCTCACCCACTCACTCATCAGCAGGCATTTATTGATCCCTGTGATGTTCCAGTGACTCTGCCAGGTGCTGGGATACAGAGATGACCAAGCCACACTTCTTACCCAAAAGATTTACATTCTAATCAGGAGCGACAGGTATCTAGATAGACGTCATTATATACTACAGTGAACATAATATATTATACAAGGAAGCATAGAATATAACTTCAAGGGGTCTTAGAGTATCACTGGGGATGTATAATAAACATAACTGGAAATTAAATCAGAATCGAGAGCATAATTTCACAAAGGTCACAAAAGGAACTAGAAGAACCAAATGCATGGTATACACCATTCCTTGACCATGGAGCCCCCTTTTCCCCCGTGGAATAGCCCCTCACATCTTTCAGAACACAACTGTGACACTGAAAAAAATTCAAGGATATTCTGGTATGGAAAATCAGTGTATAAATTCAAGAGAGAGAGAAATTTGAGTTAAGTCAGGTTAGCACATTTGCTCTCTGTCCAAATATCTCTATAAAGGTAATGAAGTTAATAACAAAAATGCTATAAACACACAAGGGCTAAGACAGAATGAGAGAGCAGACAAGAGATGTTGATTAAATTCGTGGACAGCTGATGACAGGTGGTCACAGACTTAGCAGAGAGAAGAGACCCAAAACTCAAGGCTGTCAGCAGGGTGCCAGCAAGAAACCCTGTGATTGGCACCACAGAACCCCAGAAGGCCTTACGAATCGAAGGCAACAGGTGCCTGCTGGAGGTACCTGGAGCTGGAAGTGAAGAGCTAGTTGTATAAAGTGTAGTGGGGCCCCTGGATCCTCTCCCCCAGCCTACGAATCCAGGCACCCTCCCTTTCACCTCCTAGCAGAAACCTGTTTACTCTCCAGAGAGGATGACTCACAGAGGCTCTGGCTGAAGATGGCCAGGAGACAGGATGGCAAAAACATGGAGTTAGAGGAGAGAGCGCATTCTACCAGCCCCTCCTCCCGGTGCCCCCTTTACTCCTCAGAACACTGTTGTCCATGTTTATCACCTCCAGGCGGGAGAGATTAGGTGATTCTTCTCTGGGGAAACTGATCAACAAAAGGCGGGGGCCTGATTAATATTTGGAGTCTGCCAAAGCAAGGTCCAGGTCCCCTGGCCAGACACAAGCTTCGTTTGTATACAAAAAGCTTCTGACCAGAATTTGAGCCCTTCACTCAGATATGAATGGGCCATCAAACATCATGGGACTGTGAGAAAACCCCAAAACGCGGAGGATGGAACTCCAAGGAAACAGCTTAATTCAGGCAGCAGAAAAATATTCCTAAAAGACTATCATTAATATCTTTGAAAGTTGAGAAGCAAAAGGGGGGTATTTAGAAAATAAGAAAGAGCTCTTAGAAATTAAAAAGGAAATGAAAGCAAATTTAATAATAATTTTTAAAAATTTCAATAGAAAAGTTGGAAGATAAAATACAGTATATCTTCCAGATAGTAGAACAAATAAACAAACAAAAAAAATCCTGAAGAGATGGAAAATAGGGGAGAGATATGAAAATTAGAATAGTATATCAAATAGGATCATACATAGAGCTAAGAGGAGTTTCAAAAGGTAGATAAAGGAGAGAGAATGGATTTATCCAATCAATAATATACAACAAATTGCAAGAAATTATGAAGAACAGAAATTTACAGATTGAGAAGGCCCACAATGTTCCCAGTACAATAAATAGAAAAGATTTATACAAAGGCATAGCATTGTAAAATTTTAAGGTTATAGGGCTTCCCTGGTGGCACAGTGGTTGAGAGTCTGCCTGCCGATGCAGGGGACGCGGGTTTGTGCCCCGATCCGGGAAAATCCCACATGCCGCGGAGCGGCTGGGCCCGTGAGCCATGTCCGCTGAGCCTGCGCGTCCGGAGCCTGTGCTCCACGATGGGAGAGGCCACAACAGTGAGAGGCCCGCGTACCGCAAAAAAAAAAAAAAAAAAAAAAAAAAAAAAAAAATTTAAGGTTATAGAGAACTTCCTAAAACAGTTTTTTTTTGGGGGGAAAGTATATCATATGTAAGGAACTGGGTATCAGAATGGTCCTGAATAAGAGTAAGAAAACTTAAATAAGAAAACTTAAAACAATAGGGCAAAGACTTGAATAAATCTTACAGAAAACCATTTGCCGTCTAGAATATAATACTTATCGAAACTATCAAGTGTGATGATAAAGAAAAGTCATTTAGGGACTTCCCTGGTGGCACAGTGGTTAAGAATACGCCTGCCAATGCAGGGGACACGGGTTTGAGCCCTGGTCTGGGAAGATCCCACATGCAGCGGAGCAACTAAGCCCGTGCACCACAACTACTGAGCCTGTGCTCTGGAGCCCACGAGCCATAACTACTGAGCCCGTGTGCCACAACTACTGAAGCCCACACGCCTAGAGCCCGTGCTCTGCAACAAGAGAAGCCACTGCAATGAGAAGCCCGCGCACCGCAACGAAGGGTAGCCCCCACTCACCACAACTAGAGAAAGACTGTGTGCAGCAACAAAGACCCAACACAGCCAAAAATAAATAAATAAATAAATAAATTTATATTAAAAAAAAAGTCATTTAGACAGAAAAAAGTCACAAAAAGTTTACCCCATTGTAACCATTGTCAGGAAGCCACTGAATAATGCACTCCACCCAAATGAGAGAGTAAATCAAGTAAGAGAAAGATATGGGATCCACGAAACAGGAGATCTGACACAGGAAAGAAATGGAGGGAGTTCCCAGAATAATAGTGATGGTGCTTCTAGAGCAAACGTGGGGGTTAGAACAGAAGAGCAAGAGGTCCAGAAACAGTGCTCCCCAAGAAAAAAAGTGGAAGTAATTTTATTTTTTGACAACATTAGGAAGAGTTTTTATAGTTCTTTTGGAAAAGTTAGGGTTGAATTAGTGATGAGTACAAGGAAAACTATGTAAAGAACCGAAGTTAAGAGATCAAGATAATTATTAACTCCAAAGAAAACAAAACAAAACATAATATTAGAGTAATCTACAGGGCTCAGCTGTGGCATAGTATTTACATGATTGTTATCATGATAACACTGATAGAAATAAAAACTGTAATTGAAACTTCATTGGAAGTACGATGGAAAGAAATGTGTGTGTAAGAGGAGGGCAAGAAGGCTAAGACTGGGAAAAAGGAAGTCAATAAATAATGTCTGTAATTTAAAAATAGAGATATATCCAGGTAATCTCATTATGTACTCATGGGGGGTTAAGTATCTAAAGGAGTTGAGTGCCGTTGTCTCTGAAGAGTGGGAAATTAGGAGTGAGGAAGGATGAGGCATGGAACACTTGTTTTCTTTATCAGGCGTATAGCACCATTGATCTACTGAAACTACCGACATGCATTGCTTTGATAAATATAAAAATTAAATGAAAAAGGAACTATGTTAGCAATGTGGAATATGCTCATGGTATAAAATACAGACAATAAAGTTGTGTCAATTCTTTGAATACTAACTATGTAAAAGGAACATTTAAACATAAAAATAGTTGGTTTTTACAACAGCGGCATTTAAAATGGGCAGTCTAAAAAAAAAAAGGCAGTCTAGTGCCATCAGCAAGGAGTTGTCACTTTGTAACTATTGCAAGTTAACAAAAGCCACTTTGAAGAATGGTTTACCACGTCACACTTTGATTATCAAATGTTGGCAAGAGAATCACTTGTTTTTTTAATTTTACTTAATTCATAATACACAAGTTCAATGTTTTGAATTTTTTAAGTAGGATAATATAATCTTTGCCTTATTGCTAATTTTGACTAAAATAAATAAAGCTGAAAGTTCCCCGTTACATATGTATTGATTTTTTTAGTAGAAGAAAGCAATTAAGATTAAAATAAACATAGACACTTCTGTTATTTTCATTTGCACATGCTTTGGTGCCACTGCTCTTTTTGATTCTATCTTCAGAACAGCGACTTAGCACTTGTCTGACCCACCCACCTTAGATTTTTCCATTTTAAAGAGTGGATAAAGAGGCATAGAAAAGTTGATTGCCTAAGGTCTCCCAGTGACATGGATGAGATGTAAAACAACGTGGTTTGCTAGATGAAGAAAGAACAATATTTCTGAACTTTAAGCTCAAGAAGAAAAGCTGTTGAAGAAGAAAAGTTTTTGTCTCTGTTTTTCAAATAAGGATTAACTGTAATTTCAGAAAAAAACTCAGAAGTTCAGCCACTTCAATTAATTTGACAAAAGGCCCCATTTTCCAAAAACAAAATAGAAATATTTTTTTCATTCTGAAACTACAATTTTCAGAACAGCAGAGAAGATTTTTTTGGAACAGAAAGAAAACAGGAAAAAAAAAAAACAACTTATGAAATTTTTAGGAAAGTGAGAGACATCAGAAGCCACAGTTTTCAAATAATTGTAATGGAAACAACTTTTGCAGTTAAAAAAATATATTTATGTAGGCGACTTAAAGCATTACATAATGGTGAAATATCCTAACTTCTTCTATATTGATATTTCTGCTACATCTGTACGCTAAATTTAGAGATTAACCTTTGTTACATTAAAATTTATCTCTGCTAATAGAATCACACATGCTGATTCTTGAATTTTTTAAAAATATAGAAAGCATAGAAAAGAAAAGAAAAGTTATCCACAATCCTATCATTCAGAGATAATCACTGTTGACATATTGATGTCAACATGTCACCTCAGTCTTTATTCCCATGTGGATGAAAAGATATATTTATTTGTTTCTAAATTGGAATCATGCAATATACCCTTTAAATCTTCACTTTTATTTAATATGTAACAAACTTTCTCCAGATCACTAAATAATTGTCTAAAACATGACTTTAAGTTTCTCTGAAAATTTGGAAGACAGTCCTGACTGCCAAACACCACGGTTCCCTATGAAGATAGTCTACCCTTTTACTTTCTCTAATTGGCTTTAAAAAATACATAAAACATCAAGTAATTATGCATGCTAGATAGGTTTGATCTTGTATATATGAAGTACTATTTTTACAAGTATAAACCAGGTATTAAGGGATCTACATGGTTGATTATATATACTTTGTTTCATTAAACAAGCAAAAAACAAGCAATTTTTATTTTCATCTCTTGCAAAAAAGAAGATACAATTCACGATCCATGGCGATGGTGTTCTGGATGTCTCTTGATCATGACCAGAGGCTCCTTTTTAGGAAGGAATGTGTCAATGTATTTTCTACCACCAGAGCAGCATGATTTTCAATTCCCCGTTTTCTATCCATGATATGCCCATGCTTTTAGTGTCACTGGTTGGGCTCCCCAGGAAAGCAGGCTCTGAGATGGAAATTAGCATCCTGGAGGTTTCTTAGGGTTTTACTGTGATCAGCACCCATGGAAAGGGAGGTGAGAGAAAAGCAGAATTGGACAGACTGAGAAGTTGAGCTGCGATGGAAGCCTCGGCCACCTTAGCGGGAGCTCTGACAACGGGATGACTCCTCCAAGCTGTAGCTGATTGCGGCAGGAGAGCCGAATCTTTAGCAGCCCCTCGTCAGTCCCTGGATGCAGCCGCCCGGGAGTGGGTGCCATCTTGTGCAAGAGGCTCTCCTCTGCTGAGACAACGCCCAGTGGGACTTGACACTTGAGGGCTGCCTGCCAGCTGTTGCTGGAGATGGAGCAGCAAAACCTTCCTTCCTGATGGGGGCTCACTACAGTGTCTTCCTCCTCTTGTCTCCCTGGTTAGAAAACTGGGAGACAACTGAAATCACCCCTTTTCTTGTCTTTTCTTTTTTTTTTTTTTTTTTAGATGTTGGGGGTAGGAGTTTATTAATTAATTAATTAATTTTTGCTGTGTTGGGTCTTCGTTTCTGTGCGAGGGCTTTCTCTAGTTGTGGCAAGCGGGGGCCACTCTTCATCGCGGTGCGCAGACCTCTCACTATCGCGGCCTCTCTTGTTGCGGAGCACAGACTCCAGATGCGCAGGCTCAGTAATTGTGGTTCACGGGCCTAGTTGCTTCGTGGCATGTGGGATCCTCCCAGACCAGGGCTCGAACTCGTGTCCCCTGCATTAGCAGGCAGATTCTCAACCACTGCGCCACCAGGGAAGCCCCTCACCCCTTTTCTTGATCAAGTCTATCACCAAGCTTCTTGTTTGTTCCTCCAAAAAGTGTTCCAAATACATATTTTTTTTCTCTAAACCCACGGCCATCTCGCTTCCCTCTTTGCCTCATGCAGAAGCTCATACCCAAGTTACTCTAGCAGCTTCCTGGATGGGCTTTGGGTTTCATGTTTCTCCCTATTAATACTTTTCACATACCACTGACAAGATTATTCATGCACTTGAACCATGACTTTTATTACATTATTTCTATTTAAAGAATCTGTATTTGTTCTCTATTTCATAATATGTATACCTTCCAGTTTTCTTTGTTTGGCTTTCAAGGTCCTCAAAATAATCACTCTCAGCCAATCTCATGCTATGCAAACATACTCCCCACTGCTGTGCCACCCTCTAGCCACTCAGGGTAGTCTCTGATCCTGCCCAGGCCATACTCATGAGCATGCCAAGCCTTCTCTGGAACATCCTCCACCCCCAGGCATGCCTGTCTACTCTGCTTGCCCTTTAAAGCTCAGTCCTACCCATGTTTATGAAATCTTCTCTACTCTCGGCCCTTATCTATTCTCATTTTTCTAGTTCCTGTTTTACTCACTATATACACAAAGGATAGCACTTAATTTTTCAACAATAATTTCCCGTGTTCCAGTTTGGGCTCCCCTGCCAGACAATAAAAGAAGGCAAGAATTATTTCTTACACCTCTTTGTATCCTTGGAGTGCTGGCCCCATGGGAAACTCTCGGAGCCCTGACTGATTAGTAATCATTGTCATGAATTTTCCTTAGAGACGTTAGAAGATATCCACATCTTCCTTGACTTATTCAAGCACTGTTTGATGAGACTCTCCTTCTTAGATGCTCAGCACATGAAAAGGCACATTTTGCCTACCTTCACTCCCATGGTAGCACAATGGCTCAATGTGGATTAAAGCCACTTTGGTTCGGGCTTCCCTGGTGGCACAGTCGTTGGGAGTCTGCCTGCCGATGCAGGAGACACGGGTTCAAGCCCTGGTCTGGGAAGATCCCACATGCCGTGGAGCAACTAAGCCCATGCACCACAACTACCGAGCCTGCGTGCCACAACTACTGAAGCCCGTGCGCCTAGAGCCCGTGCTCTGCAACGAGAGAGGCCACCACTATGAGAAGCCCGTGCACCACAATGAAGAGTAGCCCCCACTCACCACAACTAGAGAAAGCCCGTGTGCAGCAACAAAGACCCAACGGAGCCAAAAAAAAAAAAAAAAGCCACTTTGGTTCAAATTCTAGCCCCACCATTTCCTAGCCATGTGGCCACTGACAACTTAGTTAATCTCTCCCCGTCTCAGTTTCACCACTTACACACTGATGGAACAACAGTAGTATCTACCTACTGCATAGTTTTTTTGTGAGGAATACGTGAGAAAATATACTTAAATATTTATCACGATGCATGTAGTAGCATTCAGTATGTGATACCTATTGTAACTCTGTGGAGAAAGCACAGGGCCACTTATATCTAAGATGGTTTTGTCCGGAGCACAGTGGACGGTGCACCGTGCCTGGCAGAGCAGCAAGGCAGCAGCTCTGCTCACAGATGATGGAGCCCTTGCTTGGTAAGTGCACCCAACACCAGTGGAGGTACTCTTAGTGGGACTGGCTACTGTAGAACCTGCTCCTGGCCGGCTGAAAGGCTCAAAGTACAAAGCAGATGAAGGTGCTCTCCAGAAAGGTAGGTGAGCACATGTGAACTCAGCTGAATGATGAGAGACTGAATGAATATACAAACAGACAAGGCCAGACCATGCATAAAAATAGAGCTCTGACCCACAGGCTGCAGCACCTGGCCCATCATCTATAGTAACCAGCCCAGGAAGTCAGCCTGCTATACCTTAGACTTGTAGGAAGCCAGACCACTATCTCTCGTAAGAATCCAGGGAGCCAAACAATCACCCCTGTAACAGTGGGCTCAAATTGGCTGGGACTTGATTAACAATGGAGAGCTTTCCTGATTTTTGTCCCTGCTTCTAGCTTAGGACCAACTGGAGAAAGCCAGATATGTACTTCTCATCAATCACACAGGATTCTAGTTAGTTCACGTGCAGCTTCCCCACATCACAGCCTCCATCAGGGCGCACCTGAAGCCTCCCCTTCCACCACCATGAAGCTTTCCCACTCCTCTGGCGGCAGCCAGAATCTGTCCAAATGTGAGTGACGGTGGCTGACTCCCAGGCTCTAGCAAGCTCTGAATAAACAGCCGTTGCTTTTCTCATTTGGTTGGTTTTCATTTGTTTCCACATGGGCCTATTTAAAACAAGGGCTTAAATGTTGCCCTGTCACCAGGTTTTATTTGAACCAACTTCCAGATTGGAGAGGAACAGAGCCTGCACTGTGCTGCCTACTCTGAATATACCCAGGCAGGCTCATTCAATGTTTTTACAGGGGATGATCGTTCAGCAACTTTCACAAGATAAGTAACACTACACGTCTCCGTTAAAAGACCTCAAAAGGGCTGTGTTTGTGGGATCATCCACGAACTTCTTTACATCTCTGAATGAGAAAGTATGAAACCGATAGTTCATTTCTCCATGTGATTCTCATTCAGGCTTAAATAACAATTTCTTGACGAAGGCAGTTCTGATTTTAGAACTGATGAAAAATTATTTTTGCTTTTTAACATTTGTAAATAGTCATTTTTCCATAGTCACAAGTCATCCAGTTAACTCAGGCCCCTTTCCTTACAGTTTCTAACCTATGAGCAAAAGTCACTCCAGCCTTCTGCAATATGCTTCTTTGTTATATGCCAGAAAACCTTGCAAATAAACAAAACAAAAACCCCAAGAATTTATAACTGGACCAGAAGATCATAGGTACAGAGTGAGTAGTCACAGATCCAAAAAAGGCCCGTGAGAAATGAGATTCCCACTCATTCTTTGCTGAAGGAACGGTAGAAGGAGCCAGCTGTGGACGTAAGGACACACGGCCCAGGCATTTGTGCTCAAAAGGGAGGGCCAGGTTGAGTGACTCAGAGGTCCTCTTCAGCTTCATGCTCCACCCCAGTCTGCACTCCTAGCCACTGCATTTAGGGGAGAAGGTCTTCTGTGAGGAAACCTGAAGACCAGGCAGGAAGCACTGGACCTAAATCGTGAAGGACAGTTGTAGTTAGGCCTAAGGAAGAGCAGCCAGGCCATTCAGAACCCATCAACAGCTTCCTGAAGACAGATGTAAATGTCTTCCTAGGACATGAGTTTTTTTTTTGTTTTTTTGTTTTTTTGCTTTTTGTTTTGCGGTACGCGGGCCTCTCACTGTTGTGGCCTCTCCCATTGAGGAGCACAGGCTCCAGACGCTCAGGCTCAGCGGCCATGGCTCACGGGCCCAGCTGCTCCGCGGCATGTGGGATCTTCCCGGACCGAGGCACGAACCCGTGTCCCCTGCATCGGCTCTCAACCACTGCGCCACCAGGGAAGCCCGACACGAGTTTTTCAAATTTAACTTTCTAATTTCTTTTAAAATTTATTTTTAATACATTTAAGTAAATTCTTAATTTGTTTTACTTTCAATTTAAAGTTTTAATTAAAGTATTTAATTTAAATTTTTATGAAAAAGACTATGAAGCAGTGAAAGCTAATGTAGTTTGAGCTAGGGAGTGGCTGGTACCCTGGCCACAGCCCCCGTGGGAGCCAGGGCACCAAGGCAGGCTGCCCAGAATCCTTATTTCATGACTACGTGGGATCTGGGGGACAGCTTTGACAGGAACCTAGATTAAGCCTCTTTTAAAAATAAATGGAAAAAAAACAAAAACAACAACAAAACCAAAAAAAAAAAAAATAAATGGAAGCAGTTCACTTGAAACTAATATAATGTCATGTCAATTATATGTAACCCTCCCAAAATTTTTTTTAAATAAATGGAAGCAAAGACTGTCCCAAATGTTGTGGAGAAGGCCCAGGATACAGAGAAGTTTCCTCAAGGAGGCTTTTATCTGGATACCCCTGCAGCCCTGACTGGTTACTGTGTAGAGGATGGGGGCTGGGGTAGCATTGGGGAGGTTCTGATGATTCTGCATCTGGGACCCCTTAGTTCCTCAAGAGATGGGGCTATAGAGACGAGATGACTTGGGCACCCTCTTAGGATACGGACGCTGTGGTAGAGGTGGGCCGAGGGTCCTTCCCCACTCGCGTGAGAGCAGCTGCCAAGTTGGGGCAGTTGTATCGCTGCTTTGATGGCCGCCAAGGACAGCACTGGGACACCGGGACACGCAGCTGGAGACGGTGGGGGGGAGTGTCCCATGATCTTACTGAGTGGGGCCTCATTTCGAAGGTTCCTGTGTCAGTCCCTGAAACCAGACTGATATTCTGCCAGAGAAGCAGGGGATAATTTCGATTGTCAAATGATCTGCAGAATTCTAAAGCCCTGTTTGGAAAAGCTGCTGAAAGCATTCTGAATTAAAAACCCTGAGGTGAAGAAAGTGTTTTGGAACTAAACAGAAGAGCTGGTTGCATACCATTGTGAATGTACTCAATGCCACTGAATCCTTCATTTTAAAACGGTGAACTTTATATGAATTTCGCCTCAACTAAAGACAAGGGAATTAAGGCGAGAAAAAAGAAAGACTACAGGAAGAAACAGGACAAAACAACTTCTACTTCCTAGCTGTCAGCAAATAGAGACCTCCAATCTCTTTGGTCATTCATTCATTCAATAAATGTTTATCATGTTAATACAATTTTTGTTTTGTTTCTTCTCTCCACACTCAGCAAGCCAGCATCACCGCATCTCTAATTGTTCTCCTGGTAAACATGTGACCTAACGGGTTCATCATTCTCTCTCTTTCTCCTGTGATAGCCCTGCCCTCTCCTGTTGCTCACCCAAATGTTTACAAATCCCTCACACACACACAAAAATTCACTACATTCCCATTGCTTTGAAAAAGTACCAAGTGTTGAGACCGCTAGTTGCAACTCTACTATTTCTGGAAGCATCCCCAATACCTCTCCTGTAACAGCTAATGCAACACCATTGAGGTCCAGCCTGCCAGAACCAGGAGCCTTGGCTGCCACACCCAAGGTCCTGGAACCCAAGACTGCATCCTCCCCAAGAACATCATGTCTCATTGGCTTTAGGCAAATAGAGACTGCCAGGTACTCGGTTCTTATAACCTCCTTACACGCAAACTTCTTCCAAAATGCCACGTTCCATTATCCTGAAACGCACCTTTAAAGGTAATTGACTATTAATAGATACCAATTGTACAGGAAAGACCAACAAGCATCTCTAAAGAGGAGACTAAATAAATATAAGCCATTCTTTGCTGCAATGAATGAAAATTACGTATGAGTGAAAAGGTAGACTTTCCTATCATTGGATTCAGGAATGAAGGGACGGGAATGTAAACATCTTACTTCCTTTATTTCTATTGTACTTACATGGAGATAAATGTCTGTGAATTCTCTTTGATTGGTAGTTCCCATTTTGAGCCCTCATAAATTATTTATTTTTATTTGGGTTGCGTCGTCTCCTAGGATTTTACTTCGGTGTGCTTGCCAGTGATCTGTTAATTTTTATTTTAAGGGGGAAACATGTACAGAATCTCATTTGCTTTGAAAACATGAGCTAACTGCAATATTATCACTTCTCCTCTGAGCTGGTTTTAAAAGAGCAGGTTGGCTTCTTACTTCAAGCCTGACTCTCTTTTTCCCATCTCAGCTTTATGTCTGTGCGATCTGTGAATTGTAAACAACAATCATTTTTTTAATGTTCTTAGGGAAATGCCTTGGCTGCATTTCAAGCCTTTTATGTATTCTCCTCATGATGTTATCTGTAATTAAGCTTTAGATAATTAACATTCCCTGCAAAATCGGTATCTCTATATCTTTTTCCCTTGTTTGTTAGACATTAAATTAAACTCAGCACCGCTTCCCCATGTCCTCCTCCAGATCCTGAAGGTCAACCAAGTTTTAATTTTTTCTCAAGTAAATAATAAATAAGTGGCGCATGGCCTGAAAAGTAGCATTTAATCTAATGGTTAATACTAGGGTTTGAGGCTAGGAAAGAAATTGTTCTTACGTAGCTATACTATTCCTTTGGCAAGCAGAAAAGGAATTCTCAGAAGCCTTCTCAGCCAAGTAATGGACTAAGGCAGCAGGTGATACAATGGGCGGTGGCCAGGAGGTGATTCAGCGTCACCTCTTCATGCATCCCAGCTACTTTCAGGGCGGCAACTTGGATGGTAAGCAGTTCCCAGGGTTGGAAAGGAGACATTCTGCCTTTCAGACAGAATGTTAATATGCTGGGAAAGAGCTCACACAAACCATTTCACCATCATTCTGTTATTACAGCTATTAGGAAAATAGAAGCTCTGCTTTAAATCTAGATGGCACATCTCACTGTAGGAATTCCAACTCTTACAGAATCCACGCTTCCTTTACGTTCGTGTAGGTGGGGAGAACAGCAGAGTGAGACAGACTTGTCTAAAGCAGGTGGGACATAAATAAAAGTGGGGAGAGGCAGGAAAGGACCCTCCCCTTGAAGGTTCAGAGGGGTCATGGCCCTGCCAACACTTTGATTTTGTATTTCTAACTGCCACAACTCTGAGAGACAACATTTCGGTCATTTCAAGCTACCCAGTTTGTGGTACTTCATTACAGCAGCCCCGATAAACTAAACAGTGTTGTTCAAACTTTTTCCTACCATTAACAATAAAATTTAAAAAACTCAATGCCTCCCCAACAGACACACAAAGAAAGCATGTGGGAGATGCGTAGAAACCCAAAGCCCTTGACGTTGAAGCCGCAGGACAAACCTTCTGTGTTTTTTCCTTGAAGAATTATGAACCATGATGGGAATAAAAAATAATGCCCCCAGAACATAAGGCTCTCATTTAACTTCCGCTTAGAAATAACTGAAGACACAACAGCCATGTTGAGTGGTGTGATCTTGGAGACAAGGCTCCGGTCTGCTACTGAACATGGATGACCAAACCAAGCATTCAAAGACAGGGATGCTGCTAGCTGGAACCGAACATTTTTTTTTTTAATTTGTAAAAACTCAATAAGCATCTTCAAAAGGGAAAAGATTATTCCGAAGAGTGTTTGAGTGTAATTATTAAAAAGGTAACAAATATGGTTAGTACAACAGAAAATGAATTAGAGCTGTTCTAGTCACACAAAGTATATAATGAATCATATTTGCTGAGGAAGAAGCTCAAAACCTTGGTATTTAAGATGAGGGGGATACAAAATGCCTTGTTAGGATCATAAATGGCTGATGCTGCAAACTCATTCTTCCAAAGAGAGTCGAGACCACTTTCTACCTTTCTGGATACAGACAACTAAGAAGAAGGCTATACCTCTCAAGTACATTTTTGATCCCCTTCTCTCTCTCTTCTCCTCTTGGTACCCCTATAATGTTAATCCTCATAAGCTTAATGTTATCCCGAGATCTCTAAAACTGTTTTCATTAAAAATTTTTTTGTTTTCTAATTGGGTGATTTCCATTACTGTATCTTCTAGATCACTTATACATTCTTCTGTATTACTCAGTCTGTTATCCATTCCTTCTAGTGTTTTTTTTTTTTTTTTTTTGTTTTTTTTTGCGTTACGCGGGCCTCTCACTGTTGTGGCCTCTCCCGTTGTGGAGCACAGGCTCCGGACGCGCAGGTTCAGCGGCCATGGCTCACGGGCCCAGCCGCTCCATGGCATGTGGGATCTTCCCGGACCGGGGCACGAATCCGTGTCCCCTGCCTCAGCAGGCGGACTCTCAACCACTGCGCCACCAGGGAAGCCCCCTTCTAGTGTTTTTTATAATTATATTTCATCTATTGAATTCATTTCAATATTTGTTTGGATATCTTTTATATTTTCTAGTTCCTTGTTAAAGTGTTCACTATGTGCATAAATACTTTTCCTAATTCATTTAATATTTTTATGACCAATATGTTCAATTCTTCATGTGGTAAATTACTTATTTCTATTATTTTTTTCAGGGGTTTTCCCTTGCTCTTTTTAAAAAAAATTTTATATTATATTGAAATATATGTGATATGTTGGTTTCAGGTCTATGGCAAGGTGATTCAGTTATACATATACATATATACATTCTTTTTCAGATTCTTTTCCCATATAGATTGTTACAGATTATTGAGTAGAATTCCCTGTGCTATACAGTAGGGCCTTGTTGATTATCTACGTTATATATAGTGTATCTATTAATCCCAACCTCCTAATTTATCCCTCCCCAACCCCCACCTTTGCACTTTGGTAACCATAAATTTGTTTTTTAGGTCTGTGGAAAAAAAAAAAGAAGAAGGCTATAAAGATCGTTATTTACAAAGAAACAGCAAAGCCCGCACTGTATTATTACTGATGCTCTTTAATAGCTCAGATCTTCCACACTTACTCACCTGGCAAATATTTCAACTGCTTATGGTGTCAGGATGACCTGTATAATATATGGAGTAGGGTCTCCATTTGAACAAGAGTTTCGTTCAGATTAGGATTCAGGTATGCATGGAGGTGCCTGTGTGATAGCTTGATAAAAGGTCCTTTTGTGAGAGACTGAGAAGCCCCCAGGGCAAGAATTAATACTGAGAGAAGAAGGAGATATACAAGGACAGGGCCTTGGCAAGGGGCACTGCTTCTGTGTAGAGCGAGATGCCTATCATTTGGACTTAACTATAAATCACACCTGCTAAGATTTGTCAATAGCCATAACTATTTCTATAGTACTTATATATTTTATAGGGAATTTATCAATGGCAATTTATACAACATTGTCTCCTTCCCCTGAGACTGTAGGGCTTTACCAAAATATCTCCAAAAAAAAAAGTTTTGCTTTAAAACTAGTGAAACGTACGTTTAAAAGTCCATGAAATTTATTACTCAGAGACTCATTTTAGCCATAAATCCAAAAGCTACCCATGAAACAAAAATTCCTTCTACCCAGGCATTTCTTACTGAAGTTGAAACAATATGAAAATGAATGTAGCAAATTTAGACACACAGAGTTTTTTCTTGAACAAGTCTTTCCACTTCTGAAGAAATGTCCTCTCAAGGGACCCGAACATGTCCAGGCCAGTGACTTTCTCATAAACAGGATTTGAAGGGAGCTGGGTTTTCCTCGGTGAAAACACCCAGATTCATCCAAAGAAAAAAAATTCTCACAACTAGCAAAACTCAAACCTTTAAGGAAACAACCTGTTTAATTTCTGAACTGTTTATATCCAGTTTTAAAGGCAAATACATTATCCACATGATAGAGTAAATATTTCTTTTATAAAGTAAATATAATTTTTATTCTGCAAAACTTAACAACAGACTCTTCCTCAAGGAAATTTGGAATTAAGAAAAATCTTCATTTAAGGCAGTCAGTTGTGTGAATAAGTTGCCAAGTAGTCCTTAGCTTGAAAGCTTGCCAAGATATTTGGGAAAGGTGGGAACAGGACAAGGTGAACCCCATTTGAATTGTACATGTATGCAACAAAATATTTCCCATTCCTCTTAGTTGCAGACTGGCTGGTTAGGGTGTAAAATCAGTGTGGATTTGGGGCTGGGCTGAAGGGCTTGTTTGTAGGGCAACGCTGGGCCGTGTTCCCCAAGACACGCCAGTGAGGCCCACACTCTTGTCTCTGGGGCAGTCACCCTAGAAGGGCCCAGAGGGTAATTAAGAACTCCTGTGCACAGCACACAGGCTCCGGTGATGATAAGGCAATGAAAGGACGCATTTCCAAGACTGATGTGTTCTCAATTTAAATTTCAAATATAGGAAAATACCGAACTGTGCAGTTCAAATTGGAACCCCAAAACTGTAGGTTTAGTTCCCCTAGGACTCACGCATCAATCTTAAGGTGACGGAGCTAAAATACAACAGCAGGCAAAAATTAAATGGTTGTTCTACAAAAACTTTGGTAAGATATTGGGAGCTTTGAAGGCTCTCCATTATGGAATGTAGTCCTGTTTTTTGTTTTTGCTTTTGTTGTTTTGTGTCGGGGAGCGGGTGGGAGGTGTAGAGTGTTTTAGGATGATTGCTGAACTTGGTTTGGGCAGCATGTAGCTGAGTGGGCAGGATAGGCCTGCGTCTGGACCAAGGAGAGGACAGGCCCTTCGGCTGCTGGGAAGGCAGTGCCCAGAAAGCCCAGGAGGCGGCACCCATGGCTTGAGCAGAGGCAGAGCTGGTTTCCCAGGCCTGAGAACAGCTCAGACACACCTTCAGGGCATTAGGGGCACAGCAGCAGACAGAGGGGAAGAGAGCACAGGGGACTAATTGGTTGCAGAGAAGCCTATGTCTAAGCACACGTGAGCATCACATGGGGACTCTGGACATTGCACGTGTGTGTTTGTGTGTGTGTGTGTGTGTGTGTGTGTGTAAACTCCACAGACCTGAGGTTGCTGCAGTTTCTGGTGGAGCCAAAGCCACAGGCAGAGAGCCCCAGTTAACTAAATTTGTGACCCAGTGTTTACTCCCTTGCTGCAAAGGCCTAAGCAGAGAATGGCTGTGGTACCAGTTCCTGCTGAAATATTACTCCCTGGTCACAAATTCTTTTAATTAAACAGTTGGAATAAAATGCTAAAAATACTCTGTAGAGCAATATAAATTTATGTAAAAGAAATACATTAAATCCAAATATCGCATAATGGGTGTATTTTTTTTTTTTTTTTTTTTTTTTGGTACATGGGCCTCTCACTGTTGTGGCCTCTCCCGTTGCGGAGCACAGGCTCCGGACGCGCAGGCTCAGCGGCCATGGCTCACGGGCCCAGCTGCTCCGCGGCATGTGGGATCTTCCTGGACCGGGGCACGAGCCTGTGTCCCCTGCATTGGCAGACGGACTCTCAACCACTGCGCCACCAGGGAAGCCCAATGGGTGGATTTTTAAATATGTCTTTCTCAAATAAAATTCATATAGACGTACGTATATATGTATATATATACACCTATGTGTTTATATGTGTGTGTGTATATGTATATATATATAACTGTTATACATCAATTAAGCCCTTAATACTTAAGAGCAAAGAGAATGTTTCTCTTTAAAGTTTTCTACTGTTGATGATTTCTAGGGAAGAAATGTAGCAGTGAACTTTTAATACATAGTAAGTTATGAGAATTAGCCTCACAAATAAGGCATCACTGGCTCTATTTTCATCTGAAATAAGAGTTTGACATCTGCTGGGGAAATAGATTCCAGAAAAGGAAAATATTAAATAAGTTAAAGGAAAGCCAAAAATATTTCACCTTTATTAATAGTCTAAATATTCACAAGACATTTATCACTATGCAATGCATGACAGTAAGTCTCTAATTAAATTGCTATTTCTAGCTCTTGAGCTACAATGAAAGTTCTATAAAGGAGGCTATAAACCAGTTATCAACCTATTTTAATCACAGTTTGAAGTAACACAAGAAAACAGCATCCAAGGAGAGGGCATAATTTTGACTGACACTAGACAGGCTTAAAATTCCAAACCAGATGGTAAGTCCTACGCAAGAAAGCCTGTTTCTCTTATTTCTCTGTTTGTACTCAGAGCATTGAATAGGGCTCTGCATAGTCAGTATTCCGTAAATCTTACAGGCTGACTTGTAAGAGTCTGCTAAAAAAATCATAGAAGTGTCATTTAATTCAAGTTCCACGTTAGAATATCCTATGAGGCTCCCTGCCCAGTAATCATAAACTCATCACATAATGATGTCAGCAACTGGACATGCTCACAAACCTCGTGTAAAGGGATTAAGAGTTGCTGAATTTTCACAGAGAAAATCTCTGGCTTGCTGTCAAAAATCAAACACGTGGACATTGTGATTCAGCATTGTCATATAATCAGTCCAAGAACCAGAAAGGAAAAAGACATGATAAGAAAAAAATTAATTTGGAGGTTAGATGCAAAGAATGCTATAGTCTGACAGTTACTGCGGCATCTTCTCTGTGGGTCCCCGCAAACCCACCCTAGCCATATGGGTTTCCAGAATCATACCTACAGATGATGATGATGGGGTTACCATTCAGGCTGCTCTCCAGAAAAAATGAGAGCAAGAACCTCTAAATAGGGGCATAAAAAACATTTATTCAACAATTATTTTTAAGTATCTAGTATGTGCCACTTATTGATCTAATTAGTTGGGTTCAAAGGTGAGCAAAATCGGTCCTCTGATTTTTAGGAGATTAAAAAAAGTCTGGAAAGAAAAGAAGTATCAAATACTTTGAAGAGAATGGAATATAAATTATGGAGCAGTTATCTTACTCATAAAGATGCACTCAGCACTAGAAATGACACAAAGTCACAACTTTATAGCCTGGTTCTGCCTCAAGCCACAAGCTTCATCTTACTACAGGAGCTGGAAAACCTTAGCGAGGGTCCTCTAATGTCTGTTTGGGCTCTTATGTGTATTCTTTTTTTCCCCTTTTAAAAAAAATTATTCCGATCTGACTCCTCCCTCTCAAGTCTCATTGCTGCTATTGTCTTCTGGTCTTGGACCTACCCAGATGTCACCAACTAAATATTGTGTTTAATTTTTTTTTTTTTAGGAAGTTTCCAAATGTGCACAAAGTTGAATTTGATTGATGATTCAATGAATGATGCATTTTCATTATATCAACACAATGAGTCTCCATAAACTTGTCACTGAGTTTCAACCATCATCGTTTCCCCAATCTTGTTGCATCTATCCCCACCCTCTTTTTACAATGTCAATTTTATTTTCATCGCTTGAGATATTTCATTTTCGAATTGTTACTGATAAATCACACAAGATTTCCTGTCATGGGGCTTAATGCCTAGCAAAGAGTAGATCTCAAAAATATTTGCTAAATGAATGACTGCCTCCGGTAAAACATTCTCTGCTTTTACAGTGGGAGGAGTTTTCAAGTTGTCTAGGGTAGGAAAAAACGGTAGACATTCTGAGTTCAGTGTTACAAGGCGAGGCTTAGGAGAATTCCTCTTTAGGATATGCTAATCTTGTCCAGGTTTCCCTGTTCTGTTTCCCACTCACAGCCCAGTAAAAGGAGGTCTTCAAACAGGAAAGGGGTTGGTGGGGGGGGGGGAGCACGCCAAGGTAGCAGAACCAAAGGTAAAGCTCATCTCTCTTGAAACATTTAATTAAAACAAACATAATAAAATATGTAGCTACTTCCCAGGGTCATAAGTGGTGCCACTTCCCCGGAAATACATTTGCTCAAGCATATTTGATTCATTATGTAGGTTTCATTGTACCTCACATGCAGGCAGTATCGAAAGTACCAGTCCTAGACCTAGAGAATAAAGCAATACAAGTCTCAAAAAGTGCTGAACAAAACAGATGTGTGCTCTGGTGAGCTAGAGAAAGCCCCGCCATCTGAGCAGTTTCCTGAATCTGAGTTCAGTCTAAATCAATTTAAAAAATCGCCAGTGAAGAAGAAACAAAATTTCATTTGTGGATAATATAGAACTAAGAAAAGCACTTAAGATGATATTCACCAAAAAATAAAATGACAGGGATGACAAATCAGGAGACCTAGTCTTATCCTGGCTTTCTGTCAATATCCCTAAATGACCATAATCTCAACCTTGACATTTTTACCTGTCAGGCAAAACCTCAGTGAAATTCCATTTGTATGGATGGCACGGGAATTTATCAAATAATATTTGAGTAACTGGCATGGTTAGAAGAAAATTGATCTGGGAATCAGGAAACCTAACTGTGTGACCCTGGGTGGGTCATTTAACCTATCTGGGCCTCAGTTTCCTGACTGCACAATCGGAACTGACTACCATGTCGGAGGTTTTCTTTAATGTTTCAAAGCACGTAGGTAGGAGTGGAACGGCTCTTGTTGAAACAAAGGCAAGAGAGGAACTCAGAGTCCCACAGGCCCAGCATTCCTCCCACAGTGAAGTCTCTTATGGAATAGCAGGGTTTTATAATCCCTAACCCAGAACTGCTCAAGATTTATCAGCCCTAGAACCTTATGATTGTATCATGCCTAAATAAATCTAAGGTCAAAACTGTTTCTAAAATCATTAACAAAGGTAAATATGATTTTTTGGAGGATGAAAAATTATTAACATTTCCATGTGATATTTTAGTTTCTTAAAAAGGATCCATCAGAAAAGGAAATGCTACAATGCTTGTTCCAAAGCTAAATCCGTAGCGTATGCTTATTAGAATTTCTGCCCCATCTCAAGGTAACATTTTCTTTTCAAATTATATTTATGTTTTTAATCTCCATTTACTAATTAACCATGTTTAGGTGGTAAATTATTTCACAACTTTTTTTTGGGGGGAGCTGTTACTCAGTGACCTGTAGACAGGACAGGGGACACTGGTTAGGCAACTGATTCTGCTTCAGATTCTTGTTCTGGTTTCTGGCTTCAGACAAGCTTTTGTGCTGGGGAAGGAAGGAGCTGGGGGAAATCGGAAGGGAAGAAGACCCACTGAGCCTGGCACTGTTCGCAGATACCAGATTCTGAGAAGGAAACTGCTGAGTCATGGGAACACGTTCTGATCATCACCAAGAGGAACTGCAGTCTTAGGTCCCGAAATGCAGTTTTCTCTACCTTTGTCCATGATACCTGTGGGCTCCCGCCTCCACCTGAGGCCGCTGAGTCCCCCCCGACCCCCCAGAGCTCTCACAACTTTTTAATAGGAAAGAATACAAAAGGTTCTCTGGAATCACAGTTTTCATCTACTGATGATCACAGAGATTTTCTGGCGGACTGGTGGTAGCCATTCAATTTTAGGAAGGAAATGCATCTACTACTTCTTCCACTGGCATCTCACTTGAGCAGCATGAGTGGTGGTGCCCATACAGTGGCAGCGTCCAGGAACAATATAAACACTGGTGACAGAAATAGAAGTTTCCCCCCAGTTATGCATTTCTATATACACTATGGGTTATGGGCTGAATTGTGTCCCCCAAATTTGTATGTTGAAGCCCTAACCCCCAGTTCCTCAGAATGTGCTGGTATTTGGAGATACAGCCTGTAAGATGTGATTAAGTTAAATTTAGACTATTAGGGAGGGCCCTGATCCAATCTGACAGGTGTCCTTTTAAGAAAACTTGGACACAAAAAGAGACACCAGGGATTCGAGCACACATAGGAAATACCAGGTCAGGTCACAGTGAGAAGATGGTCATCTGCTAGCCAAGGAGAAGAAACCAAACCTGCTGACATCTGATACCAAACCTGCTGATCTTAGACTTCCAGCCTCCAGAACTGTGAGAAAATAAGTTTCTGTTATTTAAGCCACCCAGTCTGTGGTATTTTGTTGAGGCAGCCCTGGAAAACTAATGCACTATGTTTACATGTACATATATACACATACATACACTATAGAAAAGGACATGTCTAGCTATCCATTCACATTCACACACACACACACACACACACACCCTCAGAGATTATTACCTTCTTCAATTTAAGGCTTCTTAACATATCATTCGCAAACACTGGGAATGCCACCTCATCAAGTTATTTAGGAATTTAGTGCATTATGATGTATGAATGGATGTTTTCATCTTATAGTAAAATGTGTAAGTTGAACTGGGAAAATATCCTATTTGCTTTTAAAATCACGTCATGAGATACAAGCCCCTTCTTGTCTATCCAGTTTGCTAAGAAAATTCAAATACTGTTTCCTGCTATGTAGGATGATATAGAGATGATGAGACTGCTAACATTTGAAAAGAAAAAATCGGGAGATATAAATTTAATTCTATGATTAGATACCTTTTCCTTTCAGATCAGTGTTGCTGGATTCTCTTATGTTCAAGAGAATCATTGAAACAAGATTAAGAACTCTCCCTCTCTCTTTTTTTTTTTTTTTTTTTGCCAAGGATTTTGGAAGCTCTGCTTTGTATTATGTGATGACAGTAATAAATAATTCCTCTGGTATTAATGATATTAACATTTCATGTAACTCATTCATTAAGTTATCAAGTGGAGACCCAAAGCTATTATAATTCAGTACATAGTCACTTACTATGAAACATATCCATTTTAAAATTGATAGTACCATCAGGTCTACAAGGTCCCAAGAAGAATTTCATGTGCCCACTCGTCTAAAGTGATTGTTCGATGTTCCCTGACCTTCAAAAGCTTTTCGTCATTTTTCTGACAGGTAGCTTAGAGGTTCTTTCCTCCATCCATTTCATTTAAATATGTGCTGTGGGTAAATCCAATAAACTAAGTAGCCATCTAGTTAAAACCCTCATGGGGTCAGAGCTCTAGGGAACATTTCAAGGCACCGATGTCCCTTCTTCAACTCTGATTTCCTAGATCATTGATCATCTTCTACCAGCTCTTTGAAATAGATCCTCTTGCCAAGTGCCCCTTAATCCCCTGCGTTGAAAGCAATGCTTGGTCTGATACCTAGCAGCTGACGCTCCCCTTGGGGATGGATGAAAGGAGAGGAAAGTCCTCCTCTTCATGATTAATAATCTAAAACTCTCCTAAAGAGAGGTAAGAGACCCTGAAGGTGTGTGGGGAGAGCTCCGTTTATTGCCTCATTCCCTAGGGCACATCCAACAGGGAGGCGTTGCTGATAAACAATTCTCTCCTCTCCCTTTCAATGATAAATCACCTTGTCAAAGGTGCCTGTAGGGTTGTTACAACATATTTCTTACTATTAGTGCTTCCCTGACTGGAGAGTACATGGATGAGGTTGTAGAGGAAGGTCAAGTGAAACCCAGGACCTTGTAAACAGTAGGTGCTTAATACTGTGGAATAAAAATGAAGTAATGAGGATAAAGCTGTCATTTTTTAAAAAATGTCAACTCAAAATACGGAATTACACTATATCCATGTTCTCTATTGCAGGTTTTAGGTTCACTAGTTCTACAATAAATGAAATCATTGGTTTTGACATGAAAACAGAATTCCTGAGTGAAAAAAATCTGGTAAATGCTGGGTTAAATGAGAAGGGCTTTTTTTTGTCACTGTAGGACCGCTCACAGCTTGAATCTCTGCGAGATGACCATGGTATTCAGTGATTCCCAAACTTGTTATTGGCAGGATCTGTTTCTTCTGTAAGATATTTGAGAAGGGTTGCACTAAAGAGCTTTCAACTCACAGAAGGAATTAACTGTCTATTGCCTTAAACTGATGGACACAGGATTTTAGCTCCTCTCATTCACGTTGGTGGGACCAGGCCAGTAGCACTACCCCAGGAAAGAGCGCCCAGCTACCTGGCTGGCATAGGCTCCATCTTTAATTTTCCAAGAGAGCAATTCGTGTATGTATGGCAGAAAAATCAATGCTAAATTTACCTCCAAATTTTTTCACATTAAAAATATATGTTTTGGACTGTAAGTATTTAGTATGCTGTTTCATAGTGGAGAAAGATTCTGTAAGGGAAAGGCGAAGAAGATAGGGTACTATAGTGGAGTTTCAAAAAGGGAGGGGAAACAAAAATAAAATGTGAGATAGAAAAAGCCTCCTTCTTTACTCCTCAGCTGGTAACAGAGCCTGACAGAAGAAAATGCAATTCATATCAATCCAACAAGAATAGCAGGTGCTGTGGGAATGTGAAGCAAGATGCTTGCTTACGCTAAACTACCTGATAGGGAGAGTGCTTGTTGTGGTATCTTGGCTGCAGGATATTCATTTTGTTATTTAGTAAATGCAGTACCTTTTCTAGTAACGACTGATTCTCATTTAAATATGCATCTTAAGAGGCTTGGTTATGTCTACCTATACGTTCAACAACAAAGAAATGATTAATGCATTAATCCACTCAGGGTTGCCACTAAAGAAATGGTTATGAATACTAGTTGCAATCCAGAAAAACTTAAGTTATAGTGTTATTGGAAAATATAGAGACAAGTGTATATACTTTGATCACATCTATCAAAAACTATAAAAAATAAGAGAAATTAAAGTGTGAATAGTGATTAGAGAGATAGATAATTCTTTTTTCCTCCTTTCAAAAATTTTTAATGTCGTTCCACAAGTTATATTGTGAAAAATGTATATGTTTTTAATGATCTAGCTTCATTCTTATGTGTGATTTTGTTATATAGGGGCCAATATTTTTTCTTCAGCTAAGACAGCAGAAGAGGTGATTTATTGTACATGTTTGTACATGCAGCCACAACTCAGAACAGAACTGGCCCAGAAAGTCACAGGTCCAAGGCAAAGGACCAAAGGGACCATTTTGATATAAGCAAGGTGGGTCTCTCAAAGGTGGTGGATGTGATGGATGTTCTAGATCCACTAAGACAAGTTCTAGACAGTCGGCATGCAGTCCAACAGTTGGTACCAGCATCCCCGGCCTCTGGCTTTCCTTGTTTCTGCTCCTGTGGCTTCCAAGAGTACACAAGCTGGCAGTTTCCTGGGACCCCTGCCTCATCTTTCTTTTTCTGCACTTTAGCCTGTGCATTCGCTTCTTCCTCCACTTGCCTCTTATTGGCGGGGAGGTTTCTCAGAAGATGGTGCTAAGGCCGTGAGCTAGGGGCGATTTGTTTTTAACTTGAGTTACTCATTTCAAGTTTTATAATGAAGACAAAGAGAAAAAAATACAGAGATTGATGTATACACTTTTTAAAAATTATATTCAAATTGCCAGGAGATCTCTACTCTGTTGATTACTAGATAACTGAAGACAATAAAGGCTGCTCATGCTGAGTTACGGCAGATGGCTTTGTTATAAACACGGTATCCATGTTACATTGACTTCCAATAGCAGTTTTCCTCTATCTTCAAAAGGATGTAAAACGTTCACTTTCTGAAACTGCTAACAGTTCTGCACAAGATTGTTTTCTTTTGTTTTGTTTTCCATGAAGGCTGGCATTCAAATTTTCACCAACCCTGGAAGAAACCTCAAAGAATAATTTTTCTTACATCTATCTCCAATTGTAGATATAAGAAGACAACCTGCCACCACACGATAAGGATGTTTTTCCTTTTGTAGTCAATGATAGAAATCGTGTGCAGTATCAGAATGCAAATTTAATATATTGTAAAAGCATCTCCTAAAACACAGACCTAGGACTCAACTTACTCGCTACAGTCACAGTCAAGTTTATCAACAGGTTGAAAAATGAGTGATGACACAAGTGCTGCAACACCTCCTCCAAACAAGCTCCAGGTTTTATCATTAAGAACCGACCCAAGAAATCAATGCCCAGTTTTTTTAAGATCCCAGATTTGACACTTTGGCTTTTTATACTGTACCTTCAACGTAGAATCTATTCTGCCAAACAATTAAAAAGCAAACATATGTTATGCTGTTAGAAAATGATGATAACATACTAATCAGGTCTCTAAGCTCATAGCTTAGTATGATGACCATTTATTTCCAGGTGATTCTGGGTTATCCTCAGCCTGACCTGCTCACCAGTGCATCCCATGCTTAGTCACCCCAAGTGACTTTATAAATTATTTGTGTGATTATGGTCCCTCAATGTATAAAACAGACATCATTTCTTTCTTTCTTTCTGTTTTTTTTTTAATTTTCAGGAAAAAGACCTGTGGCTAAAAATCTAGAACTGAAATTACAGATTTTCCTATTTATGCCATTATGGAAGCAGAATTTGCAGCAAATCAGAGTCCAAATTAGAAGAGTCCAGATTCTATTATCCACTTTCTTTGGTTTATACTATCACTGGAATGTGAATTTCGCTTCTTGGTATTTGTAATGGTTAATTTCACGTGTCAATCTGACTGGCCACAAGATGCCCAGATTAAACGTTACTTCTGGATATGCCTGTGAGGGTGTTTCTGGATAAGATGAGCGTTTGAACCAGTGGACTCCATAAAGTAGGTTGCCCTCCCCAATGTGAGTAAACAGCATCCGATATGTTGAAGGCCTGAGCAGAACACAGGCAGAAGAAAGAAGAATTCGCCCTTTTTTTTGTCCTGCCTCACGACTACCTGAGCTGGGACGTCTCATTTCCTCTTCTCCTGCCCTTGGACTGGAATTTA
The DNA here is from genome assembly GCF_964341445.2 of Mesoplodon mirus. Classification (NCBI taxonomy): domain Eukaryota; kingdom Metazoa; phylum Chordata; class Mammalia; order Artiodactyla; family Ziphiidae; genus Mesoplodon; species Mesoplodon mirus. The sequence continues at coordinate 17,500,171 of NC_138986.1, forward strand.
CACCTTTGGCCACCCTGGTTCTTAGGCCTTCAGTCTGGGACTGAATTACACCACTGGTCTCCAGCTTGCAGAGAGCAGATTGTGGCACTTCCTGGCTTCCATCATCACATGAGCCAATTCCTCATAATAAAGCTCCACATATATCCTATTGGGTCTGTTTCTCTGGAGAACCCTGACTCATACAGTGTTCATTTCTCCTTTCACAGCCTCTGGACAATCTTGTTGTTGAAGTATTGAAAGATCACTTGCTGAAAGCTTTGTAAACACAATACATTTTCTTTCTTTCCTTTTTTTTTTTTTTTTGCTGCGCTGCGCAGCATGTGGGATCTTAGTTCCCCAACCAGGGATTGAAACTATGCCCCCTGCATTGGAAGCGTGGAGTCTTAACCACTGGACCACCAGGGAATTCCCCACAACATATTTTCTTAATTCATTTCAGATCACTAATTCATGTAGTTTCTCTGATATTTTCCTCTTAATAATATACTCTAGTGATCTTTATCCAAAGAAGCAAATAGTATTAGTGCCAGGTGCTCTGTGCTCACAAGCAAAGCAAAACGCATTTACATTTGTAAATATCCACTCCTGGAGTGTCACTGCTCCTTCTTTCTTTCTTTTTTTTTTTTCACATTTATATTTACAGAGCCATCAACCATCCCAGAGCAATCTATCTTGCTTGTCTGTTCTCAAGTGTGAAAATGCATCTTGATCTCCTTCTTATTCCCCAAAGTCATGACTCTAGCATAAAGGCAGACCTTTATTGCTAATTGCCCTTGTATTTTCTTGTCCCCAAAGCACATGATGCTCAGACCACAGTTCTCAAGAAAGAAAAATAGTAATTGAATATTTCAGTTAAATGCAAAATTACACTTTCCATTCTTCTCCCAGCTAAGGTAGGACTAGGATTTCTGAAAGGCCAGAATATCTAGAGGTCTTCTAATAACTCAGAGCAGAGGAAACATGGTGCTTTTATTCCTTTGTTCTAACTAAATGATGCAGTCAAATTCAATTTTTTTATTTCCATTCCCATATTTTCCAAATATATTCTCCATGGGATACTGCTACTGTATTATATTTAGAATATTATTTCTTGGAGTTCATAATTTGTAATTGATTAATAATGCCCTTTTTGGCCAGCTTATGAGATGAGCTAGATTTTTTATGCTTTAAACCTTGTGTACTGTGTATAATTGCCCAGTAGTTTAAGATCACTTTCTCTTGCCCAATTAAAATATTAGAAAACAAACAAATCTAACCGAATGGTTTTCCCTAAGCTATTTATACTAAGTTAATAATCTATTAATAATATGTAATGGGAGTTAACACTGAAATAGAAAAACACACATTATTTTGACAAATTACCCTCAGGGTCTGATAAGGCTTAACTAATTATTTATGTACAGGGAAGAGCAATCTGGTAAACAAGTACACTCAGCCTTGCTAAACATGCTCATCTCACACTTTCTAGGAATGACCAGCAAAACAACACACTGGCTTACAGAAAATTCCACCGGGTGCTGATTTCTCTGAGGTTGGGAGAAGGTGCTGACATTTGATTAAGCAATCAGTAGGACAAAAAAACAAAAAAAAGATACAACATTAAAATGTCATAAGTTTGTTGCATGATTTTCTTCTACTTTAGATCATTTACTTTGAGATCAAGGCCAGTTTGTCTGAAATATTTCAACTCTCAAAAAAAGATCACGGGGCCTCTGTTTAGGACCTGTGTGAAAGGGGATAGGTAACATGTCCAAAGGAGGGCCTCTAGAGTGTGGAGTTCTGGAGTTTGGAGGCCTTCCCTGCAGCTTCCCTTGGCTGAGCTTGAAGAGAACCAGGGCCTCCCTCAAAAATGACCGTGTGGCTGACAGGGTCTTGGTGCTCCAGGTGGGTGTCAGGCCTGTGCCTCTGAGGTGGGAGAGCTGAGTTCAGGACATTGGTCCACCAGAGACCTCCTGGCTCCATGTAATATCAAACAGTGAAAGCTCTCCCAGAGATCTCCATCTCAATGCTAAGACCCAGCTCTACTCAACGACCAGCAAGCTGCACTGCTGGACACCCTATGCCAAACAACTAGCAAGACAGGAACACAAACCCACCCATTAGCAGAGAGGCTGCCTAAAATCATAATAAGGTCACAGGCACCCCAAAACACACCACTGGACGTGGACCTGCCCAGCAGAAAGCCAAGATCCAGCCTCATCCACCAAAACACAGGCAACAGTCCCCTCCACCAGGAAGCCTACACAACCCACTGAACCAACATTAGCCACTGGGGGCAGACACCAAAAACAACAGGAACTACGAACCTGCAACCTGCGAAAAGGAGGCCAAAAACAAGTAGGTTAAGGAAAATGAAAAGACAGAGAAACACACAACAGATGAAGGAGCAAGGTAAAAACCCACCAGACCTAACAAATGAAGAGGAAATAGACACTCTACCTGAAAAAGAATTCAGAATAATGATAGTAAAGATGATCCAAAATCTTGGAAATAGAATGGAGAAAATACAAGAAATGTTTAACAAGGACCTAGAAGAACTAAAGAGCAAACAAACAATGATGAACAGTGCAATAAATGAAATTAAAAATTCTCTAGAAGGAATCAATAGCTGAATAACTGAGGCAGAAGAACAGATAAGTGACCTGTAAGATAAAACAGTGGAAAAAACTACTGCCGAGCAGAATAAAGAAAAAAGAATGAAAAGAATTGAGGACAATTTCAGAGACCTCTGGGACAACATTAAGTGCACCAACATTCGAGTTATAGGGGTCCCAGAAAAAGAAGACAAAAAGAAAGGGACTGAGAAAATATTTGAAGAGATTATAGCTGAAAACTTCCCTAATATGGGAAAGGAAATGGTCAAGTCCAGGAAGCGTAGAGAGTCCCATACAGAATAAATCCAAGGAGGAACATGCCAAGATACACATCAAACTATTAAAAATTAAATACAAAGAAAAAATATTAAAAGCAGCAAGGGAAAAAACAACAAATAACATAAAAGGGAATCCCCATAAGGTTAACAGCTTACCTTCCAGCAGAAACTCTGCAAGCCAGAAGGGAGTGGCAGGACATATTGAAAGTGATGAAAGGGAAAAACCTACAACCAAGATTACTCTAGCCAGCAAGGATCTCATTCAGATTCGGCAGAGAAATTATAACTTTTACAGACAAGCAAAGGATAAGAGAATTCAGCACCACTAAACCAGCTTTACAACAAATGCTAAAGGAACATCTCTAGGCAGGAAACACAAAGAAGGAAAAGACCTACAATAACAAACCCAAAACAATTAAGAAAATGGTCATAGGAACATACATATTGATAACTACCTTAAAGGTAATGGATTAAATGCTCCAACCAAAAGACACAGACTGGCTGAATGGATACAAAAAAAAAAAAAAAAAGACCCGTATATATGCTGTCTTCAAGAGACCCACTTCAGACCTAGGGACACATACACACTGAAAGTGAGAGGATGGAAAAAGATATTCCATGAAAATGGAAATCAAAAGAAAGCTGGAGTAGCAATTCTCATATCAGACAAAATAGACTTTAAGATAAAGACTATTATAAGAGACAAAGAAGGACACTATATAAAGATCAAGGCATCAATCCAAGAAGAAGATATAACAATTGTAAATATTTATACACCCAACATAGGAGCACCTCAATACATAAGGCAAATGCTAACAGCCATAAAAGGGGAAATTGACAGTAACGCAATCATAGTAGGGGACTTTGACACCCCACTTTCACCAATGGACGGATCATCCAAAATGAAAATAAATAAGGAAACACAAGCTTTAAATGATACATTAAACAAGATGGACATAACTGATATTTATAGAACATTCCATCCAAAAACAACAGAATACACTTTCTTCTCAAGGACTCATGGAACATTCTCCAGGATACATCATATCTTGGGTCACAAATCAAGCCTTGGTAAATTTAAGAAAATTGAAGTCATATCAAGTATCTTTTCCGACCACAACGCTATGAGACTAGATATCAATTACAGGAAAAATATCTGTAAAAGATACAAACACATGGAGGCTAAAAAATACCCTACTAGGGCCTCCCTGGTGGCGCAGTGGTTGAGAGTCCGCCTGCCGGTGCAGGGGATACGGGTTCGTGCCCCGGTCTGGGAGGATCCCATATGCCGCGGAGCGGCTGGGCCCGTGAGCCATGGCCGCTGGGCCTGCGCGTCCGGAGCCTGTGCTCCGCAACGGGAGAGGCCACAACAGTGAGAGGCCCGCATACCGCAAAAAGAAAAAAAAAAAAAAAAATACCCTACTAAATAACCAAGAGATCAATGAAGAAATCAAAGAGGAAATTAAAAAAAACCTAGAAACAAATGACAATGGAAGCACGATGACTGAAAACCTATGAGATGCAGCAAAAGCAGTTCTAAGAGGGAAGTTTATAGCAATACAATCCCACCTTAAGAAACAAGAAACATCTCAAATAGACAACCTAACCTTACACCTAAAGTAATTAGAGAAAGAAGAACAAAAAACCCTCTAAAGTTAGCAGAAGGGAAGAAATCATAAAAATCAGATCAGAAATAAATGAAAAAGAAATGAAGGGAACAATAGGAAAGATCAGTAAAACTAAAAGCTTGTTCTTTCAGAAGATAAAAAAAATTGACAAACCATTAGCCAGACTCATCAAGAAAAAAAGGGAGAAGACTCAAATCACTAGAATTAGAAATGAAAAAGGAGAAGTAACAACGAACACTGCAGAAAAACAAAGGATCATGAGAGATTACTACAAGCAACTATATGCCAATAAATTGCACAACCTGGAAGAAGTGGACAAATTCTTAGAAAACCACAATCTTCCAAGACTGAACCAGGAAGAAATAGAAAATATAAACAGAGCAATCACAAGCACAGAAATTGAGACTGATTAAAAACCTTCCAACAAACAAAAGCCCAGGATCAGATGGCTTCACAGGCAAATTCTATCAAACAATTAGAGAAGAACTAACACCTATCATTCTCAAACTCTTCCAAAACATAGCAGAGGGAGGAACACCCTCAGACTCATTCTACGAGGCCACCAACACCCTGATAACAAAACCAGACAAAGATGTTACAAAGAAAGAAAACTACAGGCCAATATCACTGATGAACATAGATGGAAAAATCCTCAACAAAATACTAGCAAACAGAATCCAACAACACATTAAAAGGATCACAAACCATGATCAAGTGGGGTTTATCCCAGGAATGCAAGGATTCTTCAATATATGCAAATAAATCAGTGTGACAAACCATATTAACAAATTGAAGGAGAAAAACCATATGATAATCTCAATAGATGCAGAATAAGCTTTTGACAAAATTCAACACCGATTTATGATAAAAATCCTCCAGAAAGTAGGCATAGAGGGAACTTACCTCAACATAATAAAGGCCATACATGACAAACACACAGCCAAGATCGTTCTCAATGGTGAAAAACTGAAACCATTTCCTCTAAGATCAGGAACAAGACAAGGTTGTCCACTCTCACCACTATTATTTCAACATAGTTTTGGAAGTTTTAGCCACAGCAATCGGAGAAGAAAAAGAAATAGAAGGAATCCAAATTGGAAAAGAAGAAGTAAAGCTTACTTCTTTTGGTTTGGTTAGATGACATGATACTATACATAGAGAATCCTAAAGATGTTACCAGAAAAATACTAGAGCTAATCAATGAATTTGGTGGAGTATCAGGATACAAAATTAATGGACAGAAATCTCTTGCATTTCTATACACTAATGATGAAAAATCTGAAAGAGAAATTAAGGAAACACTCCCATTTACCATTGCCACAAAAAGAATAAAATACCTAGGAATAAACCTACCTAAGGAGACAAAAGACCTGTATGCAGAAAACTATGACACTGATGAAAGAAAATAAAGATGATACAAACAGATGGAGAGATATACCATGTCCTTGGATTGGAAGAATCAACATTGTGAAAACGACTATACTACCCAAAGCAATCTACATATTCAATGCAATCCCTATCAAACTATCAATACCATTTTTCACAGAACTAGAACAAAAAATTTCACAATTTGTATGGAAACACAAAAGACCCCGAATAGCCAAAGCAACCTTGAGGAAAAAAACGGAGCTGGGGGAATCAGGCTCCCAGACTTCAGACATTACTATCAAGCTAAAGTAATCAAGACAGTATGGTACTGGCACAAAAAGAGAAATATTGATCAATGGAACAGGAGAGAAAGCCCAGAGATAAACCCACACACATATGGTCACCTTATCTTTGATAAAGGAGACAGGAATGTCCAGTGGAGAAAGGACAGCCTCTTCAATAGGTGGTGCTGGGAAAACTGGACAGGTACATGTAAAAGTACGAGATTAGATCACTCCCTAACACCATACACAAAAATAAGCTGAAAATGGATTAAAGACCTAAATGTAAGGCCAGACACTATCAAACTCTTAGAGGAAAACATAGGCAGAACACTCTTTGACATTAATCACAGCAAGATCCTTTTTGACCCACCTCCTAGAAAAGTGAAAATAAAAACAAAAATAAACAAATGGGACCTAATGAAACTTAAAAGCTTTTGCACAGCAAAGGAAACCATAAACAAGACGAAAACACAACCCTCAGAATGGGAGAAACTATTTGCAAATGAAGCAACTGACAAAGGATTAATCCCCAAAATTTACAAGCACCTCATGCAGATCAACATCAAGAAAACAAACAACCCAATCCAAAAATGGGCAGAAGACCTAAATAGACATTTCTCCAAAGAAGATATACAGATTGCGAACAAACACTTGAAAGGATGCTCCACATCACTAATCATTAGAGAAATGCAAATCAAAACTACAATGAGTAGTTTTGTGCAAGAGAGTTCCCTTTTCTCCACACCCTCTCCAGCATTTATTGTTTGTAGATTTTTTGATGATGGCCCTTCTGACTGGTGTGAGGTGATACCTCACTGTAGTTTTGATTTGCATTTCTCTAATGATTAGTGATGTGGAGCATCCTTTCATGTGTTTGTTGGCAAGCTGTATATCTTCTTTGGAGAAATGTTTATTTAGGTCTTCTGCCCATTTTTGGATTGGGTTGTTTGTTTTTCTGATATTGAGCTGCAATCAAGGACATTGATTTAGGTAATTTAGAATAATCCCATCTGAACCCTTTATTTTACCTATGAGAAAACTAGTGACCTAAAAGGTTGATTACCTGTGCAAGGTCACCTTGATGTCAGGTTACCAGGCCAAGGCTCTTTCTACCCAAGTATGCTGCCGATGGCACTGAATTAAGGAAGAGGCCACCAGTTCTAATGGGGCAGCAATGCCCCAACCATACTGCAGATTACTCTTGATGACTCAGAAGATCTTCAGACTTTAGAAAAATCTTTTTCTGATTTCTAATGTCCTAGCCTACTTCAAATTGGGTTTGGGGATCTATAAACACTTGATTGATAATCTATATTGATATCCTTGGACAGAATTTATCTAAGTGTGCCTATAAAACATGCCTTTTTGATTCGTCCTCCAAAAAAAGCCAACTGCAGTCAAAAAACTTGGGGAATCATTTTATGCAACATACCTCTTTTAGAAATGAAAGTTTCTCTTTGAGAAAAATACTTCTTAATGTATTTGTCCACAGAAACTTATTAGCCAATAGTGGTTATTTTAATAGCCACTACTCACATGTTCCAGAGCACCTAGTATGCTGTCTTGCATTCAGCTGGTGCTCAATAATTGCCTGGGAATTTGAATTGGTAAACATTAGCTCTGTCTGAATTCCTCTAATATACTCCTTATGTATATACCTTACACAGGTTTCTCTGTGGTCTCACAATGATTTGCTCCCAAAGACTATTCCTAAAAGGATTAATTTTCAGTAAATCTTTGAATTTTTGCCATTCAGGGAAGAATACATGGTCTTATTTTTTCTCAGTGCTGCCCCATTTAGATACTATCTCTAGCTCAGCAAGGACTTGTAGTGGGAGCATGGTTTAAAAGAGGGGAATTAAGTCATCATTCTTTTGAAGCTTCTAGAAAGTATTTCTAATGAAAACCACTTTGGGGGACTGAGGAGGTGCACATAGGCGGGGTTGGCATGAATCTAGTTCTTAAACGGGTAGCAGTCACACAGGTATTTGCTTTCAAATTTTCCTTAACATTTGACAAATATATATTATACATTCTTCTAAATGTGTATTTTATGATTTAAAAAGAGAAAAGGAAACACCATCGAACTCTATGCCCGATTACATCCCTCCCTCCCTACCCAAAGGTGAGAGTGAGACCACTGGCCACGTTTACACTGTTGAAAGTCAGCTCAACCATCCTGGTCTTCTCTACCAGACAGGAGCCAAGGGGTAGGAGCTGGAAGCTGTGTACTTTGTCCAGCTTCTAAGTTAATTCTTTTTTTTTAAAAAACTGAAGTATAGTTGATTTACAGTATTGTGTTAGTTTCAGGTGTACAGCAAACTGATTTGGTTACACATATATACATATATATCTATATTTTTCTTAAAAGTTCTTTTCCATTATAGCTTATTATAAGATATTGAATATAGTTCCCTTTGCTATACAGTAAATCCTTGTTGTGTATCTATTTTATATATGGTAGTGTGCATCTGTTAATCCCATACTCCCAGTTTATCTGCTATGCCTTCCTCTTTGGTAACCATAAGTTTGTTTTCTACGTCTGTGAGTCTGTTTCTGTTTTGTAAATAAGTTCATTTGTACTATTTTTTATATTCCACATATAAGTGATATCATATAATATTTTTCTTTCTCTGCCTGACTTACTTCACTTAGTATGATAATCTCTAGGTCCACCCATGTTGCTGCAAATGGTATTATTTCATTCTTCTTTATGGCTGAGTAATATTCTATTCTCTCTCTCTCTCTCTCTCTCTCTCTATATATATATATATATATATATATATATATAGTCTTTATCTACTTTTTTTAACCATTCATCTGTTGATGGACATTTTGGTTGCTTCCATGTCTTGGCTATTGTAAATAGTGCTGCTATGAACATTGGGGTGCATGTATCTTTTTGAATTAGAGTTTTCATCTTTTCTGGATATATACCCAGAAGTGGGATTGCTGGATCATATGGCAGTTCTATTTTTAGTTTTTTGAGGAACATCCATACTGTCTTCCACAGTGGCTGCAGCAATTTACATTCCCACCAACAGTGTAGGAAGGTACCCTTTTCTCCACACCTTCTCCAGCATTTATTATTTGTAGACTTTTTTTTTTTTTTTTTTTTTTTTTGCAGTACGTGGGCCTCTCACTGCTGTGGCCTCTCCCATTGCGGAGCACAGGCTCCAGATGCGCAGGCTCAGTGGCCATGGCTCACGGGCCTAGCCGCTCCACGGCATGTGGGGTCTTCCCGGACCGGGGCACGAACCCGTGTCCCCTGCATCGGCAGGCGGACTCTCAACCACTGCGCCACCAGGGAAGCCCTATTTGTAGACTTTTTGATGATGATGATCATTCTGACTGGTGTGAGGTGATACCTCGTTGTAGTTTTGATTTGCATTTCTCTAATAATTAGCAATGTTGAGCATCTTATCATGTGCCTGTTGGCCATCTGTATGTCTGGGAAAATGTTTGCCAACAGTGTGACTGACAAGAGCTTTATTTCCAAAATATACAAACAGCTCATACAACCCAACAGAAAAATGGGCAGAAGACCAAAATAGACATTTCTCTAAGTTAATTCTTCATAGTATGGCATCATTACTTGATATTGTTATTTTACTTGAAGTGGTAGTGAATTTCAGTCACATTCTGGCTTAAATCTAAGCATTAAAATACATTTCTAAAGCCACTTCAGAGAAATTTGGAAATTCAGTTGCATTAACCAAACTTCTATTTCCTGCTCTGGAAATGGCCAACAATATAGAGTATTCTCACATTTACACCCTATGGGCTTCTATATTTTAGCTTCTATTTATGAGCGACCATACAGTATTAGCCTTTCTGTTCGTCAGATAAGTTTTTTATTAGTATTACTGTTCAGGTAATTCATGGTCCACTGTTGTCAAAACCTGATCTATAACACTTTTTAGAAATAAAAGACACTATGGCTTTTTGTTTTCGCATTTTAGCCTTCTTGAAAAGAGTTCTCCTTGTTCTTATCAAAGAGGTAGTTAAAGCAGTAATCCTCTGAAACATTTTAACAAACCAATGTAGAAAATGACTGAATATTTCCAAGTTCCTATCTCAGCCCACAGGCTCAGGAATATGAATTAGTTAGGTGCACTGATGTAAATGTTGAATCTTTAATATTTCACACCAAAAGAAATGCCTCCAGGTAGCTTTTAGCATACTGCTGTAATCTTGGGTAATGAATTAATCATACTTGTCCTTAACATGGAATGTTAAGGTGGAATTCATACCGCAGAGGACAGATCAGATAAGCAGGCACTTTTGCTCCGGAAAACCATTTCACCAGTACATTAGTGTTCGGAGCATTGACTAATCTCTACAGACTAGGATCTAAAATTACTATAGGTCCCAAAGCCCCAGTCTCAGAACAGCGCCAGATAAGAATCCCAAGTCAGGCTGCTAGAAGTGCTCCCAAGGAGAAGCAGCATTCAGGGGACCCGTAATATTAATTCAGTAAATAGGAGTTCATCCCACTTACCTTTGTTCTGAGGCCTTTCTGATTAGCAACGTCTACAAGTCGCTTGTGGAGGGCTGGTTCCCTTAACTGAAGAGGGTGTGTCTGCATGTACACGAACATTCCTTAGACCAAATTTCTGCCTAGCTGGGTGACACAGAGTTAATATCGGGGTGGACTGGAAATGTACATGCCCATGGCAGTCAAAATGAAGCACAGGCTGACTCACGGGCCATTCGGACACACAGTGGGGGAGGTTTTGGTTCACATAATTTTTTTTTTTTTTTTTTTTTTTTTTTTTTTTTTTTTTGCGGTATGCGGGCCTCTCACTGTTGTGGCCTCCCCCGTTGCGGAGCACAGGCTCCGGATGCGCAGGCCCAGCGGCCATGGCTCACGGGCCCAGCCGCTCCGCGGCATATGGGATCCTCCCAGACCGGGGCACGAACCCGTATCCCCTGCATCGGCAGGCGGACTCTCAACCACTGCGCCACCAGGGAGGCCCCACATAATTTTGATTATATAGAATTATTTCGCCCTTTATAGATGAAAGCTGTCTTATGTTTTGTTATCCACACCTCCAGTGAGCTCCCCTATTCCCTGTTATTTTATGGCTCTAGTCATTTCTTACAAGGAATATTTTGGAGCCTAGGAAAAGCAGCATGAGATTCACCCTAAATTTAGTTACATGCATGGAGCTGGACTTGGGAAGAAGGGGGTCTAGGCTGACCGTCTCCTTGCTCATAACCTTGACCTGCTGAGGGGCGGGCCAGGGGTGAGCACACCACCTCACTGAACATCAGAAGGAAGGCATCTTCTGAGAGAGGAGAAGACATACAAATGTGTATTTCATGGTCCTGTATCAATAAATTTTGTGTTTGTTTTAGAGGACCATTGCTTTCATCCATCCATCCATTCAATCATTCATTAATTCTTTTAACGAATTTGTGTTCCAGATCTGTAACATTTAAGGTACTCGCCTGGACCTGCAGATTAGACAAAATATGATGTGGCTCCTGTCCTTCAGTTTGTGCATGGAAAAGAGACGAGAAAGCAGGGAGGGAGTGGTGGAGAGAGTGCATGTCATGGTCCAAAAGCCGATCATAAACTTAACCTAAATTATTTCTAGTTTTATGAATTCTGTATGGTGAATTAATCCAATCCTCATTATGCACGTTTCCTAATTTTAACTATAAACTTTATTCAGAAAGTATCACTCCTTTTTTTATATCATTATTTGGTAGCATAGAAATCCTACACCTCAGACCCTTAAAATATAAAGGAAACTGACCTATGTGAATATCTATAATACAAGGTCAAGTGAGATGAGTACTATCAGAAAACTACCATGTGCTGTGAGAATTTAGTTATATCAGAGATTGCTCTGATCTGGAGGGAGCACAGAGTGAAGGTTCCAGAAAAGGACTATCTTTCAAACAAGCTCCAAAGAGCCTGCAAGATTTCAAGGGACAAAAGAATCTAACAGTTCAAATGCCACAAAGAAAGGACCTTGAGTGCTTGAAAACTGACTAGAGGGTGGCAGAGAGGGGTGCAGGATGGCTGGGAAATGTCGGTGTGAGTGGAAGTTCTGGAGTCTGGGGAGTGGGGCTGGTGACCCATTGACAGACACAAGGAAGGTGGGCGGGAGGGGCAGGGGCAGGTTGGGGTTTGGGAGCATAAGGGTAGGATGCACTAAGTTCGAAGGCTGGGGCAAGATCCTAGTGAAAAAGTCCAATAGACAGTTTGAAACACAGCCTGCAGCCTTTTGAACATCTTTTAGTGCCTACATATTGGAGAGAGCTGAAGTTGAAAGTATATATGTGATTTCGTGGGAATGAGGGTTGAGAAGAAAAGGGAAAAGGATAGAGACTTAGAGAATGTCCGCGTTCAGGCGCAGAGAGGAAGAAGAACAACTGAAATATTAGAAAACTGAAGCTTGTGAAATCAAGGAAGAGAATATATCAAGGGCTGTGAGAACACTGACTGTTAAAAAATAAAACTACTTGGAGTTTAAAAATTCACAGTATTTACTCAAATACATCTTATATGGACTAAAGACTTTTTAAAAAAGGAAACGAATCTTTAAAAACTAAAAGAAACTACAGATGAATATTTACCTGGTATTTTAATGAAAAAGAACTTTCCAAGAGTAAAAGCAATGTGAGACACGATGACATAAAAATTGAAAATTTATGTAACCAGGACAATATTTTGCCCAGATCAAACAGATGCATTCTAATTTCCCTCTTACTCGTGTCCCATATGCAGCCTGGCCCTTCCAGGGTGGAGCCACCAGACTGACCTGCCCAGAGCAGGGGAGGAAGAGATTGTGCTCTCTCAAGCCAGGCTGGAAAGTCTGGAGAGTGAGGATTGCTAAATGCCTCCATCTGTTTAGGCATAATTTTACATATCAAGGGGTGGGCATGGCTGATCAGATCTTACAGTTCTCCCAGAGTAAGGAAAAGACACCACTTCTGCCCCTGAGGCTGAGGCCAGGAGGCTTGCTGCTCTGTGCTGGAAAAATGTGTGGCACAAGGGAAGTTAGAAATCAAAAGCCAGAGGGATTGTGCAGGGAAGAGGGAAGTGAGAAGGTAGAAGAACCGGTCCGAAGTGTGTGTCCTGGCTGAGACCCTATGATCTGGGGGACTTGGAAGGAGGAAGGATCTCTGTTTCTGACTCCATTTAGTCCTTTAGAAAGAGACAGCCTCTCAGGCTGCACTTTACCAACCCAGGGGCAGCCACACTGGGGGAAATGGCTGGTGCGCTTGGTTAGGCCCAGGGAGGACTGGAAGTGGAGCTTTTCTGGTTACTTCTTGGTTCCCATGTGGTGTGTGGGGGACCTGCCCCATCCAAGGTCTTGGACCTGAATTGAGAGCCTACAAGCCTGGCACCGGGGTGAGGGTGAGAGACCTCTCAGCAGAAGCTAGGGGTAGATTCCCTGTGTCCAGAAGAATGTGGCAGAGTGCACTACCACAACCAGCCTAGGAAAGCCCAGCCAGCCAGGCAGCACCACTGGGCTGGGCTGAGGAGAGAGAGAGAGAGAGACAGAGAGTAGGTGGTACCATGTGGATCCGAATTGCTCTTCAGTCCCCCACAAACAGGTGACCAGGATACTCAACTCCATCTTGGATCAGAGCTGGGGAAGGGGATCAGCAAGCAGAGAGCTTACCCAGGTATCTCACCAAACCCAAAACCGACTAAAAGGGCTAAACAATTAGCTCAGACACAATTCAAAAATTTTTTAAAGCCCTCAAAGTTAATTTCTACCTACCTATCCAATGGGTGAGAGTTCGTAGGGAAGACAAGCAAAGTCACAGATAAACACATTGTACGTATCTGCATACTGAAGCACTGTATGGAGTGAATTTGTCATTGGGGCACAGTCTCATATGTCAAGACAACATTAATACGATTAAATGTCAAATATCAAATCAGGGGAAAATGCCAGAGATGAAAAAAGAAAGGGTTAATATGTTTTACCGACACAGAACTCGTTCAAATAAATAAGAAAAACGCTAAGATCTCAGGAGAGGAATGGGCAAGAGCAACGACCAAAAAAATCCCCAAATAACCAGTCAATTTATAAACCAAGAAATACAAGTAGCTAATAAACATAAATATTTGAGAAGCTCACCAAGAAATAAAAAGTAAAAGGACATGCATACCATTCTCACTTTTCAGAAGAGGGAATATTGATACGAGTTTTCTGAAAATTGATTTAGCAATATACATTAAGGACATTCAAAATGCTTATATCTTTTAATCTATTAATTCCACTTCTAGAAAATTATCCTTAAGAAATTGTCAGAAGTATGCATACATTTAACAATGAAATTCAACACTGTTCAAGAGGTATGGAAAGATCAGAGAATGTAAATTAAATCTTCCCCAAGCTCATGGCTCACAAACAGGTAACTTCTACCGGTTCTCATTTTAAAGATAGCCTAGAAGAGACTCCAGCTCCATAACTTTTCTTGCTATTCTATTTCAGTCTTTCATCAACTTTGCAGTAAAGCCACCCTTCCTTATGTCCAACTGAAACACATTCTGCTTTACTTTAAACCTATGTTTGGTCTCGTGTGGGCACAATGAATAAAATTTAAAAAATTAAATTCATTAAATTAAAAAAATCCTTCCTGGCCCCAATTTTTCTTCCTTCTTTCAATGAGCACTCACTTCTGGGACTAATGCTGCTTCTGACTCGCTCCTGGCTCTCGGCACCCACCTGGCCCAGGTCCTTGAGGTCTCTTCGCTCCCTTAGCCCCTGGATGAGACATGGCCACGCAAAGAGACAAGCACACAGCTGCAATATGGTGTGAAGAGAGCTCAGATTGATGGCTGTACAGGGGGCATGGGTGCAGAGAGAAATCTGGGTCAGCCTAGGGGAGTCACATGTCAAAGAGAAGGAAACCTGGATGCTGAGAGCTGAACAGGATTCCCTAAGTGGAAAAGGGCAGTGGTGAGGTGCGGGGCAAGGGGGTGGCCTGGGGGGTGTGAGTGTGGAGACATGGCCAAAGGTACACCAGGAGAGAGTGTGGCTTCACAGAATGAAAGCTGTTCTGTGTGGCTATGAGTGGAGCGGGTCAAGCGGGATATATGGGGATGAAGGAGAGTTTGGGGGCTCGCCTTTGTAAGCCACGTTAAAGACTTTGAATTTCAGTCTATAAACATTATGGAGTCAGTGAATAATTTAAGTTGGTGAAACACAATCCAATTTTGGTGTTAACCAAGGACACACAGACACTGTGGATGGTAGGTTGGAGACACAAGTACCACATGTAATGAATGAGGGCCCCAAAAGAGCAAAAGAGGGGATGGAACAGAGGAGAAGGGTACAGGAGAGAGCATACAGAATCAACGCTACTTAGGAACCTGTTGGATGCGGGGCAGGGTGAGGGAAAATGAGGAGACATCCCTTCAGTTTCTGGTTCCCTAAAAACCTTACCTTATAGAAAAATTTCACCTACAAGTAGTTCTCGTACTCGAATGTGCAGGGAATCACTGGGATCCTTGTTAAAAATAGAGACCGCTGGGCCTCCCCTCCAGATTGGTAAAGTGGGGGAGGACCAAAAATGCATTTTTAAGGAGCCCCCCAGAATTTTCATATAGGTCCACTTTGAAAAATACCTCAAAGTGGTTTTCTTTTAATTTTTGCTTTTAAATAATTTGCAAACTGCTATGCCTAATTAATAACTAGTCAATAATCATGCACAGTGAAGAGAATAAAAAAGTGGCAGAGTATAAATGGTACACTATAGTGACACTATATATCTGCAAATGTGGAATATGGGGGAGTTGGGGCAGAGAGAAGACGGGCATGATGCCTATGAAAGCATAACAGCATTTAAAGGGTTGTGAACTAATAAAATATATATGCATATTGGTCTTTGGCCCCTGTTCCTGCTAATATTTGGCCTTTGACCCTGATTGTGACACAGAGAACTTAAGTCCCTTGGAATTTCCTGGGTGATGGGAAAAGATAGCATCTTTTGTTCTAAGAGGCAGGCTCCTGGATTGGGGCTGGTCACCAGGAAGACCAAGTATGATTAGAAGCTTGGAACTTTCAGCCCTACCTCCATCCTCTGGGGAGGGGAGAGGGGCTGGAGATTGAGTTGATGATTGATCATGTCTACCTGATGAGGCTTCCTTAAACACCCCTGAATTACTAGTTTGGAGGGCTTCCTCATTGGTGAACACATCTAGACACCAGGAGGGTGATGCACCCCAACTCTATCAGGATGGAAATTCCTGTGCTTGTTCATTTCCATCTTTTAAAGTATGCTTTGTAATGAATCGGCAATGGTAAGGAAACTCTTTTCCTGGATTCTGTGAATCACTAGCAAATTATCAAACCTGAGGAGGGAGGGTCATGGGGACCTCGTCTTTGTAGCCAAGTCATATAGAAGTTGTGGGTAACCTTGAGACACACTACTTGAGACTAGCATCTGAAGTGGGGACAGTCTTGAGGGACTGAGCCCTTAACCAGTGAGGTCTGTGTTAACTCTGATTAGTGTCAGAATTGAGTTGAATTGTAGGTCACCCAGCTGGTGGCATAGAATTGTTAGTGTGGGAAAATACCCACACATCTGGGAAGTATTGAGAGTGTGAAAATAAAGGAAAACACAGTGAATATTTCCTAGACAAGTCAACATGGGAAGAGACATTAGTGACGATGGAAAGGAGTGACCCGAGCTGAGGAGAAGGGCGGCCAGATGGGTGCGTCCGAAGGAGAGTGATCCAGAGGTGCAAGTGAAACAGATGAGGACAAGAAAGAAAAGTGGAAACAGGGGCCCCTGGATTTGGTCATTAGGAGGTCTCTGGAAAGCTGAGAACTAGAAGAATGGAAGCAAGCTGTGGAGGGAAGGAAAGGTGAGGAAGCAGAGACTATAACGGTAGGAAGTAACTCGGGAAGCTCTGCTAGTGAGACAGGTGGGATGGGGGCAGGGCACAACCATTAAAAGAATGACACAGCTGTTGAGGATACGACAAAAACTGGTCAGAACCAACCAGGCCCAAGATGGCAGAAGATTCGACTTCTAGTCACCTTTAGCCTCATTATGCACTCATTGTAATACATTAGCATATGCTAAAGGACACACCCACGGGTGCCATGACAGTTCTGAGGGTGACCATACAAGGCCAAGAATTGGGCAGTGGCCCAATTCCTGGAAATCTCTGCCCCTTCTCCAAGATAGTTAGAATATGCCTCCCACTTGTTAGCGTATGAAATTACCCAGGCCATAAAAACTAACCAACCCTGCCCTGATGGATTGCATTCTGTCTACAGAATGTGTATCTCTCTAAATAAACCTGCTTCCACTTACTATGGCTCACTCTTGAATTCCTTCCTGCGTGAAGCAGGAAGGAATTCCAGTAGGGGAAGGTAAGTCAAAATTTGGAAACTGGCATGTGGTTAGTGATGTTTGAGCCTGGCTGGAAGGTCCCTGAGTTTCACCTGCCTGAAGTCTTTTCCCAGACCCTCACTTAGCAGTCTATCCGAGGGACTTGCCCGAGACCTGGGACATGACCATCCTCTCGTGCCCCATTCTGCAACACTAGGAAGGGCATGAGAGAGCTATCATAACAAGAGTGGTAAGTAACAGGGTCTGCCCTTTCAGAGCATAACATTCTCTTCATGTATTTACCTATTTAAAAATATAAAATACATCATTCCTGAATGATACAAGGAAACAAAATCCGAATTCCCTAATACCATGACACCTTCACAGGTTTAACAATTAAGTCTAATTCGTACAAACATAAACGTGTGAAGTGTGGGGCTCCTACTGATAAGTGTATTTAAACATTATTTGTATTGTTAGTTTAAGCCATCAATATATTGAAAAGGTCTCTGGATATACTTTTATGAAAAGTACAGACTCCTATATTTATAAATGAACATTTAAAAAAAAGATTAAAACCCTTCTCCAAGCTGCATCAATAAATCTGTCACAGTTACACAAATCTTAGAAGGTAGGCAATTTGGAAACAGCTCACTAATTTCCTTCCTGAGCAAGTTCTCATTAGCAAAAGTCTTAAGAGACCTAGTGTATGAGCCTGCAGAAGCATCTGGAAGTTTGTGTTCCTACTTGTTGATATCAAATGCATTATCCCAGAGGCAACTTTGTGAGAAATTCAATGAGATTAAAATGGGCTGAGGAAACCTTTGAGAGATCAAAGCTTCTTTAAAGCTTTCTGGAAAATTTAGGTACCATCTACCTCATGTGAAACAAAACTAGAGTTAAAAATAATTCCGCCCCCATTCCACCCCTAATCCCCATTGGGTACTCATTAAAATTTACTTCAAAGTTCTATTCAATGAGTTCTCAAATGAATGTGGGTGGATTCAGAGACTGACATCTCTTTGTGGGTCACATGGAGGCAAAAACCAATTCTTGAGTTTCAGAACTTTAGTAAAGTGTAGTCTGAATTGTAACAGTCCACCATTCTTGTTTCTTAGGGATGCTGGTTTCACTTTCCCTGTGGTTGGAGAGTAGGTTTGAGATTAACTGTAAATAGGTCGCCTCTAATACCAGCCCCTGGTTTAAAAATTCCAGTAGGGGAAGGTAAGTTGGAACCTGGCATGTGGTTAGTGATGTTTGGGCCTGGCTGGAAGGTCCCTGAGTTTGACCCACCTAAAGTCTTTTCCCAGACCTGGTATCTTGGTTTTTCTCTCTTCCTTCCTTCTCCTTCTCCTACTCTTTCTCCGCCTCCACCTTTTCTTCTTCCTCCTCCACAGATCCCATCTTGGCATTGTAATCTGACCCTGCACTCTGCCCTCCAGCCAGGGCCCAAACTTCAGGACCTTGATTCTGAGTTATTATGTCTGAGTCTGATGTACCCGCTACTACTGACAGATAGGAGTTTGAATAGTTTCATATATATTTGCAATTACATATCATAACTACATATATTTAATAATATACTTGTTTTATATATAAAGAAAATATCAATAAAACCTATTATATAATATATATTACATATATATGATTAAAAATCATGTTACCGTATAAAAGCATTTGGCCTGTCAGTGGCTCTTATAGCTGAATGTGCATGACGATCACTTATTAAAAATATAGATTTGTGGGCCCTATCCTCAGATTTGTGAAGTTGGGGAGGGGAATGAAGAAAAGATTTGCTCCTGGCAATTCTTATTTAGATCCACTTTGAAAAACAGAGTTAAGAGTTTTCCTTTTCCTTTTAAATAATATATAAATCAGTGCCCCCAATGAAACATTAGTAGATACCATGAACAAGTGAAGAGAACAACAACAAAAAACTACATGGTGTAAATGGTTGTAGATATTTTTCCTCTGGGCCTCCTTTAGCTACTATATTAGCACAAGCAATGGACAAAGCTTTCTAGGGCATCTGAGAAAAATCAGTTTTCCAATGGAAATGATTAACGCAATGAAAAGAGAAAACAAATTTTTTTTTTTTTTGTCCTGGTACCTATGCTTGACTAGGTATTGCTAAAATAAGCAGAGATTTGGTATTTTGTACGAAATATAGTTTTCTGATTACCTAGAAGGTCTTATCTGTGGTGAATAAGGTATTCTGACTACAAAAGGCAAATGAAATTCAAAGTTGTCTCCTAGCTACTGATCTTAGCTGGCATCTGAGAAATTTTGTAAATGACACTGACCCCCATGAGCTGACCCTGACATCCTAGCTTGCAGAACATCAAATGGATGCATGCACACAGGAAATGGGAAAAAATTTTTAAATAACCCTATCCCCACACTCCCCTCCAAAACCCCACCAAACCCTAAGGGAATGAGTTCTGTTTTTGAAAAGACAACTATGATAAAAAGCCTATAAGATTATGTAAAACTAGGGTCATAGAAAAAATGGGGGAAAACGATCCCAGATTTTCCTAATTTCAAAAAACGACTTTATTCATGATAAACATATAGCCTATGGGTTCTGGCTTCTGTCAGCTTCCAAATAAAGTGAGAAACAGATCTTCTTACGTTTCTTTTTGTTCTTGGCTTCTAAAGCTCGGCTTGTTAAGTAGATTTCTGAGCGCAGGAGAAAGATAAAAGCCTTTTTCATGTGGGGTGCAGGGGAAAGTGGTAGGGAAGGACTGAGAACTGTTATCACTAATAACCTGCCAAATTAGGTAAGCATGGGGGGGTGAACCAAAAGATCTGATAATTATTTTTTTCTAAGTAAAAATTTAATGGTGGAAAAGAGAAAGGGCAATGAATTGAACGGGCTGTGAGTCTAGCTCCTAACTCTAAGCATTTAAGAAATGTTTCATAATGATGGTGGTTGCCCATATGCTTGCCCGCCCATTGCTAGAATGAAAGTGAATGAAATCCCTTAGAAGACCTTTGATCAGGCACTAACCCCTGACAGGATTCAGCTTGTACCAAAAAGGCAGTACTCCATCCTGTCATGGGTGGGAGATCACTACCACCACTCAATTAGACAAAAGGTGACACCCTGGGGTTTATAATCTTGAGGAGCCCCAATTAATTTATGCACCTGCTAGAGTGTGCCAAGCTGAGTTTAAGATTTGTTTTTTACATTTTTATATACTTTCTCTCAAAAATATTCATATTTATTAATGTTGGCTTACTAATGTTATTCCCCTGCAGAGAAAAGTAAACGTGTTCATCTCAGCATTCTTGCCTACTTCCTCTCCCTTTCCTCCTTGTTTTAATTAACAATTGCTCAGTGCCCTGAGGGCTGTCATTAATTAAAAGATTTAAAAAATCCTTCAGGAATAAGTAGAAATGATATTTTCCTCTTTTTAAACCTGAATGTGGTTTTAAGATTTATTTTGCAGTGTTTTTTTTTTTATGGTCCTCTCCTCATGATTAAATTTATTTCTGAAAGATTTGGTTGTTGATTTTATGCAAATGTAAGATTTTTCAATATAGGAAATAAAATCTCTTGATGTTTTATTAATTCATGCTCTCCTTAGAGTTTGGTAAAAGAGCTTTTGCAACATGGGAATTATGCTTTAATAGACAAAAAGTACAAACATTAGTAACTCTTGTAATTGGGAAAATGTACATTTTGGTAATTCCTTTTTGCCATTGTTTAAGAAGAAGGTAAAGATGTGTTTGGGAGTTAAAAGAATTCACTGATGAAGGCAGATGGGGGAGATAACTAGTAAGTACATGTGCCTTCAAGCCATTAGGCTGTGACTTATACTATCTAGTTACTATTTTGACCACTGATAGAATTTTTCTCCCTCTAGTCCATGAAAAAACAGATTAAATAAGAGACTATAAAGGACCAAAATAATTCCAAAGGTGGCTTAATGAAAAAAGAGTAAAATGTTCTGCAGTTTTATGGAAGGTTATAAACCTTATGAAGTGAACCATTTTCTGATGATAAAATGCTCTGAAGAGGCAGTCCAGAACCTTCTCTGACACAGGAAAGCAACGTCTTCTCCAAAGTCATTGGGAGAAGCTTACAAGTATTTTATCATGGCTCAAATCCCTTTTGTTGCAGTTTCTAAACTTCATTTCCCATGTTAAAATATCACAATGCAAACCATAAAAATTAACTTTAAAAAATCGCATGTGTTTGTGTGGAGTTATAAAAGCCAGTTTGTCTTTACTGAAGGCTGCTTGGTGGGAAATGCTCAGTGAGCAAACAGCCAAGTCTGCATTCAGCCTCTTTTCTCCTTGGCCTCTTTCAGGGGGTGATACTCTGAAGCTCCACTGTCTCTCAGCCCCACCAGCACAAACACACTTTTCAGTGCCTTCTTCTCTAGTCAATTCTCTATCAACTCTACACACCACCTCCCTCTCCTCCAAGTGCAGGAACACTCTATGGCTCCCTCTTGGCCCACTCCGATCTCCCTTCTCTATATTCTCTTTCTCAAAGACTTTGGCCACTGGGGTTAAAACTCTGGCAAATAATCCTTAAAATAAATCATCAGTCCTGAGTTTGTGTGCTTCTAACTACTTCTTGACCTTCTGATTTAAAGCATCTTTAAAATCATAAAAGCAATACAAACGCATTATGAGAAATTGAGCAATTAGAAAGGGAAGAATCACCAAAAATTCCATCATTTTGAAAGCTCCATATTATTTTGGTGTACTTCATATCTACATTTTAAAATAATAATCATAGTTAATATCTCAGATTACATTCTACTTTTTCATTTAATATTAACTCAAAGACATTTGCACATTGCTGTCTAGTCATATATCAAACTAGAATACAGCTGAGGCGTATTTATCAAGCAGACAGGCCAGCATTTATCATTTCTTTGAATGTTTGATAGTTTCTAGTATTGCAACTAAGAATAATACTGTCTCAAATAATGCATAGCATTATTCCTTCAGGAGAGAGACTCAGAGTGGAATTATTGGGTTCCAGTTTGTGAATACTTACATGTATCTTAAGATACGTATATCTTATATATCTTACATATATCTTAGGGTATATTGACAGTGTCCAATTTTGGTTCCCCAAAATGAGGTTACATATTTGTTTATTTTCTGCTTTTTAGTTTAAAACAATTTTGAATTTATGGAAAATTACAAGAGTAGTCCAAAGAATTCTTTTATACCCTTTGTCCAAAGACACCAATCAAATTTTGCCAATTGTCCCAATCATGTCCTTTATAGCAAAAGCACCATTCCAGTATCCTGTGTTGCACCTGACTGCCATGTCTCTCCAATCTCCTTCAATCTGGAGCAGTTCTGCAATCTCTCCTTCACCTTCATTCTGAAGATCATATAAACGATGTCAATTTTAACATCTCATCATCATCTGAAACTCAACAAATCTAAAACTGATCTCATCACCTTTCTCTCAAAATCCGCTCTATCACTGAATTCCTACTTTCTGTCATCTTTCCTCCAGTAACCTAGGCTTAAAACACTTCCTTTCCCTTAGTCCACATGTGATTACCAAATTGTTAAATACTATTCTCCAATTGTCACTCAATACCTTTATGTGCATTTTCCATTAGCACATCAAATGCAACATGTCCATCCCTCAACTCATCAGCTTCTTTTCAGAACCTCCTCCTCAGCTTCTTATCGCTCTAAACGGCACCAACATTGGCCAAATGGGCCAAGTTAGCACGAGGAAAGAAAGGCAAAAGGAGAGCATAAGTGTTTCCATCTAGTGACAACATGGTCTTGTGTGCTAAAACAGTAAGCAGGAATGGGAGGGCAGAGTAGCATGAGAATAAGCCTTAAAGTCTGTGCTGAATAATTCAGTTTCATTCATTCCTTCTTTCTGGACTAAGTTATAAGCATTTAATGGCTCTAGCTATTTTTAAAATTTTTATTTATTTATTTTTGGCTGCATTGGGTCTTCATCGTTGGATCTTCATTGCTGCGCACGGGCTTTCTCTAGTTGCGGTGAGTGGGGGCCACTCTTCCTTGTGGTGCGCGGGCTTCTCATTGCAGTGGCTTCTCTCGTTGTGGAGCATGGGCTCTAGGTAGGCAGGCTTCAGTAGTTGTGGCACGCGAGGTCAGTAGTTGTGGCTCATGGGCTTAGTTGCTCCACTGCATGTGGGATCTCCCTGGATCAGGTCTTGAACCCGTGTCCCCTACATTGGCAGGTGGATTCTCAACCACTGCACCATCAGAGAAGCCCTCTTACTATTTTTTCAAACTGACTTATAATCTTAGCACTAGCTAGCTCTTTCTATACAGAGAGAACTGAATAAAAGTTTGTTCATAAACTTGATAAACTACAGTGGAACTTAGAGCCTTTGCGAGCGTATCCTCCACTACAAATTACTTTCCTCTCTAAATGTGGCAAGATTATTTCTAACTATAATCATCTGATTTGAAAAACATGGGCTCTCATCTTAATTTTCCTCTAAATAGCAGTGGCAGAACTGGGTACACTAATTTAGCAAATACTAATTGCAAAAAAAAAGTATTTAGCAAATACTTATTGAGGGCCAACTTTATTTATGTGAACTTAAATTGGTGCCTTACTTAACTTGAGAAGTAAAAGTATGAAAACTTAGAACTTTAAGTGGTCTATCTTAAAAAATAAGCATATTGATTTCATTTTCAAAGAACCTTTTTTTAAATTAGACTTGCAGTTTTCATAAGTAAATAGAGGCCTGTACTTACAAGAGAAGAGAGAGAGAGAATAAAAAACACATGTCATGCTGTGTATTTAAGAGGCAAGGTTATGGCAAATAAATGCACACATCAAAAAAGGAACACCTCAAGGAACTAGAAAAAGAAAAACAAACTAGGCCAAAGTTAGCAGAATGAAAGAAATAATAAATATTACAGCAGAAATAAATAAAATAGAGAATTGAAAACAAATAGAAAAAAATAAACAAAACTAGGAGTTCACAAACCCTTAGCTATAGAACGAAGGAGAAAAGAGAGAACACTCAAATAAATAAAATCAGAAATGAAAAGGAGATATTACAACTGATGCCTCAGGGGAAAAAGACACTTATGAACTATTATGAACAATTATATAGCACCAAATTGGATAGCCTAGAAGAACTCGCAAAGCTCCTAGAAACATACAAACTTCCAAGACTGAATCAAGAAGAAATACAAAACTTAAACAGACCAATAACTAATAAAGAGACAGAATCAGTAATCAAAAACCTTCCAACAGAGAAAAGCCCAGGACCTTCATGGGTGAACTCTATCAAACATTCAAAGAAGATATCAATCCTTTTTAAACTCTTCCAAAAAAGATAAGAAGAAACATTTCCAAATTCATTTTATGAGGCCAGCATCACTCTGATACCAAAGCCAGACAAAGACACCACAAGAAAAGAAAACTACAGGCCAACGTTCTTAATGAGCATAGATGCAAAAATCCTCCATAAAATGTGAGCAAACCAAATTCAACAGCACATTAAAAGGATTATACACCATGAAGACATGGGATTTATTTCTGGGATGCAAGGATTGTTAAACATACACAAATCAATCAATGGTTTACATCACATTAACAGAATGAAAGATAAAATTTTGGCAAAATTAACCATCCGTTCATGATAAAAACTCTCAAATAGATACGTGTAGAAAAACTTACCGCAACACAATTAAGGCTATATATAAAAAGCCCACAGCTAATATGAGAATCCATGAGGAAAAACTGAAAGATTTTTCTCTAAAACTAAACATAAAGCCAGGATGTCCACTCCCACTATTTCTATCCAACATAGTATTACAAGTTCTAGCCAGAACAATTAGACAAGGAAAATAAATAAAAAGCATCCCAATTGGAAAGAAAGAAGTAAAATTATCTCTGCAGATGACATGATCATATATGTAGAAAAACCTAAAGACCTGACAAAAGAACTGTTAGAACTAATAAACAAATTCAGTAAAATTGTAGGATACAAAATCAATAAACAGGGCTTCCCTGGTGGCGCAGTGGTTGAGAGTCCGCCTGCCGATGCAGGGGACACAGGTTTGTGCCCCGGTCCGGGAAGATCCCACATGCCGTGGAGTGGCTGGGCCCATGTGCCATGGCCGCTGAGCCTGCACATCCGGAGCCTGTGCTCCGCAACAGCAGAGGCCACAACAGTGAGAGGCCCGCGTACCGCAAAAAAAAAAAAAAAAAAAAAATCAATAAACAAAGTCTGTGGTGTTTCTATACACTAACAATGAAGTATATATAAAGGAAATTAAGAAAACTATCTCACAATAACATCAAAAAGAATAAAATAGTTTTGAATAAACTTAACCAAAGAGGTGAAAGACTTGTACACTGAAAATTATAAAACATTGATGAAGGAAATTAAAGAAAACAGAGATAAATGGAAAGACATCCCATATTCATGGACTGGAAGAATTAATATTGTTAAAATGTCCATACTACCGAAAGTGATCAACAGATTCAGTGTAATTGTTTTCAAAATCCCAATGGCATTCTTAATGAAATTTTTTAAAAATCCTAAAATTCATATGCAACCGCAAAAGGCTCCAACTAACCAAAGCAATCTTGAGCAGGAAGAGCAAAACTGGAGGCATGCCACTTACTAATTTCAAAAAATTTACAAAGCTACAATAATAAAAATAATATGATTACTAGCATAAAAACAGACACATAGACCAACGAAATAGAATGGAGAGTACAGAAATAAATCCACACATTTATGGTCAACTGATCTTCGACCAGGGTGCCAAGAATACACATGGGGAAAGGATAGTCTCTTCAATAAATGGTATAGGGAAAATTGGATATATATACACAGAAGAATGAAATTGAACCTTATCTCACACCATATTAAAAATCACCTCAAAATTGATTAAAGACTTATACATAAGACCTGAAATTGTAAAACTACTAGAAAAAAAACATAGGTAAAAAGCTTCTTGCCACTGATCTTGGCGATGATTTTTTTGGAAATCAAACATAAGGACAAAAGTACAGGCAATAGGGCTTCCCTGGTGGCGCAGTGGTTGGGAGTCCGCCTGCCGATGCAGGGGACACAGGTCGTGCCCCGGTCCGGGAAGATGCCACATGCCGCGGAGCGGCTGGGCCCGTGAGCCATGGCCGCTGAGCCTGCGTGTCCGGGGCCTATGCTCCGCAATGGGAGAGGCCACAACAGTGAGAGGCCCACATACCGAAAAAAAAAAAAAAAAAAACAGGCAATAAAAGCAAAAACAGAGAAGTGTAATTGTGTCAAAGTAAAAAGCTTTTGCACAGCAAAGGCAACAATTACCAGAATGAAAAGGCAACTTATGGAATGGGAGAAAATACTTGCAAACCATATGTCTAATAAGGGGTTAATATCCAAAATATATAAGAAACTCATACTCAGTAGCAAAAAACTCAGTAGCAAAAAACCCCAAATAACCTGATTTTAAAAATGGGCAAAGAACCTAAATAGATATTTCTCAAAAGAAGACATACAAATGACCAACAGATACGTAAAAAGGTGATCAACATCATTAATCATAAGGAAATGCAAATCAAAACCACAATGACGTATCACCTCACACCTGTTAGGATGACTATTATCCAAAAGACAGAAGATAACAACTATTGGCAAGGTTGTAGAGAAAAGAGAACCCTTGCACATTGTTGGTGGGAATGTTAATTGGTGCAGCCATTATGGAAAGCAATATAGGTTCCTCAAAAAATTAAAAGTAGAACTACCATATGATCCAGCAATTCAAATTCTGAGTATATATCCAAAGGAAATGAAGTCAGGGTCTTGAACAGATATTTGTGCTTCCATGTTCATTGTACCATTATTCACAATGTCTAAGCTATGGAAACAACCTAAATGTCCACTGATGGATGAATGGATAAAGAAGTTTATATATACATACACCACATATATATCTGTGTGTGTGTGTGTGTATATATATATATATATATATATATATATATATATACTTAGGCCTTGAAAAAGAAAGAAATCTTATCATTTGTGACAACGTGGATAAACCTGGGGGAACTTACACTACATGAAATACATGGAAACACAAATATTGCATGATCTTATGTACGAAATCTAATGTAGTCAAACTCATAGAAGCAGAAAGTAGTATGAGGCTGTTAGGGCAAGGGGGAAAGGGAAATAGGAAGATGTTGATAAAGGGTACAAACTTTCAGCTATGCAAGGTAAGTTCTGGAGAGCTAATGTGCAGCATGGTTACTAGAAAGCTGCTAAATCAGAATCAATCTAAAAATAATTTTTTTTTCTGGGAGTGATTGAAAGGGAGCATAAAAAGATGTCAGGCTGACAGATGGATTACTGCTATTTGCAACCAGAAAACAAGGCCAGGCTGTGGATCTTGGTGTGAAATTGCAAGTCCTCTATTTATTTCAGGAGATCACACTGGAATAGCTTATTTTATTTCCCAGTCCTCCCCCTCTTCTCCTACATACACAGCAGTTGTTATACCTGATGAGATCTTCAAGGACAGTGCCAGAGATATATTCCTTGAAACTTTCCTTTTCCAAGACTTTTTTTTTTTGGTGTGAAACAATTTATAAAAGCTAAAAAGCTTATAGATATATGTTGCTCTATGGTAAAGAGGCAATCCTTAATATCAGATTATATACTGAAAGGTAAAACACTGACTGTCTTTAGCATGGTCCAACATCTCCTTCTAAGGTCATTTCCTCTGGGTGATCTCACTTCTCATATGCCCTACACACTGCTGTTCATCATTGCTGCCTTGACTCAGACTGCCTGCCTCAAGCATTTTTTTTTTCATTTTTCTGATCATTTCCATGAGCCTCCTCCTATCAAAGTTTATCTTTTTAATTTTCTGACACCAATAAAAAGAGACATGCCAAGTGTAGGCTCACACTGGGTTTAATATTTGAGAGTCTACTCTATGTATGTCTACTCCAGTTATTTTCATTTAAACAAATGGCTACTGAAACGCATTGTCTTAATCTAATTTAATGTGTATGGAAGAGTAGAAATTTGGACAGTGAGGAAAGATGGTACTGTCCCATCTCAAATTACATTACAAAGGTGACTATTACCCCTCTATATAAAGAGGGGTTTATGCTTTGATCTTCAAAAATAACAATCAACTTCTACTTCAGTTGAATCATTTACTATTCAAATGCCAGAGTTTGACATTATTTTTTCCTGGATATTATATTTTCTTACCTTGACACTTAGATAATTTTAAACATTTTAAATATCCTTCATATTAATAGTCTGGGTTTTGGATATGAAACATTCTGAGTGTTCCATCATGAAACAATGAGCTTAACAGCAAATTCCCATAATCTACTAACAAAATGGTTCTAGACTTTCAACAGCAGTATTGTCTTCCTTCATTTTCTGAAATCAACTAACTTAAAGGCCATCAATGATGATGTGGCATCTTGTATTCCGTTATCATCAAAGGGAAGTCAAGAGAGCATCGCTCTAGTTCCTATATTTTTCACCAGTTAGTGGTATGTCATTGAGAAAATGACATCATTGCTCTGGGCCTCTACACGTTGAGACTGGATTCAGTGATCTTGAAATTTTTCAGATTGCAGATTCTTTAAGAATTGGATGAAAACTGGTCCATCTCTCTATCACATACACAGATATATGCCATTTTTTTGCATACATTATTATTCTATTTGTTATAATATTATGGTTAACGGAGCCAGTTCTGACCCAAGTTTGAATTCCACTTTCACCACTTACTAGTCCTGCAACCTTGGGAAGGTCACTCAATCTCCCTAACTTCAGTTCCTTACCCATTAAATACGGAAAATAACTCCTACTTCCTAGGACTATTGCCAATTTAAATATATGTAAAAGTACTTAACTCAGTGTCTGGCCCATAGCAGGCCCTCAATAAACGACAGGTAAAAAAAGAAATTGATGGGGGACTTCCCTGGTGGTGCAGTGGTTGGGAGTCCACCTGTCAGTGCAGGGGACACGGGGTCGAACTCTGGTCCAGGAAGATCCCACATACTGTGGAGCAACTGAGCCCGTGCGCCACAGCTACTGAGCCTGAGCTCTAAAGTTCACGAGCCACAACTACTGAGCCCATGTGCCACAACTACTGAAGCCCACGCGCCTGGAGTCCGTGTTCCACAAGAGAAGCCACCACAACGAGAAGCCCGTGCACCACAACGAAGAGTAGCCCCCGCTTGCCGCAACTAGAGAAAGCCCGCGTGCAGCAATGAAGACCCAATGCAGCCAAAACAATAAATAAATAAATTTATTTTAAAAAATTGATGAAGCCAAAAACAAAACAAAACGAAACAAAAAAACAAACCCAAACCAAATAACTCACTGGATTAGATTTTCTCTAAAATTTTACTCTATGTATTTTTTTAAAAATAATTTTATTTTTTAGAGCAGTTTTAGGTTCACAGCAAAATTGAGCGAAGGCACAGAGATTTCCCATATGCCCCCGTCCCCACGCATGCCTTGCTTCCCCACTATCAACATCCCCCACCAGAGTGGTACATTTGTTACAACTAATCAACATACACTGCCACATCATTATCAAAGTCCATAGTTTACATTAGGGTTCACTTAGTGTTGTACGTTCTATGAATTTGGACACATGTATAATGACATGCATCCCATTACCGTATACAGAGCAGTTTCACTGCCCTAAAAATCCTGTGCTCTACCTAGTCATCACTTCCTTCCTCCAAGCCCTGGTAACCACTGCCTTTTATTTATTTATTTTTTTTGCAGTATGCGGGCCTCTCACTGTTGTGGCCTCTCCCGTTGCGGAGCACAGGCTCCGGACGCGCAGGTCCAGCGGCCATGGCTCACGGGCCCAGCCGCTCCGTGGCATGTGGGATCTTCCCGGACCGGGGCACGAACCCGTGTCCCCTGCATCGGCAGGCGGACTCTTAACCACTGCGCCACCAGGGAAGCCCACCACTGCCTTTTTTTTTTACTGTCTCAATAGTTTTGCCTTTTCCAGAGTATCTTATAGCTGAAATCATATACTGTAGTGTGTAGTCTTTTCAGATTGGCTTCTTCCACTTAGTAACGGGCATTTTCTCTCCATGGCTGGACATGGCTTGATAGCTCATTTCTTTTTAGGGCTAGATAATATTCCATTGTATGAATGTACCACAGTTTATTTATCCATTCACCTACTGAAGGACACCTCAGCTGCTTCTAAGTTTTGGCAGTTATGAATAAAGCTGCTATAAACATCCATGTGTAGGGTTTTGGTGTGGACACATTTTGAACTATTTTTGGGTAAACGTCAAGGAGCACAATTACTGTATTGTATGGTAAGAGTATGTTTAGTTTTGTAAGAAACCGCCGAACTGTCTTTCGAAGCACCTATGCTATTTTTTGTTCTTACCGGCAATGAATGAGAGTTCTTCTTGCTCCACAAAAGCTCCAGAATTTGGTGTTTTCAGTGTTCTGGATTTTGGCCATTCTAATAGGTGTGTAGTGATATTTAATTGTTGTTTTAATTTGCATTCTCCAGTGACATATGATGTGGAGCCTCTTTTCATATGCTTATTTGCTATCTGTGTATTTTCTTTGGTATCTGTTAAGATCTTTGGCCCCCATTTTTAAAATTGAGTTCTCTGTTTTCTAATCACTGAGTTTTTTTTTTTTTTTTTTTTTTTTTTTTTGCGATACGCGGGCCTCTCACTGTTGTGGCCTCTCCCGTTGCGAGCACAGGCTCCGGACGCGCAGGCTCAGCGGCCATGGCTCATGGGCCCAGCCACTCCATGGCATGTGGGATCCTCCCAGACCGGGGCACAAACCCACGTCCCCTGCATCGGCAGGCGGACTCTCAACCACTGCGCCACCAGGGAAGCCCCCTAATCACTGAGTTTTAAGGTTTCTTTTTATATTTTGGATAACAGCCCTCTATCAGATATATCTTTTGCAAATATTTTCTCCTAATCTGTGGCTTGTATTTTCATTCACTTTACATCATCTTTCACAGAGCAGAAAATTTCTATTTTAGTGAAGTCCAGCTTGTCACTTCTTCCTTTCATGGATCATGTCTTTGGTGTTTTACCTCAAACGTCACTGCCAAACCCAAGATCATCTAGATTTTCTCCTCAGTTACCTTCTGGGAGTTTTATAGTTTTGCATTTTACATTTATGTTTTTGATCCATTTTGAGTTAATTTTTGTGGAGAGCAATCTCTGTCTGGATTAATTTTTTTACATGTGGGTGTTTAGTTGTTCCAGTTGGTGTTCAACTTTATAAAGAAGTAATATTTATTGATTACTGCAGCACAGTGTTTAAGTCTGCATTTACCAAGCAAGCATCACAGAGTGTTGTTTTTCAAAATATTCTCTGGGGACAAGTTAGAGGGTGGATGCAGGGGAGGTATTCCATCTAACAAGGAGGGGGAAGCACTTCATCTAGCTCTCCCTTTTTAAGATTTACAGCATTCATAGCATAGTAAAAGCTCTGATGAGTCCTAAAATAAAGACAATCCGCTCACAGCTTATCTCTGTGTTTCCCAAACTGGTTCACTCACTTTTTGCCCCCAGTCCTACTAATTTCTCCAAGAATTAATGTTCCTGAACACACTTCCAGAAATGCTTTTTTGGTCTGGTATTCTTTTTCCTCCTTTAAATCTCATCTTCATCAAGGAGTTGCTTTCTTACTTATTTAGAGGACATTATGTACAGTGGACATCAGTATTGCTGGAATATTAAGTACATATAAAAATAGCTATACAGGATGGATGAACTCAGTGATATATTTTGTCCATGTCCACAACACCTAAAACACAGCCCAACCAATCAATCAAAATTCTTTGCACACTAAACACCAACAGCTAATTATACTTGCAGTCAAATGCAGCGAGAGACACCCTGTTAAAACTACAGTCACAACACTCACACCCTACAAATATTGAATACGACAGTACTTCACACAGTTCTTCATCCACAGAGACACATGGCTGACATCTGTTTAGTTATTTCATCCAAGTATTCCACTGAGAGCTGTGGAAAATAATTTGGAAGCTATAAATAGTCACTGAATTGATATATGTGAGAGCATTACGCTGTCACTGGCTGCTCTGAATGTTGATGTTGAAATTTGGGTTATCACATCAGACTTGGGATACCGATTTGATACCAAATATCCATTAACTAGACTGAAATCTATCAAACACTCAGAAAATATCAATTCCTTCTCTTTTAGTCCATCCAGATCTTCCAAAAATCTGCTAGTTTCCTCTTTGCCTCTTTATCTAGACATATATGGTATATCTGCACTAGTGATCCTAACTGTTACCGGAAACTTGGATTACAGAGGCAGGAAATGAAATATTGAAAAAAAGTGAGAAAGAAACCTCATGAAAAACACCAACAAAAAGATTAAGAAGAAGATTAAAACAAAATGAGGGGAAAGAAGTTTAGCTTCTGGGGTTGAAAGCATTGAGTAGAAAACACAGTAATGTGGTTTTAACATGCATAGGAATTATTATACATGTTTTATGGGGGAAAAACTTAAAACAGAGAAGAGACTCCAAAATTCTGTCATATGCAAACAACATACACTGGAAATAAATAACTCCATCTTGCAGCTGAGCAAAATAACTGGGTGAAAGTTCTTGTTTTCCAAGAATTCTGAATAACCCACAGGGTTTCCATTTTTTTAGCACATGCTTATGTTTTACAGGCAGTTTCAGGACTGGATTTCCAATAAATGCTTTCTATGGATAAAACTTTTATATTTAAAAAAATGTACAATAAGGCAGAGGCTTATTTCTAGCCCCTTATAAGCCTCAGAATTCTGTAGACACCAGTTTAAACTGGTACTGTGTTTTAACCAGTTGCTTAACAGGACTTTGCTCCATCAAGCAGGCACAGAAATTAAAAAAAAATAGTTGAAGTGACACACTACATCATAGCTGGAAACAACAAGACATTTAAAAGGTCTTTTGTATAACATGTTGTGAGTTGCCAGCTGTTTTTCTGATCCATAGAGCAAATCCTGCACTGAAAGACTGCTACCCAGAAGGCATGCACCGACATTGATTTGAATCCACCAGCTCTCCCAGTGGATCAGATGGCATCTCAGCACTGGAATCAGTATTGCTATCACATACTCATCTGTCGCCTCATGGGACAAGAGCTGCAAGAAATATGAAGGGAAATTGCTCCCGTTAGGGGACAGCTACATTATTCTGTAAAAAAAAAAAAAAAAAAAAAAAAAGCCACCACCTATAGTGTGCATGTTAAAATGATGCTTAACTACAAAAGAATCCACCCTTTTCTGCCCAAATATTAACACACTCAGCAGAATAATACATTATTTCGCTTCCCAGCCCTATTCTTAGCCTTCCTTGGAGTTGAGCTAACCAAGTTCTTTTCAAGGCCATGTGGAAGTGATTTGTCTCAGAAACTCACACCCAAAGTCATTTCAGAAAAATGTCTGAAGTGGCTGCCATTTTGCCTTTGTGTCCATTTCCATCCTTGTGCGCGTACCCACCAAAGGAAGGACTCTTTCACTCGGTGAATCGGATTCAGGGATGTTTCTACATTTTTATTTATTCTCCAATTTCAGGGTGGCCCGTTAGATTGAAGGACTGCAACCAGTTGGGGGAAAGCAATTTCAAATTTTAACTTATTTTCTAAGCCCAAAATAAAGTGGCTTCACTTGAGGGAAAGACGTGTCATCCTCCTAAGGGTTCATTAGCTCTCTAAGTTTTCCCTTTTTCACATGGACAGCAGGACACTGACGCCCAGTCAATGTTTGTGAAGCTCCGTAATTCCAAAGAGTCTGACTTAAGGCTAGGCTCACAGAAAAAACAGCCCCTAGCCCCAAACCAGAGACTTATATCCATCCATCCATCCCCCCACCCATCCATCTATCCATCTATTCATCCAACAAATATTTACTAAATACCCACCCATTATGTACCTGAAAATACAGCCATGGATAAACAGACAAGTCTTCTGCTGTCATAGGACTCACCATGTAGGAGGGCGGTGCAACTGTTCATAGGATGTGTTACCCTTAAAACACTGTGATGCAATCATGGTTGTTATTTTCAAAAGCTTTACCTTCATTCTATGCTTTTCTCAGTGCATTCTGTGCAGGAAAATGTTCAGGACAACATCTTCAGTTTAAGAGTATAAACTATATTTAGAAGAGCAAAGATGACACTTAGCCTCTAAGATATAGCCCGTCAAATATTCTAAAACAGATAAGAACCCTAACAGAAGAACTCATAAATACATGTATTATATAATACTAAACATAGTGATGGAAGCATAAATGGTGTCTGCATGATGAATTGCCAACCAAGTATTTCATTCAGAAAAAGGTAGAAGAAATTCTTGTGAGTTTCAGACCATAAAGAAAGCTATCATTAAATGCAGAGCTTGTTTAGCAAAAATAAATTCAATAGTCACAGTAGCAAGAGCCTCTTGGGAATAACAAGGTCATTAGAAGCTTTTAAGATTCTCGTAACAGATGACATTCCCTTAGGTCCTTTTCAATCCCATCTTGGCCCTAGTCCTTCTCTTGCTTGGGCTGTTTTCTAAGTCAGTAGGCTGCAGTATAATGTATCTTGACATCATAATCTAAAATATCAGATCAGCTCAATTGTTATGTAAGTAATATTGCTTTTGCAAGTGACTGCTGGGAGACGGGATGTTACTGAGTGAAGAGGAAAATGAGTGCCATGTCCACTCCCTGCTGCCTGTGGCTTAATCTGAAATAACATCTGTGAAGGAACATGTGACATTTCGATCCAGCAATGCATTTGATGGGCAAAAGTACCTGTAATAAAATTTCTAGTACAAGGGAATCAGGACATTGCACCTTTTGCCTCGGCCTGTCTCTACTCTTACCACCCCACTCGGCCCAGCTCCCTCAGGAAAGGGGGCCGGCGGGAATCAGCTCGCTATGGAAAGCAGCATTGTATGGCGTTCTCCCAGAGCAGGATTCCAAGAGCAGCCATGGTTTCCTCCTTCGGCAGCAAAAGCTGAAACCCTCTTAGAATCTCAAGAAGGCTACCAACAAGATGTTCTTCTCTGTGCAACCCTAATTCAAAAAAGGATTCAATTCAAAAAGTTATATTTTGTAATTAGTATCTATGAGTATTGATACTCATGAGGTGTAATCATTTTTCCTTTCTTTTTAATAAGTTCTTTTGGGGCATCAAGTAGTGTATTTGATGAGACTTGCAGATAATCCCAGGAGTTATTGGACAACTTATTCATGCTGACAGATAAAATGCAGATGAAAGAATGGTAGAGGGACAGATTCTGGGAAATATCTCCTGGAGGTACATACACAGAGCATGCCTGTGTCTGCTTTTAAGGATCTTCTTAGGATAAAAACACTGGAAAAAACATATATGCATATGGATGCAAAAATATCAGGAGAATGCCTTGGAAGTTTCTCATATTTCCCCCATTGCTCAGCATGCACTGCCAAGATGCCTTTGGGCTTCATAATGTGTCTATTGTCAGTAACCACTCCTTGTATATTAATAAGAAGATCCAGGCTGCCTAAATGCTGAATGAAGCTTAAATTAGTTACAGCCTCAACCTAGTTATAAGCCTACATTTTTTTACTTATCACAGCATAAGGTTTCAGAAGCACCTGGTGCAGGGTGGGCGCCCAATAAAAATGATCATCATTTTTGAAAGGAAAAGGATAGAAAATGGGGCCTAATGCACAGTGCTTATGCACAGCCATTGCAGGAGGTATTACTGAAGTACCAGAAGAATCGTGTCTAATTCTGTAGTGTCTTTCCAGGTGTGGCAGTGGTCTACCACGTCCCCAGTCATAATCAGTTTAATATAAGGGCCTGTGAGCGAGCTTCTTGAGAGGCTGTATCCCCAAGTCCTGTCTCAGGGAATGAATGAAAGGAATGCATGAATGATCGATATCATGGTGGCAGGCACCACTCTTAATTACAGCTAGCAAAATGTGGAGGATAGGGCTTCCCTGGTGGCACAGTGGTTAGGAATCTGCCTGCCAATGCAGGGGACATGGGTTCGAGCCCTGGTCCAGGAAGATCCCACATGCTGCGGAGCAACGAAGCCCATGTGCCACAAGTACTGAGCCTGCACTCTAGAGACCGCGAGCCACAACTACTGAGCCCACGTGCCACAACTACTGAAGCCCGCGCGCCTAGAGCCCGTGCTCCACAACAAGAGGAGCCACCACAATGAGAAGCCCGCGCACTGCAACGAAGAGCAGCCTCTGCTCGCCGCAACTAGAGAAAGCCCGTGTGCAGCAACGAAGACCCAACACAGCCATAAATAAATAAATAAATTTATTTTAAAAAATGTGGAGGGTAGTGAGAGGGGTCTTAGGGGTTAATACATCCCTTCTGCTCACATTCCTTTGGCCAGATCTCAGGCACATGGGATCGCAGTCTTTGTGCACAGCAGGAAGTGAAAAAGGGTTCAGTGAATAGTCAGTCTTTGTCACAACGGGTAAGGACTCAAACGTCCAGCCACTCTTTCTCCTATGGCCACGGCTCTCTGTATGCTTGCCACCTCTTGAGCATCTGCTGCCTTCCTTGTACCTCCGACCCTTCAGAGCATCTGTGAAGGGTCTTGTCCCCTGGAAGACCAGAGATCCCATCCAGCAGAGCCCTGTCCTGTCAGTCTCAGGGAAGATTTCTTCCCAGTCTACTGCCTTCTTGTCTCTCGCTCTACTAGGGCACGCTCAGCTCATCTTCCTGGCTCTAGATCCCCGTTCTCATTTCATTCCCAGTAGCAGGGTCCCTGTCCTGCTCATGTGCCTAAATCCAGACATTTAGTTCCCACCTGGTCAGGTCTGATCAGTCAGGGGCCCATCAGGAAACAAAAAGCACATTTAAACTGGGAAATGTGAAGAGTCCAAGACAGGAGCATTTACCAAGTTACAGGAAAGGCACAGAGAAAATGTTAAGAAATAGTGAAGCTTCTCGGACTAGGTCAGAGGGACAAGAGGAAGGAGTGGTGACAGGAACCAGCAGGCAAGCCAAAGTTATGGGAGACTGAGCGCTGCAGGGAGCTCAGGGCAAGCTCACAGGGAGGGAGGTGGGGGAATCCACACTCCCAGCTTCATCCTCTGACCTCCTGCTCGTGGTTCCCATTGGCAAAAGGCAACAGCAAAAAAGAGAAAGGGGGTCTTTTGATCCTGTCCATGCAGGTCAGCTTCCAGGAGCCCAGAGCAGATTGAGGAAGGGTGGAGAGCAGATCTGGAGGAGCAAATGGAAGCCACACAACATAGCAACCCTGGGTTGCTATGAAGCAACCAGGTCCTCCTGGTTGCATCGAGGTCCTCCTTCTGCAGCCCAGTCTCCGTGGCTGAGTTCCCACTACCTGGGACCAGACCTTGGACACAGCACTGCCGACCTGCTGGGACTCCCAACAGCTGCTTCCAGACATCCCTCCCGAAGACCACCTGCCCATTTACTTGGGACTCCTCCTGTACCCCGGTTAGAAGAAGAACACAGTCCATGCAAGACAAGTCCATTTAATTTCTAAGGAAGCATGATGTAGTGCAAAAATCATGGGCTCTGAGGTCACAGAGACCTGGGTTCAAAATACCCACCTGTTGGGCTTCCCTGGTGGCGCAGTGGTTGGGGGTCTGCCTGCCGATGCAGGGGACACGGGTTCGTGCCCCAGTCCGGGAAGATCCCACATGCCGTGGAGCGGCCGGGCCCGTGAGCCATGGCCGCTGAGCCTGCGCGTCCGGAGCCTGTGCTCCGCGATGGGAGAGGCCACGGCAGTGAGGGGCCCGCGTACCGCAAAAAAAAAAAAAACAAAAAAAAAACCCCACCTGTCATCTTTAGTCTATGAAATTGACAAAGTTAGACTCTCAGAATCTCAACTGTAAAGTAGGGCTGATAAAACCAAATTGTCAGAATAAGTGAGAAGTCTGATGACAGCATTTTATAAATGTTGCAATATTACACAAGATCAGAGGGAGTGTATGATGTAAATACTGAGGATATGGCAGCAGCCATGGAGATCAAGTCATGCGTAGATGCAACATACTTTTAAAGAGCATATTGATTTTATAGAGGAAATTTACTAATTTCTTTTCATTATTATACTAACATCCCTAATCTTGTAAACCATGACTGACTGCACCGTGTATTTTCCAGGGTTTTGTTAGTTTGTCATTCCTAAATTTCCTATCTAAACAGTTACACTAACTGTTGTTCCAAAAAGCATAATCAGAGTGTTATGAAAACAGGTCTTTCAAGGAAATATCCTGAACCATCAACGGTAACATATATCACAATTATTAATTGGTACCCCAAGCTTAAACCATTTTGTGGTTTTTCCTAGGACTACAGCTCTGTGGGACAGCCTTGGGGTCAGAAGCTACTGATAGAGAATCCAGGGTTCTATTACACAATACTGTTTGTCTCCAGCAACGAGAGCTTTCTTCCCTTAATTCCCTGAGACCCATCTCACATATCAGCCACAAGGGATGAGAAATGGTATGATGGCCTCTCCCCGTCAAATTAGAAGGACACTCAAATGTAGAAGCTGAGTTGGGAGACTTGAATGACAACAAAGAAAGAGGGAGATCAGAAATTCCTATGGAGGGTGTTTTCATTGTATTCAGTGTGTGTTCAGACATGACGAGAGCATTAAGGTTTTCAATTTAAATTCTTTCTGAAATGGAAGAACATTACTATGAAGAGATAGTTTTTAGAAAGCCAAGTGCGTTCAAACTATCACCTTGTTTTTCAAAGCATTCCCGCTCAGCATTTCTGCATCCCAGGAACTGAGCAGAAGAAGGTCTGGACGATTGTTCTACTCATCACCTGCCAATCCAGGACTAGAATATTCTTAAATTCTCACCCAATCTTGCTTTACTGAGATGATTGATTTTTTTTTTTTTAGCAGTTCTTTTTAGAATGTATGACTGTACTAGGGACTCCTCCACCTGCTCCACAGTCTGTCAATTGTCTTAGTTTCTTTATCTTGTGTTCTTTTCAATTTTACAACACTATTGCCTGATCTCTTAGTAAAATTCTCTCCTCATAAGCCTCCTTGGGAAACTCAAACACTGCATCCTGGTCACACGTGACCACCCCACTTTGGTCTGTAACACAAATAACTTGCCTCTCTTCTCCCCTTGAGCGTCACTGTAATTCTCTTTCCTGCTCTTTCTTTTCTGACTGTTCTCAGAATGCTCTTACCTTCCTCTTCCCACATGGAATGAATCTTAAGAGCCTCAATTCTTGTCCCTCTGCATTTTCCTCCCATGTTTTCTACCATAGAATGTCAAGCACCACAGTCACCACCTTCATCTGCCATCTCCTATTTCTCTATCTCCACTGCTCGCTGATCACCCGCACTGCAGGGGCACTGGCCGCCCCAACTGGGGGTCCTGTGTGTGCAGTGTTCTCCAAATTGGAGAAGATCAGTACCATCCTCTGAGACGCCTGTATTGATATTTCTTTATCTAGAATTGGAAAAAATTAAAACTTATTGTACTTAATGTATGACTTGATAGTACTACTTTTCTATAATGGTTTATAAGTATATAAACCTCATCTATTGGACAAGGTGGTCTTGATATAGATGAAACTAAACAAGAACTGGATGGTTTTTTATACCACTGTATTCCAGCAAGCTCTTTGAATGACTCTTCTTGGCACCCAGGCGAAATCTTAACTGGGTATGATGCTTAATTTTATGTTTCAATTTGCCTGGGCAAAGGGATGCCCAGATAGCTGGGAAAACATTATTTCTGGGTGTGCCTGTGAGGTGTTTCCGGAAGAGGTTAGCATTTGATTCAGGAGACTGAGTGAGGAAGATCTGCCTTCATCAACGTGGGCAGGCATCATCACTGTGGCAGTCCAAATGGAACAAAAACGTGGAGGAAGGGCAAATCCTCTTTCTCGTCTTCAGCTGGGGCATCCATCTTTTCCTTCCCGTGGACATTGGAGATCCTGGTTCTCGGGCCTTTGGACTCTAGGACTTGCACAAGTGGTTCCTTGGGCTCTCAGGATTTTGACCTTGGACTGGGAGTTACACCGGCAGCCCCTCTGGTTCTCAAGCCTTCAGACTTGGACTGAATTATGCCACCAACTTTCCTGCTTCTCCAGCTTGCAGATGGCAGAGGGTGGGATTTTTCAGCCTCCATTACTGTGTGAGCCAATTCCTACAGGAAATCTCCTCCTATATATCTCTATCTCTGTCTCTATCTATATCCATATCCATAACCATATCTATCCTATTGGTTCCATTTCTGTGGAAAACCCTGACTAATACACCAGGTCCCTTACCTTTCCTGGGCACCTTTCTGACATGAATTAAAGGCTCCATCTAACCATCTAGCCACCTAACCTCCCTCCCAGCTCAGGCTGACTGCAGCTTAGCAGACCACAGCGGGGAGGAGGCGTGGTGAGGGTGTTCACTGTTTCTCCCCTGTGCTCTCCCGCCCCCTTCCTAGAGCTCCCGCTGCCTCTTCACGCTTGGATGGGGAGAGAGGAGGGAAA
Organism: Mesoplodon mirus; assembly: GCF_964341445.2. NCBI lineage: Eukaryota > Metazoa > Chordata > Mammalia > Artiodactyla > Ziphiidae > Mesoplodon > Mesoplodon mirus. The sequence continues at coordinate 17,541,123 of NC_138986.1, forward strand.
GGGGCCCGAGAGGTTCCTGCTTGACACAGCAGGAGGGTGGCCCCGGGGAAGGTTAAGTTTGACCACGTCAAGCTCTCTGCTGTCCAAGATCCCCAGTGGTTTCCCATCACACTCAAGGGAAACAGCAGCATCTTCACAGTGGCCGACCAGGCCTTCTGTGATCTGTCCCCACTCACCCTCTGACCTCATCTTCCAGCACCCTCCCTCCCCCAGCTCACTCTGACCTAGCCGTGTAGGTTTCCTAGCTGTTCCACAAACACACCGGGAACCCTCCCGCTTTAGGGACTTTGCGTGCCTGGTCCCCCTGCCTGGAATACACTTCCCACAGGCATCCACACGACCTTCACGAGCTCAAGCGCCATGTCGCCGCCTCAGAGGGGCCGTTCCTGAATACTTTATTTAAAATTGCACCCTCTCGTCATTCTCAACCCAGCACTTTCTATTTTGTTCCACAGTCCCTTTCACCTTCTAATGCACCATATCATTAACATTAATGTTGCTTATCTTTCATTCCTACATATTGAAGAGGACCGTGTGGTTTGATGCATAAGTTCCAACATCTTATTGACTGGAAGTGAACTAAGATAATACATTTAAACAAAATTTGCAATGATATAAGCAAAGTTGGGCCATTTATAAATATGGTATAAATAAGCCAGACCATTTATCTTTTTTAAAAAAATCTTTTAATTTTATGTTGGGACATAGCTGATTAACAAATGTTGTGATAGTTTCAGGTGGACAGCAAAGTGACTCAGCCATACATATACATGTACGCATTCTCCCCCAGACTCTCATTCCAACCAGGCTGCCACATAACAATGAGCATTTATCTTTGCCCTAAAACCCATTTATGGCCATAATCTACTTGATTAAAATTCTTTCCCCTCCACCTACCACACCCATTCTCCTCTCCAGTGCCATGCACTGACTCAAGCACATTATAAGTAACCCTCTTCTTTAGTCCTTTTCTCATACTCTTTTTCTCTCCTAAAATGTCTTTACTCTTTCTCTCTGCCTATCCAAATACTACTTTATTTTTTTGTAGGTCTTCTCAAGGCTCCCCCTTCCATGAAACAAGGAAAGTGAACAAATATTCATGAAGCACATACTATATACCAACAAAAATAATGACACATTGTTTTGTTTAATTCTCTCAACACTCCTGTGATCTAAGTATTACTAGTCCATTAGTGCTCATTGCCCTCAAGTAACTTGCCCAGGGAGGGTGTTATGACTATCAGGGCTAGGATCCAAATGCAATCTGAAAACTCCAAATGCCACATGTATTCTGTATGGCCATGATGCTTCCAGAACTACTCCAATCGATACTCTTCACTTATTCTTCCTCTGAACCATGTTTCTTATCACATATCTCTATTTCAGTATGGTTCAAGTTATGATTTTTTGACTTTATGATGGTGTGAAAGTGATACGCATTCAGTAGAAACAGTACTTCAAATTTGGAATTTTGATCTTTTTGCAGGCAGCAAGCCACAGCTCCCAGCCAGCCACACCATCAGGTGTGTAAACAACGGATACACTTACAACCATTCTGGACCCAGACAACCATTCTGTTTTTCACTTTCAGTACAGTGTTCAATACATCACATAGATATTCAACACTTTATTATAAAAGTGGCTTTGTGTTAGATGATTTTGACCAATTGTAGGCTAATGTAAGTGTTCTGAGAACGTTTAAGGTAGGCTAGGGTAAGCTATGATGTTTGGTAGGTTAAGTGTATTAAATGCATTCCTTGTGAATCAAGGAAGATCTGTATTCTCTTGAGCTTGTCCCTCTCCTCGTTGTTTAACTTTGTATGTGCACATGTCTTGCAGAGCTCATGACTGTGATGCTTCCTGTTTCCATGGAACTAATGCAGTGCTCCTTTTTAACATTGATAGGATGGCCAGAGCCCATGAAGAAAGCAGAGGAGGAGTGGCTAGTGAGCTGTAAGGAGAACTTGAAGCATTGAACTTTGAAAAAATAGAGAGGTTTACAATGGAGGAAATTATCCCTAAATCTAAACAAGGCAGAGGAGAACCATAAGATAAGAAATCAGAACCATCAACTGGATTTCCTCATTTGGAGTAATAGTATTTGTATTTTTAGTGAGAGAGACTTTAGTAGCCTGTTGGAGGTAGAAACCAGATTCCTGCGAACTCAGGAGTGAATAAGAGGTGAGGAAATGGAAACAGCAAGAAGAGAATACTCTTTCCAGAGTATTTATCTTTGAGAAGTGGAAAGACTTGCATAGCATCTGAAGGGAGAAGGCTTTAAGGATAGGGGACATAAGAAGAAAGAGGGAAGGGAGGGAAGGAAGGAAAGGAGTAAAGAAGGAAGGAAGGAAGGAAGAAAGGGAGATGAATAGCCTGCAGTAATATTTATGATAATGGGATTTTTTCGCTTATGTTACTAGAATTCCATGAGATGTTTGCCTTGAGGCTAATATGATTTACAGTAGTGTTGAATATGTGACCTTTCGGTAGTTAATGGGCTCCCAAATCCCTTTGCCCAACCTCTCCAATGAAAAAGACCTGAATTATTTAAATTTTCCTAAAAACATTGTATATAACAGAATTTTCTTTTGTATGTTTGGTGTTTTGCTTTTGCCTTTCATACACCTGGAAAAGAGGAATTCTGACACGGTGAAGCAGCTGACTTTGGTAACCCAGTGTTTCCCCAGGACTCAGGAAAAAGGTCACCAGTCCACAGGGCCTCGGAGAGAGCAAGTTCAATATCTTGGACCATTATGAGTAGTGCCAAGGAGTAGGCAGTCTTTCCTTTGAATGCCAAACACTGTTAGAGGAACCTGAAGGGGTGAGGTGTAGTGGCGGATCACCCATGATGGGTGTGATTTACCAGTTGCCTTGTTTTTAAAGTAATAGAGGCAAGAAACCAGGGGTGCATATTGTAAGCCTGTGGTCTATAGCCTGGCATCCACACAGTGTATTTATGGGTCCTTGAGGGATGGAAGCCGAATTCTGACATCATTACCTCTTCAACACGGCAAAGGTTAAAGTACTACACCTAATGTAACTTTACAGTTTTATATGACAAAGATGTTCGGGGTGTGTTACTTAACGATCACGCTTTGATTTAAAGGTACCAGCAGTATGCTTAGGACCCTGCCTTGGTCTCCAGCAGCAGGAGCTGCAGCAGTAAAACACGGGCAGTGACAGATGGTTATTAGCTCAAGGAAACTTCCTAAAAGGCTCGAACAAACTCAGAAGGTCCACAAATTGAACCAGAATCAGTGAATTCCCAAAGTTTAGAGAGAACACCAGAGGGCGAGGGGATTAATGGGAGACAATCAGGGAACAAAGGTCAAAAAGCTGCAGGCAACACAGTCCCAATTTATTAAACAGCCTCTAATTAGGATTGGTCTGGCGCCAGTGTACACAGGCATAACTCAGTCAATAGCTCACACTGGAATTCTGTTTTTATAAAAAGTAAAAGCAAAATAATAAAAAGAAAAGATGAAAAAAAGGCCCCAACCTAGAAACCCTCAAACGTCCGGAAAGCACCCCCCTCCGGAAAAAAACCCCACCAGTGGTGGTAGGGCATATTATTTTTGGCCAGTTCAATTCAGCTGTTTTTATGAAATCACAATTTTTCTCAGACTTGCAGCTTCTTGGACATTTCTGATGTAAATAATGCTGACAACTTTTAATTTTTAAAAATTAAGAGATAAAAACAGGCCATGGCGGGGGGGTCCCCAACATTCCCCTACTGGTCGTTATTCTAAAGTAAGAGAGAACAGAGCAACAGGGAACAGAACATATTCCTATTCCAAGTGATCCTAAATGCAGTCTGTTTAACATGTATGCATTCATGGTATTTATATATAAACACACACACACACACAGACACACACACACACACACACACAGTTTCCTCTAATTGCAACTTAAGAAGACTAGGTCCCAAGTAGAAAACTACAGTAGAAATTAGGGATATAAATTATTCTTGAATCCAAATGCTCACAGAGGAATCAAACAAGTACCCAGAAAAGCAAGCCTTTCCCCATTAATCTACTTTCTCACCACAGGAAGGCAGGGAGTATCTTTTAATACTAGGACAGGTGCCAGGTGATTAATTAGAAAAGGCCTTGGAGAAATTGTAGAATAATGTCTAATAAAAAATACTTTTTATCTGCAAAGAAATAAAAGTGAGAGTGCCTCATGCTTTGAACACCGGAGCTGGGCAGCTGGTGGAGAGAAACTTCAGATGTTACCTAGAGTCAGGCATCCCAGGAAACAGTTAAGAAGACACAGGGGAAGTTTATTATTGTTACTTCGTTTATATTTAAGGGGATGGGAAGGAGGCTGGGGTTGAGTCACAAAGGAAAACATTGTAGCACAAAGCAGTGTCTTCAGACTTTAAACAGGTATAGTATAAATAGCAATGGAACAGGAAAAAAAATATGTAACAAAAATTGCTGTTAAACAATTAAGGCCAAACAGTAAACAGAATACATAAATACAATGTCAATTATTTTCCATAAGAGTAGTATAAGCTCAATACTGTAAGAAGGAATGTGTCTTTCTTTTAAATATAATTTGTAGGAGGCAAAGTTTTAAGAGGAAATCCCACAACTTAAAATGTTTTCTTAATGGCCTGAATTCCAGTTACCAAAATTTGCCACCAGCCCTGTCATCAACCAGATGGCCTGGAAATAGAGATGTCTTTTCAAGGGCCTCAAACAATCTAAGCTTTCAGAGATCTAGAGCTTTCTGGTCACATGTCCAAGAATTTTGGTGGTGGTAGATACACAAACTGTTCCGACTTTTGTGGATTTGGAAGCTCCACCTGGATCAAGCCTCTATGTTGTTATATCTTATATCTTCCTGAGGTGACAGAAAAGGAGAGGTCCCGAGAGGCCCAGCGCCCCAAGGACCACCAGCAAAACAAGACAACTTCCAATAGATTGAATGAATCTGCTCACTGGTGGCAGTTACCGGGGTGTTTCAGAGCATGTCAAAAAAACTTGGCTGGTCAGTATTAAAAAGGAACTACATGCTGGAGAGGGTGTGGAGAAAGGGAAACCCCCTTGCACTGTTGATGGGAATGTAAATTGATACAGCCACTATGGAGAACAGTATGGAGGTTCCTTAAAAAACTAAAAATAGAAGTACCATGTGACCCAGCAATCCCACTACTGGGCATATACCCTGAGAAAACCATAATTCAAGAAGAGTCATGTACCACTATGTTCACTGCAGCATTATTCACAACAGCCAGGACATGGAAGCAACCTAAGTGTCCATCGACAAATGAATGGATAAAGAAGATGTGGCACATCTATACAATAGAATATTACTCAGCCATAGAAAGAAATGAAACTGAGTTATTTGTAGTGAGGTGGATGGACCTAGAGTCTGTCATACAGAGTGAAGTAAGTAAGAAAGAGAAAAACAAATACCATATGCTAACACATATATATGGAATCTAAAAAAAAAAAAAAGGTTCTGACAAACCTAGGGGCAGGACAGGAATAAAGACGCAGACACAGAGAATGGACTTGAGGACATGGGGAGGGGGAAGGGTAAGCTGGGACGAAGTGAGAGAGTGGCATGGACACATATATACTACCAGATGTAAAACAGCTAGTGGGAAGCAGTCGCATAGCACAGGGAGATCAGCTCAGTGCTTTGCGTCCACCTAGAGGGGTGGGATAGGGAGGGTGGGAGGGAGACACAAGAGGGAGGGGATATGGGGATATACGTGTACGTACAGCTGATTCACTTTGTTATACAGTGGAAACTAACATAACACTGTAAAGCAATTATACTCCAATAAAGATGTTAAAAATAAAAATATATGCCCCTAAAAAAAAAAAGTAACTATCTGGAGAACTGCATATAGGTATAAAAATGTCATGGCACTCTGTTCTTTGCTATATTTTTCTTTAAAATAAGCCCAGAAGAACAATAAACATCCTTAGGTCAGAATTTGAGCACTCTGCATATAGCAGATGCCCAATAACAGACTTTTTTTTTTTCTTTTTTTTGAACTAAAGAAATGAATCTCTTCTTTGAACAAAACAGAGTTTAGGTCTTTGAAGTCTATGGGAAACTCACTTTAACACAAAGGGATACATAGAGGTAGGTGGAGCTGTTTGTAGAGGGAAATTGCTAAATATCACATTGACAGACAGAGAAAAAAAAAATCCGTATATGGGATTTGAAGAATTGGAGACAGGGAAGCATAATTTTGGTCTTCCCTGAGATACAAAGCTTTCCTAACAAAAAGTCCATCTGCTGGGTCTCAGATGTGAACACTGACTATTGCAGAATCTTAGAGAACCTGGAGATGGTAATAACCAGCCTTTCCACTAAAAAAAGGTTTCCTATATCATTTGTCCATGACATTGTTTTAACTCACACTACAGACAGGCTAGTCCCTAATGACAATCAAATAGGATGACCCCAAAGCTAGGAAGAACCACAGGAAAAGCAGCTGCTATTGGAAAAATTGGTAGGTGGGTGCATAACCACTGTCTTATTTTACCCTCCTTTTAGGGGCTGGTCAGGAAATACAATCCTAAAACCACTTTTCTCTTCAGCTTAACTAAATTATATACTTTATTGCTCAGTGACTTAAGCAATAAATGTTACTGAAAGGACTAATTTAAGATCTGAATTTATTTTAATTAGTCTTTGTAGTAACACTGCAGCAGATGTGAGTCTGCTTATATGCCACCTGTACTGGCTAAGAATCTCAATGAAGTCCCAAACATTTTACATGGCTAGAGAAGGCCATTTAAAATAATATGGAAAGAAAGATGAAATCAAAGGAAGATGGGAAAGAAGGAAGCAGGCTTATTTGTTTTTTGGACATGCTCTCTGCACACGTGCAGCCAGTTATGGTGGCGTCGTGGCGTGGTATTAATAACTGACAGCTGTTGTTAACTCCTACGTTAGAATAGGTAACCTTACACGGAATCCATACCCAGATACTGGGCTGCAGAGTAATGAGTCCCCCTGGAATGAGAGCTTTGGCCTTCTTTGTTGTAACTATCGACCTGCTGTAGAGTCCTGATGTGATTTAGATGAGGGAGGAAGAGATAATGGCATTGATTATTCTATTTAGGAAGCAGACTAAGACAGAACTCAGGTACAATACATGAACACGAAAAAAACCCCACTCAATCACTCCTTGTCTTTTCTTTGCAGTCGAAGGCAACACAGGTAATCACAGTGACAAGGGAATACATCTTGATAAACACGTAGCTTTGAATTTCAGGGACACTTTGGTGTAACAAAACCATAACTGCTTTTGTGGCTTCAGCTTCTTAAGGACCATGTATCACAGTCCTGACAAAGCCCTGGATGGTGGTTTACCAATAAAGGGTGAGCTTGAGGGGACAAGTGCTCACCTGGGGAGAAGAAGTCTTCCTCATTTGACATCATACTTTCTAACTTCATTGGGTAAAAATGTCTTTGATACGAAACTGGATTCCGTAATGTAAGGAATGAGGTTTAGCCCACCTGCTCCATTCAGTCTAGTGCCAAGGCGGAATGGGGGATGTGGGATGGGGAATTTTACGCCCAGGGGACATGTGGCAATGTCTGGAGACATTCTGGGCTTCGATGACTGAGAGTGGTGGGGCTACTGGTATCTAGTGGGTAAAGACCAGGGATGGTGCCAAACACCCTACAGTTCCCAGGACCTCCTGCCACAGCGAAGAAATATCCAGCCCAAAGTGGAGAGAGTGCCAAGGCTGAGAAACCTCTATTTGTCTGTCGATGGGCATTACATTGCTTCCATGACCTGGCTACTGTAAATAGAGCTGCAATGAACGCTGTGGTGCATGTGTCTTTTTAAATTATGGTTTTCTCTGGGTATATGCCCAGTAGTGGGATTGCTGGGTCATATGGTAATTCTATTTTTAGTTCTTTAAGGAAACTCCATACTGTTCTCAATAGTAGGTGTATCAATTTATATTCCCACCAACAGTGCAAGAGGGTTCCCTTTTCTCCACACCCTCTCTAGCATTTGTTGTTTGTAGATTTTCTGATGATGCCCATTCTAACTGGTGGGAGGTGATACCTCATTGTAGCTTTGAATTGCATTTCTCTAATAATTACTGATGTTGAGCAGCTTTTCATGTGCCTCTTGGCCATCTGTATGTCTTCTCTGTAGAAATGTCTATTTAGGTCTTCTGCTCATTTTTGCACTGGGTTTGTTTTCTTAATATTGAGCTGCAAGAGCTGTTTATATATTTTGGAGATTAATCCTTTGTCCGTTGATTTGTTTGCAAATATTTTCTCCCATTCTTTGGGTTGTCTTTTCGTCTAAACGTTTATGGTTTCCTTTGCTGTGCAAAAGCTTTGAAGTTTCATTAGGTCCCATTTGTTTTTGTTTTTATTTCCATTACTCTAGGAGGTGGATCAAAAAAGATCTTGCTGTGATTTATGTCAAAGAGTATTCTTCCTATGTTTTCTTCTAAGAGTTTTATAGTGTCCGGTCTTATATTTAGGTCTTTACTCCATTTTGAGTTTATTTTTGTTTATGGTGTTAGGGAGTGTTTGAATTTCATTCTTTTACATGCAGCTGTCCAGTTTTCCTAGCACCACTTATTGAAGAGACTGTCTTTTCTCCATTGTATATCCTTGCCTCCTTTGTCATAGATTAGTTGACCACAGGTGCGTGGGTTTATCCCTCGGGTTTCTATCTTGTTCCATTGATCTATGTTTCTGTTTTTGTGCCAGTAATGTATTGTCTTGATTACTGTAGCTTTGTAGTATAGTCTTAAGTCAGGAACCTGATTCCTCCAGCTCCGTTTTCTTCCCTCAAGACTGCTTTGGCTATTCGGGGTCTTTTGTGTCTCCATACAAATTTTAAGACTTTTTGTTCTAGTTCTGTAAAAAATGCCATTGGTAATTTGATAGGGATTGCATTGAATCTGTAGATGGCTTTGGGTAGTACAGTCATTTTCACAATATTAATCTTCCAATCCAAGAACATGGTATATCTCTCCATCTGTTGGTATCACCTTTAATTTCTTTCATCAGTATCTTATAGTTTTCTGTATACAGGACTTTTGTCTCCCTAGGTAGTTTTTTTTTTTTTTTTTTTTTTTTTTTTTTTCGGCAGGACGAGGGCCTCTCACTGTTGTGGCCTCTCCTGTTGCGAAGCACAGGCTCCGGATGTGCAGGCTCAGTGGCCACGGCTCATGGGCCCAGCCACTCCATGGCATGTCGGATCTTTCTGGACCGGGGCACGAACCCGTGTCTCCTGCATTGGCAGGTGGACTCTCAACCACTGCGCCACCAGGGAAGCCCTCCCTAGGTTGGTTTATTCCTAGGTATTTTATTCTTTTTGTTGCAATGGTAAATGGGAGTGTTTCCTTAATTTCTCTTTTCAGATTTTTCATCATTAGTGTATAGGAATGCAACAGATTTCTGTGCATTAATTTTGTATCCTGCAACTTTACCAAATTCATTGATTAGCTCTAGTAGTTTTCTGGTGGCATCTTTAGGATTCTCTATGTATAGTATCATGTCATCTGCAAACAGTGACAGTTTTACTTCTTCTTTTCCAATTTGTATTCATTTTATTTCTTTTTCTTCTCTGATTGCCGTGGCTAGGGCTTCCAAAACTATGTTAAATAATAGTGGTGAGAGTGGACATCCTTGTCTTGTTGCTGATCATACAGGAAATGCTTTCAGTTTTTCACCACTGAGAATGATGTTTGCTGTGGGTTTGTCGTATGTGGCCTTTATTATGTTGAGGTAGGTTCCCTCTATGCCTACTTTCTGGAGAGTTTTTCTCATAAATGGGTGTTGAATTTTTGTCAAAAGCTTTTTCTGCATCTATTGAGATGATCATATGGTTTTTACCCTTCAATTTGTTAATATGGCATATCACATTGATTGATTTGCATATATTGAAGAATCCTTGCATCCCTGAGATAGATTCCACTTGATCATGTTGTATGATCCCTTTAATGTGTTGTTGGATTCTGTTTGCTAGTATTTTGTTGAGGATTTTTCCATCTATATTCATGAGTGACACTGGTTTGTAATTTTCCTGTTTTGTAGTATCTTTTCTGGTTTTGGATTCAGGGTGATGGTGGCCTCATAGAATGAGTATGGGAATATTCTTTCCTCTGTAATTTTTTGGAAGAGTTTGAGAAGGATGGGTTTTAGCTCTTCTCTAAATGTTTGATAGAATTCACCTGTGAAGCCATCTGGTCCTGGACTTCTCTTTGTTGGAAGATTTTTAATCACAGTTTCAATTTCATTACTTGTGATTGGCCTGTTCATATTTTCTATTTCTTCCTGGTTCAGTCTTGGAAGGTTATACCTTTCTGAGAATTTGTCCATTTCTTCCAGGTTGTCCATCTCATTGGCATAGAGTCGCTTGTAGTAGTCTCTTAGGATGCTTTGTATTTCTGCAGTGTCTGTTGTAACTTCTCCTTTTTCATTTCTAACTTTATTGATTTGAGTCCTCTCCCTCTTTTTCTTGATGAGTCTGGTTAATGGTTTATCAATTCTGTTTATCTTCTCAAAGAACCAGCTTTTAGTTTTATTGATCTTTGCTTTAGTTTTCTTTGTTTCTATTTCATTTATTTCTGCTCTGATCTTTATGATGTCTTTCCTTCTGCTAACTTTGGGTTTTGCTTGCTCTTCTTTCTCTAGTTCCTTTAGGTGTAAGGTTAGATTGTTTATTTGAGATGTTTCTTGTTTCTTGAGGTAGGCTTGTAGAGCTATAAACTTCCGTCTTAGAACCGCTTTTGTTGCATCCCATAGGTTTTGGATCATCGTGTTTTTATTATCATTTGTCTCTATGTATTTTTTGATTTCCTCTTTGATTTCTTCAGTGATCTCTTGGTTATTTAGTAATGTATTGTTTGGCCTCCATGTGTTTCTGTTTTTTACGTTTTTTTCCCTGTAATTCATTTCTAATCTCATAGCGTTGTGGTCAGAAAAGATGCTGGATATGATTTCAATTTTCTTAAATTTACTGAGGCTTGATTCGTGACCTAAGATGTGATCTATCCTGGAGAATGTTCCGTGTGCACTGGAGAAGAAAGTGTAATCTGCTGTTTTTGGATGGAATGTCCTATAAATATCAATTATCTATCTGGTCTATTGTGTCATTTAAAGCTTCTGTTTCCTTATTTATTTTCATTTTGGATGATCTGTCCATTGGTGTAAGTGATTTGTTAAAGTCCACCACTGTTATTGTGTTACTGTCAATTTCCTCTTTTATAGCTGTTAGCAGTTGCCTTATGTATTGAGGTGCTCCTGTGTTGGGTGCATATACATTTATAATTGTTATATATTCTTCTTGGATTGATCCCTTGATCATTGCGTAGTGTCCTTCCTTGTCTCTTGTAACATTCTTTATTTTAAAGTCTATTTTACCTGATATGAGTATTGCTACTCCAGCTTTCTTTTGATTTCCATTTTCATGGAATATCTTTTTCCATCCCCTCACTTTTAGTCTGAATGTGTCCCTAGGTCTGAAGTGGGTCTCTTGTAGAAAGAAAGTATGGGTCTTGTTTTTGTATCCATTCAGCAAGCCTGTGTCTTTTGGTTGGAGCATTTAATCCATTCATGTTCAAGGTAATTATTGATATGTATGTTCCTATTACCATTTTCTTAATTGATTTGGGTTTTTTTTTTTGTAGGTCCTTTTCTTCTCTTGTGTTTCCCACTTAGAGAAGTTCCTTTAGCATTTGTTGTAGAGCTGGTTTGGTGATGCTGAATTCTCTTAGCTTTTGCTTGTCTGTATAGCTTTTGATTTCTCCATCGAATCTGAATGAGATGCTTGCCAGGTAGAGCAATCTCAGTTGTAAGTTCTTCCCTTTCATCACTTTAACTATATCATGCCACTCCCTTCTGGCTTGTAGAATTTCTGCTGAGAAATCAGCTGTTAACCTTATGGGAGGTCCCTTGTATGTTATTTGTCATTTTTCCCTTGTTGCTTTCAATAATTTTTCTTTGTCTTTAATTTTTGCCCATTTGATTACTATGTGTCTCGGCGTGTTTCTCCTTGGGTTTATCCTGTATGGGACTCGCTGCACTTCCTAGTCTTGGGTGGCTATTTCCTTTCCCATATTAGGGAAGTTTTCGACTATAATCTCTTCAAGTATTTTCTCGGGTCCCTTCTCTCTCTCTTATCCTTTTGGGACCCCTATAATGCAAATGTTGTTGTGTTTAATGTTGTCCCAGAGGTCTCTTAGGCTGTCTTCATTTCTTTTCATCCTTTTTTCTTTATTCTGTTCCACAGCAGTGAATTCCACCATTCTGTCTTCCAGGTCACTTATCTGTTCTTCTGCCTCAGTTATTCTGCTATTGATTCCTTCTAGTGTAGTTTTCATTTCAGTTATTGTTTTGTTCATCTGTGTTTGTTTGTTCTTTAATTCTTCTAAGTCTTTGCTAAGCATTTCTTGCATCTTCTCGATCTTTGCCTCCATTCTTTTTCTGAGTTCCTGGATCATCTTCACTATCATTATTCTATATTATTTTTTTGGAAGGTTGCCTATCTCTACTGCATTTAGTTGTTTTTCGGGGCTTCTATCTTGTTCCTTCATCTGGTACATAGACCTCTGCCTTTTCATCTTGTCTATCTTTCTGTGAATGTGGTTTTTTTTTCACAGGCTTCAGGATTGTAGTTCTTCTTGCTTCTGCTGTCTGCCCTCTGGTGGATGAGGCTACCTAAGAGGCTTGTGCAACTTTCCTGATGGGAAGGACTGGTGGTGGGTAGAGCTGACTGTTGCTCTGGTGGGCAGAGCTCAGTAAAACTTTAATCCACTTGACTGCTGATGGGTGGAGCTGGGTACCCTCCCTGTTGGTTGTTTGGCCTGAGGCAACCCAACACTGGAGTCTACCTGGGCTCTTTGGTGGGGCTAATGGTAGACTCTGGGAGGGCTCACACCAAGGAGTACTTCCCAGAACTTCTGCCGCCAGTGTCCTTGTCTCCATGGTGAGACACAGCCACCCCCGCCTCTGCAGTAGACCCTCCAACACTAGCAGGTAGGTCTGGTTCAGTCTCTCCTGGGGTCACTCCTCCTTCCCCTGGGTCCTGATAAGCACACTACTTTGTGTGTGCCCTCTAAAAGTGGAGTCTCTGTTTCCCCCAGTCCTGTCGAAGTCCTGCTGTCAAATCCCACTGCTCTTCAATTTTGATTCTCAGCGAATTTCTCCTCCCGTTTTGAACCCCCAGCTTGGGAAGCCTGACGTCGGGCTCAGATTCTTCACTCCAGTACATGGACTTCCATGGTATAAGTGCTCTCCAGCGTGTGAGTCACCCACCCTGCAGTTATGGGATTTGATTTTACTGTGATTGCGCCCCTCCTACCATCTCATTTTGGCTTCTCCTTTGTCTTTGGATGTGCGGTATCTTTTTTGGTGAGTTCCAGTGTCTTCCTGTTGATGACTGTCCAGCAGCTAGTTGTGATTCTGGTGTTCCCACAAGAGGGAGTGAGAGCACATCCTTCTACTCCACCATCTGGGTTACGATACTACAGTTTTTTAATTAATTAATATATTTGTATTTATTTCTAATCCTATCATCTATTTTTGTCTATTTTCACTCCTTTTCTATTTGTTTATTACTCTCCTTCCTTGCCTTCTTTTAGGTTGAGTGTTTTTCTCATTACATTTTTCCCCTTCTACTAGTTTAGCAGTTGTGCACACAGTTTTATTGTTTATTCTCTGTCTTTTTATGGTTATCCTAGGCATGTTTTACATGCACACTTAACTGATCAATATTCAAAAATAATAAGTACACATCCTATCCCTCATATAACACGAGAATCTTCTATTTTCCCTCTATGATACCATTGCTTTTGACATATAATTAGATATTTTAGTCTATCTTTAGTCTACTTTTACAACATAAGATATTATTGCTATTGTTTTAGATAGTTATTTAAAAAACGGTTTACCACTTTCCAGGCTCATTATTCCTTTGGGTGTCTCAGGCCTTCCACTTGGAATCACCTTCCTCTACCTTGCAGTGCATCCTTTTGAATTTCTTTAATGAAGGTATATAGATAGAAACTTCTCTCAACTTTTGTTTGTTTAACAATATCTTTATTTTGACTTCTCTCTTAAAAATATTTTCATAGAGTGTACAACTGTTGGTTGGTTTATTCTCTTTTAACACTTTGAGGATACTGTTCCATTGTTTCTGGGTTCCTTTGTTTCTACTCAGAGATCAGCTGTCAGTATAACTGTCATTCCTTTGTTGTAACTGGCCTTTTTCTCTGTGTCTATAATCTCTTTGTCTTTGATGTTTTGTAGCTTCACTATGACCCTTCTAACAGTGAATTTCTTTGTATTCATTGTTTCGGATTTGCTGGGCTTCCTGATTCTAAGGATTAGAATTTCCTCCATTCTTTGCATTCTCTCCTGCTTGGGCTTTGATTATACTAATGTTAGTCCTTCTTATGCTATTCTCTCTGTTTCTCAACTTGTCCTTTATATTTTCCATCTTCTTGCCTCTCTGTGCTTTAATCTGAAATGTTTCTTTTAATCTATTTTTCAGTTTTTTAGTTCCCTCTTCAGTTGGGTCTAATCCTCTGTTGATTTCAGTTTCACTCAACAATTCTTTTTTTATTTCCAGAAGTTCTATTTAGGTCTTTTTCAAATATCCTTGGTCAATTTTTAAATAGTCTCTTGCTTCTGGCACATACTTCAAGTCCATATTTTATTTTTAAAGCTATTAAACACACTCATTTTTATGTTTCTGATAATCTTGGTATCTAAAGTCTTGCTTATGAAGACTTGTTTGCTTATATGTTTAGGTTCTCCACTGTAAGCTCATTATTCCTTTACACTGTCTATGACATTTCCCAAGCCTAGACTGTAGGTGGGTTTCCACAGAGGATTTGCATTTGCTTCTACAAAGTTACTGATGAATCTTCAAACCCAGGACTACTGTAAAGTACATTCCCAACTTGAAGTTTATAAATGATTGGTGAGTGGGAATTTGGTTTGTGAACTCATTTGATGTCTGGTGTTATTACAGAGATTCAGGGGAAATATTTTCCTCTAGGTGTGAATTTTCTTGTTTTACCCAGACAGGTAATTTTCCTTGGCTATGGATGGATGTTGAAGGGCTACATTATTTCTAGTTTGCCTTTATACTTTATGCTAGGAGATATTACTATTCGATTCACCATCCTGGAAGAGACCCCCTCAGTCTATAACTGTCATTCACCTCGAGCCCATAAAGCTCAAGATCAACTTAAGCAAACACCCTCAGGGTAGATGTTGGCTTTAGTCATCAGCTCACATCTCTGTTTCTTCTTCAAGTAGTTTTTGGTACCTGTGAATTTTTAACATTCCTACTATCTCATATAAGCCTTTAAAGCTTTTCAAAAACTCGATTATTTTAAGTTCTCCTCAGAGGGACGGTCTGTTCAGAGTATGTCATCTATGATCATCTATGATTTTGCCTAAAACAAAACTTGGAGTCCTTTTTAAAGTTGGGAAAACGATATTTGGATTTGATGTTGTTTAGCTGAGTCACCATATTAAAAAAATTACAACTTTCAGAAACAGTAAAGTATACATTTCCTGCTAACGTCATTCTGTGGCTTGGGTCTTAATTACATGAGAATGGCAATTTTCATGTGTATAAGAATAGGAAATAATGATTATTTGATCCTGTTAGTTCTTTGGACTTTTAATAAGTGAGACTTCATTGTATAACTTGTTTTCAAAAGCCTAAACCGGGAATTCCTTGGCGGTCCAGTGGTTAAGGCTCCACACTTCTACTGCAGGGGGCACGGGTTCAATCCCTGGTTGGGAAACAAAGATCCTGCATGCTGCGTGGGATGGCCAAAAAAAAAAAAAAAGCCTAAACCAAGCAAGGTTTTAAACACATTGCTTATGTTTAATCTGAGACATAGAGAAATTTTTTAAATAGGGGAAAAAATGCTAGAAATTAAAAAAAGGTTTTATATCTTTTAAAATAAATTATTTTTTCTTTCTTGGTAAATGAAAATCAGTTTTCTGTGTTTGAAATTTAGAAGTTTTCATAAACATTCCTTTTCTATATGTTGACATAAGAATAAAATAAATAAAGAGCAATAGTAATCTCCCAAGGGATCATAATTCCAGCATGAAAATGGGAAATAAAACTTCCAATCTAACATTTAAGAAGCTCGGGTTCCATATTAAGGACTTGAGTGTTTGGAGAGTTTTTCACTGAGAAAATGCCTGTCTTGGGGCAGGGGGGGGGCTTTGGTGTGAAAGATCACAAGACATCATTTCTTCAGTTTAATAATCCAGTTAATACCATCTTTCAATCCCATTTCACGCTCAGTAAAGCAAGAATAAGTGAACCTTCTGCTGACACTGGTTTTGTTGAAGAGCTTTTGTTTATAAAGCAGTGGCGACATGATCTTATCATGGTCCATCATCATTGGTTTGCTTCTGTCCCCCATGCAAGTAATGCCTTCCTCTGATGTATGCAGTTTTTACATAGCAGTGACTCCTGTCCTAGGCTGAAGGGGTTTGACAATACTTGCTCACTTTTATTTTTTTATTTATTTATTTTTTTTCGTACGCGGGCCTCTCACTGTTGTGGCCTCTCCCGTTGCGGAGCACAGGCTCCGGATGCGCAGGCTCAGCGGCCATGGCTCACGGGCCCAGCCGCTCCGCGGCATATGGGATCCTCCCAGACCGGGGCACGAACCCGTATCCCCTGCATCGGCAGGCGGACTCTCAACCACTGCGCCACCAGGGAGGCCCCTTGCTCACTTTTAAAAGAGAGACGTGTCTCAACTTTCTGCCTCAAAAATCTGTGTAAGTGATCACCATTATTCAACCATCTCTGAATTTTGAGGAGGAAATATGAATTCGACTGCTTGAACATGAACAAAGGCAAAGGAAGCCCTGGACTGTTAAACTTCTAGGGGCTGCATCATGGATAATTGATGACTTTACACTGAAACTAAGCTCTTCTGTGAGTCGTGATCACCTATGAAACATAGACTTATGATTGAGTGAGTGAGCAAAAGAGTCATGTAGAGTCAAACAAAGACAACTCAGCCCTTAGCATTCTATCTCCCTAGGATCTGTGACTGTTATGTATGGTACCATATCTCTCTATTTGTGCTCTTTGAGATTTAAAATAGTTCGAAATTTACAATAGTAATCAAAGGGATAGGAGTTTGCAAGAAAAAATGTTTTCATGGGGTATATTTTAAGAGACTGATTCAGCATTTATAAAGGAAATACATTATTATGGTTTTCATAAAATATGTATACTATGGCAATTTTATCTTAAATTTCTGTAGCACTTCATGGGCTGCTTTCACATAGTCAGTAACATTAATCTTTGTTTTTCAGATGAAAGAATGGAAATTTAGAGACTGAATGAATGGCCTCAACAAAGTCCTATAATACAGTATTAGCAAAGCCCCTTCTAGAACCCGGGTCTTCCGACTCATAAACCAGTGCTCTCTCTGTCGTGTAACTCATGCTCCGTAGGGCCTCAGGAGTTCCCTGATGTCCCTTGGATTATCCTCCCTCTATCATACCTGGAAAGGCACACAAATTTACAGTAGATCCAGGACTACATTTCAAATCTAATCTCTGCTTTACCACAAGATAAGTCTCCATTTCCAAGCACAGCAGTGGTCTATTTTTTTTTTTTTTTTTTTTTTGCTGTACGCGGGCCTCTCACTGTTGTGGCCTCTCCCGTTGCGGAGCACAGGCTCCGGACGCGCAGGCTCAGCGGCCATGGTTCACGGGCCCAGCCGCTCCGCGGCATATGGGATCCTCCCAGACCGGGGCACGAACCCGTATCCCCTGCATCGGCAGGCGGACTCTCAACCACTGCGCCACCAGGGAGGCCCAGCAGTGGTCTATTAAGGGTTCATTAATATAGGCAAATGGACCAAGACACCACTAAACGACTAAAGAGAGAGTTTAGAAAAACATCTATAAATAACAGCTCCCGCAAGGGTTTCATACTGACATCACAAAGAAGGATGTATCAAATGAGCAGCGTGTGTGGAATGCTCACGATAAAAGTTCTTTCCCAGAAGGGCCTGAAGTTAGGTGGAAAGACAGAGTATGTGTCTAAGAGAATATCAGATTCCAGCCACCATCATCGTAAAGAAGGATGCAGAGCATCTTCATACCTTTTGATATATTTGGAAATACTTGGAGAATAAATAGAGAAAAATCTTAAGCATAAAAGTAGGGAGCTTTGTTTTAGGGAAGAGAGAGCTGGAAACTGAAGTCAGTGGTTTGAGTTAGTCCCTGCACTGCCATAAGAAGCAGGAGTCCCAGGGCAGATCGCCAGACCTCTCTGAGCCTCAGTGTTTTCTGTGAAGGTGGAATGAGGATTCATATCATAAAGTGGTTTAGAGGAGTTAAATGTGAAAGTCCTTTGTAGATCATAAAGCAAGGCATAAAAGAAGAGAGTGTGAAGGATATGTTGTTACCTACGACTGTAATACTTGGCTGTGTATTTTTTTAAAGCTATTTAAGAATTTTTTTTTAATTATTATTATTCAAAAAAAATTTTTGGCCGTGCCCCACAGCCTGCAGGATCCTAGTTCCCCGACCAGGGATCGAACCCGTGCCCCCTGCAGTGGAAGCGTGGAATCCTAACCACTGGACCACCAGGGGAGCCCCTAGCTGTGGATTTTGTCCTGATGATGCCAACCACTCCAGTAATGGAGTCACCCTCCCAAACTGCCTTGGATGCCTTACACAACCTCCAACCTCCGCCCCAGCTGCTCTCTGACTTGATGCACCAGTTCACGTAGCCACATGGCAAATGCCAGATGTGGCACTTGGCAAATGGTGAGGTATGTTCCTGTGTCTCTACAGCAGTACTGCGTACACTTTGGGTACATTATTCTATACACGTTGGGTAATCCCACGCAGCCTGCTGCTAAAAGCTGTGTTAGATGACCACCATCCACACCTGAGACACTATGCTTTGATTTCTGAACATCACAGAAAGAACATAGGACAGCATATAGTGATTTCTTGTCCTCTCCAGGCTCTTTGTTTTCTCTTCTGAATTCTTAGAACTGGATATTACATCCTATGAAATTATCACACCATCCATGATCGGCTTCGATTTGCTTAGCTACGTCTGCCTAGATTGTGGGCAAAAAAAAGGATAAAGGATGGAGTTCTACAGCATTCAGCTTTCCAGTCTCCATCGGTAATACTGTCACAGCAAGCCTAGGTAAAATTTCAAGTTATCGGTGGGGTCAACCAGAAAACAAAAGGCATTAAAAACAGAGTTAGTTTGTATTTGACTGTGGGGTCAGTAGAAAAGAAAATAGAAGAAAGATTTCCTGTATCTAATAGTTCAGAGTTATATGCCTGAAATTAATCACACTCCCATGTAATTAATGTTGTGCATGTGTTTTCTTTTTCTCCTGGATGTGTGTATATATATATATATATATATATATATATATATATATATTTTTTTTTTTAACATCTTTATTGGAGTATAATTGCTTTACATCTTTATTGGAGTATAATTGCTGTACAATGTTGTGTTAGTTTCTGCTGTATAACAAAGTTAATCAGCTATACATATATATATATATATATCCCCATATCTCCTCCCTCTTGCATCTCCCTCCCTCCCTCCCTCCCTATCCCACCCCTCTAGGTGGTCACAAAGCACTGAGCTGACCTCCCTGTGCTATGTGGCTGCTTCCCACTAGCTATCTGTTTTACATTTGGTAGTGTATATATGTCAATGTCACTCTCTCACTTCGTCCCAGCTTACGCTTCCCCCTCTCTGTGTCCTGAAGTCCATTCTCTATGTCTGCGTCTTTATTCCTGTCCTGTTCCTAGGTTCGTCAGAACCTTTTCTTTTTTTTTTTTTTTAGATTCCATATATATGTGTTAGCATACGGTATTTGTTTTTCTCTTTCTTACTTACTTCACTCTGTATGACAGTCTCTAGGTCCATCCACCTCACTACAAATAACTCAATTTCATTTCTTTTTATGGCCGAGTAATATTCCATTGTGTATATGTGCCACATCTTCTTTATCCATTTATCTGTTGATGAACACTTAGGTTGCTTCCATTTCCTGGCTATTGTAAATAGAGCTGCAATGAACATTGTGGTACATGATTCTTTTTGAATTATGGTTTTCTCTG
Source organism: Mesoplodon mirus (assembly GCF_964341445.2). Lineage (NCBI taxonomy): Eukaryota > Metazoa > Chordata > Mammalia > Artiodactyla > Ziphiidae > Mesoplodon > Mesoplodon mirus. The sequence goes on from NC_138986.1 coordinate 17,561,244, forward strand.
GGTATATATGCCCAGTAGTGGGATTGCTGGGCCATATGGTAGTTCTATTTTTAGTTTTTTAAAGAACCTCCATACTGTTCTCCATAGTGGCTGTATCAATTTACATTCCCACCAACAGTGCAAGAGGGTTCCCTTTTCTCCACACCCTCGCCAGCATTTATTGTTTGTAGATTTTTTGATGATGGCCATTCTGACTGGTGTGAGGTGATACCTCATTGTAGTTATGATTTGCATTTCTCTATGTGCATGTGCTTTGACAGGCAGTTTGGTGCTAACTAGAAATCACCTTAAAACCTATTCAAGATCTCTTTTTTTCTTTTAATTTCAGCATTGCATTTTATAAAGCCTAACATAAGTGCATGTGTATAAGATGTAGAGACAGGCTGGAAAGAAGCCATATTAGGTATTAACAACTATGTGAAACGGTGTGGATTTCGGGGTTACGATAAGACTGTCTCTGGTCAACTTTTATCAGTACCTGGGATGGAGATAGAGAAGGATACTGATCAAATGTACACGTACAACAAAGATGGACAGGATAATGAACAAGCATGACAGAATCAAAATACAAACGGATTTGGAGGCTTAAACACCAGACAAAAACAAGCTGAATCTTAACAGGAAAAAATCTGGCACTTAGAGTAGATTTATAATAGGTCATAAGCAAGAACCAAAGATCATGTAACAAAGAGCCAAAGCTTTAATTCTCACCAAAGGTGAGACGGTTGTGTTAAACAACAGCAACAAAAATCCCCCATAAATTTAGTCGATGCTAACAGAAGGAAATGTTGAAAGATAATTTTTGCATCTAACGAAGGAGTCAGTCATTCACTGAAGCCTGCACCTTAGAATCACTGAAAAAGGTTTAAAGTAAATTCAGATGTCCTGGACTTTCTGCAACTTTTTTGCCTTTCTTTTCCAGAACTCTCTCAGCTACCTGTTCTAGTATAGGATATGATTGTTACAATTTCTTTTAGTTCTAAAGTCTTTTATCCTATCCTATGGTATTTCTGTATATCTGAGTCAGTTTCTTCCAAAATTAACTTCTACCTTTTGCTGAGATTACCTCAATTCTGTCAGCAAGAGCTGGTAGGGTTTGGCTTTATCTAGTATTGGCACTGCTGCAAAACATGAACGTTCTTGGCATAATTCCTCACAACTGCCTTCCAAAGTAGTTTCTCTCATATCTTATGATTTGGTTGAAAACCCAATATGGTTAAGGAAAAAGATGTGCATAAGTGAAACATAATTATATCGATTCATGTTCTGCTGATAAAGATTTACTTGTCCTCAAGGCATAATAATGGCCAAGACTGCCTATGATCAATAACTCTTGAACCAATAAATCTTAATATTGGCAACAAAAGCCAATATCTACTTAAACTTTTTTCAAAGTGTTATAATATATGCTGATGACATGAAACATTTGAGCACATAAAACACAATCTCTTGAGCTTCATGTTGACACTAAATGTGTATTCTCCAAGAGTTAATATTCTAGATTCCAGTGGCATAGGAGCAACTGGCTGATCAGGGGAAAGTTAATAATGGGGACTGATGGTTAATAATATATTTTTTTGACTGAAACAACAAATATTTATTTCTTACAGTTTTGGAGGCTGGGAAGTCCAGGATTAAGGTGCTGGCAGATCCAGTGTCAGGAGCTCCTCCTGGCTTGGAGATGGCCATCTCCTCACTCTTTCCTCCCATGGTAATGAGAGAGATCTCAAGTCTCTTACTCTTTATCTAAGGGCTTTAGTCCCTTCACGAGGACCCCACTCTCATGTCTTGATCTAACCTTAATTATTTCCCAAAGGCCCCATCTCCAAATACCATGACGTTGGGTATTAGGGCTTCAACATATAAATTTTAGGTGCATACAAACGTTCAGTCCAAAGCAAATGGGAACAAGAGTGATGCCAAGTTGAACACAATCTGGCATGGTTCACACTTGATAATATATATTTTTAGAAGAGCATATAAGATTAGTGTACATGGAACCACTTTGTTAAAATCCAAACCATTATGGAAATATAAAGTATAAGAGAGTCTGTCTACAGATTCTAAGCACTGCACAACATACTGGCAAAAGAAAAACAGCTTTTTGTAAAAGCAGAAATAGAAACAAGATACGAGAAGAAATTAAGCAAAAGTACACGAAGGAAGCAAGAAAGGGAAGGCATGATGACAAGATTTTACTGGGTACCCAGCATGTGCCAGGAGCTAAGGGAATTATCTGACGCGTATTGTTACATTTAATTCTCACAATTCTATTAGGTACAAGCCAAACCTCAAGCACAACTCTGACTCCTGCAGAACTGAGGCTTAGACTAAGGAACCGGTTCTACAGTTTTCAGTAGCAGAGCTTGAATTTGCATCCATGTCTGTGTGAATCCAAAGATCATGTTCTTTCTAGGTTACTACAGACAAAAGCTCAACGGTTACCTTTATGGAGTCATTTGGGAATTGTTCATAGTGTGGAGAAGTATTTTTCTTACATTGGTAATAGGCCTGTGCTTCATCCCAGCATTATTTTCTGTGCAACACTAACAGGCCTCAGACCAGTCTATGCAATGAAACTAAATACTGGTGGCTGATAATCAGGAAAAGGCAGATAATGTAGTTTGTTCCTTGGTAGGGTGAAAAAGATTTTATGGGACAAAAAGATGCTGGAATGTCTTTGACTTTTGGGAAGACAAGCGCCTTCCCACCAGAGTGTTAGTCTGCTCAGCTGCCATTACAAGATACCATATTCTGAGTGGCTTAAACAACAGGAGTTTAGTTTTTCACAGTTCTCAAGGCTGAGAAGTTCAAGATCAAGATGTCAACTGATTTGGTTCCTGATAAGAGCCCTCTTCCTAGCTTGTGGATCTCCACTGTGTCCTTACAAGGCAGAGAGAGAGAGAGAGAGGGAGAGACGGGGGGGTGGGGGTGGGGGGGTGGGGGGGTGGGGTGGGAAGGAGAGAGAGGGAGGGAGGGAGGGAGGGAGAGAGAGAGGAAGGGAGAGAGCGCTCTCTGATTTCTCTTCCAGGAGAAACCAGGTCTATGGGATCAGGGCTTCACACTTACGGCCTCATTTAACCTTAATCACCTCCTTAAAGCCCCTATCTCCTATACAGTCACTCGGGGGTTAAGGCTCCAACATATGAATTTTGGGGAGATACATTCAGTCCACAGCAACCAGTGCAGCACTTTGGACCTGTACCCAAAGATGTGCTCGTGAGTTCACATTTAGTTCTATTACCTACAGCCCTGTGAACTTGGGCAAATTTCTTATCAGCCTTCTTGAGCTTCAGCATTATCAACTGACTGATAACAGGGGCATCATTATGCTTGCCCAGTGAACACTATTGGGTTGTGAGGGGGATGAAATTTCACAATGTGTAAGCAGCCCTGTGTTTTTGTGCATGAAGCTTTCCTGAGAATGTCTAAGAAGGACTAACATCCCAAAGATAGACTGCAGTGTTCGAAGGAGCTTCTATTTCCTGAGTTTTGAAAAGTATTCTAAAATCTCTAATTAAATATCACCTTTTAGATGGAAATTTTGCCAATATGTTTCAAGCTTTTTATACATGTTCTTTTGGTCATTTACTTGTTAACCATTTTTTAAATTATCCAATTAATAAACAAATATATTGCAAAAATACAAATGATACTGAAATAAGAAGTAAAAGTCTATCTTTCTCTTTTTTTCATAAGTCCCACTTCCAGGTAACTGCTGCTATCCATCTGGTGTGTGCCATTCTTTGCATTTACAAGACTGCATGTATATTCTATACACGTGTGTGTAAACATGTACAAGCACACAATTTTGTGGAAAGTTCTTTAAGATGAAGGTATCATGCTTCAATCTTTATTCTTTTCTTTCTCTTTGAATACATCTTTGTCTGGCTTAAGTTTAACAATTATCTTGTTGAGCTAAAGACTTGCTACTTTCAGCATGTGTTGAGATTGCTGCTCTTATCTGGGGTGTAGGTTTAAATGACTATGCTTTTTGCAGTATCAAACCATCATTTTCTCTAATTTCCTACTAATTTTTAGAAAACAATGAAGCAAAACATGCAATTATTTTGATATCTTGGTGCAAACAAACACTGCTGTGCAGACAAAGCGGGAAACACGGCTGAAACAGAATCACCAGCTACCAGTCAGTGTAAAATATATGTTCATTAGTGATGTCTAGCTCCAGCAGAGTAAAGGTAGTTTAATGATATAAGTGTATAATGCATAAAAATGCAAGTTGTTTTAAATTCAACCCTCTAAAGTTTGAGTTTACATGTGACAGTAATTTGTGAAACCATAGAAGTATATTTGTGCAAAGGAAGAAAGGTCTCATTTTGATAAAAGGCACTTTTTCAAAAAGTACTTATGAATTTTTCCACACTCATCCAGTGTGTGTGTGTGTGTGGTTTTGTAATCTGCCTGAAAGTCTTTTGTCTCTCATGCATTTAATAAACAGGTCTTATTTTACAATTCATTACAATTTCACTTAGTCTGCATGTGCCTCAGATTACTCTCGTCTTTCTGAAGCAGCTTGTGCATTTACTCTTAGAAAAGATAATAGGCTTAACAATGAATTTTGTTTAAAAGTCACCAACAAAACACTGAAGCTATTCAAACCCAGCTAATAATTTAACTCTGTCCTACTTACCCTGAGCAATACTATCCAGTGAAAGGCAATGTCTTGATGGATCATTCATGGAAAACTAAAGTAATTACCATCATTCTAATATTCCTATTTAAATGCATGAAAAACTGATTAGCTGAAGGCAGACCTATATATAGCAGAAATGGCATCTTCTTAATATTTATGCTAATGTAAAACACATTTTACACAAAGGTTAGAGGTGACATGTGGGTAAGAAATGATCTTAACATACACGTTTGTTTACTTACAAAAATGTATGACATGACTGTTACTCTGAGAGAGATTTAATTGGCACAGAGGATAAGGTATAGAGCAGATCAATGTGAAAATATATATACATACACATTCATAGGCGGAAATATATATGTATATACAAATATACATATATACACATATAAAAATACATACATACATATATATACAAAAATACATATATATACATTAGATACTCATATATATAAAATACATTCACGTAGAATCACTAACCTCTGACAGAGAAGTGGAACAGTCCTAACACCGCACCTAGTTTTACATGTAGATTTCAGTTCACTTTCAGCCTGAGGTTGTCACGTTTTTTCAGTCCAAAGAGAATTTTGATGGAAATTAGAAAAGGTTTAATAATTTAGCTGACTCTGAGCATTATATACCTCCTACGTAAAGAAACTAAAAAAATGTTAAAGTGATGCCATTTCAAATTGCAGTTACCATCCTAAGCAAGGAATGCAGAACTGGACTTATAAATTCAATTTGATTTTCACACTGTCATTTCCACATGGCTAACTCACAGACTGAATTCTGTTTTCTGCCAGCTTTCTCAGCACACTCCAAGGTGAGGCTCCCCAGAAACGGTGCATAACAATGAGCACATCACGGAAGCAGTGCACGAAGAACAAATAAAACATGAAATTACACACGAACTCAAGACTCACATAAGCAGGCGAGGGATGGGTTACTGTCAATAACGGATTTCAAATACGCCTCTAATTTAATGACAAGTGCAAGCCAGAGTCTGATTGAGGGCAATCAAATGCTTCTCTTTTTATCTGCTTCCAACTCAATTTTTACATGAAAAGAAAAACCGTACCATTACAGCATCAGCAGTATCGGGCTACACAAACTCCGTAAGTACAAAGGCTATTTGCACGAGCAATTATAATACACTGTGCACCCGCACCTAAAGTCCGGTCAAGTGAACGTGCAACCCAGAGCAACTTCTAACTCAGCACATTGGTAGACGTTCACTGGAAAGAGTGTTCACTGTTCACTTTAGTATTCTAATTGTGATTGCCATTGTCAACGCAACGGTGATGGAAAAGAAATATGGCTTTCAGGTTTAAAAACTCAGTAAACAACCAGGTGACTCACCCAGGGGGAAATGAGGCCACATCCCAAATGACCCTGAGTTAGGTCTCTAAGAGAGATGCATCTGTTCAGTGTTTACAGGAGACATTACCCTGATTTCTCTTCCAAATTATACACTCCGGAATTCCAGCCCCTAGGACGTACTACCTCAACCAATTTTTTTTTGCACTGGAGTGTATTCTTTTTAGCATTTCCCTATTCATTATTTAGTATGCTTTTCTGGGTCTTCAGGTTTGTTTCTGGGATGCTTTCAAGTCTTTCCGCCAAAGTACTCTAAGTTCTTTCCAGGGAGGCTCTGGTATGATAAATTCTTGTTGAATGAATATTTCACCAAAAATGGGAAGTAAGATAAGTTAGTGACGAGGGTCAAAAGACATTAATTTCTAGACAAGTGATGATCTAATCGCATATGGAGGCTTTGGAACAAAACTTTTTCCCCCTTTCATATAGATTTGGATGTTTTAACTCTGTGCCCTCTATACTATATTGTAGGGGCTGTGTTGGCATTTTAGAAAATCCCTTGCTGTCAGATAATATGAGTTGCAAATGGAGAAAAGTGGACGATGCAATTGAAGGCAGTGGGTGGGAGTGCTTTATACGACTACAGAGGCCTGGTCTGCACTCATGTACTTCCAAATTGCCTGGAAACACCTGTCCAGTCCACTTCATAATCGGTAGCGAAAGTCAAAGTAAAGAAACTCATCCATCTTTTGTGCATGCCACTTCCTACAAGGCAAGGGAGCAACATGATCTTGTTCCCTCTGACCCTTGGTGATATCCTGAAGCCAGATCCAAGTCCCCCTGCCCCTTTCCTCTGAGTGCAAAGAACTCCTGCTTCAAGGTAAAGAATATACATTTGCAAGCAAAACATCAACAATTCTATTTCCTTGGTAACCTGTGCAGGGAAAGAGAATTTGAGATGATGAGAAATATTCATTCTGACCAGGTATATATATCCATTCTCCTCCTCATTCCTGAGGTTTTATCTGCAGCACAAGGCAGGGTCCCAAGTTGCTCCAAGTAGAGATACATTTAATGTTAAATGGAAACTGAAGTCTGCCGCCAAGTTTAGCTCTCCTGCGGAGATCCTCGGGAGATTATTACTTCCTTCTGGCTACATCAGACCCACCTTTTCCCATACCTATCAAATGGCTTTGAAGTTTCACTTCATTTGAAATATTGTACAGTAAATGTACACCATGTGCTAAAGGGCTGCATGGATATGGAGCAAATAGCTGCTTAAATTAAATTTAAAAGTAGTTCAGATAAAGACCTAGAGAATTAGTACTGGGGTTAAGGATGGAACCTACTGAGGGATGCCTGGCTGGAGGGGAAAATTACAGGGAGGAGGGGCTGCTTCTCCCTGCCCCCTCCACCTCCCACTAGGAGGGAATTTTGTCTAGTGCCTTTGTGCAGTCAAAGGGGATCCTGGTTGAAGGTTGAGTACGTATGAGTTACTCTCAGAGGAATCAGGGGTAGCCCTAACAGGTACATGAGCACAGCCACGGCTGCCCTCTGCTCGCCAATCTCTGTTGTCAGGCAAGTATTGGCAGCGTAGAACAGCCAGTGTACTTTTATTACAGATGAAGAAAAATGTTTTGTGAAAGCTATAACACGGATCTAGGGAAAAGCTTCAAATTCTGTGCCGCACACAGATGTGTCTGTCAACTGCTCTTTACTCAGCCCTGTCAGTGGATTTCAGTGACCCAGCTGCACCTCATTACCCTTTTTACAACACTCTGCGGTGAATTCTTATTCATAATCAGACATCTTATCCAATTCTAGGTCGCAGAAATCACTTAAGCAGTCATAATGAATACGGCATCCTCTGGATTTACATTTAGTAAAAATTCAAAGTAAAATATTCCTAAAGAGAGACGGCTAAGCTCCCATTCCCATCCAAAATGCAAGCCTATAAAGTCATAGCGGAGATGATGGGGTCGCATTTTGTCTTTTTTCTCCACTCTTTTTCCTTTGTGTTTCCTTTAGGCGCCCAGAATGGTCCTAGTAAAATCGGATTTCCCCTCTGTATGTCATAGTTAGAAATGAAGTCTGAAGTATCCTGAGCCATCTTCTTCATAGTTACCAGCAGAACAAGAATGAATCTAAAATCTAAATCTAGTTTAGTAGAATTTAGAATCTAAAAACGAAGGATACGTGGTAAAAGTAACCAGCAAAACAAGAATGAATCTAAAATCTAAATCTAGTTTAGTAGAATTTAGAATCTAAAAAAGAAGGATACGTGGTAAAAGTAAAGCAGAATCCTAAGGATGCTTGATATATGGAACGCTATATATACATGCAAAAAGGAAGAGGACAGAGAGGTAAGTTATTTTCTTAAGAAACCAGGAGTAATAAGCTTTTCCTTCTGTTTCTATAGAACCCATCACTGCTTTGCTTCTCCTCCCAACTAAGGAGGTACGCCTGTGAGCAGATAAAGGCTCGAAAAGGGAAAAACTCACTCTCCCTTCTTCTAGGTGAACTGGAAGCAGGTTACATGCTGAAACACAACGAATCCACTAGAAGGAAACAGAAGAAGATGCTTCTAGACACTTGTGTTGAGGAGTTTCCCAAAGAGCTATCATTGTTAAGTAATCCTCACAGAGCTGCATATTCCTTATTTTGGTTTGTCTTCTACTAAGAAAATGAAACAAACCAACCAACCATACAACATAATTCAGAAAGACAAATTTTTCTTGGACTGTACCCAAGCAGAGCGTTATTACGCAGCCCTTATTAGTGGGTATGTGTGTGTGTCAGAAGAGCATGGGCTTTGCTTGGTTCCCCTCTTGACATCCAGAATCTAGAGCAGTGCCCAGCACATAGTAGGTACTCACTAAATGTTTGTTGAGTTGAGGACCTTCAAATTGAGTTTTATAAAAGAGACACACATTTTAATTGGACAATTTTCATATGGAGAAATAGATCATTCCTTGTAACAGCAAGAACCACAGGATAACTTATTATTTCTATTTGATTGATTAAGGAAGTTACAACTATGGAATAAAAAAACCCAAATTGGACCCTGTTGATTTTGATTTTCTGTTATTTCTGTGGCTTACTAATAAGCCAGTCAATAATATGAATAAATCCTGGCAGTCATTAGCAAGTCTCTTTGGTGAATTTACCAATTTCTTCCTAAGGAAGGCAATTACAGAGTTTAAAATCCATTCAGTCTCCCACTATTCTCCTTTACTATATTGAAAATCTAAATGGCCAATGCAAGTACAGGTGACTGCATTTTGAGTGGAGTCAGTGGAATTTTTTAAATTAAAATTTTATTTTCAGATAATTGTAGGTTTACATGCATTTGTGAGAAATAATATGGAGAAATCTTGGGTATCCTTTATGCAGTTTTTCCCAATGGTAACATCTTGTAAAACCACAGGTAGTACAATATCACAATCTGGATACTGACATTGATGCAGGCAAGATACAGAATATTTCTATCACCACAAAGACCCCTCACGATGTTTTATAGCCATGCCCACTTCCCTCCCACCTCCACCCCACCTTCACTCCTGGAATACACTACTGTGTTTCTCCTTTTCTATCATTTTGCCATTTCAGTAATGTTACAGAAATAGAATCTGTAGTACGTAATGTTTTAGGATTGAGTTTTTTCATTCAGCCTAATTCTCTGGAGATTCACCCATGTTATCATTTGTATCAATATTTTTTTCCTTTTGGTTTTAAGAAGTATTTCATGGCATGGATGAACAGCAGTTTGTTTAACCATTCACCTCTTGATGGACATTTGTTTGCTTCCAGTTTTTCGTTGTCATAAATAAAGTTCTTAAAATCATTCATGTACAAGTATTTGTGTGAATGTTAAGTTTTCATTTCTCTGGAATAAATGCCCAGGAGGGCAATTACTGGATGGAAGAGTAGCTGTATGTTCATCTTTTTAAAAATTAATTAATTAATTAATTAATTAATTTATAGCTGCGTTGGGTCTTCGTTGCTGTGCGCGGGCTTTCTCTAGTTGCGGTGAGCAGGGGCTGCCCTTCATTGCGGTGCAGGGGCTCTAGGTGCGTGGGCTTCAGTACTTGTGGCACGTGGGCTCAGCAGTTGTGGCTCACGGGCTCTAGAGTGCAGGCTCAGTAGTTGTGGTGCATGGGCTTAGTTGCTCCGCGGCATGTGGGATCTTCCTGGATGCGGGTTCAAACCTGTGTCCCCTGCATTGGCAGGCGGATTCTTAACCACTGTGCCACCAGGGAAGTCCCTATGTTCAGCTTTTTATGACACTTGTCAAACCATTTTTCATAGTGGCTGTACTACTATACCTGTTTGGTCCAGCAGTTTACGAGTGATACATTTGCATCCTTGTCAGCTTTTGGTGTTTTTACTATTTTGGTGTTAACCATTCTGACAGATGTGTATTGATATCTCAATGTTGTTTTAATTTTCATTTGCCTTATGACGTTGAACAGTATGTCATGTGCTTATTAGTCATCTGTATCACCTCTTTGGTGAAACGTCTCTTCACATCTTTGTCCATTTTCTAATTACACTTTGTTTTTTAACATTGATTTTTGAGAGTTCTTTGTATATTCTAGGTACTAATCCTTTGTTGGATATGTGGTTTGTAAATGTTTTCTTTCACTCTGTAGTTTATTTTTCCGTCTTACTAGCAGGGTCTTTCACAGAGCAAAAGTTTTCAGTTTTCAGGGAGTCCTGTTGATCAATTTTTCCTTTTTTAATGTTCTGCCTGCAATCACAGTTTCTTACATAAGAATTTTATCTCCCTGCTCTCTTGGGGCTCGTGGAACAGAGCAGGTTTTTTCTTAAGGTAAAGTCAGCTGAAATCTATTTTTCCACCCAAGAAATGAGAGAAAATTGTGAACATTTCTGCCTGGCAATATGCTTTTTTTTTTTTAAGGGTCCATATCCTTTCTCCTGCAGCTTTATTGAGATATAATTGACATATGACATTGTGTAAGTTTAAAGTGTACAACATGTTGATTTGAGACACACACATATTATGAAATTATTACCAAAATAAGGATAGTAAACATTTCCATCACCTCAAATAATTACCATTTTTTAATAGTGAGACATTTAAGATCTGCTCATTTAGCAACTTTCAAGTATATAAAACAATGTTGTTAACTACAGTCACCATGCAGGACACTATATCCCCAGAACTTATTAATTTTATAACTGGAAGTTTGTACCTTTTGAACAACATCTCATTTCCAGGTGGTGGCCTGGCAACCACCATTCTACTCTCTCTCTCCTCTATCTATCTATCTATGTGTCTATCTATCTATCTGGATATAGATATAACACAGTTAATCTTTTCCTTATCTAATCATCTGTTGATGGACACTTAGATTGTCTCCATATCTTGGCTATTGTAAATAATGCTGTAATAAAGATGGGGGTGCAGGTATTTTTTTGAGATACTGATTTCATTTTCTTTGGCTACATACCAAGAATTGGAAAGCTGGGTCCTATGGTAGTTCTATGTTTAATTTTCTGAGGAATCTCCATACTGTTCTCCATAGTGGCTGTACCGGTTTACATTCCCACTAATAGTGCACGAGGATTCCCTTTTCTCCATAACCTTGTCAGTACTTGCTATCACTTGTCTTTTTGATTATGACCATAATACAGGTGTGGGGTGATAGCTCAGCACGGTTCTGATTTGCATTTCCCAGAAGATTAGTGATGTTGAGCACCTTTTCATGTACCTGTTGGCCACCTGTATGTCTTCTCTGGAAATATGTCTATTCGAGTCCCCTGCTCATTTTTTCACTGTGTTATTTGTTTTGTTTTTGCTCTAGAGTTGTATGGTTTTTAATGTATTTTGGATATTAGTCTCTTATCGGATATACGGTTTGCAAATATTTTCTCCTGTTCTGCAGGCTGCCTTCTCCTTCTGGTGGTGCTTCTTTGGCTGCGCGGCAGTTGTTTGGTTTGATGTGGTCCCACCTGTTTCATTTTGCTTTTGTTGCTTGTGCTTTTGGTGTCACATCAGGAAAGTGCTGCCAAGACCAATGTTAAGGAGATGTTTTCCCCCTATGTTCTCTTCTAGGAGTTTTATGGTTTTAAGTCTTACATTTGAGTCTTTAATCCATTTTCAGTTAATTTTTGTGAGTTCTATAAGAGAGGGGTCCAATTTCATTCTTTTGTATTGGATTATCTTGTTTTCCCAGCACCATTTGTCAAAGAGACTATCCTTTCCCCATTGAGTATTCTTGACTCCCTTGTCAAATATTACTTGACTGTATATGTGTGGGTTTCTTTCTGGGCTTGTGATTCTGTTCATTGATGTATGTGTCTGATTTTATGCCAGTATCATACTGCTTTGATTCCTATAGCTTTGTAATAAGAGTTCAAATCAGTAAGTCTGATGGCGCCAGCTTTGTTCTTATTTCTCAGGATTGCTTTGGCTTTTCAGGGTCTTTTGTTCCATATAAATTTTAGGATTGCTTGTTCTATTTCATTAAAAATGCCATTGGGATTTTGATAGGAATTGCATTGACTCTATAGATGGCTTTGGGTAGAACGGACATTTTAATGTTATCAATTCTTCCAATCCATGAACATGGATATCTTTCCATATATTTGTATCTTCTTCAATTTCTTATACTTTTATTATATTAATATAATTTTCAGTGTACAGATGCTTCATCTTCTTAAATTATTCCTAAGTATTTTATTGTTTTGATGTTACTGTAAATGGGACTGTTTGTTTTCTTTATTTCTTTTTCAGATACTTTATTGTTAGTGTATGGAAACACAACTGATTTCTGTATATTGATTTTTGTATCCTGAAATTTTACTGAATTTGTATATTAATTCTAACAGAGTTCTGCTGGAATCTTTAGGATTTTCTATACATAAGATCATAATTTGCAAACAGAGACGATTTTACTTCTTTCTCAATTTTGATGCCTTCTATTTCTTTTTGTTGCCTAATTGCTCTGGCTGGACTTCCAGCACTATGTTGAATAGGGACGGTAGGAGTGGGCACCCTTATCTTATTACTAATCTCAGAGGGAAAACTTTCAACATTCACTGTTGAATATGATGCTAGCTGTGAGTTTGTTATATAAAACCTTTGTTATTTTGACATACATTCCTTCAATAATCAATTTGTTGAGAGGTTTATTTTTTTTGTTTTGTTTTGTTTTTAACATCTTTATTGGAGTATAATTGCTTTACAATGGTGTGTTAGTTTCTGCTTTATAACAAAGTGAATCAGTTATACCTATACATATGTTCCCATATCTCTTCCCTCTTGCGTCTCCCTCCCTCCCACCCTCCCTTTCCCACCCCTCTAGGTGGTCACAAAGCACTGAGCTGATCTCCCTGTGCTATGCGGCTGCTTCCCACCTGCTATCTATTTTACATTTGATAGTGTATATGTGTCCATGCCACTCCCTCACTTTGTCACAGCTTACCCTTCCCCCTCCCCATATGAGAGGTTTATTTTTTTTTAACCATGTTGTATGTTGAATTTTGTCGAATGCCTTTTCTGTATCTATTGAGATGATTATATGATTTTTATCTTTCATTCTATTTATGTGGTATAGCACATTTATTGATTTGTGTATGTTGAACCACTCTTGTGTCTCAGGGAAAAATCCCACTTGTTCATAGTTTATGATTCTTTTAATGTGCTGTTGAATTTGGTTTGCTAGTATTTTGAGAATTTTTGCATCTATATTCATTAGGGATATTGTCTTGTAGTTTTCTTCTCTTGTGGTGTACTTATTTGGCTTTGTATCAGGGTAATAATGGCCTCATAAATAAGTTTGGGAGTGTTCCTTATTCTTAAATTTTTTTTGAAGAGTTTGAGAGGCATTGGTATTATTTCTTATTTAAAAATTTGGTAGAATTCATCAGTGAAAAGTGCTGAATTTTAATTCGGTCCTCAAGGAACTAGAAACAGAAGAACAAACTAAGCCCAAAGTTAGTAGAAGGAAAAAAATAACAAAGATCAGAGGAGAAATAAGTAAAATAGAGACTAAAAAGACAATAGAAATCATCAATGAAATTAAGAGTTTTTTTTTTTTTGAAAAGATAAATAAAAAAGCAAGCCCTTAGCTAGACTCACCAAGAAAAAAAAGAAAAGGGACTCAAATGAATAAAACTAGAAATGAAAAGAGAAGACATTACAGCCAATACCACAGAAGTATTATGAACAACTATATGCGAACAAATTGGACAACCTAGAAGTCCTCAAGTGGCCAGGTCTGGTGCCTGGGTCCAGGGTGGATATACCTGGAGCTTGAATCTGTGGTAATGGGCCTGGAACCTGGGTCCACATGGTCAGGGCTAGATCCTGGGCCTTTGGGGGTCAACCAGGTTCTGGGGACAACTGGCATGGGCCTGGCATCTGGGTCTTCAGGAGCTGGTTCAGTGCTAGAGCAGGCTAGAAGCCTGGGATCACAGGAGCCAGCCTGGAGGCTGGGATGACTGAGGCCATCTTGATGTTGGAGGAAACTTAGAGCCTGGGGTCATGGGAGTTGGCCTGGAACTTAGGGCCTCCGAGAGAGTCTGGAGGTTGGATTTGTGAGAGCCAGCCTGGAGACTTTGGGAGCCAGCCTGGCATTGGGACAGGCCAAGAGCCTGGGTCTGTGGGATCCTGCCTAGAGCCTGGGGCTGTGGGAGCCATCTGGGAGGCTAGGTTCATGTGGGCCAGCCTGGCATTGGGGCAAGCTAAGAGCTTGAGTTCCTGGGAACTGAGGTCTATGAAGACTGGCCTGGCACTGGGATGGGCCAGGAGTCTGGGTCTGTGGGAGCCTGCCAGCACTGGTGTGGGCCTGGTTCTAGGGTCCATGGTGAAGTTGGGTGTTCATTTCACTCTCCTTCCTCCACAGGAGGGTGACTATCTCTTGCTGGGCTGCGTGGGCTTGCAGGGATGATGAGGGTAATGTGGAATTGTCTTTAATGTCTTTTCTTATTTCTATTCTCCACCCACATGCTGTAATCTCTCACTTAGAATCCTTAGCTCTTGTGAAGGTATTTTCAGGCATGGATAGTTAGTTGTTCAAATTGATGTTTCTGAGAGGAGACAAGTGTTAAAAATGCTGCTACCATCATCTTGCTGAAGTCACTCTCCCCAATTTTCCCTTTTACAGATTGTACTTTTGGTGTCAAATCTAAGAATTCTTTGCCTAGTCCTAGATGTCAAATATATTTTCTCCCATTTTTTTCTTAAAAATTTAGAGTTTTACATTTTATATTGGTTTGTAATCCATTTTGAGTTAATTTGTTATAAGGTGTGAGTCTTAAATCTAGGTTCACTTTAGTTGCCTATGGATGCCCACTTACCCAGCACCATTTGTTAAAAAAGCTATCCTTCCTGCATTGAATTGCTTTTGCACCTTTGTCAAAAGGTGCTGGGCAAATTTGTGTGAGTCCTATTTCTGGATTTTCGATTCTCATCCATTGATCTATGTATCTAGGAATAGACATTCTTGCCTTGTTCCTGATTTTAGGAGGAAAATATTCAGTTTTTCACCATTAAGTAAAATTTTGTCAGTAAGGTTTTTAAAGATGTTCTTTTTCAGTTGAAGAAATTGAGGAAATTCCCTTCTATTTCTGGTTTTTCCAAGATAATTTTTTCTAGTAAAGAACGGGTGTTGAATTTTGTCAAATGCTTTTTCTGCATCAAATGTAGTTTTTCTTCTCATGTAATTTTTCTTCTTTAGCCTGCTATTACAGTGGTTTATATTGAACTGGTTTTATATCTCTGGATTAAACCCTAACTGCTCATGGTGTATAATGATTTTTATATTGTCGAATTCTATTTGTTAATATTTTGTTAAGAATGTTTACATCTATATTCATGAGAAATATTGGTCTATAGTTTTCTTTTTCTATTATCTTGGTATCAGGATATTACTAGGTTCATAAAATGATTGGGTATGTGGTCTTTTATATTTTCTGGAAGAGACTGTATAGAATTGGTGTCTAGTGTAATTCTCTATTAAACCACCTGGGCCTGCAGAATTTGGCTTTAAAAAAATAATTCAATTTTCTAAATAGTTGTGGGGCATTCAAATGATTTTTTTTTATATTGGGTAAATTGTGGTAGATGGTGTTTTTTGGAGAGTTGGCCTATTTTATCTAAATTGTCAATTTTCTGTGTATAGAGTTCTTTTGAAACACTTCCCTGTTCTCAGTTTTTTGTTTGCACAGTGTTATGGGTTGAATTGTACCACAAAATTCATATGTTGAAGTCCTAACCCACAGTACCTTAAAATGTGACCTTATTTGGAGATATAGTCTTTACAGGGTAATCAAGTTAAGGTGAAGTCATTAGGGTGAACCCTAATCCAATATGACTGGTGTCCTTATAAAGAGGGAAAATTTGAAGACAGAGATGAACACAGAAGAAAAATAAGAAGACAGCCATCTATAAGCCAAGGAGAGAGACCTGAAACAGATCCTTTCCTCAAATCCCTTGAAAGGAACCAACCCTGCCAAAACCTTGATTTTGGACTTCTGGTCTCCAACACTGTAAGACTGTTGATTAAGACACCCAGTTCGTGGTACTTTGTTACAGTAGTCCCAGCAAACTTATACACAAGGTCTGTGGTGTTATCTACATTTTCATTCCTGATATTAATCACATGTGCCTTCTCTTTTTTTTCCTCGACAGTCTCTATCAATTTTATCTTTTCAAAGAACTCTTTATTTTGTTGAGTTTCTCATCTCACTTTCTGCTTTCAGTTTCACTGGTTTCTGGCCTTCAAAAACAGGCTTTCACTTCCTTTCTTCTGCTTGCTTTGAGTTTATTTTGCTCTTCTTTTTCTAGGTCATCAAGGAGGGAGCTTAGAATACTGATTTGAAATTTTTCCTCCTCTGTAATGTGTGTATTTAGTTCTATAAGTTTGACTCGCAGTACCGCTTTAGCTGCTTTCCACAAATTTTGATATATTTTAATTTCATTTTCATTCAGTTCAATGTATTTTTTGGATTTCCCTTGAGGTTTCTTCTTTGACCTATAGATTATTTAGTAGTGTACTGTTTAGTTTCCAAGTGTTTGGAGGTTCCCTGCTTTCTTTATGTTACTGTCTTCCAGTTTCATTCCATTGTGGTCAGAGAAAACATTCTGTATAATTTTAGTTCTTTTAAGTGTGTTGAGGTTTGTTTAATGGCCATGATATTGCATCTTGATATAGTTTCTGTGGATACTTGAAAAGAATGGGTATTCTGCTGTTGTTGAGTGAAATGTCCTATAAATACCAACTAGATCCTTTTGGTTGATGGTATTTTGAGTTCTTTTAATTTTAAGCTAATTTTCTTTCTAGTTATTCTAGCAATTGTTGAGAGAATAATGTTAAAGTCTCCAACTATAACTGTACATTTGTCTATGTCTCCTTTCAGTTCTATCAGTTTTATCTTCTCATATTTTACATCTTGCAGATCTTTCAGCTGGAGGCCACTGCTATACTGGAGCCCTGTTGGTGTGGTATTAAGGCACAGGGGACAAGAAGTCTTCTATAATCTTACAATTAAATTTGAGTCTTTCAGTGGACCTGTGTTCTTAGCTCCCCTCTTCCCCAAGCCTCAGAGGAGACAATAGGAGCCAAGGCTGGCATTCTCTGAGGAGTCCAAAAGTAGCGTAGAGCAATTATTGTCTAAAAGTCTTTTGTCCTTTTCTTGGTCCTTATATGGAAAAGTATATCCACTCCATCTTTCCATCACTGAAGTCCTCCTGTTATTGAAATTTTTAAAAATCCTAAACATCCATGCTCCGGTTGAAATCAGATTTGATATCTCTTTTGGTACTATAATATTATTATGAAGAGTCTATCTAGAAATTTAAAATTTTGAAACTTATTTTATTACTCAATAATATCACTGCCCTCCAAACTGATATGCTTATTTAGATATCCTATTCTCCTAAACTGAGGTACACTTACATTGTATAGTAATTCTCTACCCCTTAACATTTACGTTAACCCAAACTTGACCATTCCCCTCTCAAAAAAATTGACGGTACTACACACAGTTCATATATCATTATATTTTATAATGCACTAATACACAAACAAATTTGGAAAGGCATTGGTCCAATGAGCATCTGATTTTGAGCCTAAGGAATAAGGAAATACACAAAATATAGAAAAGGTAGTTCTAGAACTTACTGCATAGACTGTGTCTAGTACAGTGCCTGGCATGCAATATACATTGAATAAGTATTTGCAAATGAACGAATAAATAAATGAAGATGACATTGGGAAGTTCATGAAGATATTTTTCCTTTGAAATAGAATTTTTGTAACTAAGATGCATAAATGAAATCTGAAAGCCTCTAACGGAAATTTATAGTTAGATGCAGATGTGTAGTTTATGCATTTATACATAAAGTATTTTTGGTTCTAAGTCTCACATTTATTCTTGTGTATAGTAGACACACAGAGATTCTTAAAATTTTTTAAATCAAAAAATCTTTTCCTCTTTTGATATGCAAAACATGAGAAAATCAACAATCACAAAGCTAGCCCTCCTCTACCTACAATAAAAGTTAGTTAATGGTTAAACCTCCTGAGCTTATTGAGAATTCTTTTCTTTCAAAAGATGTTCAAGGGTATGGTCATTGTCAGAAAGTGGCTTCTTTTTCAAGTAAACAAATGACTTCTCTCCTCTTCTGTGCTTTCCAGGTCTCAGGATAAAATGTTGCCAAGTGGTAGAGATCTCTCAAGCTGTGATTCATCTGAGCCCTGTAGACTAAGCCTAACTGATGGGAAGAGAATAAATAAAAGCGGGCCCTGGCTCCACTGACACAAATCCAGTTTTCCCTGCCCAGCTCTCAAATGCTGGCTAAGTCTATCTGCATTTTTCATGGCAGAGTTATAGTGCTCTAATCACTTACACCTAGATGTGCAACATAAAAGAAACCCTTCTGATTGCTGCAAATATTTTGGGTAAAAGAAAGAACTCTGGCGTCAGGATGTTCAACTGGTTGACTACAATCGGTCCTCTGTATCCATGAGTTCCATATTCATGGATATGGAGGCCGGCTGTACTATGCCATTCTATATAAGATACTTGAGCATCAGCAGATTTTGGTATCCCTGGGGGTCCTGAACCAATCCCCTGCAGATACTGATGGACAACTGTCCTTGCAGAAGATGAAGGAGAGATGTATGGCAAATCTTGGCTTTCTTCCAGTGTCATGAAGGAAATGGACTGCATGGCTCTCAACCACCTAAGGTCTTTACTCAAAAGTCACCTTTTCTGTGATATCTTTTCTGGCTACACTGCTCACAATTTTACCCACCTTTCCCCCTCAACACAAAAATATAAATTTATTCTCAATTTCCTTTCCTTGTTTTACTTCAAAACACTTATCATTATCATCATCTTGCATTCTACATGCTCTGCTCATTTATGCTGTTTATCATCGGTCTCACTCCACTAGAAAGCTGCCTCGATGAAGGCAGGGCTCTGTTTTCTGTGTTTACTGCTTTATCCTCAACCGTCCTGGTCTGTGGTAGGTGCTCAATCAATATCATAGAATAACGGTTGAATGAATTCTCATGGAAAGAGACAACTGTCACAAATAGTTTAACCATCAAGATTATGATTGCCAGTTGTACAATTCAGTTGGTTTTCATCACAAAGGGAGCTT
The DNA here is from genome assembly GCF_964341445.2 of Mesoplodon mirus. Taxonomy (NCBI): domain Eukaryota; kingdom Metazoa; phylum Chordata; class Mammalia; order Artiodactyla; family Ziphiidae; genus Mesoplodon; species Mesoplodon mirus. The sequence continues at coordinate 17,580,854 of NC_138986.1, forward strand.
AGGCAGATGGGGGGGAAGCAGTAGTCTGGGAATAAGGCAAATCTGCACTGTCCCTCTGTTATCTGACAAGTTTGCTTGGTCTCTATGAGTTTCGGTTTCTCATCTTTATTTTTTAAATTAATTTTTATTGGAGTATAGTTGCTTTACAATGTTGTGTTAGTTTCTGCTGTACAGCAAAGTGAATCAGTTATACGTATACATATATCCCCACTTTTTTAGATTTCCTTCCCACTTAGGTCACCACAGAGCATTGAGTAGAGTTCCCTGTGCTATACAGTAGGTTCTCATTAGTTATCTATTGTATACATAGTAGTGTATATATGTCAGTCCCAGTCTCCCAATTCATCCCACACCTCTTCCCCACCTTGGTGTCTGTAAGTTTGTTCTCTACATCTGTGTTTCTATTTCTCCTTTGCAAATAAGTTCATCTGTACCATTTTTCTGGATTCCACATATAAGCAATATTATACGATATTTGTTTTTCTCTTTCCGACTTTTAGTTTCTCATCTTTAAACGAGGGGACTCGGGTAGGAAATCTCTAAAGTGTCCCCCCCACCCTCTCTGCAACTCCATCATCTGAGCATTCATTTGTTTATTATTTCATGATCTATGAGAGACTCTTAAGTCCACATTCTCAGTGAAAATAAAGATGGTTTTATTTATTATGGTATTTTATACCTATTGTATACCTTATAGTACTGGTGACACAAGTTAGATTACAATAGAGGCCCAAAAAAGGTAGTTTAAAATAGAGCGAAAAATAAAGTAGAGGGACAGAATAGAGCAAAGCAAAACAAATAAATAAAAGTGGGAGTGGGGACTATACCACTGCATAAAAGGAACCACACAGAAAGGACCAAATCATCATGAGAGATAAATTTCTAACACCGTATGCTGATCACAATCACATAATGAATCATGATTTATAACACAGTTTTTGCAAATAGAGTTGGTGCATTTAATTGTTCTAACAGGTCACGTTTTTAAGTGACTTCTGAATCTTCAATAATAATAAAAAAAAAAACCTTACCATGTGGACCTTGAGATTACTGCCTTGCCATAAAACAAGGTGATTTCACTTCCTTAAAATGAATTATTCTCTGTGAGCCACTGCAGGGCATGCGAAGCACTATTCTCACTGATTCTCTTTCTTTACACACTTTTTGCTCTTCTCCAATCATGAGTCATTGTGCCAATAGAACTTCTGCTTCATATACAGTGACTGGTGCCGTGCACGTATTTACTGTCACTGTTTATAAAAAGACAATGCATTTTCAGCCATGACAAGAGACCAGCTGGCTAATGTAGAGTGCCTGCTGAACATGTGAGGAAAAGTAATCACTTTATTTTTCACTGGTGTATTTAGAAGGCACATGCTGAATATGAATGATTATAAATATAATTATACAGATGTACGATGGGGGTATCCAAATGTTTTCATAGGAAATGCACAGAACTCCTCTTTACCACTCTGGTATTTTTGAGTAAAGCAATTCAGAAATGCTTATTTTTTAAGCAAAAATAAAGGTGGGTCAAAACTGATTATGGTATTACATTTTTAAAGGACAGTTTTACTGTCAACAATTCGTTGTATCTTTACAAAACAATTTATTAGTTGATACGAGATTTTATTAATTGATATGGGTTCTAAATATAATAACCTAATTATTGGTAAACATGTTCCCTTATTGATTATTTAGCAATCCAGTGTGTGAAAGTTCATTATTATAGCGCTTAATTTCAGAATCCAATTTGAAAATTAGGAATCCTATATTATGTCTCCAAGAACAAAATCATAATATGATTTGAGTATAAGATGAAAATATTACAAGTTTTATTTAGATTTATTTCATTTTTTCAATTTCTATTTTTTAATGTTATAAATAAAAAAACTTGGTACTGCAATGATGCATGCATATAATATGTAAATAAACAAATATACGTATATTGGAGAGAGTGCATGACCAAAAATATACAACAGCCAAAAAAGCAAGTCCACTGCACTGCTCTAGAAAATAGTAAGTCTAAAACACTGTCATTTATATTTGCTGTCAGTCACCAGGACATATTTAATTTACCAAGTACTTTTTATGTGACTGGCATTACGCTAGGCACAGCATGTAGAATTGCTAATAGTAAAATAGATGGTCTAGGGTTTAACAAACTATCCACCATAAAATGAACTCAAATATAATAATATAGTAGAGGAATTAGCATGTCACTTCTCCAGAGGTCCTATTATGTGACCATCTGAAACATATGAGACTCTTAAAGCCAGCAAAATCAGGCTTCTGTGTTGCCAAAATAGATGCCTGAAATCCCCATGCACTTTAAAATAGTTGTTTCTCAACTATTTCAGTTTTATAGGTTTTGGTTCATCTTCCAGTGACTTTGATTGTCTAGTTTCATAGAACAGTAAAAACAACAAGTCAGAAAGGGTAGAAGGTATAAAAAAATAGGGAAGAAGTAATAAGAGGAAGTAGTGACAGCTGAAAGGTAAATGAGAAAATTTAAAAATAAACCCCAAATGTTATCTCACATCATATTTAAAAAATGAACTAGAAGTGAATCATATCTACATGTGAAATCTAAAATTATAAAAGCTCTAGAAGAAAACATAAGATAAAATTGCTGCAACCTTGGGATAAGCAAGTATTTTTGAGATGTGACACAGAAAGCATGAACCATAAAAGAAAACTTTGATAAGTTAGACTTAATCAAAATTTAAAACTTTGCTCTTTGAAAGATACCATCAAGAAAATTTAAAAAAGCAAAGCACAGAATGGGAGAAAATATTCACAATACATATATCTGACAAGGAAGTCAAAAACAGAGGTTATTAAAAAAAGTTTACAGCTCAATAAGAAGAAAAAATCTCCAATTAAAATGACACAAGATTTGAAAAGACATTTCACAAGAGAAGATATAGGAATGGGCAAAAGGTACATGAAAAGATGCTCAATATCATTAGCTATCAAGGGAGTACAAATGAAAACTGCCATGATACATTAAGGTACATCCTTAGAATAGCTAGACGTTCAAAAAAGAGGAACCATACCAAGTGCTGGTGAGGGTGTGGAGCAACTGACAGCCTCATCACTGCTAGTTGGAGTGCAAAATGGTACACCTATATTAACCAAAATTGAACATATAATTACCAGACAATCCAGCAATTCCACTCCTAGATATCTGCCCCAAAGAAATGAACATACATCCATTTCCAGATCAATTAGAAGTTCCATGAAGCAAGGTGTATCATGAATAGCCAATGCCTTGCCCATTACCTAACACCAAGAAGATGCTAATAGGTAGGTGTTAACTGAATGAATGGATGATAGCTAATTAATGGTAGGCTCTAAGATTGAGCGTGCAAGTGTGTAATATATTACAGTGACACATTTTGGTTTTGTTTTTAAGCTGTATACCCCATTTATCAATAGAAACCTTATAAGAAATCCCAACAGCTGAAACAGATAAACCAAGCTCTGCTCTGCCAGCCCATCCCACCTGTCTCCAGTGGCAACCAATGAAAAATCTTCGCAACATGGAGTTGGCAGGACCTGCAAGGAGTTCGGAAGGATTGGCAGGACTCTCGTAAGAGCAAGTGGAAGGACTGATTATAGTAGGAATTACATATACAGTGATGGGGCAAAGCCTGGGTAGATGGGATGGGGTTTGGCTGTAAAGCGTTTTTCAAATATACTCCTTCACTTCCTGCTTCATCTTTAAGTCTCTTTTCTACTTCCCAAAGTCTAAAAATTCCCAGTACCACTTGTCTGGGCCTTCCCACTATACCAAGAGGAGGAAATTTCTGCCAACTTTATGTTTTCATGACACTCCTGTCCTTCATCAAAGCAAAAGATGCCATGGATTGTAAGACTGACCATTATTATATGCACCACTAAAAAAAAATGTTGCCAGTTAAAGTATGGCATAGAGCTCTCTTATCACTTAGAATTCTTATTTTAACTTACCTAATGAGCTCTTCCAGGATCATTTAGACTTAGAAGACATATAACTGGAGATCATGATCTTGACCTCTTCAATACCGTTAGCATTGACAACTTATTTCAGGAAAACCAGGGTTTAATTAGCATAACCTTGTAGTTTCATTCTTTTCCCCCCAGATCGAATCACATGTTGCTGGAAGTTAGATAACTTCTGTTCAAAGTCAGCAGGAAGTTCAGTGAAAGTTCAATGCTTTAATGCTAAGTCCTGCACAATGAATGAATCGGTAATGCCTGCCTCTTGTTCCGTTGACATTGCTTTCATCTGGTGACAGACTGAATTTCCAAATACGGCTGCAACAATATCTCCCAGCCCATATGCTCTTGTAGGAGCTTGGAGCTTCCCAATCAAGAGATGAAGTTAATTCTTTTCCCCTTGAATCTGGGCAGCCTTCTGACTGGCTTGTCACCAATGGGATGCAGCAGAAGTGAGGCTGCATAATTTCCTAAGCTACGTTGTGAAAGGTGATTCAGCTTCCACCTTGCCCACTGGACTACTCACTCTTAAAACCTTTAGCTGCCATGTAAGCAGTCTAACTGCCCTGGGGCTGCCAAGACATTTCAAAGCCCAAAGGAGCCCGTGCAGGGAGAGGGACCACAGGGAGAGGCTCTGACACTACATAAGGGAGGGAGAAGGATGCTCAACCAGCCTCCACGTGCTTCACCTCCCTGCTGTCACAGCTCTAGTCTCCTTCTGACTGCAACTGCATGAGAGACCTTGAGCCAGAGCCATCCAGGCAAGCCCTTCCCAAATTCCTGTCCCACAGAGACTGTGAGAGATAATAAAATGATCAGTATTTGTCTAAGCCACGTAGTTCGGGGAGTGATTTGTTACACAGCAAGAGATAACTAGAATACAACTAGTCCTAGGCATCCGGCAATTTCTCATACCTTTAGCTGAGTTGCTTGATTTGTACTAGGCGATCCTTTTTCAGATATCTCAATAACAAAACATAACTAGCTGCATCGACTTGTGGGCATAGGTCAGGTAAAGCACTTGCCTTGCTGCTCCATAAAAAATATGAACTTGTGTTTACATTTACTTCATTAATATAAATATTTGCTTCATTAACATATCATATATGCCTCTTAGCACTATTTCCATGCCTCTATGTGTACAATTATTTTTTCAATGCAAAATCATAGAGTACTTTTTAAGAAGACACTTTAAATGACATATGCAAATCAGTACCTGTAGTATCCACAATGAACACAACCCAACGGGAGTGAAGGCAATGTGAACATCCATGACCAAGTTCAAGAATGTGCAGACAATCACAACTAAGTCATGAGAGCTACCTAGTCATTGGTGAAGAAAGATGCTACCCATTTTAAGATGCATCCCAATTCTGAGGTGTTAAAATGTGAAATTTTTGAATTAGAGTTAATGAAGTATGACATTCTCTATTCCTCTCTCATGGCACTTATCAAATATAATTTCTTGCATTGTATTCTAGGTGTTTGTGGACACCAGTGTTATAAGTGGTCTATTTACTTCTGTATCTCCAGCGGTTCCAAACTGCATGCCATGCACACTGCCTTCCTATCAGGAGTCAGTTAATCACCCAGACTGACTCCATTTTAATATCACACTTTGCAATCTCAAATCCTCAGACTGACGGGGCAATTCTTTGTTTACTTCTGTCTGGTTGTGAATTTCATTTCCCCCAGTGACTATTCCAGATGTGTGCTGTTCTTAATTTCCCAAGCTCATTCCCACCAATTTGAGAATTGAGAAGTAACATGGCACAGGGGAAAGACAGTGGTGGCAGACAGTGTTGAGTTCCTAGACTGTGTGGCCTTTGGTACACAACTTAACTTCTCAAATCCTCAGATGCTTTTTTTTTTTTGGTCAAATGGGAGTAATATTACCTTCCTGGAAGGGTTAGAGTTAGCAGTAGGTAAATGCTTTATGTAAAGTGTCTAATATCAGTGTGCCAAGCTCTAATAACATTCAATTTTTTTTTCTTTTTTTCTTTTTTTGCGGTACGTGGGCCTCTCACTGTTGTGGCCTCTCCCGTTGCGGAGCACAGGCTCCGGAGGCACAGGCCCAGCGGCCATGGCTCACGGGCCCAGCCGCGCCGCAGCATGTGGGATCTTCCCGGACCGGGGCACGAACCTGTGTCCCCTGCATCGGCAGGCGGACTCTCAACCACTGCGCCACCAGGGAAGCTCTAACATTCAATTTTTAGTTCCCTTTCATCACCTTCTCCTATTGCCTCCTACTTTATGGAGAAGACAAACATAACCATTTCAATTTCTCCTTTCCATCTAAAAATTTACCTCTATCTTTACCCCACCTATCTTTATTAATTCTTGTCTCATATACCTATTCCTTCATTACAGTATCATAGTGTCTTAGTTTCTTCATAGATAGATGAGGAATAATGAAAATAGCCACCAACAGGGTTGTTTATTAGGATTTCGTCAATTAATACATCTTAAAACCTTAGGTCATTTCCCGGCACATAGTAAGTGATAAATAAATGTTAACAAATAGTCTTAGCGTCTTGACTTTCTCATACTTTGCCTCTGGCAGTGAACAGGCTCTGCTTGGTGTTAAATCTAAATGACCTGAAGTGGGGACTAGGAAGGGGGATGATGGGCTAAGGTTTGAGTTTGTGTAGTTTAGAAAGAAGAACTAGAAATGGTTGTAAAAAGAGGCTAAAATGACTCCATCACCAAATAAAGCCAGATCTCTTTTCTTCAGGTTGCTAGTCTGATTGCTGTTTTTCTTGCCTATCTTTATTTTGTAAAACCTAATGAAAAGTGTGCCTTGAATGAACACTCAACAAATATTTGGTGATTAACTGAATGTAACTCTTGTTTTCAAATAAGAGTCAATGGAAAAATGGAGTTCATAAAGAAAATTTCACTTTAATCAACTTTCAAGGGCACATTTTGTCGATTTACAGAGCCTACTCCATAAATACCAGACCTTGGCCCAGGCTCCCAAATGTCTTGCATCTTTATGTACATCCGTTGGCCTAGGAACACCTAACAACACTTGGTGGTTAATCCTACAGCAAACCATCAGCCCTTCCAGCTTGAATGATCATGTATTAGGTACTTTGCTTTCAAGGCATCACCTTCACCTCTAAGTATATAAGAAAATGCAAAAGTTAGATTTTATCTTCCTCCAAATAAGGATTACTTTTATGAAAAGTTTTTCAAAAAGATATTTCATTATTCATTGAATTTTCCAATTTGTTAGCATTGCTTGCTTATTCATTTTTTCCCTGTAACTTTGGACTTGACTAACATGGTTTTAAATCCATTTTTACTAGCTTGTGCAAGTTATTTTACTTTACCGTAGAAATGTTTTCTTTCATATATAAGATATTATTTAGGAGGTAGTTTTTTTTTTTAGGAGGTAGTTTTGAAGATTAGCTGAGATAAGGTTGAAATCAGGTACAAGGGTACCTAGAATATACTAGGTGACTTAACGCTTAATTTCATGGCAAGCTTCCCCAATGCCTCTTGACCTTTCCTTTGTTTCTTTTACCATGTCAGGACTATAAAGAGAAGTTTAGAATGCTATCAACGGTGCAATTTTATCTTCTTAGTCAAACAACAGAAAAAAAACAGCTGACATTTCTGGGATTTCATTTAAAGCTCCTATCTATGTAACCTTTAACAATCCGTATATGTATATAAATATTTCTCTCGCCTTTTCTTTTTGGATCAGAACTTTACTCAGATTATCCTCTATGAAGAGATATGCTTTGGATTATCTTTTTTTGAGACAGGACAGAAGCCTTATCCAAGCCTATACAAACTCGATTAGCAAAGTCTTTGAGATTACTATAAAGTACTTTCTAAATGTCTATACTAAACTAAGGCATTGTCTATGTTTATTTTAACTAAAAATGTTTCTGGGTTTATGTAAGGAAAATCAGTGTGATTATTAACAAAACACAATCCAAGGCCTCTAAGAGGACAGCAGAGAGATACTCTCCACGTGGTAAAGACCAAGGGTGGTGGAGATCATGGTCCCAATTGTTAGGTCCAAAATTTACCAGTGACTTGATTGTCTCTCCTTGAAAACTCTTGTCATTTTCTGCTGACTTCCAGGTGTGAAACTCATCTAAAATGCTAGTTCAGGACAGGTCAGTAGTACCATAGTACCTTCTTTAATGCATTATGGCTCAGCTCAGACCTTTACCTAGACCATATTCGAACTATAGAATAACGAAAAGCTACACACTAAACACGCACACATTCACACACATAAACAGGGTAAATATCTGAAATATCAATCGCTTTATGACAGATGTACCACCCAGGAACAAACTTAAGGCTCTTCAACTTCCTGAGTTCTAGATCTAAGAAGACGGGCAGGAGGTGAGTAACAAACTCCTTCACCTCTTCTACATAAGGCCTATTTTCTCTGTTCCAATTTCATGCAGGTGTGCCTACCTCTTCTCTACCATTGACATCAGAACCTCTCTCCCCTATGTCCTTGTGAACTTCACTATGCTTTGTTCAGCAAACATTTGAGTATCTACTGTGTTTCTGGAATAAGTTAAGAACGCAGTCTATGACCTTTACCTTCTTGAGTCACATTTCTTCCTGTTCCAGTCTATTCTGTGGCTCAGGAATTACCTAACTCCATGGTTCATATGTTTAAGAATCACTTACTTATGCTTATCATATTCTTATAGATGGTATTCAGCTTTAACAACTGAGCTATTGGGACACCCCTCAGCATACAAGAAGAGTAAAGAATTTGTCTTTAAATACAGAAATGTGATTTGAATAAGAGGCTTGAAATCAAGTTAGGTGCAGCAATAGACAAGTTGCCTATGGCACCAAAAAAGCACTGACTTCAAGCACTGGCCTTGCCATTAAGTGGTCAAGAGGCTTGGAATCACGTGACCTTGCTAGACTTCAATTGCTTTACGTGTAACATGACAGGTTTGTTAGATCATCACCCCTCTGGACTGCACTCTAAAATTTGATTCTGTCGTGTGTCTTATTGCTAAATATGTTTTGGTATTTCATTTGACATGTAAAATAAGAGACAATATTTGTAGAGAAGGCTATCGGCTGTTGAACCAGTTAGTTACATTTATCAATCCCACGCTACGTGCTCCACATAAAACTTGGCACATAGAACTCAGCTTGTGCTTTAGCTTGGGTTTTTCAGAGGAAGACTCCAAGTAAGGATTTGTGCTCAAGTCATTTTTTGAAGGAACTGCTCTCAGGAGAAACTGGGAAGCATGTTGGTTATGTCGGATAAGGAATGGAAGAAGCGCAGCAAAGGTACACATCCCACAGGGGCCTCACGGTTTGTTCAACTCTAGGTAGGGATGCTGGGTTTCATGCTTGTGTACTGGGAGGCTAAGGTCTCACAGTACTGGCTAAGGTCTGCTCTGGGGAGGATGTGAAGGTACTTCTAGCTCTGAGCAAACAAGCAAAGCAGCTCTAGTGGCCTGAAAGTCGTCCTCAGAGGAGTGTCATCAGTACAGACCACTGGAAGCAGAAGAAATGGGGGAAAAATAGAAAAAGGAATCCAGGGGAATCTTAGTAGAGCACTGACTATATCCACTAAAGGCCCTATCATTTAGAACGCTTTCAGTTACATGCAAGAGAAAACTTAATTCCCACTGTCCTAACCAATAGAATGAATTTGCTGGCTCCATTCAGAGGTAGGGTAGGTTTCAGCTATGGTATATTATGGGCTCTAACACCCTTTTCCTGCAGTTATCCAGGGTCTCGTATTCTCTGGGAGTTAATTTTGTCCAGAAACAATCAATATTGATACTCTTCCTTCATATTTTGTCTTTCCTGACCATAAAGCAAAAGTCCAGAGCTTTACTCTAATTGGGACACATTAGGTCAAGTGTCTTCTCCTGAATCAATACCTGCAGTAAGACCCATGTATTCCTATGATCCACTAAAGTTAGGACGGGGTCAATCGAGAGCATGGCTGGTACCCAAAAGGAGAGGAGTGAAATGACTTGAGGAATAAGCACAAAGATCCACTGCAATCTTTGCTAAACCACCAACCACACACACCCTCCTCCCTATATCCAAGTTCCCCCAGTCCCCACCCCTAAATGGAAGCAGTGGTTCTCAACTAGGCTGCATGCAGAGATCACTTGACGTCTGGGTCCCTCCCCCAGAGATTCTAATTTAATTCATCTGGGTGAAACCTGGTCATCGGAATTTTAAAAAAATTCCCAGGTGGTTCTGCATAGCAACCAAAGTTGAGAACCACTAGTTTAAAGGGAGACAATCAAGTCTCTTCCAGTTACTAGCAACTCAAGTGCAGGATTTCTAGGTGAATTCCTTTTATTATTTTTAAATCAAATTCCGATATAACTCAATGTTTGGTCACAAGTTGACAGATGATAAGTTACCATCACTTGCCCTCCTCCAACATACAATGGTGGAGAGAGGATAGTAAGCTACTATACAAATTTTATGTGTAAAAAGGAGAATAGGAAGCAACACAGAGTGGTCATTTGTCCATAGCGCACTTCATATCCAGCTGGACAGAACACAGTGGTCCCTGCCTTGCATGAGGAGTGAATGATTTAGTTGGCCAATCTTGCTGACCTTAGTCCTATTGTCCAGGACTGTCTTCCCTATCCTTTGTTTTGTAGAGTTATGCCAAAGATGGACATTGGGGAGAATTCTTTTTCCCAGCCTGCATCACTTTGGGGGTCTAGCTATGAGATTATAAGAGCCTGGAGATTACCCTAGGGATGAACAAGAGCCTAACCCTTGGCTTGGGGCTTCTTGGGGAATTCCAGTTACTGGGAGAGGAGTAAGGATTAGGTTCTCCCCAGATATAGCTTCACCTCCTGTTAATAGCCCCTGCCTCCTGCATTTGCTCCAACTGACCTAATCTTGGGGCAGAGAATTTGATTTTTCAACCGGTCAGTCTCCAGATAACCAGACTTTTACCCATTTAGGAAGGAAAGTCACTTGTAGAGAGGGCTTCTCTTAGAAAAGCCATATTACTTTTTTTCTTTTCTTTCAGATTGATTAGTTTCAGGCCAATCTTGTCTCTCTCGAAGGACTTTAGTGAAAGCTGAAAATTTTCCTACTAAACCACTGAATAGTACAATCTTGGCTAGCACTTGAAATCTATTGTAAGGTACAGCAGGAAATCATTTAACTAGTTATTCTGTGACTATATAATAAGATTTGTCAACTTCCAACTGTAGAAAAATTGTTCTGCTTGCCTAGATACAGTTAGTTCAATATTTTGGGATCTGTGATGAGCAAAATACTGCTCTTAGCACCAAATTCTGTACCTGGTAGGATGCCTTTTGGTTACAAAAAATAATAGAACATCATTACAATCTAGCTTAAATCATGAAGGAATTAATTGGCTCATGTAACTGAGAGTGAAGAGGTGGGCCTTTGGGTGCAGCTCAGTTAGAGGTTTAGTTCCATTTTCCACAGGTTCTTCCTGCTCTTCCATATTTTATGGACTAGCTTCATCTGCAGGTCGGCTTCCCTTGATAAGGTGACTGTAGTTAGAACTCAGCATATATACTTTTCTCTCTAGACCTTGTACAGTGAGATTGGAGGGGTAGTGGGGAGATTTCTCTCTTTATCATTAAACAAAAATCCAGAGCTTCACTCTAATTGGATAAAGTTGGATCACATAACTACCTCTGGGCAGTAACTCTGGTATGAAGGATGGGACTCCCTTTATAAATGTAGGCCAATGGCTTCTTACCATGTAGAGCTAGAGGAGGGTCAGTCCCAACGGACAGTACCCAGCTGCTTGTCAATGCCTGGAGACACAGCCATTAAGAACCAGATTACAGAAATAGGAAAAAAAAAAAAACCTAAATGGCATCTGCTCATATTTTAGATGTAGATGAACAGACACAGAGACACACGTAAATGAAGAATTCTCCTATTTTCAAGAGTTTCCAAGTGAAAAGATGTATGAAAATGATGAAATAATCCCTTTGTGGTCTTAGTATTTTTGTTTAAGAAAGTTTTAATATTGAAATTTGTGAATCTGATTTTTTTGAGCTTCTCTGATCTCCAGTAGGTAAGAAAATAATACTTTAAACTTACGAATGTTGCTATTTAACAGGTTTTATACTTTTTTAAATATCCATAACAGCAATGAATACACACAACTGCTAAGTCCCTAAATCCTTAGCAAGCACTTTATGACTGTATTATTATATTTGTGCCAATGCTATGATAATAACTCATGTCAAAACCCCAGGAACCAAAAGGTTAATTCTGGGGAATTCAAGTGCATTGACAACTCTGCATTCACAAGAGTGATCCTGGGTTATCATTTGCAACTTCTTTTTATTCCTCAGTGATACAGCCTCAACATGATCATCTACATAAAGCACACCCATAATCATATTAAGATTAAGGAAAATATGTATGAAACGTTTTATTTATGCTTAGTGACAGTAAGCAAGGGGGAAATAGGCAGTAGAATTTTTGTGACAGTTTATATTCCAACAAATAATCACATGGTTTAAAGCTACTCCCAAAGCAGATTATACATTTTCTGCATTTAATTATAATCATACTTCCCTCTTATCTGATATGAATATCCTCAATTTAAATATCAGTTTAATTGATGCCTATCATTTAATAATCCTCCTACGATCCAAGCCAGTTATAACAATTCTTTCCTATAAAACTACATTTGTTAGAAGAATGCCGAGTAGGAAAATGTTTAAATCCTGACATAAAAATATCTGTGATAAAACCAGGAGCTTTGAATTTCATGGTCCTTTAATATTGCCTTTGAAGTAATGAAAAAGCCATTTTCCACCACTTGCTTCAAGGACTTCACTAATAACATCTTCCACAAAGGACGGATCTTTTTTTAAGCAGGATATTGTGACGTTATTCTACAGCATTTAAAATTATATAACAAACTTTTACTGGAATTTCTCAGTTTACCTTTTTTATTCTCTCTAATGAAATGCTTGTTAAACAGGTTACATCATCTTAACCTTATGGAAATGCCTGTGATATGGTATCCATAATTTTTTTTTTTTTTTTTTTTTTTTTTGCGGTACGTGGGCCTCTCACTGTTGTGGCCTCTCCCGTTGCCGAGCACAGGCTCCAGACGCGCAGGCTCAGTGGCCATGGCTCATGGGCCCAGCCGCTCCGTGGCATGTGGGATCTTCCCAGACCGAGGCATGAACCCGTGTCCCCTGCATCGGCAGGCGGACTCTCAACCACTGCACCACCAGGGAAGCCCCTGGTATCCATAATTTAATTCTGTTCCAGAAAAAAAGGATAACAAGTTGGGGGTGGTAAGGAAGAAGGATGTTATAAATCATGTAAAGAACTAAGAAAATAGGCTTTCTTTTGGTCTAGGCTTCAGGTTCACCTTAGGTGGCAGAAAAATTAGTAATTTGATAGCCTTGGACCTGTCGCTCATGGATACTTGCCTCCACACTAAACTTCCCTTTAGTATGACTGCTCTCCACTTAGAAAGGACCTGGCAACAAGGAAATCACCAGGGCTGAAACACAACATTAGAACTGGACAGGTCAACAGAACTGTTATGCTCTGTGACCATCTCTGTGTGCCCCAAACAGAGTCAGCTACATCAAGAAACAGAATTTCAGAAATTCCTGGCTTAGGGCTGTCTAATTAAAAAATGGTGCCAGATAAAGTTTCCCAGGAGCACAGAAATCTGAGGAGGAAATTAGTTTCTTCTTTCACTTCATATGGGATCTCCAGCTAGGAAACTGAAAAGGGGAATTCTGTAAAATACACGTGAGGATGTCCCAGACAGTCTGTACTGAGGAAAAGAGGACTTGTGGTAATAATCCCAGGCTTTGTGTTGGTGCAGCTCCGTATTCCTGGGAGGATCAGGTACTAGAATGAAGAGTGATTCTAGGAAGTAACCAATGAGGAATTAGAGGGTAGCTCTACCAGTCAGTGCTAAAAAGTAAAAAAAAAAATAAAGAAGAATAAATGAATGAAGGAACTAAGGAACAACTCTTTTTCAAAGAAAACATGCAGATGGCCAACAGGCCCATGAATAAATCCTCAACATTGCTAATCATCAGAGAAATGTAAATCAAAACCACAGTGAGATATCACCTCACAACTGTTAAAACAGCTATCATCAAAAAGTCTACAAATAACAAATGTTGACAAGGATGTGGAAAAAAGGGAACCCTAGAATACTGTTTGTAAGAGGGTAAACTGGTGCAGCCACTATGGAAAACTGTATGGAGGGTCCTCAAAAAATAGAATTACAATATGACCCAGCAATTCCACTCCTGGGGATATATTCAAAGGAAATGAAAGCACAAATTTGAAAATGTACATGCACCCCAACGTTCACAGCGGCACTGTTTACAATAGCCAAGATATGGAAGCAACCCAAGTGTCCTCAACAGATGAATGGATAAAGAAGATGTAGTATATATATAAACTGGAATACTACTCAGCCATAAAAACAAATGAAATTCTGTTATTTGTAACAATGTGGATGGACCTAGCAAGTATTATTCTTAGTGAAATAAGTCAGAGAGAGAAAGCAAATACGCTATGTTATCACTTATATGTAAAATCTAAAAAAGAAAACAAACAAATGTATACAACACAACAGAAACAGACTCACAGAAATAGAGAACAAACTAGTGGTTACCAGTGGGGAGAGGGAATGAGGGAGGGGCACATTAGGGATATGGGATTAAGAGGTACAAACTACTACGTATAAAATAAATAAGCAACAAGGATGTATTGTACAGCACAAGGAAATATAGCCATTATTTTGTATTTTATTATTAATTAATTAATTTAATTTTGGCTGCGCCACACAGCTTGTGGGATCTCAGTTCCCTGACCAGGGATTGAACCCGGGCCACGGCAGTGAAAGCCCTGAATCCTAACCACTAGACCACCAGAGAACTCCCTGTAATAACTTTAAATGGAATGTAATCTATAAAAATATTAAATCACTATGTTGCATACCTGAAACTAATATAATATTTTAAATCAGTTATACTTCAAAGGAATAAATAAATAAAGACCTTCCTATGATAATGGTGGAGGGCACAGCTGCTTTTCCCTTCATTACACATACTGTTCCCTTCCTTTTCATGGGAAGGATAATAGTACTCAGCTTAGAACCATTGTCAGAATTTCAGAATAGTGCCTGGCACATTCTTAGATCACCTATTCTTATGACTGGGTTGGCCAAAATGTTTGTTTGGGTTTTTGCATAAGAAAAACCTGTTTCCATTTTTTAAAAATGGAAAAACCTGAATGAACGTTTTGGTCAACCCAATATAATAACTTGATTTAATCCATTTATAGATGCTGATGGTGAGTATCTCTTAGAAAGAATGGCCAAATGAATGAGCTGGCACAGTATTCATATCAATAAAAGTGTTAAAAAAAACAGTTTCCATAAGTATTTTATGGCATAATTTTATTGGAATCATTATATTCCACAAGATTGCCTAGGTCAGACCAGGTGATTTGATATAATATAGACTTTTACTTTCTAGACCAAACTAGATGAAACTTCATCTTGAACCATTTAAAATTAGATAGCCTCATTCCAGGAGTTTCCACAACAAATAACTTCATAGGAGCTATTTGAAGATGTCTCAAATCTTGGGAATGTCTTTTAAATGTCATTCTCTTCTGCTGAATTTGAGTTGATTTCTTCTTCTTGTCTTCCTTTCACTAGATTTTAAAAAAACTGATCCATCTATAAAATATTTTCAAAGTTTCCGATTGGGAATGAGGAAAAGGTTACATCTGAGTTTGCAGTTGGGATCATATAAAAGACGAGATGGCCAGTTTATCTCATAGAACACAAAATCATAAAATTTTAGGGCTGAAATGGACCTCAGAGAGCTTCTAACCCAAGCAGTTCATTTAAAAAGAGAAAAAAAGTCAACTAGGCTGAATGCTTAGTGAATTAGAAATGTGGTTATGAACATAACATAGTAATGGATACTAAATATAGTGCTCTCTCTCTATATGTATATATTGCTAACATAATATATATAGCTTATTTATAATATATGTAGCTAAAATAATGGACACTATTTTAGTAACTATGATGCATAAAAGGCATTAAATTAGTAATCTTGACTGACTTCCTGTTAAATTAGAGCCAGAATTATAATCATCATGATTTCCACAGTTGTAGCCAGTCTGCTCACAAAAATATCAAGGACCTAATATTATTGACAATCACCATATTTCATTTTAAGGAGAGGGTATCCATAAAATAATTTTTTAAGTTAGAGAATTTATTTGAAATTATATTTAAGACATAATTTCTTAAAAGGAAGACTGTTTATAGTGCTAAGACTAATAATTGATATCCCCAAACTTTTCCTAAATTGGAACCCAAAAATATATTTAGCTGTCTTACTTTTGTCTGAGAACACAGAGAATACAAATGGCAGAGGAAGCCTAAGTTTACCTCTGTAATATTTGGGGCTAAGTAGAAATGCTCTGTGTAATGTAGTTGGCTAAGTTTTTATGACTGGGCTCTGAGGTGATGACTGGAAAGGTTACAGGGATCCCCATCTGTATTGAATATTTTAATCAAGACACATGATGTGCAATTTAAGAAACATTGTTTACTTTATTCACACTTGCCTGTGTCTTCAACATTCTGAAAGAGAAAAGATGGACAGTCTGCATCCTTTTAAGCTCTTTTGGACACAGAGTTTTGAATGAAGGAGATAGCTGGTTAAAGCGATTTGGCAATAAATGCTATAACTGAGGGCAACAGGACATAGACGTCTAGACAAAATAACGTCATAAAATATGTAGGAAAAAAAAGCATAGCTTTGACTGAGGTTCTGCATAATCAATGCAGCATTTCACACTCTCGAACCCTAAATTTCCCACAGTGGTGAGGAGGCAGTTACATTCATTAAAGTGAATAAAAGTTGTCTGGCTAAATCCTTAAACAACAATGAAATTTTAGACATATTGTCTTGACGTAACATCCCAGAAGATGGCTGTATATTTGTAGGTGATTTATAGCTCTTGCTTTCATAAAGTTCCACCAAGAGTGCTAACCTTTCTTTTCTACATACCCCACAGAGAATATTCAAAGATATAGGTTACCAGGGGAAAACATCTGGACTAAATAATAATAATAACGAATTAAGGGTCTGTGTACAACCCCAAGCCTAAAATTCTTATTGTGTACTTCTTGCTGAAACAAGGAACTTTACAATAACCAGCTCTTGAGCTCTTACTAGAACCTGTTTTGTCAGGTTGCAGTAAAACAGGCAACCAGACTTTCAAATATTCAGCGTGTGGACACAAATACAACCCTTTGACGACAAATCACAGCAGCACTGGGTCTCAGGAAGTAAAGGAGGTTTCAGGAACTAAAAGAGGAATAAGCTAGTAAGACTAGAAAAGAAACACTTTTTAACCCATTAAGGGCATACATTTCTTGGAGGTTCTTTTTGGCTTCTAACGTTGGCTATAGAAAGATCATGCAAAGCTACCTGAGACTACGTGGTTCCTAATTTGTTTTCCCTCATGTTATGGCTCAGATGAGTCCTCAGGGAATTAGGTCAAATAATCAATGCCCAAGTGTCTTGGAGAAGATACTTATATGGGTCTGCAGTGGTCCAGGCACAGCAGGAGGTGCACCTTCCCTGGTGAGAAGCAGGGGGTCCCATGCTGGTCCATCAGCACTTTAATTCATGTACTGTTTCTAGAGATACACTGTCAAGACTTCTCAATTATCTAGATCGTCTGATGGCAGGGGATATGAATTGTCAGATCACTCGAGGAATCAGTTTCAACTGATTTGATACTAGAGTTAACTTTCCTTTGGGAGTCAGTTTCAATTGATTTGATACTAGAGTTAACTTTCCTTTGGAATCAGTTTTCAGTATCTTGGAGTTAGAAAGCAAAGCCCAGAGTAACCCTCTACAGTGTGAGTAGAAAATGGTATATTTGTGTGGATCTGTAGACATTCCCATCCACGCCATCTTTAGTACTCCTACTATTTCTGGAGAAATGGTGTCTACTGGGCCATGATGACCATATGGATTAGAAATTGCTTCTAATGTATATGCTCATTCTGTGACAGGGAATGCTGTAACCTAAGTACCTTTTAAAATCATAGGAATATCAAAAAGATCTAGGCCAATACGTTTTTCAAGGGCCACACTGAGATCTCCGCACACAAGGTGGTCCTGCGGTACAGCCTCCAGTAAAACCTCCAGGTTTCTCCATTTGAAAAAGATGAAAGGTATGAAGAAAAATCTTAGCAGGCTATTCATGCCATTTGTGAAATTTAAATCTATGAATAAAAATGGATGCTGAATAAAGGAGCATCAAAAGAAATAGCATAGATCCATCAAATACCTTGTCTTAGAAGGACCTGGAGCAGAGAGTGAGGTCCCACAAACCATGAAAAATCTGGTGGACAAGGCCTTTTGTTTTATTTAGACTCAATTATATATATATATATTTTTTTCTCCTAATGTTGTGTATATATAAGTATAAATTATATATATTTTGTGTGTGTGTGTATATATATATATATATAGATAGATTCTAGGAAACAGTCCTAGGATGTCAATCTGCCCTCAGGTGGAGGATATGCTCAGGCATCAAACAGGCAGAAATTTCACCTGTGTATGTGTGATATCTATGACCACTAGCTTTACTGCTGGCTACTATTTTCTTTCCTTCTTTCCACTCCTCCCTTCTGTTTCTTCTTCTATCCTATCCCTTCTACTCTCCCTCCCTCCCCTCCTTCTTTCTTTTCTTTCACAAGAGATGATCCTCATCACCAGAAGAGATATTATGTTAGAAGAAACATGGGACTTCCCTGGCGGTCCAGTGGTTAAGACTCTGCACTTCCACTGCAGGGGGCGCAGGTATGACCCCTGGTCAGGGAACTAAGATCCCACATGCTGCGTGGCCAAAAAACCAAACCAAACAAACAAAAAAAGGGCAAGGAACCAACATTGCACTTACCAAAAAAGGAGTCCTTTATGGCCACAAAATTACTCTGAGGTAACTCCATCCTATTTCTACAATAAACAACTTCAAGATTTTGTAAAGAAACAGTCAATAGCACCTAGATCAAGTCCCTCATTTGGGGAAAACTGAGAGCCAGGGAGATAAAATTGACTTGCTGAGGTCACACTACTAGACTAATGAAGACAATTTCCTGATCAACTTAGTAGATGTTTTTGAAAGGCCTCCAAGAACATTTACTCAACTACAGAAATAAAGTTTCAGGAAAGATTCTACATTCAACAGTCACCGTCATCCTCAAATTACACTTAAGAGCCTTGAATGAAAACAAGCAGGGACAAAATATAGATGGAGTTTATATTTTGTCCCTGCCTATAGATAATTTCTTGAGGCTTCCTATGAAAAGGCCAAAGGAACTGCCTTCGTATTTTGCATTAAAACAACAATAAGAACAAGAAAAAGCTTAACATTTTTCAGTGTGTGGAAAAAGTGTGTGAGCTGTGGCGAGCAGTTTTTCCCTTTCTCTCAAGAACAGGCCAGATGTGGCACAGACAACTTGGATTAAGAACTCCCAAAGATTTCTGTTGAAAGATTTCAAGCCCTGGAACAAAAAACTGCCAAGGGAAGCTGTGAGATTTCTTTTTCTTGCAACATTTAAGGTGATATCTTTCAGGGTTGGTTTATATGTAATGTGACTGTGACCCTGCATTACCCTTCAAAGCTTCTGAGAGGCTACAATGATCTAGTTTACAGTCTGACTTTAAAGCTTGTACAATTGTCATTATGGTCTATTAAATTCAACAGTTTGGAAAGAATTAAGCATTAACCAAGTGTTGGATATAATGACACCAGTTTGGATTGAGAAATCAGCCTCAAGATTGTTTTGCTTTATATTCAGCATGTCCAGGTGGAAGAAAGGTTCTGCTTGCTTTTCCCATTTGGAGGGGAGGAAAGAGAGACAAAAGCAGGACAGTGACTTAGTAAGGTCACCTCTGAATCCCAGGCAGAGGTGTCCTTCAAGGAGCCCCGGTCCCCCAATGTGCACACATAGTTTATCTGTCTTACTTCTTAAGGTATCAGGACTGTAGTCACATCCCTTTATTACAAAAATAAATTATACAGGAAAACAAGATTCCCATTTGTATATTCTGTAAAACTGAGTTTTATTCCTTTAAGTTTTATCTTTTTTTAAAATCGTATTTTTTAATAGTGTTTTTCTGGGGATCATCAAAACCAGAATTTCTTGGGATGCGTGTTAGAAAGGTAGACTCCTAGGCTCCATTCATGGTATAACGATTAGAATCATGGGGGACACCACCCTCCAAATCTGCATTTTAAACAATTCACCGAGGTGATTCTTACGCATTGCTCTAATTCTTAGGCGTTACTTAAATCAATTTTATAACCTTGGTTGAAAATAACTATTTAATTACTTCCAAAGGACAACAACAAAAAATGTATAGGCTGTAATTCTACAATAAAAACATATCATTATACAAATGACACGGTAAGAGGACCTAAATAAATATGCAGACAAGATTTGTCTAAAATCTTATTCCCAGTGTATAAATTCTCTCTTTGCTTCATTTTCAAAGGTTACATTTATATTTAGGATTCTGTGTGCAATTTCATACCAAATTAAGAGTAATTATCTGCCTCCTTTCTCCGACTCAGTTTTTATGGGATTGACCCTGTATAGACTCAATATTCTTCATACCATTAGGCCCAAATCCACAAGGAAAATCAACATAAAACCTCCGCGGAAGACCTTCATTGTAACCAAATGAACAACCTGAACCACCAGAAGAATCCATCAGTGTCTGAGAAAAGTTAAGTTTTGATAAGGTCAGTAGCCCCACATCCCAATTTCCCAACCTTCACTCGGAAAAAGGGCTTTCAAGCAACTGCCACTCCCTTGCAATTTTCAAGTGTTAACTTAAATTGGAGCCGCTCTTTGGCATTAAAGCCCTTGCTTCTCTTTGCAATAGAACTTACAACCTGAACAGTCTTGATGACAGAAGTTTGCAAACAGGAGTGTTATGAATGGGTTTCAATTCCCAGCTGATGAAGTTGTACACAGTGCAACTGACAGATGTTAGCTTGTGAAAAAAGTGTGCTTAAAATACCATTCCATTCATAGTGAGAAAGAAATAGCCATTTCAAATATGTACTAGCTGGTATGTTGCCCCCTGGCCAAAAGCTTTTTATATATAAATGCCATTCTGCACAGTGTAACGTCAAAATCAGGAACAGTAAGGCAGAAGGATTTAACCAGGGACAGCAAGAGGTCTAATGAACAAAAATTCTGTGTCTTATTAAGTGAAAACAAATTTAAAACCATGCCAGGAAGCCAACCGCCTGTGTACTCTATAAGATCAGTCTTTCAAAGTTATCTGCTAGAAGTCACATTGCTGGATTCTCATGTGACCAAATCCAAGCAGAATAAGTGTCAAAAAAGCCATATCCCTTATTAATTCTCATTGGTTACAGGGGACTCGCTATGAGTCATCACTAGTGGGTCTGTGGACAAGCAGAATAACTCAAGGAGATAACAATAGGAAAATCATATGTTCATTTGTTGCAGCAATGTTATTTAGTTCTAATTCATTAGAAAAATGCCCCAGGCTACTAGTCACCATGTGATGGTTGGGGTTTTGTCAAAACAAAAATGTGTCAGTAATTTAAGACTGAGTGAACTGATGAGGATGATTATAATTTTTCTGACTTTCTGTTTGAATAAAAAAATATTTAAAAAATAATAATTTAAGAAACTGCATTGCCAAAGCAATCTTGAGGGAAAAAAATGGAGCTGGAGGAATCAGACTCCCTGACTTCAGAGTATACTACAAAGCTACAGTAATCAAGACAATGTGGTACTGGCACAAAAACAGAAATATAGATCAATGGAACAGGATAGAAAGCCCAGAGATAAACCCATGCACCTATGGTCAACTAATCTATGACAAAGGAGGCAAGGATATACAATGAAGACAGCCTCCTCAATAAGTGGTGCTGGGAAAACTGGACAGCTACATGTAAAAGATTGAAATTAGAACACTTCCTAACACCATACACAAAAATAAACTCAAAATCAATTAAAGACCTAAATGTTAAGACTGAACACTATAAAACTCTTAGAGGAAAACACAGGCAGAACACTCTTTGACATAAATCACAGCAAGATCTTTTTTGACCCACCTTCTAGAGTAATGGAAATAAAAACAAAAATAAACAAATGGGACCTAATGAAACTTAAAAGCTTTTGCACAGCAAAGGAAACTATAAATAAGACAAAAAGACAACCCTCACAATGGGAGAAAATATTTGCAAACGATCAATGGACAAAGGATTAATCTCCAAAATATATAAACAGCTCATGCAACTCAATATTAAAAAAACAAACAACCCAATCCAAAAATGGGCAGAAGACCTAAATAGACTTTTCTCCAAAGAAGACATACAGATGGCCAAGAGGCACATGAAAAGCTGCTCAACATCACTAATTATTAGAGAAATACAAACCAAAACTACAATGAAGTATCACCTCACACCAGTTAGGATGGGCATCATCAGAAAACCTACAAACAACAAATGCTGGAGAGGGTGTGGAGAAAGGGGAACCCTCTTGCACTATTGGTGGGAATGTAAATTGATACAGCCACTATGGAGAACAGTATGGAGGTTCCTTAAAAAACTAAAAATAGAATTACCCTATGAGCCAGCAATCCCACTACTGGGCATATACCCAGAGAAAACCATAATTCAAAAAGACACATGAACCCCAATGTTCATTGCAGCACTATTTACAATAGCCAGGTCATGGAAGCAACCTAAGTGTCCATTGACAGATGAATGGATAAAGAAGATGTGGTACATATATACAATAGAATATTACTCAGCCATAAAAAAGAACGAAATTGGGTCATTTGCAGAGACATGGCTGGACCTAGGGACTGTCATACAGAGTGAAGTAAGTCAGAAAGAGAAAAATATCGTATATTAACACATATATGTGGAATCTAGAAAAATGGTACAGATGAACCAGTTTGCAAGGCAGAAATAGAGACACAGATGTAGAGAACAAATGTATGGACACCAAGGGGGGAAAGTGGGGGGTGGTGGTGTGATGAATTGGGAGATTGGGATTGGCATATATACACTAATATGTATAAAATTGATAACTAATTGGAACCTGCTGTATAAAAAAATAAAGCCAATAATGTCAAAAAATTATTTAAGAAACTGCATTAATACTACAATATTAAATTTTTGCAAATAAATGCAAGGGGAGGGAAGCCTATATTATGTAAGATCTTTAAGTAGGCATAATATTGAGAGTGCTGTAGAACACCTTTTATCAATTTTAGACTAGGGAAGGAGCCAGATACAAAATCTGGTGCAATAATATTTTTATTAGAAATTAACCAGAATATGTCACCTTTAAAAAGCCAACCTCTATCCCTGAAGTTCCTTGGGCCACTGGTGGAAGGTAAATTGACACAACTTCTCCAGAAGCCAGTGGGGGCAGGATATATTGACCTTATCAATATGCATGCTCTCTGACCTCACAACTTAACTTCTGGGAATTTATTCTATGCAGATGATTAAAGATATTAAGTAAAGACAAACTATAGAAACATTCAAGATGGCTCAGTTTGTAAGAGCAAAGAGTTAGAAGCAACTTGAGTGTTCTAGAAATGAAACAGTGGCCAAACTACGGCACAACCATTCAATGGATAACACACATTTGCAAAGACAATATTGCATGGAAAATTTTCAAGTTATATTATTTAATTATTATTTCTATTACTTAATGCTCTGGAGATATTATTTAACAAAAAAAGCCGTCTAACTAAATATTATAATTGGTAGAATCCAAGTGTCTGTGTGTGTCACTAATTTTTGGTGAATTTCTCAGACTTAGGGTTTGTCTTAAGAATGCACCTGGAATGAAAGTTGGGTCTGAGTGTTGCAAGGTAGTAAAGATTGTACAGAATAGAAAGTGCCTTTATGTGCCCAACAAAGATTATGTACAAACTCCACTCTACAGGGGCATTAAATCCCACTGCTTTCCCCTCTGCCAGCACCCCAGCCACAGAAAGCACTAGAGCAGGGTCAGAAGTGAGTGATAGCCCTGGTATCGCTACTATTGATTCTTTATATTTCTCCCTCAGGGACAAGGGGCATATTAGATTAAGTCAGTTATTTTCTAGCTTTTCATTTTAAGTATTTTTTAATGCAATAATATATGAAATTTATCAAGTTGTTTAAAATATGTACAGGGGACTTCTAGAAGTTTCCAGCAGTATAGTGGACCAAATGCCTTGATTGACCCACTTGCTGAAAACAACTAAAAATTTCTAAATAAAATACTAAAAGTAGTTAATGACTGAAAGGCTAAAACCCAGTGAAACCGGGAACCTAAAGAGATATGTCACACACTGAAGGCAAGCTTGGCTTGGAGGGCATTTGCCATCAGAATGAACCTGAGCATAAACATAAATAATTATGTTTAGTATGCATATAAAATCCAGCAAGTTTGAAAACATGAATAAAATGAGAGACAAATAAAGGACCAAATATTTGAAATAACTAAAATAGAACTTCCAGAAATTATATAAAGTGCTTTTGGAATTAAAAACTCAGTTGCTAAGAGTTTTTATATATAGCTTAGAGAGAATTAGTGAATTTGAATCTAGATCTGAAAAATTATCCAGAACAAAACACAGAGAGACAAAGAGATGGGAAGTATGAAAGATAATTCAAGTAGCGTAGATAACAGAGTGAGAAGATCAAATATATTTCTTATTGCAAATCCAGTGGGAGAAGAGAAAATGGGGCCGAAGCAACATTTGAAGAATTAATGGCTAAGAACTGCCTCAGTTTTATACTACTTATAGTATAATTACTGTTTTATACTTTTTATATTGAATAGTATAAATAAACAAACCTAACACATGGTTGCAAATTGCACAACACCAAAGACAAAAATAATGTGTTAAAAACAAGAGGGGTGGATCAAATTACCTACAAAAATTAACAATTTGATAGAGCATTTACTTCTCAAAATTAACAACAGAAAAGTAACAACAATGAATGTCTTCAATGTGCGGAGAGAAAGATACATGTCAACCTAAATGGGTAGGTTTTGTGACAACATCTTTCAAAAACAAAGGCAAGTAAAGATATTTTCAGTTAAAGAAAACCTGGAGTCAGCCATTTCTCAGCAAAGCCATGGTCCCTTTTAGTGAGGCATGGAATTAGAACCTAAGACCAGGGTGCTAGGGGTGCTCATAGCTATGGGAGTGTCTTTGTTTCTTTTCAGTGACTAGAGCTAGAAATATCTGCATATACATACACACCCAGGCACACAAACACCTATGTGCACACATACACGTATGATCATGCACATATTACATGCATTACCCCTATGTATGCATATGTTAGAAATCATGAATTTGCCCTGGTGGTTCCATTCCAATCCATCCCCATGTAGTTCCCTCTTGCCCTGTCTCACTCCGTATCTGCATGTCCCTTCTTTTATAGTGACAGACCTATCTCCCATGAACACATTCACACACTTGTTGGATCCTATCATACATCTAAATTGTTTCAGAACTGTTTTATCTATGCCACTACAAAAAAACAAACTCAACTAAAAAGATTTCCAGATGTGTTTGCAGTTTTTGCTCCACAGTCTTGCCCAGGACAAAGAGTATACAGTCAAATACTGTGCTCCTAAATTACCTGAATTGAGAGTTTTTTGATGTTCTTTCAGTGTGCTTATGAAATTCATTTAAAATACAATTAGGTTGGTTTGTTTCAGTTTGCTTTCAGTTTTAGTTTTTCCTCTCTTCCCAGTGATGTTGATTTAGTTTTATTTTTTTGAATATGTAGAACATGAACATGCTTCCAAAAGTAAAACTTTTTAAAAAAAGAGGTATATTTGGAGAAATGTCACTACTTCCCAAATTTCTTCTTCT
Source organism: Mesoplodon mirus (assembly GCF_964341445.2). Taxonomy (NCBI): domain Eukaryota; kingdom Metazoa; phylum Chordata; class Mammalia; order Artiodactyla; family Ziphiidae; genus Mesoplodon; species Mesoplodon mirus. Next base: position 17,606,800 of record NC_138986.1, read on the forward strand.
CTGATTCCCACTACGACAAATAGGTTAAAAACTTTGTTGAAATCAAACATTGTTGATTTATCTTTCCTGTGTTTCTTTTTGAAATGAATAGCAGATATATGAACACTTTCTTCCTTCCTCTTCTTACACAAGAGGCATTTTGCTTCTAAAAAACTCAAGGGTTCAGGAAGAAATGGAAAAATCAGAAAATATTTAGGACAAAATTATAATGATGATACTAAATTATCAAAACATATGGATGCAGCTAAAGTAACACTTAATGAATGCACTAAGCATCCATCTTGAGAAGTCAGTACAAGAGCATCAGAATAAAAGCAAACAAAATATAAGGAAGAAAATGAGAACAGACGAGTAGAATAAAAACCACACAACAGAGAGAGTTGAGACAGACAAGTTATTCTTGAACAGCAAATAAAATTTACAAAACTGTTTTAGAAGCAAATAGGAAAAAGAGAAAGAGAAAAGATAATTAAGTTATAATCCAAAAGAAAGGATGAAGTAAACTCAGATGCAGCAAAAGATTAGAAGTATAGCAAGAGTTTATTTTTAATAACTTTATGCTAATAGACACATTACTTCTAAAACTACACCAAAAATCCACTCAAGACTAAATAGTACAATATCTATTGAACATTTGGAATCACTAAATAAAATTATTTCTGGAAGAAAACACCAGGTGGTATTTATTACCTATAAGTTCTACCAATTTTTTTTAAGTTATGAATTTATCCAAATTATACCAAAGAGCAGGAAACCAGAGAATATTTACCAAACTCACTTTTTTGGGCAGTGGGGGGAGAAACTAACATGATCTTGATGTCAAAATCTCAGAAAGGACTGTACAAAAAAGAAAATTATAGTTCATTCTTTCTCATGACCATATGTATTGGAAAATGTTAACTAACCACCTACTTTTCTTTTAGTAATAGAAATTCACATGGAACTCCATATAACTTGGGCTCATGGTTACCCAGCCAGAGAAAATATTTTTCTGCTTCCCCTGCAGCTGTATATAGTCATGGAATTAACTCTGGGTGAATGAGATGTGAATGGGTCTGAGGAGGGCAATTTTCTTGTCATCTTTTTAAGAATACTGTTCAGCAGAAATAGACTCACAGACATAAACTAGGAGTTTGGGATTAACACAGACACACTGCTATATATAAAACAGATAAACAAAAGGACCTACTGATAGGACAGGGAACTGTATTCAATATCTTGTAATAACCTATTATATATATATATGTATAACGGAATCACTTTGCTGTACACCTGAAACTAACATAACTTTGTAAATCAACTATACTGCAATAAAACAATAGTACTTTTTTTTAAAAGGACAAAAAAAAAAAAGGAACAGTGTTCAGGACTCTCTGTCCCTCTTTTAACTGGCTGAGAAGTGATAGGACTTGGAAGCCAAGTACTCAATACACAAAGCTGCTCTGCCAGCCATGAACTACTTATGGACTCTAGACCATTACCAGTGAGAAAAGTAAATGCCTATCTTATGCATGCTACTCTGTGTTGGGTGTCTTTTTTATAGCAGTGTAGTTTCTAGCCTAGTTAATACAAAACAGATGCAAAAATCTTAAATATATTTTGCAAACTGAATCCAGCAAAGAATATAAAAGATGGCCAAGTTGTGTTTATCTCAGGAGTGCAAGGGTAGTTTAACGTAAAACAATCTATTACTATATTTTATCACATTAGCAGCTCAAAGAAGAAAAATAACATAGTAATTTCAATAATTTCATTTTAAAAACTAGGTAACATTCAAATGCTTAACAAAATAAGGATAGAGGAAGAAAGTGTAGCTACCAAAAAAAAAAATTAAAGACTATACTCAATAGGATACATAAATATATTCCCTTTAAGTTAAGAACATCACAAATTGCCCACATTAACTTCTATTAAGAAAGGTTAGTGAATTTTCTGGATAACTTGTGTTCCTTAGAAACACCAACTGCATTTCTAGAAATACCAACTGCATTTCTTCTATACATCAGGGAATTTAATTTTAAAAGATACTATTTATAACAGTATCAAAAATATAAATTTCCCCAAAATAAATCCAGCTGCTTTTCTACTTTACATAGAAAATGTTAAAATTTTACTGAAAAATTTTAAAGACCCCCTTACCCCCCACCAAGAGATATATCCTGTTCAGAGACAGAATGACTCAAAATCATTATGAGGCTAATTCTTAACAAACTGATCTATTAATTCAATTTCAATCAAAATTCTAATCCAATCTCTAACAGGGATTCCCTCTGTGTGTGTGTGTGTGTATGTGTAGTAAAATAAGCAGATTCTAACGTGTATATGCAGGAATAAAGGGTCAAGAATAGTTAATATAGTTTTTAAAATGAGAAAACAGAGTAGGGAATTAAGTTTATGAGAACTCAGGGATTATTATGAAATATATTAAGATAGGGTGGCTGGGAGCACACATCTGCAAGATCTGACTTATTTCAGAGCTGGTGCAACTGATTAGTGGGCAGAGCAAGACTTTTCAATAAAAAAATTAGGCATTTAAAAAATGGAATTAGATCCTTACCTCACACCATAAACACAAATCAATTTCAGGTGGACTAAAGACTTAAAGTGGAACGTAGAATTACAGAACTTTTAAAAGATGACACAGGAACTATCTTTACGACCTGGATTGGGGCAGGGCTTTTTATTCAATACATAACAAATCTCTAGAGACACACTGGGAGTCACTGAAAAGGTAACATTTTAGGGCTCTGTTCCTGCAATTAACCAAAAAAGAAGAGACACCCCACATAGGGCAAAAAGGATGTCCCAAATCTAATTTTGGCAAATTCCAGTGTTTCGGGAAAGCACTGAAGAAAAACCAGCTTCTCATACAGGACTCTTTTTTATATTCATACCCCAGTAGGGCTGACTACCATGTCCTTCAACAGACAGATAGTTTTAGGAAGGCAAAGCAATGAAAAATACCATTGACATACACTGACAGGAAATGGAGTTCACTGAATTATCTTGCATAAGCAATAAAATAAATATTAAAGGTTAATATTGAGTCACAGAGGACATACCTTCCCATCAATGTTAACAGACACAGTACATTAGCACCTGAAAGCTACATTTAACATTTTCATCTGTAAAATAGATAGAAAGAAGTAATTCCTAGAGCATATAAAAATGATATATAGCCAAAGACATCTGCCATGAACTATCCCCCAAAATTATTTGGTTATAAGACAATGAATCATGGAAGCACCATTAAAAGCTGAGGCTAGAGAACATAAGAATTTTTCCTCTAGGCCTGTCTTCACTAGCTGGTGACCCCACAGTCATGGTCATAAATGTTTTAACCCCTGTGTTCCCTCCTACAAGTTATGTACTCATAGGAGATCAATAAAATCCAGGTTACTGTAAGAATGTCTTCTCCTTCTGCTTCTCTCCTCCTCCTCCTTCCCTTTCCCTGTCCCCTTTCTTCCCCTCCTCCCCCTCTTCCTCCTTTTCCTTCTCCCTTCTTATTTTGCAGAAACAAAAATTACTAACAACTGGAGACAATTGTAGAAAAATTCTTTATTTTATAAAGAAGAGGGAGAGGAGTATAAACTTTGAATTTGGAGCATATTTTAAACTGATTTTAATAAATGAAAACTATAACCCCAATGTGTTTCCAATATCAGGTGCTTATTATATTTTCAGGAGTCTAGGACAATCCTCCTCTGTAGGCTGGAAAGAGAAGAAAGCCCTATTTCCCCTATCTAAATAATTTCAGGCACATATCAGATCAATAAACTACAGCTGGCATAAAACAATGATTATTTCATAAGGACAAGTCCTTGTGAAATAATCATAAATGTCTAGACTTGTAGCTGTGACTCCTTTTATAATGACAGCAGATCTGAAACATGAATTACTTTCCTTCCAACAAAAACAACTTGGTAATGCTGGAGAGAATGCTGAAAAAGTAATTTTAATAACTGTCCTGAGAACACATTGGCCTCCACTTTCAAGTTTCTAATTTATGTACTCAATTCAAGTGAAAGAATGTGGATATTGCGCTGAGTTTCCTGGCTATCTGAGTCTCAAGCTCACTTGGTTCAGTGCCATCACGGCAGCTGAGGGCACCCTGTCCTGCCAGTTAGTGATTTCTGAAAACACAGGCCAAGGTCATCAGCCAACAGTAAGGTTAAAGTGGCCTTTCAGTACTAGAAAGTCATCAAGGTTAACTAGGTGTCATAGCTGCTCAGAGTCGCTCTAATCCTGGCCATTGAAACATATACGTTGCTAAAAAATGATGTCAAAGACTTTTATAAACTTCCTTCCCATTCTGACTCCTCTTCCCTCCAGTGTCCTGTGGACTTCTGATTCCTGTGGCTCTGTTCTTCCATACTTTTGCTGGGCTGTTCCTTCAGGAATGAGGACGGAGCTTGGTGTGCTTGGTCTGATGTCTAAGGTACCCTATGCAAGGCTCACACTGCTCTCAGTAGCCCCTGGAACTGCCTGGGGCCCGCTGTGGCCTCTTCTGCAGGGCTTATGCAAGTTTTGGACAAGGGCTGTAGGGAAATGGATCTATACCACCAGTTTTGCCTGCAAAGGTCCAGCAGTCTCTGTTGAAACCTTTCACAATCCTCATCTGATCCCCACCTCAGCATGCAGACCTTTGCATTGTACATCTCCTTGCTTATTTCTTCAGGGTTTTCCCTTTAACTGGGGTTGAAAAGGTGCTACAAGAATAGTAGTGTGACTGGCCACTGTTTTGAGCTATTAAATTTGTGGATAGTCAGAATTTTGGATGCCATGACCTCCACCCTCTGATGACACGCCATGTAATGTTACGTTACATGACAAAAGGGACTTGGCAGATATCATTAAGGTTATGGGCCTTAAAACAGGGAGATTATCGAGGATTATTGGACGAGCCTAGTCTAATCAACTGAGCCCTTGAAAGCAGAGAACTTTCTCTATTTGCAAGCAAAGAAAGATGTAACAGAAGAGGAAGCGAAAGAGAGCCAAAATGTGCGTAGGACTTGACCCACTACTGCTGGCTTTGAAGAGGAAGGGGGCCATGAGCTAGGGAACACAGTGGCCTCTAGAAGCTGAGAAGAACATCGGGCTGACAGCCAGGAAGGAAAGGGCAACCACATGGGACTGACCTGTGCCAACAACATGAATGGGCCTGAAAGCAAGATTCCCCACCCCCATCCAAGCCCAGGGCCTCCAGATAGGGGCCCACAATGGCAGACACCTTGACTTTGTTTCCATGAGACCTTGAGCAGAGGAACCAGCTGGACCCACCAGGGCTCCTCACCTACAAATCTGGGAGAAACATCTGTATTGTTTTAAGCCATTCAGTTGATGGTAACTGGTTACAGCAGCAATAGAAAACCAACGTAAGTTATTTTTCTTTTATAATTTCCTATCTCTCTTTTCTCCTTTCAAACAGAAAGTTGGCTCTGTGTTCTAATGACAGGGAGCCATGCGGTAGGGAGTGTGCCCAGAATCAGTCTCCACATTTTCCTAGTCTTTGTTTAATGAAATCTAAGGCCAGAGGGAAAAGGGATTCCTGAGCTTAGGTAGAATGTCTCGATGAGAAGAAACCAGAAGGAGGAAAGGGGGATAGTTTCTTCCAAACCTGAGCTATCCCCCGGTTTGTGGGCAGGAGACTGGGAGGGAAGAAGGACCAGAGGGGCCCTCAGGAATCGGTACCCAAGAAGGGATTCCTGCCTGGGATGAGCCTGGTGGCTGGTCCAGGTGAAGGACCACCCCTGGGAGCATTGTCTGGAAGACCAAGAGCAATGTGCAGCCCGCACCATTGCTCCTACACTAATCCTACGTTGTATGTGCCTCTGCAGTCCCCCCGGGGACATGATGGAAGAAGCGTGAAGGCTCCGGAGCCAGGACAGGTGTGGCCCACAGTCCTACCACCTTTTACTACAGCAAAAGCATGGTTCTCTGCCTCCACCCAAGTTCCCCATGACATCTAGGGGTTTGCAGGGCTCACCGTTCATGTTCTCCCGGGCACTGGCCTTTCAGTCCCCTCCCCACATCCAGCCACGGCCTTTCTCGTCAGCTCCCATTCTGCTGAGTGTGGTGACGCTCCTGGCGCCGGCCCCCGCACAGTCCTGCCCTGTGCTCCCAGTCGTAACTGCTCCAGTTCTCACTCAGCTCGCTGTTTCGGGGATCACCGGCCACCTGGGCGGGGAGGGGTCCTCAATTCACCCCCAGGTGCCATACGGTTACACATTCTACAAGTGGCACCACCTCCTGGCCGTCTTCAACCTACAGAGATAGCACCACAAAGCACGTGACCCCATACTTCATTATCAAAACCAGGACACTCGACAGTGAAAGGAGAAGTGACTGAAAGTTTAGCCAGGACAGCAGGCATGTAAAGCCAGGTGATCCCAGCCAAATCAGGGGGTGTGGTCACTCTAGCAAAAAGGCTCTTTTCTTGGTTTCGCTTTTTTGGTCGGTTTCTGCTGTCCGGTGTGCTGTGACAGGGGACCCAGGGTGCGTTGGACGGATGTGTATGTGTGGGAGTGGGGACGTGCCCTAATGGATACACTGTGCTGGGTTCGAGACTTCCCTTCCCCACCTTGCTGACCCTTTGCTCTTTGGACCCTGCTGGGCTGCCTCATTTTCCCTTCTTGTAGGTTGAGGTCTTCCCTGGAAGGTTTCTGTCCCTCAGGCAGATCGGGTCATGTCAGATTACCCCTATATCCTTCAGGCAGACCTGGGCAGGCCTGGACTTGAGGGTCCACACAGCTCATGCTGTGAAGCTGTCTACTTTATGTTACTGAGTTGTGGTCACACAACTGGAAGCTTTTTGAGCCAGAACTAGAATCCAAGTCTTTTAAATTCAGTTCCTGCATTTTTTCTTCAACATCACGAAATTCCCAGTGGCCAGAGCACAGCCTCTTTGCTGGTGATGCCTGGAATTCTTGGCTGGGCCAGAACTAGGTTCTAAAACTTCCTCATCAGTCACTTCATGCCTCATATCCCAGGAGAATCTGATGACTGAGACCATATGATTTTCCAAAAGTAATACTTCGTCTATCTAGAAAAATAAAATTGCCACTATAGAAGTGACTGGGAACCAGAAGCACAGCAGGAATATTTAACCTAAGCTAAAGTTCATTAAATGGGAAACTTCAATTTAATAGCTACTAAGCCTGAATACTCATGTCATTGGTCACAGAGGAGGCAACATTTCCTTAATGGCAGCTGGGAGAAAAGAGTTTGGGACTTGGACCTTAAGAACTCTTTGTCTCCACAGCTGTAGTTCGGTAGAGCCTTATTTGACTCTTACTACATGGTCTGAGGATGCCGATGTCTGTGTACCCTTCAGAGGGAGTCACACAGTTCGAATCTCTTGCTATGAAATGGTCAGGTATAATTTTGTAAGGTAAGGTCAGAAGGTATGGCAGCTTCTCCTGCTCCCCCTTTTAGAGCTAGTTTATTAAGTTTAAAAAAGGAAGAAATAGGCCTTCAAACAAACACACTAAATTAGACCTTTCAAAACACTTGTCATTAAAAGATGGTTTGTTGAAACTTCAGACAGGTTAAATGTATGCCAGAATTTGAGCGAAAAAAATTAGCTTTCCAGGGTTGCAATTACAATCCTACTTAGTTGCCATGGTGATCACACAGCATATGGATTTTGTCAGACAAAGACATCAGGGGTGGTGAGAAGGGACAGTGTATTTTCTGAATCACCACATGCCAAGTGTCCACTGTTTTGCAGTTCTCTTGCAAAAACAAAAATTTTTTTTAAGGAAAAAAATGTATGTGGACCCAGAGGTGGGTGTTGGGAAGAGGAACAACAAGACTTTGGAAGAATAAAAAAAGGGGAGATTACTAGGAATGTTTGAAGAAAATCTGAATTTAAAATAACTTGAATATTAATGCCGAATTGTGTAATAAGGGAGCCTTGGGGTTTGTGTGTTAGAAGCACCTACTATCTAACAAACATGTTCAGGTAACCGGTGGCCAATCTGTTCCATCCTCCCCTATTTTAACTGTATGTGCATCTAGGGTGATTTTTGTTAATCGATCTGCTGGGTCAGCATACTACAATGTAGAATAAGAACGTCCCTGGGCTGAAGACACAGGACTCGAAGACTGGAAATGATCCGAAATGAATTTCTTCCTATAACAAGAAGAAAAACAAAAGGACTAAATGCCCTGTGAACGCAGATGAAACTCGGAATTCTCAAATTACAGTTACTTTCATTTATCATTCAGAACGTATACACTCATAACAAAGACATCTGTTCTGCCAGCACGAAAGTGAAACTGAAAGATAGGGCCACATCTCTGTCCACTGTGGTGTGGTAGAGAGAGTCTCAGAGTCGTGGAGCCAGTGGCCTAACTGGCTGTAAGATATAGGTGGTGGCTACAACTCATCAGCCATGATAACAACCATAAGCTCCTGACCATATGGACTTATTTACTTTAGTGGAGGAAGAACAATCAACACACAAATAATACATAAGGTATTCGCAGAGTATAATGAGGACTGAGAAACAGGGAGGCTGTGGTCTTGTCATGCAAAGTCCATCGTGGGGGAAGAGGAACGTGGGTGGTGCGTCAGCGGCCCGCTCCAGATGGAGTGTCCTGAGAAGACCACTCAAGGAGGTGATCTATGAGCTGGGGGGATCTGAGGGATGAGACACAGGCGGCCAAGCAAAGATCTGGGGAAAGACCAGAGCAAAACAACAACACAAAGACTTAGAGCGGTCAAGAGTTTGGCTGAAGCAGAATGGGGAGCAGAAGAGGGATAAGAAGTTTCCGACGGAGCTTCCCTGGTGGCGCAGTGGTTGGGAGTCCTCCTGCCGATGCAGGGGACGCGGGTTCATGCCCCGGTCTGGGAAGATCCCACATGCCGCGGAGCGGCTGGGCCCGTGAGCCATGGCTGCTGAGCCTGCGCGTCCGGAGCCTGTGCTCCGCAACGGGAGAGGCCACAACAGTGAGAGGCCTGTGAATGCAAAAAAAAAAAAAAAAAAAGGAGAAGTTTCTGACAGTGGAGACATGAAGGGTCTGGTGGTTCAGGATACAGACTTGGATTTAGTCTATTTCCTCTATATAAATTACAGAATTATATAAAATTACTCCAGAATTTATGAAAATGTAAGTATTAGATATCCTGGGAGGATTGCCTGCAAAAAAGAAACACATGGGGTTGGATGGAGTGCTTTCAGGATATTTTGCAGAAGTCCCAGCCAGTGTCTGGGGCTGACTTCATTGATGAAGGGATGCAATTCCCTCTTCCTGGCCCCCCACTCCTCCCAAGATTTAGTGATTCGGCATTGGTACCCAAGCCTTGATGCTCATCGGACTAACTGGTGGTGGAGCTTGTTAAAAATTCAGGCTCCTGGCCCCCCTCCCAGGCTGGCTTAATCAAAATCATAGAGTAGGGGCCAGATCACCTCTCTTTCTGTTAAATCCTCCTGGATGAGTCAGACCATCAGCCATGTCGGGACACCCGGGGGTGCAGGGCAGACGAGCAGGCCAACTCCACCGATGCCAGCGAGACCCAGGCAATGGGAGGGGCAGGTGTAACACTTCTCACTTTCACAAATGGGGGTTGGGGGGGTGTCAGGGGGGTGTCTCTTGTTGTTTATGAAACAGGTCCCCTCTGGTGAGTCTGAATGCCCCTTACAGTCCCAAATTGCCAGTCTGTTGATTCATTTACTGCTTCTCATGCTAAAAATGGAGATGGTTTCTCAGAACTGCAAACTTGTCTGGGTATGTTAATAGTGTGTCTGTGTCTTTAAATAAAAAGGCATTAGGGAATATTAGCCCAGGCTAATTATACACATCCGTTATAGCTAATAATTAAAATTTGCCTCAGGCTTTGAGGGAAGGTCGCTCTTAGGGACTAAGGGCTGGTTGTCCCTCCCTCCTTGTTTTACATATTTACAAATTAACTTAAATGCGATAATCTGCAACACTGATAATTATAAATGCTTAACTAAATAGAAATGTGTTAGCCTTGCGATAGGCTCCTTATGAGATGACTAAGACACAACCACTGATCTAAGAAATCTCCCTACAGTACACTCCACTGCAGTTGTAGAGGGGGCTATCCACACGAGCGGAAAAAACAAAAGCAAAAACAAAAAGCCTCTCCAATCTCAATCAGCCTAGTTTCTTGGAAGGCAGTGGGGCTCAGAAAATGTCCACAGTGTAGACATCTATTTGAAGCTGGACCCAGATCAACATCCTATTTAATACAGGTCAGCGAACAAGGGTTAAAAAGCAAGGTCTCTTGCCTGCTTCCAATCTATACTGGATTAGAAACAATGATTTAGAAGTGAAAGGATCTGTGTACCCTGTCGTGATCTCAGGGCCACTCAGCACTTTGGCTATTCTCCAGCGCAGAAATCCATGGCACCATATTTTCCCGAGGTCATCTTCATCAGATAAGACGTTGCTCAGTCTCATCCTGCCAGAGAATTTATGATATCGATTTGGGGAATAAGGTTAATTGAAATGAACTTTGGGTTTTAAAGGTGGGTTTGATGACAGCCTTAACAATTAAAATGGAATTCTTCTCCTTTAAATGACTTGCGCTCATTTGACTGAATGGACAGTGCTGTTTAGAACAGAAGCAGGCGTAATTTTACAGCGTGCAATGCTCATTTACTTTTCTCCTGTTGCTATAACAACTCACTTTTGAGCCAGACATGGTGATAGAAAGCCTTGGCTTCCGATGAATTTCACATTGGTTTTGTTTAGATTTTCAGTCAGTTCACTTGGAACTGCAGCTGTAAGTGCAGGAACAGATTTTACTCTTTCCTTTTTTAGAAACCTTGCTCAGGACTGAAGCTTTGCGCTTCCATCTTGTCTCAAGGGTTACATCCCACGCACAGTTTGTGATTTCCCTGGCATAAATCACATTTCAAACTCAGATTTTGTGCTGTTCTTTCCCTTAAAGGTAACACCAGGGTTTTTGCTGCTCCTGACAGAGAACTACTCCCATGAAGTCATTCTGTTTTTCAACCTTCTGTTCAAATGCTACCAACAAGACCTGTATCTCTGCAGGATTTGGGGATCCATAAACCTCAGAGTCATGGTAAGCTTCACACAGCAGAGCAACATGCATTGTTTCTTAATGACTCTGAGGGAACAACAAGTAGATTTGGCAAAGGTAGAAACAAACAAATATTTTCAGAGAAACACAAAAGAGTAATTGAACACCTGACAAGATGCCAATTCTGCTTTCATCCACTTCTTCACACCCCCACCCCCACCAATAACAGATGCTAAGGAGGACCTACAACAGATGCCCTTACTTTTGGAGGGCGACTGCAGAATTAGAATTGAATTGAAAAATAGACTGAAATATTTGGCGTGAAACAAATGTTTTCTAGTCAACATTTATATCTTCCCTTTTGGGGAAGCTAAACTACAGAATAGTTTTCAAGGCTTGATAAAGTTTTTTAAAGTCACAGAATTCTGGAGGCAAAGAAATAAGATGTGAAAAACAATTCCAGAAAATATAACTCCCCTCACCACTGCCATCCTTAGCAAGATAAGCAGTGGCCATTAGCCAATGCTGGCCCTTTGGACACTGTTACCTCTTTTTGCCCATAAGTCTTAGGAAAAAGAGCCAGGAGTGAACTATGAATTGTAAGTCAGTAGCCTCTATTCCTTAAATATTAAGATAAATACCTAGATATATACATGGTAAAAGCATTGAAAATGCCAAGGTATCACATGAATGGCCATGAGACAATGCAACATGCGCTGGTGCCAGCATTCTGGTCCTTTTCTGATGCGCTGTTTTTCTCCATTGTCCACGTAATTCTATCACCCATAATCACAAACATGATTAGAAGCTATGCTCTGTGGCAGAATAGAGTCAACACATTTGTTCCCTACGGCATTACAAAAAATGTGATCTATTTGGCGACATAATAATGATGACCTTTAGGTGAGGATATTCGTTTTCAATTCTGATGAATCTATTAAAAGTAATCTTCAAGCACAGAATTAAAAGGGACAAACCTAGTAATGAGCTTGACTCTCTTATCTCCCCCCCACTTCTCGCTATCTCTCTGTTCATCTATCTATCAATAGAGAGAGAAATGTCAAATGTGATCCAAGGGGCTGGCAAGCCACAACCTGAATGTGAATTTCTGTTGTGCAGAAGCAGCATGGACCCCAGGGTGCAGCACAGCCTCTCGGCCAGGCAGGCTCTCTGGAGTGTTTGCTCGATCACCAGCTCTTCAGGAATGTAAATTTGGAGTCCTCCAAACTCGCAGTTTCTAGTTAACTTTGTAAACCAAGTGTGGAAGAAGGAGAATCAATATTTGAGCACCTCTAAATGTTAGCCGTGAGTTTTGTTTAAATAAATGACATCCCAAGCAGTTTTCTAATCACATGTGTGAAAAATGGGTCAAATCAATGGAATGTCTACTAATCACCAGTCCTGCTTTTCATCTCTGGCTTGATAAACAAGCCATTTTACACATATTTTTGTAATTTATGTTTTATTTATTTTTATTTTGTTTTCAGGGAGTCAAAGTTTTTATTACCTGATAATCCCTAGTGTGGTGCCAGAGATACCACTCTGGTCCCTCTACTCACCATGGTGGGATGTAGGCGGTACGAGGAGGTGGGCAAGGGTGGAAAGGGGAGAGATTATTTACAGACCAGAGAGGGGAGAGCAGTCTGAACTGGGGGCACTGGGACAACCAAGTTCCTCAAGAGCTCTGATAACTTCGTGCTTTTTTTCTTAGTTAATGCCTAGCTACCTGGAATGAGTTTTGTGTTTCTTCTTTAGGAAAAGATGTATAAACCAAAGAACAATAAAGCCCAATTTCCAGGCAGAGGATTTCATGATATCAATCCAAATATCACACTATTTAATTCCCCAATAAAACATTGGAAAAAGGACTATCAGTGCTAACACATTTACATATAAAATCTCCACCTAATAGGTAATAGAAGCCTAGGTACCAATTTCTAAAACAGTTGTAAGATATATACACACTTCTGGGTATATTAACCAAACAGAATATTACAAACTATTCAAGGCAATTCTCCTGTCCATGGGGCCTCATAGCTTCTCACTTATGAGAAGAGTAGAGGATATATTATTATAACATCATCAAGAATTTTCACTCTTTCTCAAGAATTTCTTTATAATTTAGGACATATCTTAACTACTTCCCAAAAGCATTGAAGAAGGCATGTTTTCCCTTTTCATGATGTACAGTAAGTCCCCTACACACGAACGAGTTCCATTACAAGAGCACGTTCGTGAGTCCAATTTGTTTGTAAGTCCAACAAAGTTAGACTACGTACCCAACTAACACAATTGGCTATATACTGCTGCTTTTACGCTTGCTTTCGGACGTGCTGGGCTTGAAATAAAGATATTGTACTACTGTACTCTATACAATACTGTACAGTAAAGTACACAAAAGCACAACCACTTGTAGAGGACGCACACACGTGACAATGTACGCCAGACACGTGAACTAACTTACACGATTGGACCTGCGAACACATGTTCAAATCTTTGAAAGTTCGCAACTTGAAGGTTCGTATGTAGGGGACTTACTGTACATCATGATGTTACTTTCGCATAGATTAAAAATCATCCGGACAGGGCTTCCCTGGTGGTGCAGTGGTTAAGAATCCGCCTGCCAATGCAGGGGACATGGGTTCGAGCCGGGAAGATCCCACGTGCCGTGGAGCAGCTAAGCCCGTGCGCCACAACTACTAAGCCTGTGCTCTAGAGCCCGTGAGCCACAACTACTGAGCCTGTGAGCCACAACTACTGAAGCCCACGTGCCTAGAGCCCGTGCTCTGCAACAAGAGAAGCCAAGACAATGAGAAGCCCGCGCACCACAACAAAGAGTAGCCCCCTCTCGCCGCAACTAGAGAAAGCCCGTGTGCAGCAACGAAAACCCAACGCAGCCAAAAATAAATAAATAAATAAATAAATTTATTAAAAATACCATCCGGGCACATTCACAGCTAAGAGTGACACAGCTCATGGAAGAAACTATTCGAGAATATGGGTAATATTTCAACAGCAACCAAGGAGGACATGGTAGGAGCTGGCACTGAGCTCCCTGAGGTCTCCCTTAATGACCCAGATGAATAAGGCAAACGAAGCCTTTTCCTCTGCAGGACTTGGGCAAGATTCCATATCACCTTGACAACTGGAGAAGTCGTCACAGCCACTTGCCCAGAGTGCGGTGGCCCCAGATCTTGAGCCCTTGACACCAGGCCTATGTTCCAAACTACCAGAAACACTGCCTTGTAAATAGCTTTGTTCAGAGGTGAGCGGAGAAACAAAGAACATTTTGAGAGGGGAAATAGCAAGAACAAATACAAGATGTTTTGAAAGAACTACCCGGCCGATGCACGGACCCTGAAAAGGACCTTGAATTAAAGTGCACCTCCTGTCAAATACTGGGCAGGCCAAAAAGTGTTCAGGTTTTTCCATATGATGTTAGGGAAAAATGAACCTTTTGGTCAACCCAATGCGACATAAAACGGCAAGAAAAAGTGCTGGATAGAAATGAGACCACAACAGGGTGAAGACATTCACCCATTCGCTCAATCCTTTTTATAAAAATGTACCTTGAGGGTTTAATCCACACCAGTCTCTGTGCTAATTGCTTGGGAAACAAGGGTGAGTACGTTGCAGTCTTTGCCCTCAAGTAGCTGAAAGTCTAATGAGCCTCGATGTAAATAAACCGTCATGGCGTGACACTAAATGCTGAAATAGTGCATTGGCAGCGAGTTGAGCAGGGCACCGCAAAGAGGATGACCTGTGAACCAGGTCTTGAATGAAAGACAACATTTCCAGATATAGATAAGGGATGGGAATGGAGGTAGAGAAGAGTTGGAATCCAGAGTTGGAATTCTGTATATGAGGTGTGTGAGAGGCCTTTAAAGTCAAGGTCAAGATTTGAGGCTGTACCTCCTGGTTGCAGGATTTTTTCAAGCAGGACAGTGATGTGATTAGGTCTGTGTCTTGGGAAGAGTTCTCACGGCAGTGCAGTGAATGGACTGGGGATGGAGAAACACAGAGGTGGGTCAGCTTTTTAGGAGGCAATGGCAGCATCCAGGCAGTTGCTGCCAAGACCTAAATTAAGTCAGGGCACCCAGTCCCGAAAGCTTATCCTCAGCATACTGATTTGCACCACAATTTGCTGAGTAGAGTTCTGCCCGGTTGTACAGTAGAAGGAAAAACTGCCAGAGCAAGGGATTTAAGTTTTCAGATTATATGCATAGTTTTAGTGCAGCTCAGAGAAGCATGCATTTCTTCTTTCCTTTGTACTGTATTTCTCTGAGCTCCGTTCCTCATCTGCAAAATGATGGTAATCACAGCACCTCCCTCATGAGAAAGAAACAGGATAATGCCTTCAGTGGCTGAAGGGCTTAGCACTGTGGAAGGCACACCTTAGTCAGTCAATAAATGTCAGCTCTGATCATGTTATCTGCACATTTACTTTAACTGGCTCATGTGTGTGCATGTGTGTGGTGGGTATGAGTGTGTGTGTGTGTGCCTATGTGCCTGTGTAAATATATTTGTGTGCTGGGTGTGAGTACTGTGATGTGTGCGTGTGTGTACATGAATGTGTGGCATTCAAATGTTCCTGTCTTAACTCCACCACTTTCTTTATTTTTAAAAATTCCCTAGAAGTTCTTTTATTGGACTACTTCAGGTAGCCAAGCCACTAAAAGCATGAAATCTTTATGTATTGCAAGACCATTTTTTTTTAATTGCAAGGACCAAAATTTAAAAATAAAATAAAGAACAGCTAGAAAAAGGGAAGAATACCATATTCTAATGGCACTGAAGAATCATTTTGTCCTTAACTCGGGTCCTCCTTTGTCAGTAGTACTGATTGCTAAACTTGAATGTACATTCTTGCCACCATTAAAACAAACGCTGCTATAGCCATAAAGACTTTCTATATTTAGGGGAAATAATTTCAATCAACCACCCACAAAGAAACAGAAAGAAGTTAACTGTCAAAGCGTCCTGTGAAAGAAAAATGACTTTCAATGCTTGATGAGGAAATTTTGTGATAACACTAAACTTTTTCTCACTATTTTTGAAAGGTATTTCTGGAAGCAATAGTGAAACTCCTCTACTGTTCAATTTGTTTATCAAAATATCTCTTACTTCTGTTTAAAATGTGGGAAATGAACGATAAGCATCCTGTATGTTAATCCTATCTCCCTTGAGCATCTTATTCCATTAAAAGGATTTATTTAACTCTAAATAAGCCAGCAGTTATATAGGTAGACTGAGAGTGCTATTTGAAATCCCCTCTGCAAAGTGGTGTTTCTGCGTATTCATGGTAGGCCTCCTTTTACCACTCGCTCATTTTCTACTAAAGCTGCACTGAATCACGGAGAGAGCAGGAGTTCTGGGGTCAGGGAGATCCAGGTTCAAATTGCAGCTTTGCTGCTTAGTAGGTGTTTGATCCTGGAGAAATGATTTTATTCACATTGTAAAATGTAGAAATATTACTTAGCTTTTAAGCTACTTTAGGAGGTTCAAAAATGCATATATAAAACATCTATCACGTTACCTGGTACAGCAGAGGCTCTGTAATCATAGCCATTACTAATCCTCTATCTTGTCCATAATTCACATGGTAGAAAGACTGCCTATTCAGGAGTTCACCTAGCGTATAGGTTGTATATATGGTGATAGGCAGTTGGTGACCAATTCTTTATTTTATTGCTAGTGCAATTCACAATGTGCTGCCCACCAACCTTGGTTCACTGGAATTCTTAATGACACACCAAACAAGATATCGGAAACATTCCTTCCCACAGTATCACGTAGGTAGGACATACAATAGCAACCTCAGCTATACCAGTTGAATACTAGAGAGCGTTATGCAGAAATGAGAATTAGAGGTCCACACAGACCTTTATTCAGCAGAAGAGTTCATAGAATTAGAAAACCATAGCCACCTTCAAACAACATAAAAATAAGCAACTGCAAAATTCACTCCAACCAACACGCTCTTTGCCTTATTCAGGCAACACCCAGGGGGAAGCCCCCTAGCCCTTGCAATTGAATTCTCAGAAAGGTGCCAGGAGCTTTTGATCATAACGCTGACATTTCTTTAGTGAAAGGCACTTGACTTTGGAAATGATCCTCTCCCAGGCAGGAAGGACAATCCATGTGTGATTGGAGAAGCACAGAGAAAGGCCAGTGTTTCACCACCAGCCAGTCTTTCTGTTTTGGTTTATGCTTTGATCTAACAGCCGCTGAAGTTCGGTGATCCCTTCTGAGCAGTACCTGGGGCGGTATTCGGACCGGCCAGCATGCTTTCTATATATCACTGCTTAAAAAACTAGAGATCACAGATAAAAAAAAAAATCACAGACCAAAGAATAAAATAAATACAACTACATAATAAACCTACCATAAGCTTAGTTCAGGGTAGATTAGAAGGGGAGAAAAAAGGAAATTTTAACTAAGACCTTTAGTTCAGGGCAGAGCACAGGCATCCCCTAACCAGCCTGGTGGCTGCAGGAGGCCGAGGGCCTTGGGTTTTCTGAATGCTCACTCCAAACAAACAAGAATGGTCTAATCTTCCCATGGAGCCAGCAGGCTCAGCAAGCAACAAAAGCAAACTGAGATGAAGACATTTTTCAGGCTACCTCTCTTAGCCCTATAATCCCCAAATCAAACACTTCTTTCTTACGTGTGCTTCCCCAGATAGCTGTAAAGACAGCGGACAGAGCCCCAGGACTCCTTCCGAGGTCACTGCAGGATACTGGGCAAAGCTGGTCTCCTGGAGAATCTAAACCATCCTGAGCTGACTATGTTAATGAACTTTCCCTGGTCTGCATCACCTAAACACCCCTGCCGATATCAAGATGTCTAATTTGTAAAAATCAATCAGTTGCTTCCCTGATTGTAGACAAAACTGGTACCTACAACTCCCATTTGGGATGGGTTTGCCTCACAAAGGAGCGAGCACCCCCTTCTCATCTACGGCTGAAGATATTCTTAGGCTGGGGACAGGGCAAATTGTTCTCATCATTTGGATCCATCTTTGCCTATAGCCTCAAACACTGTTCTTTCTTTGCAGCTTCTGCTCTTTGAGCAGGAAGGCTAGCATTACCCCTGGGCCCCTCTCTGCTGATTTCCAGGCAGGCACTTGAAAGAGGTCTCATCTTAATTAAGTCAAAATCCCTTCATCGATGTAGCTGTCCTTGAGCAGGCCAGCCCAAAGCACACGATTAGGCTAGGGAGCCCGTTATCGTAAACTGTGTCTTAAAAGGGAAGCCTCCTCGATGTACAAAGGACTGCCTTCGCTGTCTCTAACACTGACCTGTTGTTTTGATGCAGAGCAGAATGAGAGTGCAAATCTGTAGGAATCATACAACAATGCGCCATTTGGAAAAAGTTGGACAGCCTTTAAAGTTGGACAGTGTTGATGTGTTGCAGAAAACAGATTAGGTGCAAATATTTAAAGAGCATTTCCAGTTTCTAAGTGATTTGTCGTTCTTAGGCATCCTATGAATTACGATCTCCATTTTCTAAATGAAGAACTTGAAGAGGCCCACTAAATCTGCTCTTATGTTGGCAGTGCTGGGTTGGGAACAGGCCCATTGCTACTGTGGGAAGAGTGGTAGCTGCTACCTGGATCTGGTAGCAGGCTCAGCAAGACTCAGCCCTGGGGCTTCAGTTCCACTCTCGGGTTGGCTAGAGAATTATTAACTGCGGCTCCCTCTCCCTTCTCACAGCACAGGTTTTCCGGGAAATCTGATACCCAATCCAAAGGACTATCCGTATGGTGACGAATCAAACCTTTAGATGCCACAGTTTGAGCCACTGGGATAAAAGTCAATCAATAATTTCCAGGGATTTTTTGAACCATTTAACATCAGATTGGTAACTTAAAATTGGCCACCAGGAAAGTATGTACATCATGAAGATCAACAAATACTACAAGTTAGAGCCCCTCTCCTACCCCAAAAGCCCATTATTCAACAGTTAACCACTGGACAGATATATATCAAGTGAGATAAGAAAGGCCAAAGGGGGAGATTCACCCTCCTGAGATTCTCAGTACCATCCCTGCTTGAGGGAAAACCAGGAAATTCCTTTAAAACACAACAAACAATAAAGATCTAACCAGATTGGTCCACTTTTTACTCTTGGTATCATCATACATTTTAGGCTTATTTATTTTTACATAAATTACAAATGAATATATTCTCATTGCAAACAAATGAAATAATACCATATTATTATATTGAAATAATAATATATGGACTAAAAAAGATGCCTTTCATTCACCCATTTTCTCTTCACCTTTCTCTTAAGTTAAATACTCAGAGTTTTGTGGACCCTTTTACTCTTCTTTCTCTGCACAGACACACATATATGAATATAAACATATTTTCACACACATATGTGTTCATATGTACTCTTCTGCATTTAATATTTTTATAAAATCTAGTCTGGTCATGATATTCAGAGACTGTTCAAATCTAGATCGCCAGACCTCTTACCATTAACTGAAGCTCATTCTCATCAGAGCAGAGATGATTTCTCCTCACTTTACATTTATCCTACTACCATTAATGCTGCAGGACATGCCGGAAAAAAATTGTAATTTATGTTAAATACAAATTGGCATATTTTGAGTCGCACCACAAAATGCCTACTGCAATGCTGTTGATAAACCTCCTCATCTTTCTGATCGTAAATTGGAAACAAATAACTTAAAGAAAATAATAATGATAAAGATGATAGACTTCATATGTAAAAATCAATTATTTTGAAATATGTGGTGCCTATTTTATATAAATAGATCATAAAATTAGATTTGTTTACTGATGTTTCAGGAAAACAACTGTGTATTCTAAATGTTGATTATATTGTTGAAAAATATAATTAATCACCTAGATTAAAGTAGGATATTATCACACATGATATAATTCATGGAAAGTACTGTAAAAGCTGTAATGTGCTATACAGACAGTAGCTACTGATGTCATGCATAAAAAGAGAAATTTGTTTTTTCTTCTTAGCATAAATATATTATTAAATGGACTACATATCAAGCATGATTTCTTTGTGCTTTAACACATGTTTCATATGATTTTCTCCATGTAAATGTTCATTCCTAACTCACTGAGCAATTGTTATTCATGGTGCAGAAGCCTTCAACTTTCAGTATTCAGGTAATTTAGAATTTCTATGTATAATTTAAACTCCCTACATATAAATGACTATCAATATATTTCAGTTAAATATTGCTAATTCTCAGGTTATTCAAGATGGCAAGGAATCGACTTGGCAAGAACAATCCAGAATGACTGATAATTCTCAGGACATAAATACTTTGCAGGACATGCCACGTCCTTCTATTATGAGTCTGATTAATCAAGCATTATGTTAACACTGATTATCTCCTTAGTGGCCATGTGTGGTCCCCTGGCAGGCACGTCTCCATTTCCTTTCAGACTCTGCTCTGTTTGGCATAATACAACCCACTAAACATTATTAAATGAATAGCTGCAAAGGTAATGAAAACAATAACCAAACCATTAAATGTACCGAAGTTTATTCAAACATGTAGGTGCTCTTGACATTTCTTTTATTCAAAGGCTATTTCCTAATGTCCTAATGACGACTGAGCATTTGTTACACACCAGCACGTCGCTAGTGGCATCCATATTTAATTTCAAAATAGTCACTTCTTTTTTTTTTTTTTTTTTTTTTTGCAGTATGCGGGCCTCTCACTGTTGTGGCCTCTCCCGTTGCGGAGCACAGGCTCTGGATGCACAGGCTTAGCGGCCATGGCTCACGGGCCCAGCCGCCCCACGGTATGTGGGATCTTCCCAGGGGCACGAACCCGTGTTCCCTGCATTGGCAGGCGGACTCTCAACCACTGCGCCACCAGGGAAGCCCAAAATAGCCACTTCTTAATCTTCAAACAGTGTGACAGGCGTAGCTGCGAATCTCATAGCCTTAGGAGATTGAGGCAAGCGTCGAGCTGATAGACTGAAGTTTATGCTTTTTCCTTTTTTAAATAAGCGCACTCTTTTGGTAGCAAGCACTTAGGAGATTCCCAAAATATGTGCAAACATTTCTGTCAGATAGCATTACCATCACCATATGATTTAAACAAGGATGTATTCATCACACTTAAACCAGATGTCATCTGAGTAGATGAGAAATGAATCACTCGCTCCTGACAGCTTGTTTATTTCTGGCAACACTTTCCAGCGGGATTGTCTAAATGCACAACACACTTTCCTCATATCTAGACATAAGAATGGAAGTCCAAATGCTAAAGGAAAAATTATTTCTTCAAGATGATGCTTCTTAAAAACAGACCCCCTTTTCCCTCAGATCTAGGGGGGTGTGGCAAGCAAAGAGATGAAGTCTGGGAGGACCAAGCTCTCTATGAGGCTTAAGAATGCTAATTCTTTTACTGTTACCACCTCCAACTCCAACCGGAAGCACCGTTCCCATTAATTAAAGGGTAGTTCCCATTAACTACAATGTGCTAGGAATAGCGCTAAGCATTTTGCTAACATGATCTCATTTAATCCTCACAATAACCTGAGACACAGGGATCTTCTCTCCATGTTACGGCTGAGAGAACCACGGTACAGAGGGGTGCTGAGTAAACTACTCACGGACTTCCAGGGATCAAGTAAGAGGCAAATCAGTGATTCACACCAGGCCTTTTGACTCCAAAGTCCATGCTAGACTAATGGTATCTCAGCTTCTGGGTTGATGAACTTAAGTTTTCTGAATCTCCTCCTCCTTATTTGTGAGATTAGGGAGTTGGGCAATGGAACAACTAAGGGTCTTTCAGTTTTAGATTTCTAAAAATGGTAAGCACTTCCCAACACCTATAAAACAATTCCTACAATATTTTTGATCATTTGCAAACATCTATACCCTCCATATTGTAAATGGGCAGGAAGTTAGTGTCTCAGTATATAAAATACATCCTGATGGTTTTCTGGTTTGTTTACAATTTGTAGGTAAGAAAACAAATTGCAGAAGCCTTAAGAATAAATGACATGTGTTGAACTTATTTACAAAACAGAAACAGACTCACAGACTTAGAGAATGAGCTTACGGTTACCAGGGAGGAAGGGTGGGGGGAAGGGATAGTCAGGGAGTTTGGGATCGACATGTACACACATGTACACAGTAGGTCCAAAAGGACCTACTGTATAGCACAGGGAACTCTGCTCAATATTACATAACAACCTAAATGGGAAAAGAGTTTGAAAAAGAATAGATACATGTATATTATAACTGAATCACTTTGTTGTACACCTGAAACTATCACAGCATTGTTAATCAACTATACTCCAATATAAAATAAAAAGTTTAAAAAAAGAATAAAAGAAATTTGTAAATTTTCATTTTGGGGGCAAGTTAGGCCAAATGATCAGAGAAAGATTATGTGTATATATATGTACGTGTGTGTGTGTGTGTGTATGCTACATAGAATTATCACTAGGGTCACTATACAGTTCCCGAGGCAACTGAACTGCTTAAAAGAATGAGTCTTCTAATAATAAAAATAAAGTAGAAAGAGGGAGATGGTGAACAAATGATTGCTGAGCACTGCCTTTTTGCAATGTTAAGGTCT
Organism: Mesoplodon mirus; assembly: GCF_964341445.2. Lineage (NCBI taxonomy): Eukaryota > Metazoa > Chordata > Mammalia > Artiodactyla > Ziphiidae > Mesoplodon > Mesoplodon mirus. Next base: position 17,629,419 of record NC_138986.1, read on the forward strand.
TTTCGATAAATCTTATAGATTCAGGCCAGCTCCCAGGTCAGAAGGTCATGATTCAAATGGCCAGAGGAACTGCTGTGTCAACTTTAAATGATATCTCTCCTTGCTACAGGCCTAAGAGGAGGTGTCATTGAAAGAAAAATATCAACTATCACTAATGCCCTCTTTGCTTATATCACCTTCTCTCATTTGACGGAAAGGATGTGAAGATGAGAAAATCTAATCTGTACACAGTTTGCTGGTGAATGAGAAGACCTTCCAAGGGCTACACCACAGATAAGGGAGATGTGTGTCTCTTTAGGGGCTATTGCAATCAAATTCATGTCCATCCTGCTGTTGTGTCATAGGTGTTAGAGCCCCTCCTTTTTTACAGTCAACCAGGAATATACCCACCTCCCCACTTTGGGGGTGGGGGGTATATCCGCTTATGGGAATAAATTGCTGAGGATCAGAAAAAAATTTCTAAGTGTAAAAGTTAATATTATAGGGTGTCTATGGACAGAGACTGGGGAAGTAGCATTTGTGTTAGGATGTTGAAATTACGAGACAATTTGTTTTGATATTTTATATTTCCATTGACATGGCTATAATATCGTTTTAACCATATATGCAGAAATTGGGGGGGGCTAATTTGGTATAATATAAATTGATTTGCAACAGCTTAACTTCCACACGTTGCTCTCCATAAGCAAAAGTAAGTCCCTACTCTACGTGTTTTCTGGGATCACCCACGGGAACGATCTGAATTTCTGACAGTCTTAAATGTGACAGGAGCCTTTTAGCATGGAGACGAGTACAGTAATTTGGCAGCTAACTCAAAACTCATGCTCACGAGACTGGTAGATCGGAAATAAATCACAGATGTCACACACATGCTCTCTTAGAAGGGAGAGAATTGATAAGGTGCCAAAGCCTATCACATCCACACCGTTCTTGTTCCAATTGATAGAACCTCTCACTCTTGAAATTCTGACAAGTACTATTAGGGAAAGAGACTCTCACTCATATCTCTTCCTGACCCTTTATCCATCTTTCCAAACAGTTCCTATCTGAGCTCAGTCTCAGGCTCATTTAATTATGACATCTGAATCAATACTCCATACAAGGCCCAGCCTATACCAGCTTGCTGGGGCAGCCTCCAATATCCATGACAGCCTTTCTCAAAACGGTCATCTTCTCATTTTGAAAAGAAGGTATCTGGCTTAACATTAGGTCTTTTATTTATTTTTAATTCTTGAAATCAGTTGTTGCTTACAGGCCTATCAAGATTTAACACATATTTTTCCCGCAAAATATACTGCATATTCTGAATTCAGATTCATTTTCTGTCTCTGAAATGCTAAGCTACCGACTACAAAAATGGAAATGAAGCCAATAGCAATTTAAATAAATTACAAGCTGACCACAATCTGCCTTCGTGATGTTTTAACTGAAACATATTAACTGCAAAAATATCAGAATGCTATAGAATATCTTAAGAGACCCCATTTTGATACTGTGGTAGATCTGTAGATATCTGCTTGTAAAGGAACATAGCATGAGGGGAGGTTTAGAGGAAAAAAACAAACACTGCATCAAAATGATGTGCTAAATTTGGAGCCTGATCTGGTGAAGTAAACATGATCAGTTAACATGAATCGATGTTCTTTAAACACAGAATGCACATCTAAAGGAGACTGCTGGTTTAAAATCTCTCTTAATATATAATATATACAGTAAGTCCCCTACATATGAACCTTCAAGTTGTAAACTTTCAAAGATGCGAACATGCGTTCTCACGTCCAGTCATGTAAGTTAGTTCACGTGTCTGGCGTACATTGTCACGTGTGTGCATCCTCTACAAGTGGTTGTGCTTTTCTGTACTTTACTGGACAGTACTGTATAGAGTACAGTGGGACAGGATCTTTATTCCAAGTCCAAAATGTCCGGAAGCAAATGTAAAAGCAGTGGTGAGGTAGCTGGTACTACTGTACTTTTCAAGGTACTGTACTGTAAGATTAAAATGTTTTCTTTATTTTTTGTGTTTGTTTTTTATGTATTATTTGTGTGAAAAGTATTATAAACCTATTACAATACAGTACTATATAGCCGATTGTGTCAGCTGGGTACCTAGACTAACCTTGTTGGACTTACGAACACATTGAACTTATGAACGCACTCTTGGAACAGACCTCGTTCATATGTAGGGGACTTATTGTAATTATGGTTATACACTAAGAACATATATAATGGCCTTGAATCAGAATACTTGGAGTCTTGTCCCTGTGGATCAAATCTGTGAGTCTAGTACAGATTCCCTGGAGTCTCTGTTTCCTTGTCCATCAAATGTTTGTAGAGCAGAGAGAGCCCAGGGTAATAAACCTTGAGTTTGAAGATTCTGTGATTATAAGACATCTTGACTGTGTGTGCTTAGGCCTTTAAAATATTCATTAAGGAATTTTTGGTCACTTTTTACAAGGTATAGGCCTCTGTGCGTCTATAAGCTATAGGCTTATATGTGTCTATAGGTTATATAGGCCTATATATATGTGTATATGGGGTAAAGTCCTACAATGTGTCTAAGGTACATTTAGGCTCCTATAAGTCCATACGCTTTTAGGTCTATATGTGTCTATACAGTATAGGTTTCTCAGGGTCTAAAAGGTATAAGCCAGTATGTGTCCATAAAGTGTAGGCCCATGTGTGTCTATCAGGTATAAACCTCTGTGTTTAAAAGATATAGGCCTCTATGTGTCTGTAACATATGGAACTATTTGTGTATAGAAGGATGAGCCAATATATGTCTATAAGGTTTAGGCTTCGATGTATCTAAACAAGATACGTCTCAAATATCTTGAAAACACAACATCTACGTGTGGTCAAAGAATTAGTTACATTACCTTGATAA